>NC_138127.1:12882894-13482894 GCF_964188305.1 Podarcis bocagei | reverse complement strand
GCCTTGAGCTGGATGTAAGTATCAAGGCAGGCCAGTTGAAGCAGACAAAGGCTGGTGGATTGGTGCCCAGTAACCCTAACGGACCAGCCTCCAATGAGCTTTCATACAGGAACTCCCAGGTTCAGTTCCTGACAATGCTGGAAACATATTCTAGCCTGGTATAAGGCAATTCCCTGTGATCCTATAGCCCAGCTTCCAAGAGTCTGCAAGCCACTCACAGTATTAAAAAACTGGCAGTGATCTACCCATTGTCAGAGTTGCTGAGCTTTTTTTTAGGAAGCTTTTTGGGGGGGGCATTTTGATGGGGGTACAAAGATCGACAAGGATCGACCAGGGACAACCCACAATCAACCACTGTATTGCAATCGACCTGTTGGACAGCCCTGCCATAGCCTACCCAAATTATTTTTTACACCTCTCTTTTCTGTCTTAAGTCTGTGGAAACGTATGACTATCAGCGACTGGTCTTGATTGCTTTATGAGTGGATTTAGTATCTTGGCTATATAAATGGATGTGTGAGGTACTCACTGAAGCATGTTTAAGCAAGCTATGGACTGAATAGGAAAGTCTGCATTATTATTATTATTAAAAATTTGTTGTGGCCATCTTCTCTTGGGCAAGTTGCAAGCGTGCAACCTGACAAGTTAAACAGTAAAATAAAGGATTGGGTGGGAGGGAGGGAGATGTGCTCCTTCTCTTTCCACACAATTATCATTTTCAAGTGGGGCCGAGTTAGTCAGAGCAGATGGTTTATCTTTCCTGGTAGTTCCTCTAGTTAGACAAATGAGACTCATATCATTTCAGCATCCTTACTCTGTCTTGCAGTACCAATGGAGCCATTCCAAATCTGACGCGCTGTGTTTTGACTTATTTAATGCCGCTGTACTTTTCCCGCAGTAAACATGATTATCCAAATACTTTAACTTGAGAGCTTCTGCTTTCCTCTGTGGTGTAATTAGTCACACTGCACTCGCACTGCATTTAGGAATAAACACACAATTGGAGCATCTTCCAAATGTGCCTATATTCCCATACAGCTGCTTACTTCACTTTATTCTTCTTTGATTGCTTCAAATACACAGCGCTACAGCTGGGCAGCAAATGAGGAAATCTGCAAAGACATTCCCTTTCCCTTTTTCATTTTGCAAGAGCCCACCTCTTCAGGTATGTAGGCGTCGCCCCATGCGAAGCGAGAGCTGAGCACAAGCTAAGTTTTCTTGGATTCTATTATTGAAGAACTTGGCAGGATATCTATTAGGCTTAGATTTCAAAGCCAAAAGAGTGATCTGAGATCACACACTGGCAGTTCTACAGTGGTAATTTCCATGTTTAAAGAATACTTATCACCAGCACTGCAGCGAAAGAGGCAACGTTTCACAGAAAGAGCCTCTCGTGAAATTAATTTTGTGTTTATTTTATTAAGCAGCAGTTTCCAAATGACTTTTTCTCCCAACAACATGAAGTCTTTTTCCTGATTTTCCTTAATGTCGTGCATTTTAATGGTTTTTTTAAGGAGGAAACAAATATATACGCCGAGTTTGTACAGAAATCTGGAGAGCTCTTACCCAGACACCTTTCCCTGAAATTCTTTAGTTGTCTTCCTAGAAATAAAAGAACGATTGGGAAAAGCAAGAAAGGAATTGGAAACAAAAGATTGAATCATTTGTAGGTAACCTAGAGCGTGGCTCATGGGAATGTGCCTCCCCGCCCTGGCTTCTACCTCTTCCAAAACACATCTGGAATCATATCACACTGATCCTGCTGTACAAAACTCAGGGTATGGTCTGGAGGTATACATGAGGACAGCACCTTGCTGAAGCTAAGCAGGTCTGGTTCTAGTCAGTGCCTGGATGGGAGATGGCATGGGAACCATGTGCATACCAGCCCCCTGGAGTTAGAAATGTGAGCAGATTATTCAATAAATAAAAATAAGCAATTCTGGAGATTTGACTACCCTCTTTTCTGTGGCCTTTGCTGATCTCAGTCTATATTAGGAATTGGAGAGAATTCCATTTAGCTATGGGGCTATGTTCAAGGTGCTGGTTGTGATGTAGAAAGCCCCATACAGCTTGGAACCAGGATACCTGAAATATTGTTTCACCCCTTTTATACCTAGTTGATCAGTTCACTCTGCAGGTGAGGGCCTCCTGAAGATCTTCTCAGGAGGTCTGTTCTGTACGATGTAGGAATTGGGTCTCTAGTGTTGTGGCCCCAACCTTTTGGAATTCCCTTCCCTTGAATATTAGACAGGTGCAATCTCTGTTGCCTTTCTAGTGTCTACAGAAGACCTTCCTTTTCCAACAAGTCTTTCAGGTAGAGATCTTCCCCAGTCTCCATTGGTATGGAAATTGTTTTTGAGATGTTTAAACATGCACTTTAAGGGGTGCAGCTTAAACTATATAATCAATATCCTCAACTAGTTCATCTCCCCTCAGTCTTTCTCCTAGCACATTCATTATGCTTAATTTTTTCATAGTGATTTTCAAATGGTGCTCTATCAATGAAAAGGAAAAGCTCAAATATTCCAAATAGTGTGGTTTTAAAAAGAGATGTGCCTTAGGCCAGGCTTCCTCAACCTCAGCCCTCCAGATGTTTTGAGACTACAATTCCCATCATTCCTGACCACTGGTCCTGCTAGCTAGGGATCATGGGAGTTGTAGGCCAAAAACATCTGGAGGGCCGAGTTTGAGGAAGCCTGCCTTAGGCCATGATGGTGCCTGATACAAATCTGAATATTTGTGTGTGACAGAAGTCAAAGATACCTCTCTCTCTCTCTCTCTCTCTCTCTCTCTCTCTAACTAAAAAATGCAGATATAATTTTACTAAGTTTGTGACTTTTGCAATATTGTTCTTGTTCTCTATTTTTTTAAAAAAAACCCTTAACATTTAAAATAAATCTCTTGGCTAATCCTTATATTAACTATGTTTGTTCTTGAAAATTAAAATTAGATTTGACAATCTTTCCCATATTTTTTTTTTAAAGTAATACACTTTCTTCTTTGGGGCACAGCAACAAACTCAGTGGCATCAGTGGTGAGGTATTGAATCTGCAGCCTAAGAAATTAGGTGAAATGCTTTTGTCTATCGCCGCATGTAAACAAATTGAATGACTTCCTTATTTGGGGCTTTGTTCCTTCAGCAGAATAATTTGCACTACTTGAGGGAAGCAACAGCTGCTAATTAACAGCAAAGAAGAAGCACTTTATCAGTAGCAGAGAGTCATTTTTCTCTCCCAATTTTCAATACAACCTTTTTTCCCCCTCCCCCTCCCCTGCCAAGATGTTTTCATGAATCATTGTTGAAAGAAAACCTTGTCGTTAACAATGGGGTTTCAGTGAGACTAGCTGTGCGCTCCTGCCGGGGGTCAGCCAGGGAAGGCTGTCAATGCATCTGAAAGTGCCATTTCCCCAGGCTTAAAACGCAGAGCTGACAATTAAGCAAGCATAAACCAGGTCAAGAGACGATGACTTTCTTCATCTTAAACACACAGGAAGACATAGACATTCAAGTCTACTCGGCCAATTTCCTACAGGACAATCACTGCCATGTAGGAAGTAGTTTATTTACAATTTGTACACATATCGTGTGGTGCCTGAGGAAATGCGAAGTGGCTTGCAGGCTGGGGGAGAAGTCGCTGCAATAGCATCCCAGCAGGTGAATCGCTGCTGCTTCCTGGAAGGCAGGAACCATGACAACTTGCTTTTGAACCATGACAACTTGCATGCCACCTCACCAACCAATGGGTGGGGTCACAAGGGGCAGTTGCCCTGGGCTCAAAATTCTTAGGGGCCCAAAATTTCAAATGGAAAAGAAAGTAATAATAAAAAAATAGTGCGCCCTCCCCCTCACACAGATAATTGTCCAATGTGTTACATGGGTGGAATTGGGCAACGGTCGGTTGCTAGGGTGCCTTCTGCAGAGATTTAGAAAGATACCCACTCCCAGTCACTCCCCTGCCCCGCTCTCTGCCATGCTTGATGCTCACAGGCACCACAGCTGCCACTTGAGTAGGCTGCCAAGCTATTGCCCCTTTATTGTTGTCTTGCCCCGGGCACTGGCAGCCCATGCTACACCACTGCCTAACCCTGCCCATTCTCCCTCTTGATAACCCAGAGTGACCTGTCTGCCGGGAAGCTGGCATAGCAATCCCACCTCACTCTGCAGAACACTTCTGAAGAAAATGAGCATGGATTTTTCTGGGCAAGACCAAAGGTCTCTCTAGTGCAGCCCTGGATTCCCAACATGGCCAGTCAGAACCCTTTTGAGGATAAGGCAAAGGTGGCTAATTGAAGGGCCATATCTAGCATTCAAATATTTTTGTAGCCACCGAAAACATTTAAAAAGTTTTTTGGGGGGGGGGGGCAGGAATGACAAATGGGAGAGAGGTGGCTACATCGCTAAAAAGCCCCAAACATCATAACCTTTATACAGAGCTATAGATCTACCAGCCATGTTACAGGTAAAGGGACCCCCAACCATTAGGTCCAGTTGTGGCCGACTCTGGGGTTGTGGTGCTCATCTCGCTTTACTGGCCAAGGGAGCCGGCGTACAGCTTACGGGTCATGTGGCCAGCAGGACTAAGCCGCTTCTGGTGAAGCAGAGCAGCACACGGAAACGCCGTTTACCTTCCTGCCGGAGCGGTACCTATTTGTCTACTTGCACTTTGACGTGCTTTCGAAGTGCTAGGTTGGCAGGAGCAGGGACTGAGCAATGGGAGCTCACCCCGTCACGGGGATTCGAACCGCTGACCTTCTGATCGGCAAGTCCTAGGCTCTGTGGTTTAACCCACAGCGCCACCCGCGTCCCATACCAGCCATGCTAGACAAATCAGATATTCTTATTTTCTTTTAAATGTGAAGTATTAATTTTAAAATATACATTCTTAAGTATAATAATAGTGGACACTTCTAGTCGAACGGCTAGATTTTAAGGCTGCAATCTGAACAGGGTTATTTTTGGACTTAGAGAACAACTTTGTATTTGATGTCTGTCACCAGGCACTTTGAGAAGGCTGATCGTAAGGTTTTCACTGCCACCTACCCATGTCTAGCACAGTTTATTTTTGTCAGTTTCTGTTTAGACATTCTTCTTTCCTTCCTCCACAGTGCTACTGTTTTATTTTTCAAGAACAAATGGAGCATAAGAAGAAATCCAGTTCCATTACTCTTTGGGATATGCCCAGTAAAGGCAAAAGGCAGCAAAAGCAAGCACCCGAACGTCCTATGAATTTCAAGGGGGTGGGGTGGGGTGTAAAGCATGTATTTCAGTGATACTGAAACCAGTGAGAGTTACTGAGGGGTTGCATATGCCCTACAAAAATCATCACCCCTTTTCAAATAGACTTGTGTTGGAGTTAAAGAGTAGGACAACATACATCTGCTAAAGAATTAAGATGTGTGATTTTTTTGTTTTTAAGTTTATACAATGATACAGATGGGGAAAACAAAATTGTGCTACTCAGAAATGAAGGCTGCAGTGCTACAACCAGTGCCGGATTTATGTATAAGCTGAACAAACTATATCTTAGGGCCTCACTCTCTTGGGCCCCCCCCCAAAGGAAAAAAAACTGGATGTACATTTCCAAAATATAAGATAAAAAGCAAATAAAATAAAACCTACATACAGCAACAGTGTTTTGTGTTGTGTAGGCTCCTATTAGGAACATATTTTGTTATGTGCAAATGGCTTTAGGTACCTTTTAGGTCCATAAATGACCATATAGCATATATTCAACACAAAAAACTGCGACAATTTGTTGTTGACAAAGGACAGCGGGACAGCTACCTTCAGTAGCTTAGGGCCTCATCAAACCTAAATCCGGCCCTGGGAAATTGGTCCCAATGAACTCAACTCAATCTCATATGACACACAAAGGATCGCGCTGAAAATCATCGCAAACCTGAGGTGTGTGGAGCCGGCACCACTCCCACTCTTCCTCACTTTCTTCCTCACCTCCTTTTCTTCCTCAGCTCCTCCAATCTCCCTTCTAGGACTGCCTTCTTTATTTCTGTTTTGGTACTGCTGCAGCAGAGAGCTCTACTCCTCCCTGCCATACTTTGGGAAAAGGACCTGGATGGACCTCCCTCAGAAGGATCCACACTAAGGACCACCTGTGATACTGCTTTGCTGCGTCACCTTGTCATGTTTGATGACACATAGGTAAAACTTTTAAGAATCTTTAATGCAATGTTCAAGTCTAATATTAAGCTAAACTTCTAGCCACTGCAGCAAAGTGTTGCTGCTGCTGGTGGTGGTGGTTTTCTTCCTCCAACCTTGCCCAGAATGCCTCACTCTCATTGTTGTTTAGTCGTGTCCGACTCTTCGTGACCCCACGGACCAGAGCACGCCAGGCACTCCTGTCTTCCATTGCCTCCCGCAGTTTGGTCAGACTCATGTTTGTAGCTTCGAGAACAGCGTCCAACCATCTCACCCTCTGTCGTCCCCTTCTCCTTGTGCCCTCAATCTTTCCCAACATCAGGGTCTTTTCCAGGGAGTCTTCTCTTCTCATGAGGTGGCCAAAGTATTGGAGCCTCAGCTTCACGATCTGTCCTTCCAGTGAGCACTCAGGGCTGATTTCCTTAAGAATGGATACATTTGATCTTCTTGCAGTCCATGGGACTCTCAAGAGTCTCCTCCAGCACCATAATTCAAAAGCATCAATTCTTCGGCGATCAGCCTTCTTTATGGTCCAGCTCTCACTTCCATACATCTCACTCTCATACGCTCCAACAATTCTCCAATGAAAATAGGGATGTCCCATTTCATAATGTTAATTTACCTATTTATACCCCACACATCTTACTGGGTTGCCTGAGCCACTCTGGGTGGCTTCCAACACACACACACACACACACACACACATATATATATATATATATATATATATATATATATATAAACATTGAACATTCTGAAACTTCCCTATACAGGGCTGCCTTCAAATGTCTTCTGAAGGTTATATAGTTACCGTACATCTCCTTGGCTCATAACTCCATACCTTCCAACATTTCTCTGTTGAAATAGGAACATCCTGCCATACCCTCCAATGAAAATAGGGATGTCCTAAGGAAAAGCAGGACATTCTGGGATCAAATCAGAAACCGGGATGATTTCTATAAATCTGGGACTGTCCCCAGAAAACAGGGGCACTTGGCAGACCTGCATTCCATCCTCTAATCACAATAGCAATGAAAGTACCGACTGGGAAAAGCGCACAGCTACTAAATGTGGTACCCTTAAAACAAACGTGTAAACGTGATAGAAAGTAGGACAAGTGAGAATCAAATACAATCTTTTTAAAAATATTTATTAAATTTTATAACAATTAATGATACAAATCTCATTCATCGTGTTATTTACAATTATTCTCCCTCCCCTCCTCTGGACTTCCCTCAGCTCCCCCTCTGCTGAGCTATTTAGTTTTATTTATCGTATCCTGCTTTTTCTACACAAAAATAAAATCCCTTATTATTTCTCTAAAATATCTGTTACTCAAATGAAGTTGTGAAAGTTTATTCAATGCCTGCCAGTGAATCCAGTCCATTCTGTTGTTTCTGCAAATAAACTGTAAATGGTTCCCAGACTCTTTTGAAGTCCTTTTTGTCCTTCTCTCGTAGTTAGTCTGTTAGCTTCGCCAATTCTGCATAGTTCATTCCTTGGTATTTAACTTTTTTATGAATTTTGATTCCTAATTCTTCAGATAGTTTTTTCTTCTCTTCTTCTTTTTGATTTTTAAGAAGTAGCTTAGTTTTCTTCTTAAGTTTAAATCCTGCTACTTGACCAAACTCCTGTATTTTTTCTATTACCTTTAGGAGAGATATCTTTGGTTCTTCTACAGTAATTACTAAATCATCTGCAAAAGCTTTTAATTTGTATTCATATTTACCTTTCCTAATACCTACTATTTCTTTATCCTCTCTAATATTCCTTGCTAAAACTTCCAGGACCATAGTAAATAAAAGTGGTGATAACGGTCATCCTTGTCTTGTTCCTTTCTGAATCTCACGCTGTTTTGTTATCACTTGATTTACAATTAGTTTTGCTCTTTGTTCTGAGTAAATAGCTTGGACTCCCCTCTTATCTTTTTCTCCAAATTCCATCTCTTCTAGGACTTTTTTCATAAAGTCCCAAGAGATATTATCAAAGGCTTTCTCTGTGTCTATAAACATTAGGGCCGCTTGTTTTTCATTTCTAACTTTCAGGTATTCTATTATATTCAAAATATTTCTTATATTATCTTTCATTTGTCTACCTGGTAGAAACCCTGCTTGATCTCTATGAATATATTCCTCTAAAGCCTTTTTAAATCTGTTTGCTAAGATGTACACAAACAGTTTGTAATCACTGTTTAATAGAGAAATAGGTCTATAATTTTTAACTGACATCAAATCTGGCTCTTGTTTTGGAATTAGTGTTATATATGCTTCTTTCCATGTCTCTGGAACCTTCCCTATTTTTAAAATTTCATTCATCAGATCTTTTAGAGGGTCCACAAGCTGTTCACTCAGTTTCTTGTAATACTTAGCTAATAGCCCATCCGGTCCAGGCGATTTCCCAACTTTTGCTTGACTTACTGCATTTAAGACTTCTTGCCCTGTTATTTCTTCATTTAATACTGCTAACTTATCTGTTTTTATTTTTGGTAAATTATTCTTTTTAAGATATTCCTCTATCTTTGGTATCTTTTCTGTTCCCTTTTTATATAAATCAGCAAAGTACTTGACAAAGGCTTCCCTAATTTCTTTTGGTTTTTCTGTTATCTTGCCATTTGCCTTTATTTTGTTGATATAATTTTTTGACTCATTTTTCCTTATTTGCCATGCTAATAATTTTCCTGACTTATTGGCATGCTCGGAATATTTTTGTTTGCATCTTTTAATTTTCCATCCTATTTCTTCATTAATAACCATTGAATATTGTGTTTGCAACAACCTAATTGCAAATACAAGCTTATTATGCAATAAAATTACTCTGCACAGAGGCCCTAAGTCTGCTAAATCCCAGGGAGTATTTTGGTCTAAAGAGCATTTTTATGGATTTAATCAAAAAGTAGGAGAAGGAGTTTTCATAATGAGGCACACAATGATTGCTGGAGGAGGTGTGAGCTCTTCTCTGCTCTTTTCTGCCAGTTCTTGCATATGTGTTGATTGAGCCATGTTGTGGAGTGTCAAACAGTCCCATTCCGTTTTGAAAGTTAGAGAGGATTCACACTTTGCATGGCACTGTAGTTGCATCAGTGTTTGACCAGTGTTACCACAGTAAATACATTCAGAGTGAAGGAGATACAGATCACTAAATTCACTTGACACATGGCAGGAGGGAGGGTGGCATTTGGTTGAACTCGGTTGACTGGCTGACTCTGCGTCTCACCAGCACATCTCTTTCTGTTCCTTTAATATGTCGATGGATTGTACTTGAGATACAGGTGAACGGAACAGGACAGTTCTGCTCAAGAAGTATTCCAGAATTCTGGCATTAGTCCCACCCTAGCTTAATTCTGCTTGGAAATTCAGGTCCCTGGAATTGGGCTGGTGGAATTCTTCACATGTGCTGTTCACAAGACCACCATTTTAATTTTAGTTAAGGCCGAAATCCTGTACCCACTTAGGTAAAGGTAAAGGGACCCCTGACCATTAGGTCCAGTCATGGCCGACTGTAGGGTTGCGGTGCTCATCTCGCTTTATTGGCCGAGGGAGCTGGCGTACAGCATGACTAAGCCACTTCTGGCGAACCAGAGCAGCGCACGGAGATGCCGTTTACCTTCCCGCCGGAGCGGTACCTATTTATCTGCTTGCACTGGTGTGCTTTCGAACTGCTAGGTTGGCAGGAGCAGGGACTGAGCAACGGGAGCTCACCCCGTCGCGGGGATTTGAACCGCCAACCTTCTGATCTGCAAGTCCTAGGCTCTGTGGTTTAACCCAGAGCGCCACCCGCGTCCCTGTACCCACTTACTTGAGAGCAAACACCACTGAACTCAATGGGACTTTTGAGTAGATGTGTATAGGATTGTGCTGTTGGTTGGAATCAGCAGTTTTTTAAACAACAACAACATCTTTGGTTAGTTCTTTAGGTAAATCAGAATGGAAGATTCCTAATCTTATGCTGATTATTGCTGCCCCCCAGCCCAGGTCTCAGAATGAATACACAAGTCAGAGCAAATGAGCCGAACTAAATAACTGCCTTCCTAATTATTCAGTGCAGGTTACCCACTGTCAAGATGTGACCTAGGAATCAGTTGCCTTCTGCCATCTGCTTTACTAGGGTCACCCCCCTCCCAGCTCAAAGCAGTAAGTTACTAATTGATCTTTATTGCCCAAATGCCAGGAGCAGTGTTGGACCCCCAGACAGCAATGGTTGCATTCAATGACGCCATCCCAGATTAGTAGTGCTTCTCATCGCAGATCCCACATGCTAGCAAGTGTTTCTTGACTTGTGTTAGCCATGCAATACCTTGGGCTGCTCACCAATGTATGTTGTGTTGAGCCTCTCCTCTGACCTGCAGAAAATCTCCCAGTTATTAGATAATTAAACAGCAAGGTGGCCTAACTTTAACAGGACAACATAACTATTAGGGCTGTGTGAGGCCTATCCCCACTAGAAGCAAACACTTCAGAAAGTCTGGTACTGTATGCTATTTAGACCAGGCTTCCTCAAACTTGGCCCTCCAGATGTTTTTGGCCTACAACTCCCATGATCCCTAGCTAGCAGGACCAGTGGTCAGGGATGATGGGAATTGTAGTCTCAAAAACATCTGGAGGGCCAAGTCTGAGGAAGCCTGATTTAGACACCCATCCTATGGTGTCTTGAAGCAGACTACAGCACCCTTCCTGGTGTTTCCTTACTACCTTGCTTCCTCTCTATCATTGCAGCTCCTTCCCTGCATCATTTATTCTATTATCACCAGGTTGGCCAGTTTGAAGACAGGGGCAAAGTAGATGTTGCAGAGTTCTACTTCCTCTTTGTCACCCAAAATAGCATTTCTCAGTTTTTTCCCATGCAGAAGACCTATTACTTTTTTCTGCCTCTTGCTTTGAACACAGCAATCAATCAATGAAACAGTAGATAGATCCTGAATATTATTTTTAACCTCTCTTGCAATCCTGAGCTCATTTTGAGCTTTAGCCTGCCTGACTTTCTCTCTGCAAATGCTGGCTGCTCATTTATCCACTTCCTTCATTATTTGCCCCTTCTTCCATTCCTTATAAATCTATTCCCTTTTAAATCTCAGCTCATCTGTAAGCTCCTTATGCAGCCACACGGGTTTCTTTAGATGCCTCCCACTTTTCTTTCATGTGGGAATTGTTTGTGATTGTGGCTTCAACAGCTCACCTTTAAGAAACTCCCATCCATCATGTACTCCCTTCTCTTTGAGTATTTCTAGACATGGGATCTCAGCCAGTAGTTCCTTAAGATTTTTGAAATCAGCTTTCTTAAAGTTCAGAGTGTGTGTCAAACCACACTCAGCTTCCCTTTCCTATGTATAATGAATACCAAAAGAACATAGCCACTTCTTCCCAAGGTTCCCACTACTTCTATCTCATTGATCAGTTCCTCCCTGTTGGTGAAGGTCAGGTCCAAGATAGTCAATCCATTATTGTTTCTTCCACCTTCTGGGAAATGAAATTGTCAGCAAGGCAATTGAAGAATGTGTTGGACCTTACATTCTTGGCAAGAGTTTGAGTTCCAAGAGATATCACGGAAGTCTCCAATGACTACTGTACATCTCCTTTTTTGAATGTTTGGTAAGTCATAATCTAAGTCTTCAATCTGGTTTGGAGGTCCTTTGTGGGAGAAAATACATTAAAAAATTCAAATTTCCATGCAAATTTATTTTAAAATGCAGATTAAATGGGATAGAACTTTTTTGTATGGGTGAACACAAGCAGAAGTGACCTGGACAGGAAACAACCTGATTCCTACATCTCTAGATGAGAGCAGATTTAGGGTGCAGTCCTATTCTAACCTATGAGTGAGTCCCATTGAACGCCATGAGAATTACTTCTGAGTTCACACTGTGAGGCTGCTACACTATACGCACTTAACTGAGAGTCAGTCCCATTGAACTGTATACAATTTAATGTTGTGGTGTTTGTTTATTTTAAATTGTCCACAACGGTTATTATAACTGAAGAGGACAAATTGACTATGGGGGGGGGGAACCTTCTCCTATAAACCTTTTACCTATCCTCTACCAAATATGGACCAGAAATATAAATATAAAAAAGAGAATTGTAGATCTGAATACTAAAAGGCTCTCATAAACTGTTTTGAAAAACTAAAATAGATTAATGTAAAGGGTTACACTGAAATCCATTTATCTGAACTGAGATTAGTTTTGTTTCTTAAGGGTAGGGAAGAACATATGAATATTGGTAACTCAGAAGCAAATGAAACAATCAGAGTTTAATGAAAACCCACAGTTTTCAGCTAATCAGTTCAGCTCGGTGACTGTTGGACTGTTATTTTGCAGGGCAAAGCAAAAAACTAAAAACCGCAATTCGATGCCGCTTAAGTTATGGTAAAAATATTAGTGAGAAATCGGTGCCACTGTCTGAATGGCATTTAAACGTTCTTCGCAGGTTGCCATAGCAACACACTTTGATAACTCACATATCGGCACCGGAATTAAACAAGGGGGCACGAGGAGATGAGGAAGGTGCAGTCTCCTTTAAGCAGATCTATAAGCATCACAGATGAACAGAACGCGAAACATTCCTCCATGAATATTCATGAAGTAAGTTGTTTTTTGTTGCCTGCCTAGTCAGCAGTCACAAAACACATGGTGTGTGTTGGCAGCATCTTGCCTAGGTAGAGGGCTATGGACTGAGGCAATGGCAGGAACCAGGACCTGTGAGGCTGACTGACATTTCCATCTGTAGCTAAGGCTGGTAATTAACAGGAAGGAGTGTGCCTGCAGCACTGCACCATCTGCTAGGGAAACGGCTCAATAAGAAAGGAGCTGGATATCATCTCAGTGGTGGCTCGAGTTGGTTCCGACATGAGGCTGGGCATCTGTTAGCTGAGGAGATAGGCTATTAGGAAATTCGACTGGGAATGAACCACATGGAAAGAGCACTCTGACCTAGCCCATAAAAGCATCTCTTCAGAAACGGCGCCTTTTTATCTTACTTACACAAGACTTCTGAAAATGGTTTGCTGAGGGACCATTACGGGTCTGTTTGAAGTAACACAATGATTCCCCCCCCCCAAAAAAAAACAGCAACAAAAAAAAAACCCCACCACACTGCTTTATTCCAACATGAAAATTCTTGAAATCAGGATACAGCTGTCATCTTTTGACAATGGAGCTAATTTGAGAGTGAGGATGTGAGGTTGAAATCCTTCTTCTGCCGCTTTCCTTTTTCAAAAAGAAGAAGAAGAAGAAGCTGGAATTGGCTATTTGCATTTAAGTATTTTACCATTTAACTCCAAGAACACAGACTCATCAGGGACAGAAGACTGAGAGAAAACATACCAGGCCGTGGGATGAAAATGGACATGAGCCTCTGTGGCTTTTGAAGGAATTGGCACATAAACACATGCCCGCCCGTCAAATACTCCAACGTACAGGACATTCCACTCAAACTTTGAGTAGATTTGGATGACCAGCTTGCCCACATCACGAGACAGGCGCATTTACCCCATGTGGGAAGCTTGGTTACCTGGATCAGTCCCGTGTGTGAGGGGCTCTGTAGCCACCATATCAGCAAGTACGGCTTTGTTTGCAGCTGTACTAAACACCAGTGGCCGAATACTCCACTGAGCGTGACATTCCATCAGACAGCCTAATTCCATGGAGACCCTGCCAGGCAGTGAAAACACAATGCCGGTTGGAATTATCAATTACTGTAGAAAAGCTGTGCTATTCCTGAGGTGGTGAGGGATATAGGAGGGCACAGGCCCCAGAGAAATGAGAGTAGCAGTGACACCGTCTACAGGGGGATTCCGAGAGAAACCGGGAGTGCATTTAATTGATGCATGTGCAGCGCTCGTGACCCATGTACTTGTTCAGCACCAGCCCCCTTAAATAGCACGCAGATGGAGCTGTAGCAGATGGAGCTGTAAGATCAACTCCACCCATGCAGAATGTGGAACTGAATTTCCAATATCATCTTGGGAATCCTCCGGGTGGAAGGGAAAAAAATCTCTCCTCTTAAATTGAGGGACAAAATTCACATTTCTGGTTTGCTGCTAAAGTGCTGAACCAAGAGAAGAAGGGGACATGGGTGGCGCTGTGGGTTAAACCACAGAGCCTAGGGCTTGCCGATCAGAAGGTCAGCGGTTTGAATCCCCACGACGGGGTGAGCTCCCGTTCCTCAATCCCTGCTCCTGCCAACCTAGCAGTTCGAAAGCACAAAGTGCAAGTAGATAAATAGGTACCGCTCTGGCGGGGAGGTGGGCAGGGGTACCTTTACCTTTAATGGCGGGAAGGTAAACGGCATTTCCGTGCGCTGCTCTGGTTCGCCAGAAGCGGCTTAGTCATGCTGGACACATGACCTGGAAGCTGTACGCCGGCTCCCTCAGCCAATAAAGTGAGATGAGCGCCGCAACCCCAGAGTCGTCAACGACTGGACCTAACGGTCCGGGGTCCCTTTACCTTTAAGAGAAGAAGGGGCTGCTGTGAAACTTTAGAACTACTGTTTACATCAGGGATAGGAAATGTGTGGCCCTTCCGATGGTGTAGGATTACAACTCCCTTCTTATTCTCCGACCATTGGCCAAGATGGCTGGGAGAAGGGACACATATTCCCTCTCTCAGGAGGGCATGGAACAAGGAATGCCGCTTCTTAGAGCAGAGATGAGAAACCTGTAGACTTCCAGATGTGTTAGAAATAAAACTCCCATCTTCCCTGATCATTGGCCAAGCTGGCTGGGACTAGTGGATGTTGCAAGTTCAACAACTTCTAGAAGGCTCCACATTCTCCCCCCCCCCCGGATTTATATGATTCCAACCTACTCTGGGCCAAATTGGTTTGTGACCATGTGTCAGGCATACTTTTTAAAGGCTTGGGGTTGTTTTATCACATTTATGTTTATCTTGGATTAGTCCTTAGTGTTACGGAAAAGGAGCAATGCAGCAGCGAGCTGCAGCTGGCTGGAAAGCAAAACAGGAAGGGAATGTTTGGGACTGGACCGTGGGAACAAAGGGACAGTCTATTCACTGTGCTGAGCACCGGATTTAGCTCAGAGTGTAATCTGACCTGTACAGGAAGTACAGGGGTGGAGTTTGTCTCTCTGCTGATGGTGTTTGAAGAGAGCAGATGCGTTTCTCTGTAATGCTGCAAAGACAGAAATAAAGGCATGTAAATACATTTCTGTCTATCTCTTTCCCCTCCCTGGGGGGAGCAGGGAGCAGGGAAGAGTGGTGTGTTCTTCTCACACTTGAGGAGGATTGCCGATCGTGACCTGGCCTGTATCCTGCCGGGAGTGCAGACAGGGAGGTCAACCAGGAGATCAAGCCAGGTGGCTGGAGAGTGGCCAGTTTCTGCTGATAAGGCTCAGATTTCCTCACACTTAGAGCCACCTGTCGATTTGCAACTGACTCTGTATAACACTTTCATGTAAGTATTTTGTCTGGGGTGATATTCATATAAACAAGATGGATGCCCACAAAGAATGTGGTTATCCATTTAAGCCATAGGGATGGAGGGGGGATTATTTGGGGTCATCTGAATATGCATGAATCAAGTCAAGTAACATCCAGCCTAGGCTGGGTTCAAACCACACCCTGTCTTCAACATGCCCTCCTCCATCTGTTAAGCCTTCCCCAAGGCCCCAGAACAGGGCTGGCCCATCCAAGAGGCAAGGTGAAGCAAACACCTCAGGCGGCAAATTCCAAAGGAGCAGCTGTTTCCCAATGTAGCTCTTTATTCTCCTATTGTTCCTGATACAGATATTCACTCACCCCTTCTTCTATGGCAGAGAGCGGGTGCAATTTTGTGATTTGCCTCAGGGACCAAAATATCTCAGGCCAGCCTTGCCCAAAAGACTCCGTTGAGAGTTACATTCATGGAAAGATCCAAGGGTATCATGTGCCAAAAGGTGCTATTACAGACACTTGAAGCCCTATATAATCCCTCCCCAACTGCAAATAATTGGTGGAGAGTCATTTGAAACAGGTTCTCCAGCCAAGGAGATGCCTGGGACCTCTTAGCTGCAAAAGGATATGTGGAATGTCATTTCCAGTAGAGGTCCTGCAAGGTCTCCCTCATGTTGTAGTGAACACTATGCCCATCTTGAAGGTAAATCTGTTTTCAACTGGGAAAGTGGCAAAATTTGTATGGAGCACAAGCGCGTATCAGTCATGGAGCAAGAAACAAACCAAGAGAATACCATTTCCAGTTGAGCCCAGCCTGAAAGGACCTGGGAGAGACTTCAAAAGGGGTCAGACGCTTTTTGAGTTTGTATTTCAAGCTCTCCTTATTCAGAGTCTTACACCATCTTTACATATGACAGGATGTCTAGACTATGCTTTTGTGAGTGGAATTAAAAGTGCTATTACCTCAAAGTATGTGTGGTGAATATACCTGGCACAATAACTATAGAGTTAGGGAAGAACTTCTGATCAAAAACCATGTAAGAGTGGTATATAGTTTAGACCAAAGCCACAAATTGTAGTGTTTGCTCTCTGGGAAGACTACCCTTACCCTCCCCTCGGATCTTAAATATGTTTAAAACTTGATGGTTTCTGTCCTTCTGCACACCCTCTACTCCTTTGTTTCAAAGGAACTCTTCAGGTGCAGTGTGAACTCCACAACACACACACACATCTTGATTCTTGGAGGAGAGAGATGGGGGGGGGGACTGGATTCCTGTGTGCTGGCGGGTAGAGATGATTTTAAAGTATTTTTCTAGCTTTTGTGTGTGTGACAGTCGGCATGCCAATTCCGCCTCTGATGATCACTTTCCTGACATTTATGTGGGCTGCCTAAGGTCTGATAGCCCAACACATCCCAGTTGACTGAATGCAGATAAGAAAGTCTTGTAGGCTGGTAGATTATGTTTGCATGTGTATGCTGCTTTGTGAAAAAAAAAATAGAGAAAGGGAGAAGAATCAGGATCATAGCAGCAGAGATGCGGAACCGTAACTTTTCTATCTCATGGAAAAAAATATACTCCTAGCTTTTACAGCCATTTTACCGATGTCAGTTTATTTCCTTTTTTTTATTTAGCCTCACTAAATTGCAGGTTGGGTGTGGCTTAGAGTTACTTAAAATTTGAAGACATAATATTAAAAGAAGGCTGAGAAAGACCCAAGGAGGATCATTTTGAAAGAGCAAATATATATATTACACACACACACACACACACACACACCTCAATGGAAAATATAGACCATCACAGGGAGTTGGGGCGGAGGATAGGAAATATTTCAGACTGGAAATAAGAGAAACCACAAAGCCATCTGAAAGAGAAACTTATTGCCTTAAGACTAAAATGATAAAAGCAACATGCCTCTCACCTACTTTGCCTTTTCTAAATCTCAATGCCCCATGCTCAATAAAGCCCCAGCCCAGGTAATTCACCCATCAGACTGCAGCCAACAAAATAACATGGGATTCCAGGTTAGCAAGCATAGGAGTCAACTCCTAGGGGCTCCTCAATAAAATATTTGAGGGGGCCGCCCCCAAGTTGATGGGCATTGCCATTCAAATCGTCTGCATGCATCATGTGATCAATTATGTATGGTGGGACTTACTTGCCCCCCCAATATTTTATTCAAGTTGGCACCCCGATGGCAATTGCAGTCCAGCAACCTCTGAAAGGTCACAAATGTTCCCATCTGTGTTCTCAAATAAGCGTTGCTCTTTGTTCTGTCAATTTCCCCCCTGCACCTGTGCTCAGTCTGCAGATAGCTCACTATGGTAGCTCAATTGTGATTTAGGGTTGTTGCAGGCTGCCCTGAGTAGTGCATAAAAGGCACTGGAAGGGTGTGGTAGAAATCTCAAACTGAATGAATAAATACGGCTGCATCGTCCTCAACTCTTTCTTGTAGCAGGTAATTGAATGGAGCCTCTTCAGTGGGATTTTGGAACATTCGTGATTATTGCTCAGGTCAGGTCCCTCTTGAAAAGAGCTTCGGTCGAACCGGAAAACTTGGCTAAAAACAAACAGATCCTCGAGGGCAGTCTGGAAACCCATTGGATCCAAACTGGCATTCATGCTGGCAAAGGGGGCAGAATGAGCAGCACCTGCCCACAGTATATTTGGCTTTAGGCAATGTGATTAGCTATTCATTTCCATGAGCACTGAAGTCCCTCTATAAATTAAACAGAAGGGGCAGGGAAAACATTTTAGAATTCAACATGAGGGTTTAAAGAATTAATATTTGAAGACCATATAGGAATTATTTACAGTTTGTTTGTCTTTTTTAAAAAGGTCACTGTTCTCTAATTTTTGTTGTTGATGTTCTAATCTCGTACAGATTAGAAAAGCATCACATAGCCTAGTTTTATATAACTCCCATTGCTATTGGAGACAACAAAGAAAGGGAATATCTATGAAAGACATGCTGGAAACTGACACAAGAATATTGAAAGCTTATAGCATTTGAAGCATTTTTTTAAAAAATAACCCCAAAAAACAAAACCCTGCATAGAACATGTATTGGTCTGTGGGCTTCTCAGCAGCCTTAAAAGAAATAAAAAATACAAGGAAAATGGATATTCCCCACCCCCACCCGCTTCCCCAGCACTAAATATTTAGTGGTCTTTTCAAACCTTTTGTAATCTCAACTGGAGAAAACACTGAAAGATATTAATTCTTAGCCATGTGTCTCATAAATGAAGGCCATTCTGCTATTCTTAATGGCAAGGCTGAGGCAGCAAGATGTCATTTGCTTTTTTACTCGGTTTTTAAATTGCTTTCTAAATGAACTACAGCTGTGAGGGCCAGGTGCTGTGATCCCTTTAGAAAGATCAGGAAATGATGAAATCCAAAATTTCAAAGTGTGATGGATGTCAGCTCCCGATTTGGTGTGTGTGTGAGGTCACCCTCATGCACCTGGTGCTATCTCCACAACAGCAGCAACGCTTTTCTGTGAAGAGAGAGAGGAAAAAGAAAGAATTAGAGGCACATGTCGAATATCAGTCTAACAATACGAGAAACAGTTCAGAATTATCCCTTTGTTTTCTCCTCGTTTCTAAGACAGGAGTGCTGTTTATGCACACATACTCTTCTTAGAGGTACAGCAGGGCATTAAAATCAAGTTAGCAGTGAAATATCAAAGGTTGGCTGAACAGCAGCAATGTTAAACAGCCTAACATGCAGGAAATCCAGCCTTAGAAAAATAAAGGTTTATTGACTGTTTACTTAATTAGAAACAGTAGCTGCAAGGTTAGGCACACTATTGGCTGAAATTTATGATATGGAATATAGATGGGGTGGGATCTACTATAGCAGTCCTCTTGCTGCCTAGATGCCAGCAATATTAGCTTGCACCAGCAAAACGGTAGCCCAAGGCACATTTACGAGGGAGCAAGTCCCATGTAAAATCAGTAGGATCTATTTCTGAGCAAAGCTGAAATTCTGACCCCACTTAGCTGGGAGGAAGCCCCATGGGACTTACTTCAGAGTAGACATAGAATCATAGAATTGTAGAGTTGGAAAGGACCCCTAAGGGGTCTCAACTAGCTCATACATGACAGATGGCCATCCAACCTCTGCTTAAAAACCTCCAAGGAAGGAGTGTCCACTGCCTCTTGTGGGAGCCTGTTCCACTGTCCAACAGCTCTTATGGCCAGAAAATTCTTCCTGATGTTTAGTCAGAATCTCCTTTCTTGTAACTTGAATCCATTGGTTCGGGTCCTACCCTCTGGAGCAGGAGAAAACAAGCTTGCTCCGTCTTCCTTGTGACGGCCCTTTAGATTTTTTGAAGATGACTATCATATCTCCTCTCAGTCTCCTCTTTATCAAGCTAAACATACCCAATGCATCCTGTTAATAGAATTGTGCGTTTTGTGATTACATACATATTTCCTCTGAACTAAAACCCACTGGATTTTAACATGCCTTACTCCCAGATAAATAGGTCTAAGGATTGCTGCCTCAATGTGTGCTTATCTGCTGGAAAGGAAGTAACAACAATGAATGGAAGTGAAAACAGTGGACAGAGAGAGAACACCCACCCACACCCACCCACACTCTTACACTTAAATATTTTATCTTCATTGTTCAGTCTCATATTTTTCTAAAACACAAATGGGACTTTATTACAAGAAAAAAATGCTTAGGGCAGCATGTACAGTATGTGTATGATCTTTAAAATAGCAGCACACCTGTACTCTTAATGGCAGCATTACAAATGTATGGTTGACTCAGAAGTCATGAATTTACCATCTGGATAAATGGGCCATGCCCTAAGATCATGCATTGAAAAGGTGTGGAGTGAAGTCTTTTAACTACACCATCCGGCAGCTTTTGCACAGTGTCTGTATGTATGCATATGTCAGTGTGAAAACCAGGAGTGCTATCTAATATTACGTGGTTCTGCAGCATCTGAAGAGACTCAGATTGCCCACACCTGGACCGGATCAACACTCATTGTTTTTAACGTTAAGGAAGGGTTAAGGAATGGTTTTGATAATGTAGATGCACACATGACGTCCTGCTTTTAACATTCATAATGTGTTATTACCCTGTCTTTTTTATCGCTTAATTGTTATACAGTGGAACCTCCGGATACGAACTTAATTCATTCTGGGGGTCTGTCCGCACCCCAAAAATTATGTAAATAGAGGCATGCGTAGCGCGATTGAGCACTTCTGCGCATACACGCTCAGCGAAACCCGGAAGTATACACTTCCAGGTTTGCTGTGGCCAGAGGGATGCGTAAGTAGAGATACGACTGTATTGCTAAATTGGTAGTATATCTGCTATATGCACAGGTAACAAAAGACCTGAAGAGAAGGAGGGATGTTACTGCTGAGTAACGGACTGTAGTTTAAAGGGGATGTGTTTTGTTATAGTTACCTTCTTTGAAATGCCCTCATTTCGATATTATGACTTGCAGAAATAATTTTTCGAGAAATGCAATTTGAGTGCAGTTTGGTTACAGCTGGGAGGAGAGTTGAGTCGATGGTTCCGTGGATCAGCTACTTGGTAATTCTGAGCAGGGCTGCTGTCTCTCGTTTTCACATCTCACAGTTTGGGCACAACAGGAGGTGACACTGTTAACTGTTACTCTTTTCACTTACTTCTCTCCCCCCCCCCCAGCTGAACGTAAACATATCATTAGGCAGTTACACTACTCTATATTTAGAGTAGGTTTTTAATGATCTATTAGATAAAACATTGGAGCACAATGGAAATAGCTGAAATGAAATCAGATGACTTGTAAGGATTTGGAAGGGCCTCCTTAAAATTTCGAAAGAGTGCAGGTAAGCTCAGCCTTTTAATTTTGCCGTCCCTGGGATGTGTGGCTTTTGGTCTGTGAATTGATGCAATACAAGTTGAACAGAAAGAGGGTGTGTGTTCTGTGTTCCTTAGCTGCAACTCCCATTTCAAGAACACAAGCAAATGGTCCCATCTGTGTGAGTCGCACTGATTTATTTGTCTACTTGTGGCACATTGCAATCTGGATTATATAAAGTGAAGTGAGTGGGAAAGGCTTGTGGGTGCTTCTAAATTTCGGTGGCTGGAAACTGCAAGAGAGGAGCGTGCTCTAGGACTCAGGTCCTGCTGCAGTCTTCCCATAGGCATCTGGTTTGCCAGTGTGAGAACAGGATGCTTGGCTAAAGGAACCATTTGCCTGTTCCAGAAGGCTCTTCTTAAATTCTTAAAGCTACTACCTTGTGTCAGGGGTTGAAACTAGATGGATTTTTGGGACCCTCATTTTTTAAAAAAGTGTTATAGAAATGATGACACAAATAATCATGCTAAGACTCTGGGAGCCAGTGAAGAACTGATAAGCGTGTGTGTGTGTGTGTGTGTACACACACTTCATTAAGACATGTACACACGTACACATGTGTGTGTACACACACACACACTGTGATGGAGAAGTGAGGTATCTGTGGACTTCCAGATGTTGATGGCCTCTGTTATGTACTGAAGTTCTCACCCTGGGCCAGCAGGGGGATACTGTAGATAGTTATGCAAATGAAGGATCGAAAGTGACGTTCAGTGATTGGATAGTTTTTATGCAAATGAAGGATTGAAAGTGACGTTCAGTGATTGGATAGTTTTAGAAAGTTGCTACAGCAACGTTGTACTGGAGCTCTATATAAGCAGGCTGACTGAGCCCTTCAGTTCAGTTCTGTTCTGGCCTCTGAATAAAGAAGAGCTGTTTGAAGAATTGCTGTGTCGTCTGATATGTTCACCCACAACTTAACAGCCTCTTAACTGTCCTCATCCTCAGCATGGCCAATGATCAGGGATGATGGGAATTGCAGTCTAGCAACATCTGGAGATCTGCAGGATCTGCACCCCTGCTGTGGTTGTATTATATATTGAAAACCACACTGCAGGCTTCACTCTTCACTATATATCTATAGCCAGTCTATGTCTTTTTTTAATAATAATATGTTTTGTGATGGTTGGGTTGTTGCTGTTTTTATGTGCACTTTTATTTGTGAGCAACTTCCAGCAACTCTTACATAGAGAGGAAAGGCAATGATAGGATAGATGAGATATAAATAGGCTATTTGTGTTTGCCCTTACCTTAATTTATAGTAAAGGTAAAGGTAAAGGTACCCCTGCCCGAACGGGCCAGTCTTGACAGACTCTGGGGTTTGTGCGCCCATCTCACTCTATAGGCCGTGGGCCAGCGCTGTCCGGAGACACTTCCGGGTCACGTGGCCAGCGTGACAAAGCTGCATCTGGCGAGCCAGCGCAGCACACGGAACGCCGTTTACCTTCCCGCTGGTAAGCGGTACCTATTTATCTACTTGCACCCAGGGGTGCTTTCGAACTGCTAGGTTGGCAGGCGCTGGGACCGAGCAGCGGGAGCGCACCCCGCCGCGGGGATTCGAACCGCCGACCTTTCGATCGGCAAGCCCTAGGCGCTGAGGCTTTTACCCACAGCGCCACCCGCGTCCCTAATTTATAGTAGCCAGTGACAAATGTGGATTTTGCATTGACTTTTTCTGTGCACTCTGCTGCTGATTAGCTTCTCCAGTCTTTATATTCAGTTTGACCTATCCAACTCAGCTTTTTGACTTCTAATCTGGCAGTTTTCCCAACCATGTGTTTAATCATATGACTCTGTATATTGGCTAAATTAGTTTCAATTCTGTGTGCTACTTCTTCAGCTGGTGTAAATTGGAACAATTCCATTGAAGTCAGTCAAATAATTATTCCAATTAGCATGCGTCGAATATCTGATGCTTAAAAAAAAAATCCTTCCACCTACACAAATTATTAGATCATCCTAAGAGAGTTCAGTTGTTTCATTTTTTTACATTATATTTCAAAACAATGTTTGCAATTCTATGTTCCTGAGTGGGTCCCCCTCCCCCACTTCTCTTCATACTTCTATATCTCTATAGCTTTGGGTGACAAGGATATAACTTGGTTAGTTGTTCAAAAGAAGCAAATATCAGTTCATCCTATTGACTCATTGTTTTTTCTTGGAGATCATTAAGTATACAAGTGAAACAAACTATCCCACACTGGGAACATCCAGATTCAGGTATGTAGCCATGTTGGTCTGATGCAGTCGGGGTGGGGGGTGAATTGTCCAGTAGCACCTTAGAGACCAACTAAGTTTGTTCTGGGTATAAGCTCTCATGTGAAGAAGTGTGCATGCACGCGAAAGCTTATACCAAGAACAAACTTAGTTGGTCTCTAAGGTGCTACTGGACAATTATTTTATTTATGGGAACATCCAGTCACATTTCAAGGAAGTATGCCTGAGCTGAGTGTCAGCCATAGGCATAGAATCATAGAATCATAGAGTTGGAAGAGACCACAAGGGCCATCGAGTCCAACCCCCTGCCAAGCAGGAAACACCATCAGAGCACTCCTGACATATGGTTGTCAAGCCTCTGCTTAAAGACCTCCAAAGTAGGAGACTCCACCACACTCCTTGGCAGCAAATTCCACTGTCGAACAGCTCTTACTGTCAGGAAGTTCTTCCTAATGTTTAGGTGGAATCTTCTTTCTTGTAGTTTGGATCCATTGCTCCGTGTCCGCTTCTCTGGAGCAGCAGAAAACAACCTTTCTCCCTCCTCTATGTGACATCCTTTTATATATTTGAACATGGCTATCATATCACCCCTTAACCTCCTCTTCTCCAGGCTAAAACCTGGAGCATGGAAAATTTGAACTGAGCATACAGTTGCGATTACCCAAAATTGTTTTTGTATTAGATGAAGAGATTTGGCATTTCAAAGGAACCTCTCATCACACCCAAAGGCTTCTTTGCCCCAGAAAATCTAAATGTGGCTGCTCTCTTCAAACACTTCAGCTCATGTTTCTCTTACACCTGATACTTTTATTCCATGGTGAACCCATCTCCACTGTACTCTAAGGATGTGGTTGGCAGGTCATGCCATTAGAAATGGAGAGTTTGCTCAGACACCCACTTCACAAAGGGCAAAGTTTCACATGAACCAATGCTTGTGCGAGTACAGTGGTACCTTGGTTCTCAAACTTAATCCGTTCCGGAAGTCTGTTCCAAAACCAAAGCATTCCAAAACCAAAGCATGCTTTCCCACAGAAAGTAATGCAAAATGGATTAATCCATTCCAGACTTTTAATAACAACCTCCCAAACAAAATAAAAAAATTCCTTCCAGTAGCACCTTAAAGACCAACTAAGTTAGTTCTTGGTATGAGCTTTCGTGTGCATGCACACTTCTTCAGATACATTGAAATAGAAGTTGCCAGATCCTTCTATATAGTGAGAAGGTGGGGAGGGGTATTACTCAAAAGGGTGGTGGGAATGGGAGATTGGCAGATAGCTGAGATGAGCCTGTTGACGACTCTTAACGACTGTAATAGGTCTTACAGGAAAAGGCAAGGGGTGAGAAGGTGAGAAATGGCTTAGTCATGTATAATGGGATAAGAATCCAATGTCTTTGTTCAAACCAGGTCTCTCCATGGTTTTAAGTTTGGTAATGAGTTGCAATTCAGCAGCTTCTCTTTCCAGTCTATTTCTGAAATTCCTTTGTAGTAAAACAGCTACTTTGAGATCTTGTATAGAATGTCCTGGGAGACTGAAGTGTTCTCCTACTGGTTTCTCTGTTTTGTGATTCTTGATGTCAGACTTATGTCTGTTTATTCTTTGGCGTAAGGTTTGGCCTGTTTGTCCAATATAGAGAGCTGAAGGACACTGTTGGCATTTGATGGCATACACAATGTTAGACGATGAGCAATTGAATAGTCCCGAGATGGTATGTGTGATGTTGTTGGGGCCAGTAATGGTGTTGTCCGGGTGTATGTGGCAGCAAAGTTGGCATCTGGGTTTATTGCAGGCTCTGGTGCCAGTGTCCGTGTTAAGTCTGGTTGTAGTATTATTGTGGGTTAGGAGTTGTTTAAGATTGGGTGGCTGTCTGTAGGCTTAAAACCATGGAGAGACCTGGTTTGAACAAAGACATTGGATTCTTATCCCATTATACATGACTAAGCCATTTCTCATCTTCTCACCCCTTGCCTTTTCGTGTAAGACCTATTACAGTCGTTAAGAGTCGTCAACAGGCTCATCTCAGCTATCTGCCAATCTCCCATTCCCACCACCCTTCTGAGTAATACCCCTCCCCACCTTCTCACTATATAGAAGGATCTGGCAACTTCTGTTTCAATGTATCTGAAGAAGTGTGCATGCACACGAAAGCTCATACCAAGAACTAACTTAGTTGGTCTTTAAGGTGCTACTGGAAGGAATTTTTTTATTTTGACTATGGCAGACCAACACGGCTACCTATCTGTAACTGGAACCTCCCAAACAGCGATGGAACATGAATTTTACTATCTGACAAGACCATTGATCCATAAAATGAAAGCAATAAACAATGCACTGCAGTCACACAATCAGTAGCTGAACTGGGTTCCTCTCTCTCTCTCTCTCTCTCTCTCTCTCTCTCTCTCTCTCTCACACACACACACACACACACACACACACACACGAAGAGCCACAAAAAGCAAAATAAATAGCAAAAAGAGACAAACCTCAGCGTAACACTCCAAATGGAAGTGTGGCAGTCCAAACGGAAGCGTAACACTCAAATTACCAGCGTAACACTCCAAACAGAAATGTGGCACTCCAAACAGAAGTGTGGCTCTCAAATCAGAAGCGTAACACTCAAAACGGAGAACGTTCGAATTCTGAAAAAAGTTTGCAACCCGCAACACTTACTTCCGGGTTTGCAGTGTTTATGTTCCAAGTTGTTTGAGAACCAAGGCATTTGAGAACCAAGGCACCACTGTACAGTATAGGCCCATCAACTTCAGTTAACATTAAATGGTGTAGATATGGGATTCACTGGGTTTTTTTCTAGCTGGAACTCACCAGAGCTCAGTTCCAGCACCTCTCAGGTGGGTGCCATTGCCAGTGTGAGAGAATGAGGGAGGCATTCAGGGTGAGTTCCAGCACCTCTTTTTCTAGAAAAAAACAGCACTGAGGGTAGTGGTTTGCACAAAAGCTTGAAGCTTGCCCCGGCACCTTGCTGCATGTAGAGCATGCAAACTGGAGCTGTGTGCAAATCTCCCACAAACTAAAAAGGCTTTTCAGTATCCAGAACTTTAAGAGCACTATTTCCCCTCACATAAATTTCCCTAACTCATATATCATACTACCATTCTCCCAGCCTCAATCCCAATTGGTCCAAATATTTTAAAAAAACATTTTATTACCTTTTTGCATAACTTGATTTCCTTTAATATAGTATTTACAGAGTCTAATATTTGATGTCCAGGATGTTAAACAAACCTGTGGACACTTGACTAGACCTGGAATTCACCTGAGCTCAGAGTAGAGTTGTACCTTAGATCCCAAACGCCTTGGTACTCGGACGTTTGGGCTCCCAAACGCCGCAAACCCGGATGTGAGTGTTCCGGTTTGCAAACGTTCTTTGGAACCCGAATATCCAACAGGGCTTCCATGGCTTCTGATTGGCTGCAGGAGCTTTGTATTTGTGTTAGTTGATAGCACTGAGCTAAGACAGTCTTGTTTCTCTAAGTCAGGCCTAGGCAAACTCGGCCCTCCAGATGTTTTGGGACTACAACTCCCATCATCCCTAGCTAACAGTACCAGTGGTCAGGGATGATGGGAATTGTAGTCTCAAAACATCTGGAGGGCCAAGTTTGCTTATGCCTGCTCTAAGTCATTGAAAGGACTATGCAGGCAGTGGCTGTGTGGCTCAAGAAATGTGTAACATCCATCTTCTTAGTGTACCTAGTAGGAGTGTGCATTAGTCCTGAGTGTACTCTGAATACAAATGCAAATTGTGCTTTGGGGGACTTTTTCTGAAAACATTTTTCTTTATTTTTTATAACGTTTATATACCACTTGATTGTAACCCCCCCAAAAAAAACCCCTCAAAGTAGTTTACTAAGAACATGATCACATCATTAACAAGGAGGTGGGTTCAAATTGGATCAGTTAAAACCGAAACTCTGTTTTGCCCACCATGACATTAAAAAGGAATCTTAAAAAGGCTACTTTCCCCTCCTTACACAAAAGTGGGTGAAATTTGCAGGTAAACCTGCTCCTCCGTAGTGGACAGAGCCTGTCAAACTGAAGACAGGAGATTTCATTCATTTATGTGAAAAGGAGGGAAAGTAGCTGTTGTTTTGCTCCTATGTTATAGTCAAAGAAGTTTTGGTTTTAACTGATCCAGTTTGGAGCAAAGGATGAATCAGAATGGCAACAGAGCAGATTCAAAACAAGACTGAGCTGCTTCCAAATGCTACAGATGTAAGGTGAATCTTGTGACTGCTTGCACACCCCAATATTTGGGGAATGCCCAGACTCATCTGTTTGTGCTGGCAAGGGTGAGGGTTGCAGGAACAAAGAGAGCATTGTAGGCTAAATCACACTCTAAGTTTCTAGACAACTTCAGTGATGATCCCTGAACAGAACTGGCACTTTTTCCTAGATGGAAATATTGCCATACTGTTGAATAATGAATTCTGCATCACATTACTGCTGCTGCTGTTGCTGCCATCTTCAGCAATATGTTGTCTACAGAAGGGTACTTTCGCAACTCTTTTTATACTGATTTCTGTTTATTATTAGCTCTTCTTTTCTGGACAGTTGACATGCATGTTTGAATGAGGGGAAATGGCAACAGAATGGTTGCACGCCTGGAATACTTCACTAGTAAGTGGAACTTTTATGAAGTCCAGTATGTTGAAAGATACACTGATTTTACAGTGTGGTGAACTAATTTTTTAACAAGGGGGGGATGGCTTTGGAGTAGCAAGTAAACTCTACTTGCCAAAGAACAATTTGGAGCACGCTTTAAGGTCTCAATTGTTATTTTGCTGCTGAATCTATACTTGCCGCACACCTGATGTTATATATGATGTCAGGTGGGGAAGGGCGAGTAGGTGGCCATTGTTGGTGGCCAAATTGCAAGCATAGAAGCCCCCCACTGCTTTACAGGGAAGGATTCCTTTATGAGTCCCATCAGGGCAAGGACTTCCACTTCTACAACCAAGTTTCCTCCCTTGCCATGCCAGTGTGTATATAATGTTTAAAGATCTTTCTCTCACACAAGATGATTTTTAAAAACCAAATCTTTGATAAAAGCTTCTAAGATGTGCTTGGTGTTTGATTATCATATCTGATAATACAATTCTGTGATAATATTAGTCATGGCATGTGGGACGGGAGTGTCCAAGGCTTAAAGCTACAATGGGAAATAACTTGCCTATAAGATGAACTGGATGGGACTCAGCTGAATAAATGCTTCAGTGATTCCTGGATTCATAGGAGAGTGCAAAACGAGCCAGGTCTTGTTGAGACCTTGAACGCAACCGTCGAGCATTACCTTCTCCGTGCATTTCAGAAATGACTTGGGGAACCCGTGTTAATCAGCTTAATGCCACCATAAACGTTTTGGAGCATCCCTGCTGTAAAATTGCCAGGTGTTGTCGATTTTCTTTTTTAAAAAATCAGCCACCACAAATGCAACATTTATCTGAGAAGGGGAAACAGTATGCGTGAGCAGCTTCAGAAAACTGAAAAGCATGCACTCTGTTGTTTTTAAGTGCAAGAAACTATTCATGAAGTTGACCAAAAGCTTTGGTTCCAAGGCAGTTATGTGTCTGCTCCGACTTCCAGTAGTAGAGCATCTCCTTGGCATGTAAAATATCACAGGTTTAATGAGTGCTATTTCCAGGCAGGGCTGGGAGAGATCCTGTCTGAAACCCTGAAAAGCAGCTCTCAGTGTATGCAGACAGTATTGAGCTATATGGATCAATGGCTGCCTTATATTCGATATAAGGCAGTTTTCCTATGTTCCTCTACGAGACAAAACATATATGAAAAATCTCATCTTGGAAATGCAGAGGAACATGGAGATGGTCCAGTCAGTGATAGTTCAGAATAGAACACTTCTGGTATTATACATGAAAGAGCCCACAGGTGAGATCTGTTTGGATGCCATCATTAGTTCCTTTTAGAGTTGGCACAGCTTTTCTCACCTTTTGAACATTTTCTTGAGTGTTGAAAAATGGTTCCTTTGTTCCCTGCATTGTGAACATATTGGCAATGTTGGGATAATTATCTCCTCTGTCTCATTTTTATTCATTACCATTGCTGTCCTCAGCTTGACTTGTCCCCATCACCATTTAATTGGATTGATTGTAGCTAGCAACTCAACTTGATGCCACAAGGCTGCACCTAATGTGAAGATGTCAGAGATGCCTAGAAACAAAATCATGTAGGCCATTACAGTCAATAGGATTATAGAGGGATATGAGGTAAATGAGTCTAGTGAGAGTGGAGAAAACCCCAATTCCAGTCCACCTTGGTAAAGGTAAAGGACCCCTGGACGGTAAAGTTCAGTCAAGCTTGACTATGGGGTATGTTGAGGAAGCTGGCATTTTTCCGCATACAGTTTTTCAGGTCGTGTGGCCAGCATAACTAAACTGCTTCGGATGCAACCGGACACCGTGACGGAAGCCAGAGCGCACCGAAACGCTGTTTACCTTCCTGCCTCAGCGGTACCTATTTATCTGCTTGCACTGGTGTGCTTTTGAACTGCTAGGTTGGCAGAAGCTGTGACAGAGCAATGGGAGCTCACCCCGTTGTGGGGATTTGAACTGCCGACCTTCTGATTGGCAAGCCCAAGAGGTTCAGTGGTTTAGACCACAGCGCCACCTGCTCCCTGGGCATCCACCTTGACACCTAATTGACAGCAAGGCTAATTCTATCATACAGAAACTCAAGCAATGGCTGATGGTGCCTAATATTGGTCTTGGGTTGGGTTGTTTTTTGGGTTGGTTTTTGTTTGTTTGTTTGTTTGTTTGTTTTGCATGTTCCTGTGGCATGCACATAGTTGCCATTTCACCAATGAGCCAACCTCCACTTCACATGCATTTTCAATGCCATATCGCTGTGGTCCTCCTATTAAAAAATAGCACTTTGGGCAAAGTCTCCCACTTTGGGTGCTTGGTATTGTTTTTCAAGGAGATCAGACATGATGATGATGATTTAATTAATTCATTAATTAAATGGATTTCTAGCCTGATTTTTAGGTTGTATATAAGGACTGTCATTGAAGGCTGGCTAACCCTCTGGAGGCTATCTTCCAAAGTATGTGTCTGACAAGTGCATGGCCAATGTGACTGATACATGTTGTCCTCTGTGAGTGCAACACACCCGCTTACTCACCACATTCAGACCACAATGTCCCTACACATTCAGCCAGTTAGACACACAGAGAGAGAGAACTCTCCCGACCCTTCTATCCCATCACAGTGCTGTGAGAGGAGGAGATGCCCCTTTTGTCCCAGCACTGCATTAAGGAGACCAAATGTTGTGGTTTTAATTCCCTGTTGTGTTGGCCTTTCCAACACTTCCATTATTAAAAGTAAAGAACAGTAAAAGATGACTATTCCACATGATCTTGTGGAAACCTTATAATAAATAAGCTGTGGAATTAACACAATGGAAAGCAAGTCCTGCTGTCTAACAAAGGCACATGTGAGGCATTACCGAAGAGTAGGATGCATTGTCTAACTCTTCGTGACCCCATGGACCAGAGCACGCCAGGCACTCCTGTCCTCCACTGCCTCCTGCAGCCTGGCCAAACTCATACTCCGCTCTTCCTCAGTAGCATGTTGGACACCTTCCAACCTGAGGGGCTCATCTTCCAGCGTCATAACTTTTATATGCCTGTTGTCTTTGTCCATGGAGTTTTCTTGGCAGGGATACTGGAGGGGTTTGCCGGTTCCTGCTCCAGGTGGATCACGTTTGGTCAAAACCCTCCACTATGACCTGTCCATCTTGGGTTGCCCTGCACGGCATAGCTCATAGCTTCTCTGAGTTATTCAAGCCCCTTCGCCATGGCAAGGCAGTGATCCATGAAGGGGGTCACAAAGAGTCGGACACGACTAAACAACAACAGGGTACATTGTACTCAAATTTTGTGAGCATGGCTTTTGTACACAATTTCTTGGGAAATGGATTAGCTGTGAAAATTGGTTTGAATGGCCAGTGACTCATTGTGTGGGTGGTCAGGTATTTCAGTTCTATCTTCTGGGTGCCCCTAAACCTTTTGGTTAGCAGAAGTAGGAGGTAAATGGCAGTGAATAGAAGTCTCTATAATTGTTTTGTGGATTTCCATATATGCCTCCATAGCATCTGGTACCAGATTTTATCGGGAACGATACTGACTGAATGGATGATTGGCCTACCTCACTATGGCCATTCTGATGTTCTCATTCTATATTTGCCCCTCCTTCTCCCTACCATTTGCTTTTGACATGGGATCGATTTGCTCATTTGAAAGTCAGCTTTGCAGTTGAGGACCTAAAAGGCAAATTATGTTAACTATAGTTTTAAAATCTGGATGAAGCAAATCCACTTGTCATTATAGAAAATAGAAATCTCCCGAACTGCCCTAAAGTAACTCAGGCAGGAAGCATTCGCCAGCTTGCAAATTCTATTGATACATCCGTTTTACTACTTTCTATCCATCTGCCAAACCCACCTGCTTTTCAGATGGGTTATTTGCAATCTCTGTTAATGAGAAGCTACCATCTAATTCTTCCCTCCCCGCGCAACTTTTCCTGGGATTTTATTTTGTTACTAAAAAAGAAGAAATGTTATGATGTATATTAGTAAGTCATGCTGTGTTAGTCTGAATTACACAGCAAGCAAAATGCTGTATAAACTAATGTGCCAAAGAGTGTATTTCCATATATCTGCTATGGGTTGAAATGGGAAACATTTCGTCCAATGCGAGAAGCCAAAATTAAATAAGTTCCTGCTAAAACATAATCAAATCTATTTTTATTAGGCACCTCAAACACAAGTAAAGTAAGTTGCATTGTGAGGAGATGCGAGAGCCTTGCCATGCTTAGGCAACTGTGTGACGTTTTGGAAGAAGACTTTCTTATGTTATCTGTAGTAAGAATGACACAAATAAAACAGAGGAGCTTCAGTTAAGTTCCAATCAGGAAGTTAAGTCTGTGTCAAGTGAAGCCTCCATTGATACTTTACCCAGGTAGAGCTAGAAAGGTTTCCCAAACACAGATGGACTCCAAAGGACATCTTTTTCAAGGCAGCCAGGGCTCAAAAGCATGGTTCTAAAGAAATTCCACTTGCCTTCTACTGCGGGTTTCATTGTGGCATGCTGCTGTCCCACTGGTTCCACAAGTTGTATCCCTGACTGACGGCGTCTCCCGGTGTCTGGGGCCTGGGGAATCCACCAGATGCCTAATTTGGTCAATAGCATCCGGGTTGAAGGGTGAGCTCACTCATGGGCAAATAGACTGATTCCATCAAGGACTTCCTTCAGGTCCGCTCCTGGAATTTTTAAAGGGTGCCAACCATATAAACAGCACCTCGAGATCTTGTGGATCTTTCACCAGCTCTCCCTGTATTTAACTGTCACTCATCATGAGGTGAAATGGGATATTGACCTTGCTATGGAATATTATTGGTTGCTGTATTTAGGGCCAGGGACAAATTTGTCCTTCAGCCTGGGTTTTTTTTGCCTCCCTCAAAGCAACTGCCACAACTTTGGTGGATAAGGCATTGGGTAAAGTCTTGTAAGCCTTGGCCTGTCCCTTCAAGGGAATGGGGTAACCTGTTAAAGGTATCCTTGAGGGGATGCTCCTATCTGGATGCCCAGTTGGGGCTAGGGCCATAACTCTGCTCTCAGGTGAACTTGGTTTGGAGTTCGTACTTGTCAGGGATGTCTAAGTGGTCGATCGCAAAAGAGCACCCGGCCCCGGCCCCTCGCCCTGTCCTCCAATTGCACATGATCGCTAGAACAGAAGACAGAGTTTTCGCTGTGAGGTTGATTGTATCCTTAGTGATCTTTTGTTGAGCGACTTTTTCCCTTCCTCAGGGGAAAATAAAAGTGCTTTCTTGAAGAGAACAAATATGTTTCTGATCAGCATTTTTGTCTCCCCTCCCTAAAAAAAAAAAAAGCTTAACAACTTTGACCTGCACCCCAGAAAAAAGGGATAGATCACTGCCAGTTTTTTTATTCTGTGAGTAGATCACAGTCTCTTGGGAGTTGGACATCCCTGGTGTATGTCATAGGCTTTCCTAACCATCAAATTCGACCCCATGGGGAATTGACCAGCAGGTGGGCTGGTTGATACGGGATATGCCCAGCGCCTAAGCCAAAGCCACTTACGTCTGTAATTAATAAAGTTGTTGCCTAATTTGCACCAAAACAAGTTTGTAATGTGTGGTCATTTCATTCATGTTGTGGGGAGGCGGGTCACAGTGCCTGGATGCTCAATGGACAACTTCACTGGACTATTACACATTCACATCATTGACACTGCACATTATTTGAAATAGCCCCCCCCCCCAAATTACCTGAGAGTTGTCCATTTCTTAAGAACCATGGTTTTGAGCAATGCCTGCCTTGGAAAATATATCCTTTGTAGTCCATGTGTATTTTGGAGACCTTGTTACTGAGCAATGCAATGCAAAAGCAAAGAAACAAAGGAGTGCCATTTTACAGTTTCATTGAGAGCTCATTACAAATATGTACGGGTGACTTCACCTAATTACTGTTGTTTGAGTAAATCCACCAGTAAAATATGCAATAAATAATGAAAAAGAGGTCATTATTCATTGTCCCCAGACATTCTATTTCTTTTTGTAGAAAAGCCAATGACAGATCCTGAGAATATTTTTGACATTACTTTTGATTCATGCTTGGCACAATCTTTTTTTTTTTTTTAACAATCCCTCTTTTGAACTGCGAACATTAAAGAGCAACACTTAGCAACTTAAGAATAATACAGTACATATATTTTTAAATGGGTGTAAAAGTTTCTTCTCATTCCTTACATGGTGGTCCATTGAACACAGTGGATTTACTTCTAGGTAAACAAGAATAGGATTAATCTGATTAATTACTTAAATCTGTATAAAAAGTTGTATTTCAGTAGGCCACAGAATGCATATTTAGATGCATATATTGTATCAAAGTGCACATTTCTGAACTATGGTGTCCTGAAATATGGGCTGTATTGCAAAATTCAGAGAAGTGTGAAATCTGAAGGGAAATTATGCTCAAGGCCATGTATTAGCCTCAGAGGATTGAATGGGGTGAGTTTGCTTTAAAATGTGGATCAGACAAAATTATCCTGCATTCCTACTTATCTTTGAGTAAATATGCGTAGGGCCAGACTTTTTGTGCAAGGCACTGCTTGGTTCAGTTTAATTACCATGCTACTATTAGGAGTGGAAGAAAATGTAGCAGTGGATTCTGTTTTCTTTTTTAAAAAAAGTTTTCAGAATGAAATCTCATACAGCTGGGATGTGTGTTTCTGTATAAATGGGGGATTCTGAAGAAAGAGGGTGAGTTTGGGCTTTGGTTTGTTACAGGGACTTACTGTCACAGAAGCATGTATAGCAACCGGCACGGCTTTTCTTGGCCACTCCGAACTCGCTGGAACACCTTTCAGGTAGGCGCCATTGTCATTACAGTGGTGCCTCAGGTTACAAACGCTTCCGGTTACAAACACTTCGGGTTATAGACTCCGCTAACCTGGTAGTAGTACCTTGGGTTGAGAACATTGCCTCGGGATGAGAACAGAAATTGTGCGACGACGGCTCAGCGGCAGCGGGAGGCCCCATTAGCTAAAGTGGTACCTCAGGTTAAGAATGGTTTTGGGTTAAGAACGGACCTCTGAAATGAATTACGTTTGTAACCTGAGGTACCACTGTATAAGATAACAAGGGAGAAATTCATGGTGAGTTCTGGAACTCCCCACCCCCACCCCTAGAAAAATAGTACTGGTAACAGATTTTGTGGATACTGGACCGTTTCCTGGATTGCTAATGTGACTTGAGGCAGATGGGTGGTTCAGAGTTAGTCCAAGACTAGAAGCTGGGGACATCATTCAAAGTTTCATTGTGGGGCAAAGAGATTTCAGTTGGCAGTGCAAGATTTACAGCAAGATCGAAAGACAAAGCTATCACACCCACACAAAGTCAATAAAGTCTAAGAGCATTTATCTCTCTCCCCACCTCTCTCATAATGAACAGAGATAGCCATCATGGTGTCCTCCAGACATTTTGGAGTAGAATTCCCATTATCCCATTCTGGCTGGAGCTGAAGGGTTCTTGTGGTCTGAAGCATCTGGAGGGCACTGTGTTGGGTACCCAAAAACTAGAGGTAAGTTGCCTCTGAAGAATAATCACATGGACCTTAAAATATAGGAATTTGGTGGCTTTTCACAGCTGTGTTCCCCAAGAGAAACCTTCTTCTTTTGCTCTGACCAAATCTTAATTGTATCCTGGGCCTGAGGAACTATTTTATATCTAAACTATGAACATTAAAGCAGCAACTGAGGAGTGTTTTTAATTGAAACAACAGCAACTTTTTATTTTTTTAAAACTTTCTTTTTCTTCCAGGAGAATTGAAATATACTTTTAAACATTTGCTCTTCTTTCAGGGACATTATCTTTTAGCATAGGTCCCAAACAAACCTGGTAACTACAGTATTGTTTTATTGATTATTTTTACTATATATAAAAAAGCTCTTTTATTTTAATAACTAGCTAAGGAAAACAAAAACAAAATAAACACTATAAAAGACAATATGAAAACCAGGCGGGAATTGGGAAAGTAGCGTGTTATCTAAAAAGTCATTTTGTCGTCCCCCCCCCTTTCTTTAATTTAAACTGCCTGTACAAAACATATATTAATTTTAAATTACCGATTTGAGATAGCATTAGTGGAACAGTTTTATTATATTTCTTTGTTATCCTTCTGACTTCAACTCTGGCTCAGAAATGCAATTAATTCTGCAACTTGCGCTCACTGGCGGGTGCCATTCAAGCTGCGGCTGCTTATGGGGTAGTTAAAAGGATAAAATCAAGTAGTCATTCTACTAATCCCTTTACAAGGAAACAGCTTTCTGCATAAAAAGTAGAACTTATGTGGTCATTAGCAGATGCTACATCAAGCAACCCAAAATATACACATTTAAATTCTTAAGCACAATCTATGAACACCACACAGATGGTTTCCAAGAAACTGTACCTAAATTGATTACGATAAAAATGATCTGCTGCAATTGTTTCTGTCAAAAGGGAGAACAGAATTTGTCCCAATGTGTCGCTCTGCCCACTCACGCAGAGAACCCAGCTGCTGGGACAGATGTTGCTCTAAGCACTTTATTTTAGGGTCATTAAAATGGTTACAGGGGTTAGTCATTCATTGTTTTATAAATTGTGCTTACTAGCTGAGCTCAACAGACGCTCGGCAAAAAGTTCCTTTGTAGCTGATCAGAAAAAAGTTGCGCTTCAGATCCCTGTCTCGCGCAAGCGTGGTGTCTGCATGTGTGCGCGCGTGTGTGTTTTAAAGTTGCCAGTGGTGATATGCACAAAATAAGGTCAAAATGATGTACAGTGGTACCTCAGGTTACATACGCTTCAGGTTACAGACTCCACTAACCCAGAAATAGTGCTTCACGTTAAGAACTTTGCTTCAGGATGAGAACAGAAATTGTGCTCCGGCAGCGTGGCAGCAGCAGGAGGCCGCATTAGCTAATGTGGTGCTTCAGGTTAAGAACAGTTTCAGGTTAAGTACAGACCTCCGGGACGAATTAAGTACTTAACCTGAGGTACCACTGTACTTTGTTAATTGTTAAGCTTAGTTTATTTGAGGGTGGGGTTTTTTTGCAGGGGGGGTAGGCACCATCACATCCCAAAACTGATGAATCTCACTTCGTTAGGATGTATGTGGACCACAGATAAAAGTTGTATTTCAAAGTCTTTGTCTTTTGGCTAGAAATATTATTCCTTTATTCATTACCAGCCTATTTGAAGCACTCCTGAACAATCTGGTCTACAAGAGATTAGGAGGCAAAATGGTCAGGCAGCCGAGGCTTAAGATTGGTCGATTAGCACAGAGCAAAATGGGTTCAGGTACCTTCACGCTCCCTTTGAAACAACCATGTGTTGGCAGGTTGCGTTGTGTGCACCAGGCTTCCCTTAGAAATATTTGGCTAAAGTCTTTCATCGCTGGCAGGTTCTGTGCTTTTCCACAGCTTATCTAATTAAAAAATAGACTTTGCTTGGTGGACTTTTTGTTGAAGCGCTTAGTATGCCGATGAGAAGCGGAAGCATAACAAGATGGAGGTTAGAGAAGGACGGCTCCAAACTCAGTAACGGAGTGAGATTTCAATGATGGGATTTCAGTGGAATGAAGTTCAACCAGTTGTGCTATCCCAAAGACCATTTGTGCCAGGCTGGGAGGCTTTTGATGGCCCTGCCAGGCTCAACCTATGGAGTGACACCGCTCCGCCAGTATGGAGCTCCCCAGTCTGTCTGAGGAATGTGTGGGAAGGTGGAAGTACCACCACTGGTGGTAGCCCATGGGGAGACCCACAGGGGGATGTTCTGGAGTGGGAAGGGGCTGGATTCTGAGCAGGTGCAGCTGCCAACACCAGACCATGTTGGGCTCAACCACTGCACTCGCTCCAGGCTGGCAGAGCAATTTGCCTGCACCATCACCTTCAGCCCCAACCGGCATGAGCAACGGTGCTGTGAATGTGGTGGCAGTCCTTTCACTCTCCCATGCCCAGCCATAGGCCATCTGGATCCAACCTATTCTTTTTAATAGCGCCAACCTGTGAAAAAATCTACTCCCAGAATCCTCAAAATTTTGTGATGCAATGCTGGAAAGTATTGCTTCAAGCAGAACCCTGTTTGAAGGGTGCCCGAGGTGTTTTTTTAATTCTGTTTTTTTTTAAAAAAAACACCTCTTAACAATTGTTGTTTGCATCTGGAACTCTCGAGAGACAATGAAGTGTGAGGTTGATGTTGAAAAATCATTGCTTTGGCAATGGTGATCTTTGCTTCTTCTAGTACACTGGCATTAGTTCACCTGTCTTCCCAAGTGAAAAAAAAAATTCGGAGACACCATTGACGGAATCTTTCAAGGAGTTGGAGATGGCATTTATAAATAAATAATAGAATAGAATAAAATTTCAGAGGCAAGGCTAGCAGAATATGCTTCTCCCTCACAGGTTAGTCTGTCTTCTCCCCATGGCTTTGTGAATATGAACTTTCACAAATGGGAACCGAACTGAAGTGGAAACTGGGCTTGGCACCTCTAAATACCACTGTCTGGAAGATGTCAGCAGCCCCCGGCTGGTTGCCCAGGAAAGTATAAAGACAAGGGAAAGTTTCTTACAGCCCTTTTTTATTACAAGCTTTACAGAGAGAGGCAGTAGAAACCAGCCTCGTGGATAATGGCGTTGTCCCAAGTGAATCTCCACACCCCCCTTTTCTCCTTGTTCATCATCCTCATCACCTCCTCTATGGGTGCTATTAAGTGCCTTCTGTCTTTGAGCTCTTTGCTCTCCTACTTTTAAGGCCTGTCAGGTTCTGGGAGATGGTGGGTCTGGAATGCTTTCTAGTGACAACACGTCAGCCAGCTGCTTCTCCAGCTCTGCCTGCTCCTCCTCTCCCATTATTCCCCAACTTTTCCCTCATCTTGCTCTGAGCTATGACCTCCCGCAAACCACTGTTGTAAATTTATATTGTCTTCGTCTTCCTCCTCCCTGGAAGGGTCAGGATGGGGAGGCAGTCTCTACCACTGCTCCTCCTCTGCCCAGCACCAGACATCCACTGGAATAAAACAAAAGCCAAAAGATTAACTGAGGTGTTTGGTGATCACTATTACCCAAATTTCACTTTATCTTAGCAGACATAATAAACTCAGAAACATATTTGTTCTCTTCGAGAAAGCCCTTTTATTTTCTTCCGTAACATCTGTGATTCATTATATATATATATATATATATATATATATATATATATATATATATTCCTGATGATAAAGCAAGCTAGATTTTTTTTTTATGCAGCACACAGCAGACGTAGCAAAACAAAGATGCTCACATATGCCGCTCAAAGTTCTGTTATGCATACACTAGAATCTGTTCTTTTTGTACGTGCACAGGCAGATTTCAACAGCCCCGTGCATAGCTCGTAACTGAAGCGCACAGAACCTCTGTAATTTTTAAATTCCAACTCAACCTTTCAGACATCAGCTCTTTTAAAGAAAACAGTGGTACCTCAGGTTACATACGCTTCAGGTTACATACACTTAAGGTTATATACGCTTCAGGTTACAGACTCCACTAACCCAGAAATAGTGCTTCAAGGTTAAGAACTTTGCTTCAGGATGAGAACAGAAATCGTGTTCCGGCAGCGCAGCGGCGGCGGGGGGCATTAGCTAAAGTGGTGCTTCAGGTTAAGAACAGTTTCAGGTTAAGAATGGACCTCCGGAACGAATTAAGTACTTAACCCGAGGTACCACTGTACCGTATTTTTCCGTTTATAACACTCCCCCTATTTGGAGGGACTCCAAATTAAGAAAATGGGGGGAGATTGCCAATAGTTGTTAAGTTTTTTGGGGGGGATTGCCCAGAGTTGTTGAGCATTGAATCAGCAGCAGCCCTTGCCACGGCAACTAATCACTTGCCCAATCGCCACTGACAATGTCCTGCTCATGGCTGCAGCCAATCACTTGTCCCCATCTGCACTATCCATGTATAAGACAACCCCCAATTTGTAACATTTTTAAAATAAAAAAACCCTCGTCTTATACATGGAAAAGCAATATACTTCCTTTCAACTAGGACTCAGCAATCACATCATTCCCTCGCAGCCTAGACCCACAATATTCTGCTTTGTTGTTATTCAAAGCTCAGTGAAGAATAAGGTTGAAATGTCCCCCCAACTTCTACCTGCTAATTTCTGCCCAGTTTCAGTAGTGTATTTTATCTTCCTTCTTCTCAGACTCCATTGCTCTCTGCTCACCTTGTTTCCCACACTTCCATGAGATTCACAATACGGTCCTGTTTATTCTTCTCCCATCTTCTTCTCATTTTGATAGCACTGCCTCCTTTATCTACCTCAGGGGTAGCCAACAAAATACTCTCCAGATGTTGTTTGACTCCTGACTCAAATCAAGCCCATCCAGCATAGCCAATGGGCAGGGGTGATGGAAATTGGAGTCCAGATCAGGAGGGCATCACATTGTCTACCTCCCACAATCCATCTCTTCTCTGTAACCATCAGGATCACATTCCGCCACACACACCCAAGGTCAAGGCTGTTGGTGCCATTCACTGTTCAGCCTCACACCTGAGAGGCTGGGAGGAAGCCGCTGTTTTCTTCTCTAGATTTCCAACAGCTAACCATTGGAGGTGTTGCAACAGGCAATAAGAATATGGGATTGGAAGACAAAGAAAGAAAAGCATTTATAGCCCTGACTCGCTGCAACCCAATGACATTTCTTGGTGAATATATCCATAAACAAATTCTTCTAAGTGTTATTTTCCTGCAAAATAATAATAATAATAATAATAATAATAATAATAATAATAATAATAATAATAATATAATATCACATTATATTGTGTTTTCTCCCCAGTATTTCCAAATATGACACCAAATAAACAGAACTACCACTTCTTGGAAGAAGGAAACAAGCCTTAAGGGAAAAGCTTGGCAGAGTTCTTGTCACAATTCCAGCAGTTTTTAAGTGGGAAATACATTATTTCATAACTACTCTCACCTTCTAGAAAAGTTAGGGAGACACGATGTATTTTCGCTTGTGTTTAGGAGTACAGTTCCTAGCAGCCTGGGTTCAGAAACAAACTCTTGCTTCCACATGCAAGCAAAGGAAAAACTGACAAGGGCACGTTAAGTGAGTAAATAAAAACTCATGATAGGGGAAAGAGAAATGTGAATTTTTTCATGAAAATTAAAACTTAACCTTTGTATTAAGGAGCTCAGTGTGGCATATATGGTTGTCCATGTCTCCATATTATCATCACAGCAAAGCTGTGAGGGAGATTAGGCTGAGGGCTGGTGACTTGTCCAGTGTCACCAGTTCATGGCCAAGTGGGGATTTGAACACTGATCTCTCAAGTCAAACTCTGGCACTCTAACCACTCCACTTAGCAGTGTGACTGGAGACAACATTGTTATCATTTGGGTGGCTAACCAAGGCTTATTTATTTGTCCAGGCATTTAAAGAGTTTTACTGTTTTGACCTAGTCTACTATTTTATTGAACTCTGGTCTCCCAAGTCTTATTCCAGTGCACTAACTACTATGTTACAGTGCCTCTCAGTGCATCTATGTATGCGAAGCACCTTCTAGTTTGGCTGAGGGGGTGGACTCCTTCCAAACTCCAAATACCAGGTAAACATTTTAGGTGCTAAGCATGAAAGGAAAATCTGGGTAACACTCCATGATATTTTCCCTTGTATAATCTTTCGTCGCAAATCCACCTAGAGTGATATCCCATCATTTCTTGTGTCTACTGTTAGAAAATGATGCTAATTAATGGACAATCAGTGTATAAAATATTTTTTTGACCATGTGGGTCTAGGCACCCAGAATGGAAGAAATTGTGAGACTGGGTGTACACTCTTAGTGTGGGATGAACGTGCAATGAGAGAAGGAAGAAATATTGCGTGGTTTGCTGTTGACTCTCGGCGTTGGTGAACCATTCGTGTAGAGAAGCAATATCAGAGTTTCAGAAATGTTGCTATCCCTTTGGAACTGATGCTGATGTGAATTTAGCACTCCTTGCATTCTTCTCATGAGACGTCCACTTTCAAATAAACAACATCAAACAAAGCCACCATTAAAAGTCCAGAATAGATGCCTCTCAAAAGAAGCTGGTCCTGTCAGCTCTCCTAAACACTTCCAATTTCTGGGTGGGGAAAACAGAGCATGAAGCGACGTTCATGCATTTGGATCACTTCTAGAGAGCAAACTTCTGGCTCAGAGAAGCACCAGCTGCTGCCTAGGTGTGTTTTTCCACCCATGTTGATTATCTTATCTAAGGCAGCTTTCCTGGTAACCGTAAGCTTTTCACTCACAATCAGGTTGAGTTTAATTAAGGTAATTAAGGTAGTATGTAATAAATCTCTCCGTCAAATGAGAGCCTCCGTATTGTTCCGTGTCTGCAGCTTGTAAACACAAGCCTTTCTAACCTCTGCACATCAGCAGTTATATATATATATATATGCTTTTTATTAATTTTCCAATAAAAACAAATTTATAACATCATTAAACATCCAAAAACTCATCACATATCTTTTTTCTTTTAGACTTCCATCAACATGTCTGATAATTTTCCGTAATTATCACAAATCTTCACATTTCTTAATTTATGTTGCACTATATATATCTTATCTTACCATGTTGTTTAAACAATATTTCTACCAAATCTTCTTACAGAGCTTTTTGAAAACTTACAAACGTTATATCATTATCACAAATATTTTTAATATATTCTGTAAATTTACTCCAGTCCTCAGTGAATCTTTGGTCTCGTCGGTTGCGAATCCTCCCTGTCAATCTGTCCAGTTCCGCGTAATCCATTAATTTCGATCTCCATTCTTCAATCGTAGGCATTTCTTCTTGTTTCCATTTCTGGGCCAAAAGAGTTCTGGCTGCTGTTACTGCATACAGGATGCACATCAGCAGTTCTTAAGAGATGGAGCTGCCTTGGGCTTGGTCTGGAAGCTGCAGCCGGTGGATGATGTGGCAGAGATGAGGACATGGGACACCTTTATTAGCGCCTGCACTCACTGCCCATCTGCTACCAAGCCACGCTTGAGGGTCTTATTGCAATTTACAAAGCTCTAAACAACTTGGGTCCAGCGTACCTTAGGGACCACCTGAGCTCAGCTTATTGGTGAATGTTCAGTTTGCAGGTACCAGGAACAGGGTCTTCTTAGTGGTGGTTCTACAGTAATAGGATTCTCTTCCCAGGGAGATCCGACAAATCCCCTCTCCCCCCAGTTAAATGTTGGAAACCTTCCCTCCCCCCTTGCAAGGCATTTTATGCATGCTTTCAGCAGTTCTAATTGACTATTTTCTGCTGGTTCAGTATTGTGTTTACTGCCTTGTGTTTACAACTTTAGTGTTTATATATTAGTATATTTTATTTTATATGGGAGCTGCTTTGATAACTGTTGTTAAGAAGGATATAAATTACTTGAAATCAATAGGGGGAAAAATTAGAGGCAAGATGTGCAGAACATCTTGCAACAGATGTTTATATCTTCCATCCTCCCATGCATTCTTTCCACTTCTATAAATACTGATGTCTGTGGAGCCTTTGTAAATGCTAGTATAATAATTTATCACCATATAATAGTCATGCCTCATTCATATGCCATGCTGCATGTTCTCCATTAAGTGTAAATGCCAGGCTTTGGGGTCTTGAAGGAAGAGTTGCAAAAGTGTGGTGTGTTCTAGTGGACTTACTTTTTCAGGACTGGCAGCCTGGAGATAGACATGTACTGACAAGGCCAGGGATTGGACAAAAGATTCCTGCAGGGCAGGGGGTTGGACTAGAATTCTATGGGTCTATGGGTTATGGGCATTCAGCTAACTTTTACTCAGACTAGACCCATTGGAATAAGACACCTAAGTTAGTTGTGTGGTCAGTGGGTCTATTCTGAGTAACAGCTTTCTGGATAAAACCCTGATGTTGTTGGACTCTCTTTCCCATAAGCCCGAGTCAGAAACCATAGAATCATAGAATTATAGACTTGGAAGGGACCCCCAATGCAGGAATTCTGCCCACAGTGGTTCCTGGATATGCTCGAACCACCAACCTTTTGGTTAACAGCCAGATGATCTGACCCATTGCACCACCAGTGATGGGAGTTAATTCAGAAAGGAAAGAGGCAGTTAGTGGTGGCTCATGGGGGTTGGGTGACGCTGCATGCATTGGGACTGGGTGGGGCAAAGCAACAGCAAGGGGGGGACACACCCTGAGATGGCAGCAGCACCGCAAGAGTGCGCACACAAGTCGGGCCACTACCACTAACCCAGATGTCCTCCAACTTCAAAACTGCCTCACCTGTAGAATGCAGAAATTAACAGTTAGGGAAATACAGTGGTACCTTGGGTTAAGTACTTAATTCGTTCCAGAGGTCTGTTCTTAACCTGAGACTGTTCTTAACCTGAAGCACCACTTTAGCTAATGGGGCCTCCCGCTGCATGATTTCTGTTCTCACCCTGAAGCAAAGTTCTCAACCTGAAGTACTATTTCTGGGTTAGTGGAGTCTGTAACCTGAAGCGTATGTAACCTGAAGCGTATGTAACCCGAGGTACCACTGAATCAGGAAAGCAGAATAAACAGTTGTGTGGATGCAGCCCAAGTTACAGACCATCATGCCTTTTCAAGAGGACTCAGTTTATAGTGCTCTTCCAGGCACAAAGCAACCAATATGGAATATTTATATTTATTTGTTGTGAACAACTTTGAGAACAATGATGGCGCACAAACCACTCTCACGTTCAGAATGCATTTGCAACTGCAGTTGTTGTATAGAACTTGAGCAACACAGAAGCAAGAAGTTTGTCGTTTTGGTTTTCAGGAACTTTTTAAAAGCAAAACTAGTAAGTAAGGCAGACAAACTGAGTACAGTGGTACCTCGGGTTACAGACGCTTCAGGTTACAGACTCCACTAACCAAGAAATAGTACCTCAGGTTAAGAACTTTGCTTCAGGATGAGAACAGTAATCGCGCAGCAGCGGCACTGCGGCAGTGGGAGGCCCCATTAGCTAAAGTGGTGCTTCAGGTTAAGAACAGTTTCAGGTTAAGAACGGACCTCCAGAACGAATTAAGTTCTTAACCCGAGGTACCACTGTAGTTTATTTATTTTAAAGGAAAAAGAAGGGTGGAAACCAGTCTCTTCCCTCTTTAGGACACAGCCAGATTCATGCAGCGATACTGTGAAGCTGGTCCAAGTCAGGTTTATCATTGTTTCACATATACTTGAAAGCTTTCTTAAATAATCAGGAGGCAATGGCGAATTTGGCGTTTTTTCTGTCTTTGTTTCTCTTCTGTATTGACCCTTTCCCACCCTCCATGTTTGGGGAGCCTGAACTTTGAGTAATTATCATTCCAAATAATAAAAAAATCTGTCTCTTCAGAGTTGGGCCAAAACATGTTTTAGGCCAACCTATAATTTAAAAAATAAGGAAAACAGTTGAACGGGTCAGGAGGGCTCCTTTGTACTTTTAAATGTTATGTTGGTTTGGATATTGGCAGCATTAAGGTTTTCATATGTGACTCAGTGCCAGTTGATAGCCTGTAAGTTGGATCAGTTCTTAGCTGATTTGTGGGCCTATTTTCTTTCCACTGGGTCTTCCTAAACTTATGGTTCTCATTTGAGATTTATATATATTATATACAGGCACACTTGCCAGTTGTTGAATTTATCTCCTTCTCTTTGTTGTTAACGGATGTTGCATTTTATTAGGATTTTTAAGTTTATTGTCTCTTTTCTTCAGCCACATTTAATTTACATTTCCCCCCAGCCATTTTCAAAATACTGGTGCAAAAGAAATGGTTGTTGTCACTACCAATTCTATTTTCAATTTATACAGAGAGCCTGCGGTTCTTTTATTAATTGCTCTACCCATAGCCAAATCCTTATCTTTGCTCAAATAAACCTAATTGTATCAATAATCATAACAATCTTTGATGTGTTCACTACAAATGCCTTTTATGTTGATTAACCTAAAATTGTTGTGCCAGGAAGCAGAAAGTCATTTGGTAGTCTGTCAAAGAAGCTAACCTCAAAATATGGCTTCGTACAGATTTTTATATACAGAATGCAAACCAGTAACCAGTTTGTAAATATGAGAAAGACTTGCATTCTGGTCATAAATGCATTTACTTGGAAGTAAGTCCCGATGGTGCCTACAAACTTTTACTAGAAAGTGTGTGCACTTAGGAGCTCGGTCAAAGGCAATCATTTATTTAACATATTTAACATATTTATATTTGTTATATATTATATTAACATATTGATATATGACCCTTCATAAAAATAATAACAATCTGGGGTTGTTTCACAACATAAATACATTTCCATAGACTGAACTATCGTAAACAGTAAATAGATCAACATCCATCGTAAGCATGACAGTACAATGAGCAGCAAGTGCCTGGGTGAACAAATGAGATTTCAGTGTGTCCCAGAAACTCACCACAACTTTTCTTGCCTTATTTCAGAAGGAGAGTGATTCCATAAACCAGGTGCCACAACGGGAAAAGGCCCCCTATTTATGTATACGCTGTTGGATTTTCTTCTAGTAACACCCTATTGCAGACAAAACCATTTGACCACAAAAAAACATGGCAGCCAAATGTAAGCTTGTGGGACAGTAGCCTAGGGGCTATGGCTATAGGCTTTGAGAGGCCAAGGCTGGATCTACACTGACCTTTTTAACAATACAGTGGTACCTCGTGTTACAGAGGCTTCAGGTTACAGACTCCGCTAACCCAGAAGTAGTACCTCGGGTTAAGAACTTTGCTTCAGGATGAGAACAGAAATCATGCAGCAGCAGCAGCACGGCGGCAGCGGGAGGCCCCATCAGCTAAGGTACCTCAGGTTAAGAACAGTTTCAGGTTAAGAACGGACCTCGAGAACGAATTAAGTTCTTAACCCAAGGTACCACTGTATTGGAATGATATTAGCTGTATTGTTCTAAAACATCACAGGGCATACTCCTCACAAAGCATTACTTACTTTAATGTTGTCCCTCCGTAACAGCAGTTCCCCTTCCTGCCTGGTTCCTGGTTGCTCTGCAGTGCCTTCTGGTGTCACATTTTAATAACACATTCTTAGCATTCTTAGCAAAACGTAATGTGACCCTTACGTTTTGAAAAACATTCTTTCTTAATGTTATAAACCATGAGTGTAGATGCACCTCAGGAGGAGGGTCATGTTGCTGCTGTTTGCTGTGGTTATTCAGTTCTTAGGGTTTCTTTTTTTATACTGGGTGGGTGTTTTTTGCCTTTAAGCAATTTATTGGAGGAGGTCAACATGCATTAATCCCTATGCCTTGACCTATTCTGGCACACCTTTGTAGTTTGACTCAGTGCCCTGGTTTGCCCCAAACATGTAAACCATTGTTTAAAACAAGCTATGGTTCAGTGTGTGCAAACATCCTGTGTGCCACATGGGGAAGGAAACAAGCCAAAGTCTGGCACGTCCTGATCTCTCAACCCAGGTTCACAGTTTGCTTCTCTGCAAACACACTGTAAATGAAATCCGTTCATGGTTTGTCTGAAAAATAACCCAAATCAAAGCCAAGATTTGCTGGTCAATGACCAGCTAGGCTCTGGCTTGTTTCCTCTTCTGTATGGCACAATGCACAAAGTGGAGGAGGATCAAAACACTTGTTTGTGTTAAACCATGGTTTGTTTAAAACCATGGGTTGACACTGCGTGCAAACCAGGTCAGTATATGTGAGCCACTCAAAGAATACATGTCAATAGGCAGCCATACAGATATAGTAAGGAGATGATAGATAGATAGATAGATAGATAGATAGATAGATAGATAGATAGATAGATAGATAGATAGATTATTTCAGCTGGCTTAAGGCTGTGCTTTGTCTGGGCAGCAGAGACACATCTGGAGTCTCAGGTCTATGGAGGGTCTTTGTAACACTGCTAAGGAGTTACTCTGCTTCTTTGCTCTTTCTTTGTAGTCTACCTTAGCTTTTTGGAAAACACACTCTGTTGATGCAACATATGCAGAGAGATACTTCCATTCCTGCTGCATTCCAGCTTCTAGTGGGACCTAGAATAAATAAAATAAAATGATAAGCTGCTGCAGGTAGATTCTAGTGTTCCCACAAACCCTCACTCCATTGTCTGCCACTGATAAGTTGGTTCACATGTGCTGTGCCAAGCAACATGCATTGATCATACCCTTTGCAAGTAAAGAGAATATATTTTGTCAACACGTTTCCCCCCAGAGTTAACTTTGAGACGTTTTGACATGCCCTTGCCTGCGTACATGCCGTACACTCGAAGCACGTATAAAGCATATCAGTTCCCCTAAAGAATCTTGAGAACTGTTGTTTACTACCCACAGCGCTACAGTCCTTAACAAACTACAGTTCCCAGGATTATTTTGGGGGTAGTTGTGCACTTTAAATGTGCTTTAAATGTATGGTGTGCACACAGCTAAAATGGCAAAGGATGCCACTCTGCAATGAATAGAATGGTAATAATTCAGTCTCTCGAATGTAAGTCCTCACTTTCATTGTGCAGTAAGTAACTCGCGTCTATAAAGGATGGTGAAAATGCCTTCTTGCTTCCTTTGGTGTTTATGAGGGGAAATCAGGGCTTGCTTGGTTTCTAATGATGTGGAAACTCACTTTGCTCCCACTTTGAAGCAAACGTCGTGGTTCCAACACTGGCTGATTTTGCCATTACATCAGGCTGCGTTGAGCCCAAGCTCATGAAATGTCCTCGATTTCTTCCAAACCCTTCTGCTATTCCTGTTACTATACAGGACATAGACAGCATCTGTCAGTCAGCATCTACAGCTGTATTGGTGCCATTCGCTTGAGCGGCAGCATCTATGCTCATTTCTCTTCTTGCCACATTGTGGTCCACTCTGTGTGGGCAGCTGGTCTCCGAAACAGCGTTGGTGGCAGGACTGGAAGAATGACCCCCTTCCCCCTTTTCCTGTCCTGACAACCATGACTCCTTGGTTATGAGAAGATTGGTTTTGATCACTAATTTTCATTTTTGTGGCGGTGACTTGATCATTGATTGTATCCATTCTTTCCACGGGAGCCATCCAAAACTCTGTTTCTTGTTAAAACGTGAAACTCTAGCTCAGTACACTGTGCTGCTTCTACTTCAGATTATACTTTAAATGAAAATGTATGTTTTCTACATTAGATGGTAGTATAATGGAAAAATCATGCTGATCCTGGATCTCCTGCTAGCTTTGTAGTTTTCAAACTGAAGTATTTTTGCAGGGTCTTTAAAATCTCTAACCATTTCCCCCTTTTTCTTCTAGTATTGGTACCTCAGGTTATTCAACCCCCATACCTATTTTTTTCCAAAAAAAAAGGGTGGGGAAGGGAAAAAAAAGAAAAAGGAGAGGGATGGGAGGCCATCTGAATGCTGAGCAGGTGGCACTATCACTGTCCACTCAGTACACTAGAGGCCTCTGTTTAGACAGGGTAAAGGCCTACGGTGACCTGAGAAATGTCCAATAGCCATACAAGGCCCCACCTTGTCTCCTCTGATACCTCTGCTCCTTTGAAGGACCATATTTGGCACTCCTGAAATAACAGAAACTGCCCTGGTTTCTGATTTGATCCCAGAATGTCACACTTTTCCTGAGGACGTCTCTATTTTCACCGGAGAAATGTTGGAGGGCATGGAGTTTTGCGATCCCCAAGCCAAGGAGATAATTAACTATATAACCTTTAGAAGACATCTGAAGACAGCCCTGTAGAGGGAAGGTTTTTTTAAAAATGTTTAACGTTTTCTTGTGTTTTTATATATGTTGGAAGCCACTCAGAGTGGCTGGGACAACCCAGTCAGATGCGTAGGGTATAAGTAATAAAAATTGTTGTTGTTGAATAGGATGTCCCTATTTTCATTGGAGAAATGTTGGAGGGTATTTCCTATGGCATCTTGCACAACCTTAGTGTTACCTCACTCTTCCCACCAGTTCCAATCAAGCCTTTCTCCCTGACCGTCTGCACTTGGGAGTGATAGTGAAACACTGTTTTAGATTCAGGTAGGTAGCCATGTTGGTCTGACGCAGTAGGAATAAAAAATAAAATATTATTCAGTAGCACCTTAGAGACCAACTAAGTTTGTTCTTGGTATGAGCTTTCATGTTCATGCACATACAACTGTGTAATGGTGTCCGCATCACCCAGGAGATTGCAGTCACAGAGATAAGAAGAGTCGTTCCATTGTCTGGAGAGGTCACTTCCTGGTTCGTATGGAGAATCAATTTTTAATGGAGCCCAGTGACGGAAGGGCACAGCTGTATTGAGGCAGCACTGGGTGTTGACATTTTCTGCCCCCTAAGAATTTTGTGCCTGGGGCAATTGCTGGGATAACAGTGTTGTTTCCCCAACAAATCACATGTTAGGGCTGGTTGTGATTATGCCAATGGTAGCAGTTGATACAGGGATAGCTATTATTGCTTCCATGGTTAGTGGGAGGTAGATTTCCTGCTCCAGGGGCTGGTGTGAAGTGATACTGCCAATGGGGGCATGATCGTGGACTGAAAAGGGGCAGTGTTGAGGGTTCTCCTTCCCCTTGTGGCTCTCCTTCCACCCATAACTTATTCTCATTCCAGCCATTCATTTTCACTAATGGAGTCTTCTGTCAGTCTGTCAGCATATCAAGTGACTTCCATATCAGGCATGTGGGGCTTCTGCCAAATCCTAAAGCCCATCAGCTGGCACAACACCAGTGTAGTATTAGTGCTTAATAAAAGTGTGTTAACCTGGCACCTAAAACTCAGCAGAGTTGGCATTAGGTAGATATTAGTCGGGTGTCTATTCCAAAACCAGGTCACTGCTACAGACAAAGGCCCTCTCTCTGATCAGCTCCTGTTTAAAACTGGATGACAAGGGCACAAAGAGAAGAGTCCCCAAGGATAATCTTGGCAGTTAGCAAGGTTTGTTCTTTGATTTGATTCTAAAGCAGGTGCAAAACTAAAATGGGTCTTAAATTGTGGTCGTGGAGGGGCAGCCGGGCCCATCAGACTTAGGATGCTCGAATTGTATTGAGTAAAACAATAAAAAATAAAGGAAAAGAATCACCAGTCCTCAAAGTTATGAACATGGATCAAGTCAAAGTTAAACACATTGAAGTTGATTGATTTGTATTAGTGAGTTTTAAGCACATCCTTAATTCTCTTCCATTGGAATCAACGGCACTTTTTAACAGTCCACAACCAATGCACCCGCAATGTGGAAAGTTAAAGATATAATTGTACTGTATGCATTTAATGGAAATGTTTTCCCTATGAAAGGAAGTTAATAAGTATTATTTCCTTTGGCGCTCATTTTATGACTTTAATCATGGTGGCTGCATTTAGTATCACTGTGAATGTAATATAACCCTTTGGGCAACTGATTGTAATTAAGCTAATTTCAGCCTTTCAAAAACAACAACCAAACAAAACAAAAAAATGAAACCCACTACTCGTGGCTCCCCCCCTCCTTACTTGTATCTTTTTTTTAATGTAGACAGTGCATTATATAATTAAGAAATTGGTTTATTCCAGTGACTTTGGTACAAAGCAAAGCTGTGCAAGAAAAGAGATAATGGCTACAGTAGCCTAACCATGGAAGCATTCATTGGGTTACATTGTTGATGCGATTTGCAAATATAACAGAAGAAAACGGAAAGGACATCACCAGCTCACATTAAAAATAAAAATATTTCATCAATCCTATCTTAAGCATATGAATGCTTAAGAAGTAGTCTATACAGAAGTAGTCTATATGTCCAAATAGGTATCTTCAATGAGACTGATGATGTTAAGTAATGCATTCAAGGGTAGAAACTGCAATGAGATCTTCGGCTTACTTTTGGTTCCTTCCATCCCAAAGGATCAGAGGAGGTAATAATGTACTAAGAGACCACATATATTTCCTTTAAATGCCATTGAAAAAATGAAATTAATTTGGGGCTGAAAATATACGTGCAACCTGATCCTGGAACCTTTACAGTACAAAATGCAACAACCTTTTTGTGTGTGCAACAGGACTTACACTTTGGCAAAATTGCATGGAATTGTACCTAAATCACCCAACCCTCTATGCTGACTTAAACCTATGATACGCCCCACCAAGCCAACCTAAACAGAGAAGTTTTACAATACTTTTGAAAGTCTTTCAGACTTTGGCAAATCTCCCTATGTACCATCACCAAAACGTATATCTGAGTGCTCTTCCTATCTGAATGTAGCAGACAGTCTAGGCTAGACTGAAAAGTTCAGTTTGCCACACCTCCAGTTCAAAGTTGTGAAAGTCTCCCCTAAACTGGAAAGAGATTTCAGATAGAGATGGGGAAGAAAGTTGGTTTTGTCCACATTTTAACATGAACCTACCTACTCTGCACTTTCCAAACTGATGAGGGAACTGAAACACAGCTATTCTTTGAAAGCTGCATATATTGGGAAAGTTGTGTGAAAAAAATTATGCATTTGGCAAAACTGCATGCAGACAACTCACCATTTACGAGCGTTCAAAACGCATGTGCATAACAGCAAACCCAGAAGTGGCACAGAAAGGGGCAAAAACAGCCCTAAAAGAGTTCAAAAATGACAAAATGGTGTAAAAATACTGTCTAGCAATTCAACAAGCCATTTCAAGCACAATCCCAGGAACCTTTGGAACAACCTTTGAGGCCTGTGGAGAGTTGGAGTTTGAGCAAGGACATTTTGAGGAGCAATTGTGGTGGAGCCAGGTGGGTTTTTGGGTTCTTAAAGGGGTTTCCAGAGGTTAATAGGGTGTTTGCAAGCTTTTTCAATGGTGTTCCCAATATACACAATTTCACTTAAATGTGTGGTGCCTTGGAACATAATTCCCACGTAAATGGGGAGCTGTCTGTACAAAATTTCAGAGCGGTGCCAAACTTTTATTTATTTATTATTATTTTATCTTACATTTATATCCCACTTTCTTCCAAGTAGCTCAAGGTAGTTCTTCTGCTCCCCATTTTATCCTCACAACAACCCTGTGAGGTAGGTTAGGCTGAGAGTGAGTGACTGGCCCATGATCACAGTGTGAATTTCATGGCCAAGTGGGAATTTGAACCCTGGTCTCCCAGCACTTAGTCTAATGCTCTAATCACTACACCACATTGGCTCAAATTATTATACAGGTTTCAGTGAGGGCCGCTTACTTTGGAATGAGTAGCCGTTTTTCCTCTCCTTTTTCTGTCTGTATCATTCTGTACTTTTAAGTCATACAGAGGTCTTGATGAGCCAAAGCCAACAGCCAATCTTTTATTGTCTAAATTCGCATCAGATTAGACCCATATGGCATTCAGTTCCTACTGCAGCTGATGAAAGGCTGAGGACTTAGATAATACTTTGACAAATCCCAAGTCTTGGAAAGAGGTCTCCTAAGCCAGTCCGTGGGGTGGCTCAACTTTCTTCTTAGCTGCTTAATCCATTCCTAAGGGTTCTGGCATCACAAAGGTCCTGGAAAGGAGGAGAGCATTCCCAGCATGCATCTTTACTCTGTCAGAGAAGGCCCATCTGGCATCGCATAAGCATAATCACCACTCTGAGCTATCTCTCCCCACTGTTTCCACCTTTGCACCACTGCAGCATAAAGACAAACTAGAAGCCAGGGGAGACATGGCAGGAGAAGTGGCCCTCCAACCCTTTCCAAAGTCAAACTTTTTCTCGCTACGTGCACTCGGCCTATCAGTGCCTGTTGCTGAATAAGTGAGCAGCACACAGATATACTCATCTTGGGTTTTTTTTAATGCCAGATTTTACAATTTGGCTGAAATGGACTGAGTTTTGAAACTCTGGCAGAAGTATCAGCACTCCCCTCACTTACATGTATTCCACTTGCAGATCTCCTTTCACATAGAAGGGGGAGGAATAGCGGAGAGCCAGACAAATTAATTGGAACTCGTGAGACGGTAATTGTCATGGGAACCTTGCGCAGTCCCTAAATCAATGGCTAAAAAAATAATAATCACTTAATGTGTTTTATTTTGCCTTTCTAGTCTCCTACCGCAGCATTGTCTCAAATGGTATGTGTTAGTGTGCTTTATGTATTTTGAAACGGCATCATATTGAAGATTTGTTATCAGTCATCTCAGTTTTGCTGTGGTCATTGTCCACTCCCCAGGGAAAGAGCAGTTTGAGCTGTGGCGCCCAAGATACTGAGATGACAAGGAACGAAGATGTGTGCAAAGCTCAGAACTGCTGTCTCCTGGCTAGGGATGGCGAAGAAATTTGATTCTGTTTGAATTTAAAGGTGAATCTATCAAATTTGCAGGACCTGAAACAAAATCAGAACTGAAAGTCATTTTTTCACAATTTTCACTTATCCGAATTTTGCGATGCAAAATTCTCCAAGAAACCAGCATTTACAAAAATGCATATATTAAGGAAAGATAGCATTAAAATGAGCACCAAATGAGGTTTGGTGTGTGTGTGTCAGTAAATGAGGGGAATTAAGACCAAGAGAGCGGCGTGGGGGATGCTCGTGTAATCTCACTGTATACAAGTTGTACAAGTGACAATAAAGTACAGTGGTACCTCAGGTTAAGTACTTAATTCGGTCTGGAGGTCCGTTCTTAACCTGAAACTGTTCTTAACCTGAGCACCACTTTAGCTAATGGGGCCTCCTGCCGCTGCCGCCACGCCGCCGGAGCACGATTTCTGTTCTCATCCTGAAGCAAAGTTCTTAACCCGAGGTAATATTTATGGGTTAACAGAGTCTGTAACCTGAAGCATATGTAACCTGAAGCGTATGTAACCCGAGGTACCACTGTATTTCAATTCAATTTTCAAATTCAATTGTGATTCAACCTCTTCAACCTCAATCCTTAAGTAACGTATGGATATGAAGATAATATATTTTAGTTACACACACCCACACCCAGAAATCTGGAGGGACATTCCACCCAGCGATCTCCTTCAATGAAGAGATTCTGCAGAAATGACTTTTACTGAAATTACCCTGAAATGACTTATTTAAGGAAAGCTTTTTTTCATTGCAGCAACAGAAAACTGTCTGGCATTTCCCTGAGCCGTACCGCATCCCGTTTCGGCGGCGTGCACCTTGCACGTGAATAATGTGTTGTTGTCTCTTTTGAAAGCGGCAAAACAGCTTTCTGATTAATTTACTGTGCCACAAATGAATCCTTAAGATATAGCTTTTTACGCTTTGGAACTAGGCGGCAGAACAGCCTAACTAGTAAATTAGCGCCCATTATGCATTCGTAAGATGAAAACCCGTAATTCTTTGTGAAGGTATCTTTGACCTGTCAAACAAAATATCCTTTCTGTGAGGATGATTAGGTGGGAAATGTATTGTCCAGGTGCTGGTTTCTGCTTGTTTTAAAGAGAGAGAGAGAGAGAGAGAGAGAGAGAGAGAGAGAGAGAGAGAGGGAAAGGGAATCACTAAGCTACTGCTGCTATTGTGGTCTAATCATTGGTTTTCGGCAGTAAATGACAAGCCTGCTTCCCTGTAAGTGGCAGCCACCACATTGGTATTATTTCTTTCTTTTCATAAAGCCTAATTGTTCTCATACGTTGACAATAGCAAGAACCCTATAGATTCCAGCATAGATTGAGCAGGTCAGAATTCCATTCGCAATGTCATTTCTTTGCATAGGTGGCTTGAAACAGGATGCAGAGAACTAACAATGGTAAGGCCGACACCCTTACCTGTGGCTAAGTCTCACCGATCGTTCTGGGATGTAGGTCTTGAGAAAACATGCACAGGATAACCTGAATGTTCCAGACGGCCTTTTCTTTCATGATTGTGATGTCTTTATCATGCAGCACAAATTATTTTGCTGTTTGCAGGAATTATTATTGTTATTATTGTTATTATTGTTATTATTGTTATTATTGTTATTATTGTTATTATTGTTATTATTGTTATTATTATTATTATTATTATTATTATTTTATTGAATGTGTTTCTATGCTATTTTTCATCACAAGTGAACCTCATAGCAGTTGACATTAAAATCTTAATATGTCAGGCACTGCTCAAAATCAAACGTTGGCAGAACAATAATATTACTCCGCTGTAGCGGTTAGAGAGTTAGACTAGGACCTCAGATGCCAGGGTTCAAATTGCCACTCAGCCATGAAGCCCACTTTGGGTGATTTTGGACCAGCCGCCATCTCACAGCCTAGCCTACCTCACAGAGTTGCTGTGAGAATAAAAAGGGGAAGGGGAGAACCTTGCATGCCACTTTAAGCTCCTTGGAGGAAAGGGGGAATTTAGCTATAAAGGAAATAAGTGAAACTTTAGAAAAGACTGCACTTATGTCAGGCTTCAAGGAATCAGCTTCCTCCTCCACCCCACCTTTGGCAATAGATAAGCAGAACAAAGAGAAAGAAGTCTTCTTACCGGTTAGAACTTTAATGATCACAGCAAGAGAACAAAGAATCCATTTCCTAGTAATGAAGTTGCTCCCAATTAAGGGTTCCACTCACTTCCTGCCTAGTTACCCACATTACCGCATCTTGTAACCTGATGTCACAACCACTGTGCTTTATGTGCTGCCACTTTATCTGCTCTTCTTGACCTTGGGCTGAGTGGATGAACAGCGGAGTGTCTGTTAACTCTCTCTCCCAGTTCTCCTCCTCCTAGCTGTTCCCCATCCAGTACTTCCCAGCTTCTGCCTTCTGAACTATGTCCCTCTGCAAACCACTGTTCCAAATCTATACTGTCCTCCTGCTCCTGGGAAGACTCAGGATGCGGAGCAGGAGCAGGGGGAGGAGGAGGCTCCCACCATTCCTCCTCAGAGCAGCCCTCCTTATGAGATAAAATAGAATACTGGGGAAGCCAACAAGCTTTCATCAGGAATGTCCTGAGAAGATACAGAGAGAATACTGAGCTGATACTGAATCAAGCCAAGAAGAGTTTGGCTATCACTGGTACTGAAGGTACCAAACCTGATTACTCTATATGGGCTTATTCACCCAGAGAGGCCTGCACTTCATTTTGAACAAAAGGAGATGATATGATAGAAGCTTGTGGGACCTCACAAGGAAAGGAATAATGATTGCTCATCCCCAATATCTGTGATCTCCAAGTGCAGCTCCACTGTAAAATACTGCTACTACTGCTACTACTAATCTCTATGACAGATGAATATTCTATAGGAATCTCCATGCCACAATCAATTTTCACTTTCCTATTATATATTGTAACATATTCTGTATGCTAATAAAATGAGGTTTGCTTGGGGTCCCTCCCCCTTCATCTCCATGCTTTGAGGTTGTCATTTCAGCAAGACCTTTGAATTTTTTCACAGTTATCACTTTATTTGAATAATTTACAATGCAAACACATCAAAAGTTTATTTATTTATTCAGTAACGGCAAAACGCCAGAGGCTAAATTCACTCTGAATACATGGTGATGGAAAACTAGTCACTGGGAAAAATATGTATGCATTAACACTATCAGAACATCATGTGATAAGATGATAAATAAATAGCGCTGGCAACTTAATGCAGTGGAGGCATCACCTCAAAGATATCTTTATGCCATTCAGTTTTTCATAAAATCTCTTGCATGCCCTTTCTGGATAATCTAGTAGAGCTTTAAATTTACTTTCAAGTTTCTGTTTTTCAAAAGAGTCACTCCATGTGTACCATCAAACATTTAGAAAATGTACATGATGGTCCACAAAAAGTGCAACACTCTGGATTCTAGGAGATGCCCTGATTTAGGGGTGAGTGCACTCAAATTATGCAGTCTTTGATGTCCAAGGCAGGAGGTTACTGCAGCCAATCTTGTCTGGTACATATATGAATTCTGCAAAGCATTCTGCAGCACAGATGCTAGAAAAGAGAGGCAGGCAGGTGAGAAAACGCCCTCAGAAATGTAACAAATCAGTTCAGTTCAGATTGATTAATTATAACCATTGATCATCACAATATAGGCAGTTGCATACGGTGTGGTGAGGAATTTTCACTCACCTGAACACCTATCAGCCATGTTGCTGCTGCTTATAGGGAGATAGAGGGAAGGGGTAAGGTGGAGCCAATCTGATGGTCCTGTTGGCACATGGGTACCGACTTTACTGCCATGCTCTTCCTCCTCTCCATCCCGGGTATGTGGCAGTGAGGCAGCTAGAGAGATGTCAGCTGAACAGTGCATCTCCACGATGCTGTCTGCTACTGTTCAAGAGAACTGTTCACCAGAATAAAAACAATGTATGAAGTTAAGGTCAAAATAAATGATCAAGCTTCTTTGGTAATGTATTTTATATATTACCTTATGAACTGTGACTTGGGCTTTGGCTAGCACCATCAAGAAACCAGCAACTGTCCTCAGTACCCTGATAACTTTATTAAAAATCCAAAAATAGCAACTTTTGACACACTGACCAATCAGACGCTAAGATCAGCAAGGTGTTTTTTACCCTCAACCAACAAAAAACAGGTAGTGTATAAGATTCTCATCCTCATCTAATCAGCAACAGTAGAGGCATAGTCTATGTCATATCTTTGTTCATCTGCCATCAAAACATATAGCCCAGATGTGCCCCTTTAAAGACCAATGAGAGGGGGACTTTAAAGAAAACAACAACACTGAAGAGGATGTGGGAAAAAGAGGGGGAACACCTTTCTGAAGGGACTTGGGTAATGGGGTAAAAGGACAAAGTAGGGCTGGGTCACAAAACTTCACATTTGCTGTAAGAAAAGGATCGCAGGGTTGTTTACAACATAAAAGCACAAAACTGCCCTATGATCCATGGATGAAGGGTGGTATAGAAATTTAATAAATCATAATAGTAATAAATAATTACACCCTTACTGTTCCTACGTCAAATGTGAAGTTGTGTGAGCCAGCCCTTCTTTGCCCTTATGCCACATTACACGTTGTCCTTCTGGAAGGATATGGAAGGAACCTTCCAGAAGGATAGGGAAGGATTGGAGAATGTGGGCTAAGGGAACTAAGAGACAAAACCTGGCCATTGTAGACAGAAGATTCCCCCAGTGGTGGCTTCTGTTGTCATTCCTTAAGGGGGCAAGGAGAGCCTAGAAGTGAGAGAGGGAGGGAGCTTAACTGGCTTGGAAACAACACATTTTGCCGTAAACAGGAGATTAGTGTGCATTTATGGTGATGTGGTAATTACTGCTTCAACCACTTTCTTTACTTCAACCATAACTACATCTCTGCTATCATCTGGTGGCAGTTGTGGGCCATCAAAGTTTTCTGAGGCTGTTATTGGGATGGGTGGAGTTGTTATGCACATTTTTATGAATTGTGTGTGTTTTCATATGAATGCATTGATGTTGTGATGCATTTATGTTTTTCTTTGTAAATGGGCTGTAAGCTGCTTAGAGACCTCTGGGTAACAAGAAACTAGCTAGATGACCCTTGAGGTCCCTTCCAATTCTACAATTCTGTGATTCTGTGATTCTATTAACAAGTCTAAATAAATAATGGTTGCTGATTCTTTTTTTGTTTTTTGGTTTTTTTAAATAGAAAAATGGACTTTTGATTACTAAAACATATTATGGCCAGCGTGTGCATATGTTATCATTTAACCAAAACAGTCCAGAAGGCATGCCAAATGATGACAATTCACAGTACAGATTAACAAGAGGGATGTTTTCATAGTGTCTTACACAGATGAGCCACAGGGGAAAATACGTCATAATTTCAGGTTATTGGTAGATTTGAATTTGTGAGGCCCACATAATAGAGTATCTCCTGTTGATCTGATTGTGAAATGCAGCACTAAATCCACCCTGCTCCAAATCTGCCCAATGATCACGTTGCTCTTGCCTTAGCAAATGTCAAATTTCACAGGCCAGATCCTGTGGGGATTTCAGAGAGCTTTCTTGATGCTGCTGTCCATGGTAGACGTATATAGACTTTGGCTCGGTGCCCATAAATAACCACACCACATCATAAAAGACCTAGCCACAAACGGCCTCAGGTTTTCTGGTTATTCAGTGAGATGTGAGTAACCACTTAACCTTGTGTCTGATGGTGCCTCCTCAAATAAAATAAGTCTTGCTCCCTCCCTCCCTCCCTCCCTCCCTCCCTCCGAATCTTGCTTCCATTCATACTTTCCACTCTGTTCTACACAGAGTGGTTTTCAACAAAGAACCACATGATATGGTCCTCCCGGGACTGTACCTGATGAATACAGTGGAACAACAATATCTAAAGCTCTGTGACTGGTGTGTGTGTGTGTGTGTGTGTGTGTGTGTGTGGATTTTGTCAGAAAGGATTCTAGTCCATCCTTTTCCTAGATGTTCTAGTTTTCCACATATAGGAAGCATTTCATCTGCTGGGCAAGTACTCTGTTGTGCGATGTCCACCTGTAGTCTGAAGTTGTGTCTCTCAGGCATCCCCTGACTGACTAGAAGCAACCTGTATCTCTCCAGGTAGATTTGGAATACAACATTCATCATCCCTGATCATTGGGCATACTTGGGGGGGGGGGGTTGATGGGAGTTGGAGTCTAACAACCACAGAATAGGCATTCCCTGTTCCAGTTAACCCTGGTAACTTGATGCACAGCATGTTTGAAGGTGAAGCAAAGATTTGAAGATGGATTCCACAGGACTATTGATAAAATCAAGTTAAAGACTCCTGGTTCATATCTACCCGCCTCAAACCCCATGCTCAGAGTTCCCTTTCAGTTCTATCACATTGTCTCAGGAAACAACAGGACTCGGTGGCTGGAAACATGTCAGAAGGTAGATGAGCCAAGAAGTGGCAGGGTTCCTGCTACTATTATTTGTCATGCTTCCCACCAGCATCAGTACCTCTTCTTCTTCTTCTTCTTCTTCTTCTTCTTCTTCTTCTTCTTCTTCTTTGCAAAATATGCATTTCTTTGCTCTAAGTTTCAGCAGGATCATATTGTAAGTTTGAAAATTAGAAACTTATTTTATGTGATATGAATTACATGTTGCCTCTCCACTTCGATTCTTGACTCTTAAATCTGGCAGCTTACCTTGAGCTCTTTTCAGTCTCTGTGTGCTTGCAGGTCTCTTTCAGCGGCATGTGTTATGTGTTAAAGCCAGCTTTTTCTCATGTACACAGCCAACAAAGCTGGTTCTTTTCCTTGCCTCAAGTCAAAAAGGTATGGTTGCAAGATGCAGTTGCATATTTTGAAGATGCCACTCCACAAATGTCAGACAGTGTGTCTTATCCCTAAATAAATCAGCTTAACTTCATCCCTCGTAAATAAATTCCTTCATTAAATAGATTATAATTCTTGCTCAATACATAGATATGTGGGTGATTTCTATCCCTGCAATGTAACTGTATACCTTGTGGTCAAGATCTAAGATATAAGGCTTTAGTATACATACAGGGTCAAGAGACAATAAATCTTCAGAACACCATCAGGGATACCAGGCAATTATTGCTGCTAAAATCAGGGCAGGCACCAGCTTTGAAGGGGTTCTGTGACTTGGTAGGTCACCAGGGTCCTGCCAGGGAGTGATGGGGGTGTGAAGTGGTGCACATTCCAATACTCTGAAATGTTGGCCAAGTCAGCTTACATGCTGCTACAATGGGACCCAGAGGCATTCTGAAAAAATTGAAATAGTGGCAGTCAGGACATACTTTAAACAAAAGTTCAGGGAGAAGAGCATCTGCAGGAGAGGGCCATCTGAGACCTGGCATTTGCCTCACTGTGCCAGATGCTGATACCAGGCCTGTCAAACCTCACATGGGTTTTTAGTCCCTAGTTATTTCATAAGATTTATATACCACTTGGTTGTAAGAGAACACCTTGCAGTGCCTTAGCGCCCCCCCCCCCAATGTTGGATGTTCCCCATGACCTATTTCCATGCAGCGTTGACTACAAAACTTTCTCTCTATGTCTTGGGGGAAGGAAGGAAGGAAGGAAGGAAGGAAGGAAGGAAGGAAGGAAGGAAGGAAATCATGAATTCACCTTGACTTTTCTTGCTTAAAGTTTTGTGCAAACTCGGGTATCTAAGGACCAAAAGATTTGAAACCCAAAATGGAGACATTGAGGAACAAGAGGAAAGTATCATTCGCCTGTTTAGGATCCCCAAGGTATTCAAAAGTACATTTATGTGTACTTTATACAAGCCTAAAAAGAGTCCCTCCTCTACATTTTCTTATGTACACATTAGTTGTGAAAAGAAGGTCAAAGGAGATTGAGGCCTCTTTTCTACCCTCTATATCAGTGTTTTCCAAACTTGGGTCTTTAGCTGTTTTCAGACTACAGTTCCCATTATCCCTGACCCCAGTCTTGCTAGCAAGGGTTGATGGGAGTTGTAGTCCAAAAACAGCTGGAGACCCAAGTTTGGGAAACTCTGCTCTAGGTCCTGCCAGATGAGAAGACTTGAAGAAGAACCCTCCTGAATTCATAGTTTTGACAACTCTCTAAGAAGGGATATGAGGCCATCAGAAGAAGGGCTTGCCCAGAATACAGTAGGAAAACAATGAAAGAGGCTGGCGTTTCTCAAAACAATTGTTACTAACAAATGCCCAGTTAAGTTCCCAAGCGCTCTCAGACAACTTTGCTCAGGATGAATTTCATGGATTTGCACGGTTTAAATTCACGCTTTCAAACATAAATGAGTATTCCAATTTGGCTGGCAAACACAATTTTTTTCAGCTTTAAAGGTAAATTAGTAATTCAAAAAATGATATGTAAAAGCTTTAAGAGGACATACTGGAATACACTGAAGCAGAAAATAAGGAATAAATATTTTGTTCTGCTAGTCTCTACATAATAAGGCATGTCTGTTTACCAAACTGGTTCTTCAATCCTTTTATGATAAACATGTTCTGAAAATAAATTGGGACTATAGATAGTATATCACATATTCTTCTCATGCTACTGTGTTTCATTCCATCAGGGCAAGTCAGCCCCAATGAACACAACAGGGCTTACATCTGACTACAATTGTATTGGATTCTGCTGCTCCCTCCCCTCCTCCCTCTTTGGCAATAGATAAGCAGAACAAAGAGAAAGAAGTCTTCTTACCAGTTAGAACTTTAATGATCACAGTGAGAGAACAAAGAATTTCCTAGGAATGAAGTTGCTCCCAATTAAGGGTCCCACCCACTTCCTCCCTAGTCATCCACGTCACTCCTGCATCTTGTAACCTGATCTCACAACCACTGTGCTTTCTGTGCTGCCACCTTATCTGCTCTTCTTGACCTTGGGCTGAGCGGTTGGATGCTTTCCAGTGACAGTGAGTCTGTTAACTCTCTCTCCCTCCCAGTTCTCCTCCTCCTAGCTGTTCCCCTTTCAGTACTTCCCAGCTTCTACTATGTCCCTCTGCAAACCACTGTTCCAAATCTATACTGTCCTCCTGCTCCTGGGGAGATTCAGGATCCAGATCTGGATCAGGGGGAGGAGGAGGCTCCCACCATTCCTCCTCAGAGCAGCCCTCCTCAGCACGGTCCCTGACAGTCATAGAAAAGAAGAAGAGGATGAGGAAGAGGAGGAGGAGGAGGAGGAGGAGGAGGAGTTTGGACTTGATATCCTGCCTTTCACTCCCCTTAAGGAGTCTCAAAGCGGCTAACAATCTCCTTTCCCTTCCTCCCCCACAACAAACACTCTGTGAGGTGAGTGAGGCTGAGAGACTTCAGAGAAGTGTGACTAGCCCAAGGTCACCCAGCAGCTGCATGTGGAGAAACGGAGAATCGAACCCAGTTCACCAGATTACTAGTCCACTACTCTTAACCACTACACCAGTTTGGGATATAAGAGGGAGGGGAGACCCTATCATTATTTCAAGTCAGCTGAAGGAGTGAGAACTTTAAAAGAGCTTCCAAATGAAGGTCTTTTTTAAAAAAAAAACCACACACACAAACAAACCACACTCCTCTTTCAGTTGATGCAAGCCATTGTTTCAGTGAAAACATGGGGACTCGATGTGAAAATGTTTTAACATAATCCAAAAAACGGCACAACATTTCTCTGGAGCCTTGACTCATTTATTTCTTGCCTGGTCTAAATTAGCCAATTAAACATTTCAGAAATATCATTGTTTGGCCCACAAACTATGTGGACTGAACTGTTTGAATAGCTGGAATCCATAAACCCACCTATGTAACATAAGACACGAGTCATGTTTTTACCTATCCTTTTTATGGGATTAACAGGGAACTGGCAAAAAAAACATGGTGATGTTGATAGGAGTTTCCAGCTGGGGTTGATTAAAGGCTGCAGACTAATGCAGTAATGCTTTGTGCTAGCACAACAGTTTAACTCAAGAGTGCTCACACAATGCAAATCCTCCCCACCGTCTGCCTGTCGAGCTGTGGCATAAAGGAAGAAGCTAATTTTGTTGTGATCTTGACCTTTGAGCTGATGTGTCCCCAAATTAATTCTCGGGCAGACGCAGGGTCCTTTGCCTTGGTAAACATGACCAATATTTGGCCAGTCACATAGCCTGAAATGCTCAGCTCGGCGTCATGTGGTTAACATGTTCTTAGCAGTGCATACAAAGACCTAGAACTTATTTCAGCAGGCAGTTTGAAGAAAGTTTTCTTCCCTGATTTTTACGGTTCATTTTAACTGATCTTATCGCTAACTTATTGTACTATATTTAGAGCTCGTGATGTTAAATGTTTTAACTGTTACGTTGCTTTAATAGACTTGCATGTATTTGAATTACGGATGTTTAAATTTGGTTGTCTTACCAATGTATTTTCATATAGGATTGCTATAGTTTTGTAATTGGTTTTCTTCTTGTTACTTTGCTGCCAGCTCTGTTTGTGAACTGCTTTAATACGACTTCTTGAAATAAAGGCAGTATAATGTCTTTTTAATGATAAATAACTAAAAAGCAGAGACATCACCTTGCCAACAAAGGTCCGTATAGTTAAAGCTATGGTTTTCCCAGTAGTGATGTATGGAAGTGAGAGCTGGACCATAAAGAAGGCTGATCGCCGAAGAATTGATGCTTTTGAATTATGGTGCTGGAGGAGACTCTTGAGAGTCCCATGAACTGCAAGAAGATCAAACCTATCTATTCTTAAGGAAATCAGCCCTGAGTTCTCCCTGGAAGGACAGATTGTGAAGCTGAGGCTCCAATACTTTGGCCACCTCCTGAGAAGAGAAGACTCCCTGGAAAAGACCCTGATGTTGGGAAAGATGGAGGGCACAAGGAGAAGGGGACGACAGAGGACGAGATGGTTGGACAGTGTTCTCGAAGCTACCAGCATGAGTTTGACCAAACTGTGGGAGGCAGTGGAAGACAGGAGTGCCTGGCGTGCTCTGGTCCATGGGGTCACAAAGAGTCGGACATGACTAAACGACTAAACAACAACAACAACAACAACTGTGTTGTTGAAATAAATTATATTAAATAATAACTGAGGCTTCAATCTTAAGCATGCTTCATACCACTGAACCTGGTGGGATGGACTTCTGGATAGACATGCAGAGGACTGCATTCCAGTAAGTTGCGACAATGGCTTCTTAATGTTTCATCATTGTGTCAAATACTTCACTACAGAGATGAACAGAAACTCCATTTTTTTTATCAGCTGCTGGACTGCGACAATAGTTTCACACCATTTGCAGGTATAGGAGGGTGTGTGGGTTGTTGTTGTTTTTTTAAATGTAGCCACACGTCAACTAAAGGATTGGTTTAGCTGAAACACCAAACCATACTTTGGACTAATTTGTAGCCACGTTTTTATTCCAGCTAAGCCATGGTTTGTGTGGTTCCTCAACTCTCCCAAGAATCCCACCACCCATAGATCCCTGAATGCTATCACAAGCACTAGCCTCAGAATACATGAGCAAATAATAATAATAATAATAATAATAATAATAATAATAATAATAATAATAATTTATTATTTATACCCCTCCCATCTGGCTGAGTTTCCCCAGCCACTCTGGGCGGCTCCCAATCAGTGTTAAAAACAGTACAGCGTTACATATTAAAAACTTCCCTGAACAGGGCTGCCTTAAGATGTCTTCTGAATGTCAGATAATTATTTATCTCTTTGACATCTGATGGGAGGGTGTTCCACAGGGCGGGTGCCACTACCGAGAAGGCCCTCTGTCTGGTTCCCTGTAGCCTCACTTCTCGCAATGAGGGAACCTTCAGAAGGCCATCGGCGCTGGATCTCAGTGTCCGGGCTGAACGATGGGGGTGGAGACGCTCCTTCAGGTATACAGGACCGAGGCCGTTTAGGGCTTTAAAGGTCAGCACCAACACTTTGAATTGTGCTCGGAAACGTACTGGGAGCCAATGCAGATCTCTCAGAACCGGTGTTATGTGGTCCCAGCGGCCACTCCTAGTCACCAGTCTAGCTGCCGCATTCTGGATTAATTGCAGTTTCTGGGTCACCTTCAAAGGTAGCCCCACATAGAGCGCGTTGCAGTAGTCCAAGTGTGAGATAACTAGAGCATGCACCACTCTGGCGAGACAGTTCGCGGGCAGGTAGGGTTTTAGCCTGCGTACCAGGTGGAGCTGGTAGACAGCTGCCCTGGACACAGAGTTAACGTGCGCCTCCATGGACAGCTGTGAGTCCAAAATGACTCCTAGGCTGCGCACCTGGTCCTTCAGGGGCACAGTTACCCCATTCAAGACCAGGGAATCCCCCACACCAACCCGCTCCCTGTCCCCCAAAAACAGTACTTCTGTCTTGTCAGGATTCAACCTCAATCTGTTAGCCGCCATCCATCCTCCAACCGCCTTCCAAAGAAGGGAAATTACATATCCCAGAGTTGTTCGCGACTGGACTTAACTGTCAGGGGTCCTTTACCTTTATCATTTATGTTGAGACTGTGGACAGAACAACCAATTTTTCCCAAACCTGGGTCTCCAGTTGTTGTTGGACTACAACTCCCATCATCCCTTGCTAGCAGGACCAGTGGTCAGGGATGATGGGAGTTGTATTCAAAAAACAGCTGGAGACCCAAGTTTGGGAAACCCTGTGTTAGATTTTGGCCAAATTTCTATTGAGTCCAGAACTCTGCCACCCACACTGGTGAACCAGTTGCCCCAAGAAAGCTCATAAGCACAGCAAGGTGGCCGTTCTCTGTTTGTTCTTGACACCTAGCAGTTAGCATCACTCACACTCTTTCTTTGGTGGGAGAGGAGAGTCAAGATGGTGATGTGAGCAGCAGTTTCTACCTTTTGCTCTGCTGTTTTTTGTTTTTTAATTTTTTAACTTTTGCTGCTGACCGTTTTAACTGTATTAGCTGTTCCACCTACTTCTATTTACTCTTAATTGTTGAGGTCCTTACCCCCAAGGAAGGTAGCCCCACTACTTAATTCTGGCTAAAGGTAAATGACCTTGTCCCATTTGTTTCAGTGGAACTTAACAGCAACTGTTCTCTGGATTGGAATTCAGTTGTTTTAGGTTTAGGAGATGCGAAAAATAGGTCACCAACTTGATCGTTCTTTCAACTCTGATGGCTTCTTGTTTGGCTTCTGTGGGTTCTTTTGGCTTGACCGCAGCTGTGTCTTGGACAATGACAGACATATGCAACACATAGAAACATGAGAACTATCCTCCTGCTCCAAATAAATGTTTAAGGCCACGTTTTAACAAAGGAAATAAAATAATATGTTTTGGGATCCATCCATTTCACATTTTGTTTGTCCTTTGCTCTTGGGAAGATACTAAAATTGCATTTGAATGTTTCTTGTGAAATTCAAAGCTGAGATTCTCGTGATTTCAGGCAGCAGCTGAAAACATTGAAAAGGGCTGTAAAAAACCCAGAGCAAACCCAGCATTTTGTCGCAGATTAGGTAAGTAGGTAGGTAAAGATAGAAAAATCTGTCTGCTTCCAGTTCAGGCCCCTTTTGCAGCGTTGTGCCAGTAATGCCATCCCATTTCCTCAGTAATGCATATTTTTTTTAAAAAAATCCTCTCCAAAATATTTTAAATACATATTTAAATTTGTAGTTCTATGTGTTGAAGCTGCTGGGAACTATGTCAGAATATTTGGGAAATGCAAAATCTGGTGGATATCCTACCTAATTACAGAGTAATCCAAACCCCTCATAGATGGGCAGGCTCCAGCCTCTAGCCCATGCTGGTATCAGAAGAGACTCAAGCGTGGAGGAGGGAAGAGGAGAGGTCAGGTCGGGTTGGCGGAGGGGCCCAAGCTGCCAGCTCCATGCTAGGCCAGCAGCAGGTGCTGAGGAGGAGCACCAGAGAGAGGGAAGGAAGGAGGGGGCAATGGAGGGAAGAAAAGGTCACTCTTACCCCCTTCCCTCTATTGCCAGGTTCCATGTCAGCCACACCAACAGCAATACAGTCGCCATTGTGGGCCTGCTGGACTGGAATATGGGGAAAAGACAGAGCTTTCCAAGGACCTCCAGGACTGATATAAAAAGCAGTGGGGAGATTGGGCACCCCTATCGTGTCCCTTTTTCTATTTTAAATTCTTCCGTAACCACATTATTTACAATTAATTTAGCCTTTTGTTCAGAGTATATTGCACCTATACCATTTTCAAAGCCTTGGCCTACCCCCATCCCATGTAGGTTCTTCTTCATAAAACTCCAAGAGATGTTGTCAAAAGCTTTCTCCGCATCCACAAATATCAAAACTGCTTTAGTGTTTATATTCACTTCTAGTTTTTCCAAAATATCTATTATATTCCTCAAATTATCAGACATGTGTCTTCCTGGGAGAAAGCCCGCTTGGTCTTTATGGATCTCTTCCATCAATACTTTTTTCAATCTCTTGGCCAAAATGTCTGCAAAAATTTTATAATCCACATTAAGTAACGATATAGGGCGGTAGTTCTTAAGCCGAGTCTTTTCAGTCTCTGTTTTCGGTATAAGTGTAATGTACACCTCTTTCCACGACTCTGGTGCCCTTTTCCGACAGAGCTTTCTTTCCCATTGGTGTTAGTGGTTCGTTGTGCCAGGGCGCCAGCCTCTCAGGGGCACCCTAACGAGTGGGGAGAGAGAGAGGAGAAGCAGGTGTTACAGAGAAGAAGAGAAGAAAAAGAGTTTGGATTTGATATCCCACTTTATCACTACCTGAAGGAAGAAGAAGAAGAAGAAGAAGAGTTTGGATTTGATATCCCGCCTTTCACTCCCTTTAAGGAGTCTCAAAGCGGCTAACATTCTCCTTTCCCTTCCTCCCCCACAACAAACACTCTGTGAGGTGAGTGGGGCTGAGAGACTTCAAGGAAGTGTGACTGGCCCAAGGTCACCCAGCAGCTGCATGTGGAGGAGCGGAGACGCGAACCCGGTTCCCCAGATTAGGAGTCCACCGCTCTTAACCACTACACCACGTGAACCCGGTTCCCCAGATTACGAGACTACTGCTCTTAACCACTACACCACACTATAGATCCATATATTTGATGTAGCCTCATCCTTCTATGCAGGGGAAGAGTGGGTTTTAGGCAGGGCTTTTTTTCAGGGGAAACTCACAGGAACTCACTTCCGGCACCTCTCAGGTGGGCTCCATTGCCATTCTAAGAGAATGAGGGAGGCATTCACGGTGAGTTCTGACACCTCTTTTTCTTATAAAAATAGCGCTGGTTTTAGGGAGGCGTTGGGAATCTTTTTGAAGTTCCAGCGTGGCATTAAAAACTAAGCTAAACTAAAAAAAGCTCCTTACAGATATGCTACATTGCTATTTCCCCAACACTGCACCCAATTGTTCAAAAACAGTTTCAAGCAATTTAACTTCCCATTGAACCTCCTAAATTACTGATATTAAGCACTTGGTTTCACAACAAACTTAATGAATAGTTCTGACAATCTACGAGTATGGCCACTGGAAGCACACGGGCCAGATGGAATCACAGATTACAGAATTTTCCAATTGGCCTGCAATTTTCTGGCACCTGGTGCTTCATTGCTTTGATATTATGTATTATAGTTAGAACGGCAACCTCTCCTGACAGCTGAATCTAGACTTGAAAAGCTCAATTTTGAAAAGAGAAAAAGCTGCCCACAACCGTTCTGATTCCCAAGCACAGTTGATCTTTGAGAATGGGAGTCAGCCAGGCTTCAGGGGATTCAAATTAGTCCTTTGGGTGGCTTTGCCTTCTGCCTTCAAGCATCTTAGGGAAGGAAGATTAAACTGAGACCAAATATTAGAGGGGCTGGGGGTAAAAAGAAGGAAACATACCTGTGAAAAGGAAGAGAAGAGGAAAATTAAAGAAGGGAAATGGAGCTTTCCTCTAGCTTGTGAAGGCTGCAGCTTTCTAATTGCAAATCTGAAGTGATCTGAAATCCCAAGAAACAAATAGTGAGATGTGGACTGAAATGCAGATATCACTTGAAAACTGGGCGCCCTAGTGCTAAACCATACAGCATAGTGCTTGGTCTGGTTCAGAATTTGCTACAAACCATCATCTTTAGCTTCAGCTGCCTAAGATGTGCAACCTCAGAGCCCAACTGCTTGTTATGTTAACATACTTTGAAAGCATCATGCTTACATTGGCCCCTTCCTTTCTGAAATAACATGATTTGCAGAGCTCCTAGACCCTACCTATATTGCATGCATGACCTAATCAGGACCCTATGTCTGCAAACAGTGTCTTCTGGGGCAAATAACAGCCAGGGATCCATGATTTTATTTTATATTTTATAAAAGCATTTCTATGGTGCAAATGCAGCAGCGGAGCCAATTCGGCATTCCCGCTGATGCAATTTAAACCCCTGTATCCACAAAGATAACTGGAAATGCAATGTCATGATGATAAGACATTCTTGAATGGACTACTTGCTCTCTTATTTGACTAATATACCCAAATGCAACACATTAAGCTTGCACTGTGGTCAGCCATTCAAGTCAAAGCAGGGGGGGACGGCAAGAGGTTTACAGCCCTGCTACAATCCATTGGTCGGTCACAAGTTTTTAGGTCTGCTCTTGTCAGAGATCTACAAGAATTTCAGTTCTCTGTCTGTCTGTCTCTCTCTCTCACACACACACAAACAAACAAACAAACAAACCACCTTGCACTTGCTAAAGCATATTAGGGATGAAAATGGCAAAAAAAATGTAAAATGACCCCCAAAAACAAACAAGGAAGCAAGCTTTTGAAAAGCCTAACACATTGCCACCATCCCTCCCATCATAGATTTTAGGTACATTTATCACCATTTTATTTTTCCGGCTGGCTCAGAATATTGTATTCCACAGAATTCAAATTGCAACTCTGGACTCAGCTATACAGATGCAAATAAAACTTTTAAAAGTTTTTTTTAAGTGCAATATACAATGTGACACCAGATAGCGAGCCTTATGGAAAAATATGGAAAATTTGATGTATTTTTAAAAACATTTTTGGAACAGTTTTTTTATATCTGTGTAGATTCCACCTTGATAAAATGCAATATAAGTAATAACAGGAGCAATAAAAATGCAATTAAAAATCAATGTGAATTTTTCATGCAGAACACATGAATTCAGGTTATGGACAATGGGTAGTCCACAGCATAAAGTTTGGGAACCTCTGCTCTTAGCGCTCAAGTGTGAGAGTCACTGGTCTTGAGCTCAGACCAAAGCCCATTACAGTTTAACAGCTCATCTACAAATCACTTGAGAAAGAGAGTGTGGATTTGAGCTGGCTTAATGCCGCTGAAGTCAGTAAGACCAAATCATCCTCCGCCTGAGTACTGTGGCCTTGGTGGTTTCTCGCGTACTTTATTCCCAGGGCGCCACAAGTGCAGATGGAGATTCCCACAAGCGGCAGCTCCACTCATCCCTATCCATTATCCGGAAAGAGCAGGTGCTTGAAAAATGAACAAGCCGGCACCCAACACACTTATAGCTCTTCATGCACTTTTGGGGGGTAAATAACAGATTGCCTCTATTACTCCTGACCTTACATTTCTTTGTCAAATGTATCAATCACTTCTCTCTAACCTTTAATGGGAAAGGCTAAAGTTGTTTACTGCGGCGGTTCACGTGTGCGCAACCGGCAAGGACACTGCCTGCCTTCGGTGCCATTCCAAGGAGTGGGCGTTTTTATCTCGCAACTAACTATATTTGTCCTTATACATAAACGGGTGCTTGTTTTCGTGTGTGTGTGTGTGTGTGTGTGTGTGAGAGAGAGAGAGAGAGAGAGAGAGAGAGAGAGAGAGAGAGAGAGAGAGATTTCGCAAGGAGGTCAGACATTGCCAGGAAGGTTAAATGAAAAAGTCAGCAGTATTTGGCAGAGATTTATGTGGAAAACGGATACAGGTCTGTCGAGCTCTCAGCCTGATTAAATAAAGGGTGCCCTGGGAATAGAACACAACTATGTGGATACTCTGGTAAATGAAAGTACTGCATTAGAATGCAGCTTTAGGGTCTAATTTAAAAATATAATTCATACCCGAGCAGAAGCCTTTAAAATATTGGCAGATGTCTTTATACTGTTATTTTATACAGAGGACAAAGTGGATTAAAGATAAATGTAATCCAAATAATGGTGCTGTTTCATTATTTTCACTTCTGTTTTATTTCCTTTAAAGAAATGTAATTTAGAGAGGAATATATATTCTGGGAGATCCTCTTAAATGGAGGAAGAGGAAAGCATTTGCCCGCAAATGGATGTCACAACTTGGAAGCAAGCAACAGTACCAAGTCCAGGACTGCTTCCCGCAGCCTAGGCGAAGTAAATAATGTGGCCTTTTGCAAAAAGAAAAGGAAAGAAAAAAAGGGCACTTACATAACTGGGAACTTGAATTTTATTCCCAATCACATTGTTTTGTCAGGGTGATTAGGCTCAATTAATTACTCTCCACTCAAAAGTTCCCTGCTTTTATTGTTATCTACTGACAAAGGACAGAGGGCACAGTACTTGCTTCTGTTATACTTTTTAATTTCTCCCCACTGATAATCAGGCTGCTGGTGGAAAGTATTTTTATTTTTATTTAATTACTGTCACTACCCCTGTTTCTGGTATGGCATAAAGTTCAAATGCAGCAAAGTATCATAGAATACATTTGACCCATTAACATAGTTCATCTTATGGATTCCTTTTTATTAATACAATTGTTGCTAGCAGTGCTCTTTTTCTTGAAAAAGAGGTGCCGGAAACTCACCATGAACACCTTGCTCATTTTCTGGTGCCCACCTGAAAGGTGCTGGAACTTAGTTCCAGCTGGGAGAAAAAAAACCTCACTTTCTTTAGGCTGTCCCTATTTTTACTGGAGAAATGTTGGAGGGTATGGCGTTATCCAACGCCCGAGCCGTCTGAAGGTAATCCTGTACAGGGAAGGTTTTTAAAAAACGTTTAATGTTTTATTATGTTTGCATATATGTTGGAAGCTTCCCAGAGTAGCTAGGGCAACCCAGTACGATGTGGGTGGTATAAAGAGTAACATTATCGTTATGGAATGGGAGGTCCTTATTTTCATCAGGGAAATGTTGGTGGGTATGAGTTAGGATCCAGCATAAGTCCCGCCTGCCCAGTACTGCCTTTAGTTTAGGGATCAACAACCTGTGCTTTTTTAAAAATTTTTATTAACATATAAAACACATACATATACATTTACACAATACACATATACGACACACTACCTTATTTTCATAACATAAAACATACCTTCATTACTCTATATAATACCTACCTATACTATACATATCAACATACCTACACACCTACCCCACATGGACACCCACCAAGTGACTTGACTTTCAGCCGTTCTCATTATGCTACTTTATTTTTCAAGCTAGCTTAAACACATTTCATTATTTCTTTAATCTCTTCTTCTATCTTGACTTTACTCTCCTTTCACTCTAATCATTTTCTGGATTCACTCAATATCTGTCAGAAATTCTACTTTTTCCACATAAATTTTGATGTATTCCTTAAAGACAGCCCACTCCTTATTCACTTTTTGTACCATATCTCCTCTTATCCTCCCTGTTAGTTCGGCAATATGGAAGTATTCCATTATTTTAGATAACCAGTCTGTTTTAGTTGGGACGCTGCTGCTTTTCGAATTTTGGGCAGTCAATAACCTTGCCGCCATAGTTGCATACATAAATATTGGTCTTACTGTTCTTTTTATTTCCTCTGACATGATACCTAGGAGAAAGGATTCTGGTTTTTAAAAAATGAAAATCTAAATATCTTTTTCAGTTCATTATATACATTTTCCCAGAATCCCACTATCTCTTTGCACTCCCACCACATATGTAGAAAGGTTCCTGCCCCATTGTTGCATCTCCAACATCACTACAGTTTTAATACATTTTTGCCAGTCTGACCATGGTCAGGTACCATCTGTATTGCATTTTCATTACATTCTCTCTTATTATAGAATGCCGTAAATTTGATATCTCTTTCTCACAGGTGTTCCCATTGGCTCATCAATATATTTTCCCCTAAATCCTGGGACCACTTTACCATGATCAACAACCTGTTTTTTTGATGAGGGCCACATTCCCTCAGAGGTGATCTATCATGGCACTGGGTGGAACCAAATCTGGTAATGGACAAAGCCAGAGGTAAAAGTGGATTAACTAACCTGAAATAGGTACTGCCCTGATTTCCGGTCGGCGCCAGCGTTAATGGCGGTCCTCTTTCCGAGCTCCGGAGGAGGACTGCTCTGCGAGTTCGGGTCTGACCCGCTACGGCAAGCGGGGGACCCCTAAAATCACAGGCGCTGAAGCCTGTGAACAAGGAGACTCGGTGGGCACCAGAAGCGCCCCCCCTTACTGCAGAAAGAGCCTTTTTAAAGGCTCTGGAACGGCATCGGGAGAGCGCGGTGCTGAGAGTCGCTACCCAGCCCGCAGGGTGAAGCCGCGTCGCCATTGACGGAGAGCGCCGATTCCTTCCTGTAAATCTGAAAACTGAAAACCTGTGAGTAAGACTGAACATTAATTTGGGACTCTTTAAAAGAAAATTTGGCTGAAAACAGGGAAGGTAAAAATTAAGGAAGTCTGCCTTCCCCCGACTGCATGACAGCTAAAGCAACGGAATTTAAAGCTGCATCCGTATGAGACTTTTTCTGACTATTTAAACCTGACATTGGATCTAGATCTCCCCTCTAGCAAGCAGGGCAGAGGGGAGGAAAAAGGGATATTAAGAACTGCACGATTTATCTAAAAGGAAAAGAAGCCTTCTGCTGCCTGCTCCCTGAAACGATCTGCCAAATAAGACATTAGGGCACTGAACTGTCTTTTAACTTCTGGGAAAGTTACATGGTTGAAGCTTCGCTTGATACAAAGTTTTTTGACCTTGTTGCTACAGTATATTGGAGCATGTTGAAATAGTATCTATCGGAAAAAGTGCTGTAACACATATTTACAAGCCTCCTGATATACTTGTCTTTAACTTTTTTGTCTCCGTACTCGGACATTTTGGTTTGCTCCCCCTAGAGGGCCAAAGTAACGGCTGTAACAGTCCAGGACAGTGGAATTTTCCATCAGAGGACTATTCCTGTGGGAACGACCTTGGGATATGAGTGGCCCAGCAGAAGAGATAACCACAAGAGCCAAAGCTAAGCAACAACAACACCAGCAACAGCAACAAAAGAAAAGAGGCTCAATTACAGGCGTAACTCCTATAGGAATAACAGGACAAGAAAAAGTGACAGCTGCCTCCATGGAGTCAGTGACACAAGCGTTACTCAAGATAAATCAATCTTTGGAGACCCTGACAAAGCAGAGTACAGAAAATACACAGAAATTAACAGAACTAACAGCAAGATTGGACTTGAATACAGAATCTATAAACAGGCTGGTTCAAGAAAATTCTGCAACACGTAAAATTGCAGAGGAAGCGAGAACTATTGCCGGAGAGACTCAAGAGAACTTAGAACCGATCGCTAAAAAGGTTCATGAACATGATGTAACTCTGGCTTTGTGGGAACTACAGAGAAAGGAAAGAAATCTGAAATTGAGACTGATTCCTGAGAGCGAAGGAGACAATCTTGCGGAGTTTTTAACACAAGAGTTTGCTGATTTCTGGGAAGACTTGGAGGAGGAAGAATTTAAGATAATAACAGCATTTAGACTGGGCAAAAGACTGAACAGAAAGACCCCGAGGGACTGCTTGATTACCCTTAGATCTAAGGAAGAAAGAGACAAAATATTAAAATTACACTACCAAAAGGCCTTGCAAATTGAAAATTCATCTATACAGATTTTTAAAGACATCCCTAAACATATCTTGGAGTTGAGAACCTTCTATAAGGATTTGGTTTACCTGCTGAAGAAGAACATTATTCCTTTCAGGTGGGAGTTCCCACAAGGACTGTCTTTTGACTACAAGGGGAAGAAGGTGAAAATAAAGACAATACAAGACAAAGAGAGATTTCTGGAAAGAAACCAAGAGGACCTACAAAAGGGCACTGTGGATCCAATTGCAGAACAAAGGAGAGCACTAGACATTCTGAACCTATCGTTTGGACTTAAACCACCACCATCAGAGGAAGAGCAACAACTTGGAGCGGTAGGAGGAGTAACAGAGAAACAATAAGATGGCCCTGCAATTCCTTAGTTGGAATTGCAATGGGCTGAACATGCCTTTGAAGAGACGCCAAGTGTTTCATATTCTGAAAAAAGAACAATTGGATTTGATATGCCTACAAGAAACACATGTAACCAGGGTACACAGGAAACTACTTATAAATAAAAGACTGGGACAAGAATTCATTTCATCGGATAAAGTTAAGAAAAGAGGAGTTGTGATTTATGTAAAAGAGAAATGGGTTCCAAAAATGATGTTTAAAGATGAACAAGGAAGATATCTGGCAGTGGAAATACAAGTACAAGGAGAAAAATTCTTAATAGTTGGAATTTATGCACCAAACGAAGGCAAGGCGGAATTCTTCAAGAAACTCCATGAAACTCTGATGGACTATTTGGATTATAATATGATAATTATGGGAGATATGAATGGTGTGGTTTCTACAAATATGGACAAGGCACAAAGACTGACAATCTCCAAGGAAGGAAGACTTCCGAAGACCTTCTTTGAAATGACGGAAAATATGGACCTAATAGACATATGGAGAACAAGGAACCCTCTGGAGAGAGAGGGAACTTTCTTCTCTCAAGCAATGATGACCTGGACCAGAATTGATCAAATTTGGATCACTAGTGGGATGGCTCCAAAGATTAAGAAGGTAGAAATCTGCCCAAAAACGTGCTCCGACCATAACGCCGTGAAGATGGAAATGAAACTTACAACAACTGGTCAATTTAGATGGAGGATGAATGACACCCTGTTTCGAGATAAAGAGATCCACATGAAGGCCCAAAAAACTTTAAAGGACTATTTTGAAATAAATCTAAAGGCCGATGTGGAAAAAAGAGTGATCTGGGACGCAAGTAAAGCTGTGATGCGAGGATTTTTGATTCAACAAAATTCAATAAAAAAGAGAAAGCAGAATGAGAAGAAGGAAAAGATTTTGGAAAAGATAAAAGAAGGAGAGAAAAAATTAAGATCAAAACCAAAGTCCCAGGAGATTTTGAGAGAGATTAAGTTATATCAAACACAATATATGGAATTGATGAATCAAGAGATTGAATGGAAGATAAAGCAAATGAAACAAAAGACATTCGAATCGGCAGATAAATGTGGCAAACTTCTGGCATGGCAATTGAAGAAAAGGCAGAAACTAAATACAGTTACAAGCCTAGAAGTGGATGGAAAGAATATATCTAAACCCAATGAGATTAGAAACTGCTTTCTGAGTTATTTTAAAAAACTTTATTCTCAAGGACTACAAAATGAAGAGGACATAGATAAATTCCTTAATAAATATGGATTACAAAAAAATCTCTCATCAAAGCAAGGTGGATTTAAACCAGAGAATAACAGAACAAGAGATAGAGGGTGCCATTCAAGACATGCAATTGGGCAAATCTCCAGGGCCAGATGGATTGACTTCCAGATACTATAAATCTTTGAAGGAGTGGTTGGTTCATCCGTTAAAGGAAGTCTGCAACGAGATCTTAGAGGGGAAAAAGGCACCAGAATCGTGGAAAGAAGCGTATATTTCACTCATACCAAAGACAGAGACTGAAAAGAATCAACTTAAGAACTACCGCCCAATATCATTACTTAATGTGGATTACAAAATTTTTGCAGACATTTTGGCAAAAAGATTTAAAAGAGTGTTGATGGAGAAGATTCATAAGGACCAAGCAGGCTTTCTCCCAAAAAGGCACCTATCAGACAATGTAAGGAATATAATAGATATTCTGGAATTGCTAGAGGTGAAAATAAACACTAAAGCAGTGCTGATCTTTGTAGATGCGGAGAAAGCCTTTGACAATATTTCTTGGAGCTTTATGAAAAAGAATCTTCATGGGATGGGGGTAGGCCAAGGATTTGAGAATGGTATGGGTGCGATATACTCTGAACAAAAAGCCAAGCTGATTGTAAATAATGTGATAACTGAGGAACGTAAGATAGAAAAAGGAACACGACAGGGATGCCCAATTTCCCCATTGCTTTTCATTTCTGTTCTGGAGGTGTTGCTGAATATGATTAGAAATGACCAGCAGGTTAAAGGTGTACAGGTCGGAGCTAAACATTATAAGTTAAGGGCATTTGCAGATGACTTAGTATTGACCCTACAAGAGCCAAACACTAGTACGAAAAGGGTGTTGGAGATAATTCAACAATTTGGCCAGGTAGCCGGATTCAAACTGAACAAACAAAAAACTAAAGTCTTAGAAAAAAACTTAACAGTTATGGAGAAGGAGAAATTTCAAGAAGAGACAGGTTTGACAGTGGTTAAGAAGGTGAAATACCTAGGGGTTTATTTGACACCTAAAAATTGGAACCTGTATAAGGACAACTATGAAAAATGTTGGTCAGAAATTAAAAAAGATCTAGAAATATGGTCAAATTTGAAATTGTCAATGTTAGGTCGAATCGCAGTTATCAAGATGAATGTACTGCCTAGAATGTTATTTTTGTTTCAAACCTTGCAGATTCTTGACAAGATGGACTGTTTCAAGAGGTGGCAGAAAGACATTTCGAAATTTGTCTGGCAGGGCAAAAAGCCCAGAATTAAATTTAAAATACTGACAGATGCTAAAGAAAGAGGGGGATTTGCCCTGCCGGATTTAAAATTGTACTATGAAGCAGCAGCGTTTTGCTGGCTGAAAGAGTGGATGCTCCTCGAGAACACAGACATTTTGGACTTGGAAGGTTTTAATAATGCATTTGGTTGGCATGCATATTTATGGTATGATAAAATCAAGGTGCAGAGGACCTTTAAAAACCATATTGTCAGAAAAGCATTGTTTAATGTTTGGATAAGATATAAAGATTTGTTGGAAAATAAAACCCCTAGATGGTTGTCACCTTTGGAGGCTAAGGCAGTGAAGAAACTCAATATGGAGGCCGGATGGCCAAAGTATTGGGAAATTTTGGAACAAGATGGAGATAAATTGAAATTACAGAGTCATGAGAAATTGAAACCAAAAGTACAAGATTGGCTCCATTATTATAAAATAATGGAGGTTTACAAACAAGATAGAAAAATTGGCTTCCAGGTGGAAAAATCAAAATTAGAGACTGAACTGTTAGAACCCAATACTAAGAACTTGTCAAGAATGTATAATTTGCTGCTGAAATGGAATACACAAGACGAAACAGTTAAATCGGCTATGATTAAGTGGGCACAGGACATTGGTCATAACATTATGTTTGCTGACTGGGAATGGTTGTGGAACACCGGTATTAAATTCACGGCATGTAATGCCTTAAAGGAAAATATTATAAAAATGATTTACAGGTGGTACATGACCCCAGTCAAGCTAGCAAAAATTTACCATTTGCCTGACAATAAGTGTTGGAAATGTAAAGAAAATGAAGGTACTTTCTATCACCTTTGGTGGACATGCCCGAAGATTAAGGCTTTCTGGGAAATGATATACAATGAAATGAAAAAGGTACTTAAATGTACTTTCCCTAAGAAACCAGAGGCCTTTCTCTTGGGCATTGTCGGCCAATTGGTGTCAAAGAAAGACAGAACTTTCTTTATGTATGCTACAACAGCAGCAAGAATACTTATCGCAAAGTATTGGAAGACACAAGATCTACCCACCCTGGAAGAATGGCAGATGAAAGTGATGGACTATATGACATTGGCTGAGATGACTGGCAGAATCCGTGATCAGGGAAAGGAGACGGCGGAAGAAGAATGGAAGAAATTTAAAATCTATCTTAAGGACTATTATAAACTTGATGAATGTTAGAATGTCGAGGTTTTAAGAAAGAAAGGATTACAGCGATATAAGACTAGACTGAAGGAAAGATTAAAAGGACAGAGACTTGACAGAAATATTTAGAAGTTGCTAAAAAAATTTGGACATTGGGATGCAGAAAGGGGAGGTATGGGGGAGTCTGAGAAACAAGGTTCATTGAAAAAAGAAAGGTTATGAAACTATGCGTGTTTGTATGTCTTTTTATATGTTTGTATTGTTTTAAAAAAATTTTGTAACATCAATACAAAATATTATATATAAAAAAAGAAATAGGTACTGCCCTGCTTCAGTTTTCATTATAGCATTTCTAGTCCTGCACAGATCTACTCAGAGGTAAGCTCTGCTGCGTTTGAGGGGAATACGCTGAAATAAGTATACAGAAGTGTTGTTTTTTTAATAGTACAAAGAAACCAGTATGACTTCTGTTCTGAAACAGGATTGAAAGCAATTACTTTGTTGTGCTACAGACAGAGCAGATGCCTGCCAATTTGTTCTTAGATAGCCGGCAAAAAAAGTTAAAAATAAAAGTAATTTTTAATCAAATAAAATACTGCTCCCTTCCAAGTTCTGAAAGTATATCAAAAAATGGGAGGATGACACTTTTAACAGCCAGAGGAAATAAATAAAAAGGAAGTCTGCTAGGGTGGGAAAATGAAGCAGCTTTAGGAGTTCCAAGGGGCCACATAAAATGAGAAAGGGCCCACAAGCAGCCCACCTGGTCTCTAGCTCTTATAGAATCAGGTATATCAAGCAAAGAGTCCATGATATCGCGCCAGCTCACCCAGTCATTGCTACAGATTAAAACAAGCTTTCCTCCTTATTTCATGTAGCCTTACTGCCACCCATGCCTTCCAGCATTCCTTTTCGGCTACATAAAGTATATGTTTGTGAAAATCATGTGACACTGCACTTATTCCTGGTGTTGGGCCCTGCCTGGTGCCTGTTCTTGTCTTCACTTGCCACTGCACAATCCGCTTTAATTGAAAACTTGATCCAATAACTTTGCTTGGGAACTATTTCTCAGGATTTTGAAAAGGCTGGAAGGGGAGAGGTTTACGTGCGAATCAAAAAGTTGCACTTTACGGCAGCCTTCTCAGCAATAAGATTGGCTTAAGGGTTAACTTTGCTCCTTTTTTTTGCCCCATTTGAAAAGGCCTTGCAGGTGCCCAACCATCACCATAAAGGAGGGATTTGAATTAACACAACCCAGTCACTGTTGTTTTTCAGAAACAGTTGCAGCTAGGCAGCTGAATTTGCATGGGCAGCAATTCCTGTTTCTGCTACGCAAATTACAAAGGGGCACCACTCAGATGTGGCAGACATCTCTATTAGCATGCCTTTCTATATTTTCAGAAATAATTTGAACTGCTTAAAAGATAAGCCCATTGAAAACAAAGGCCATATAAACTCCAGCTGCCTCTGTTTATTAGCGTCAGTTCACAATCCCTGTTTTGTTCCTTATTTGCCCTTTAACAAGATCTGGGATGTGCTCTTTAGCACTATGTTAATGTGTACTAGATTTATGAACACAGGAAACTGCCTTAATACAGAGTCAGTACATTGGTCCATACTGTCTACATAATATTGGCAGTACCTCACCAAAGTTTCAGACAGGAGTCTGTCTCGGACCTACCTGGAGATCCTGGGGACTGAACCTGGGAACATGTGAATGTAGTCGTGCCCCGGGATTCATCCTCCTCCCAAGGATCCCTGGAATTCAAATTATGATAGGGTGGAGGAGATATGCCATGAAATCTAGTGCACAGTGTATATGGCATAGACAGAGAATGCCAGTAACATACACAAACAATGGCCCAATACATTTTGTAGGGGTGTGTGTGAGAGAGAGCTGCTCTGTGCTGGAGCTGCACAAAAAGGCAATTTGAAGGCTTTCTGAGTCAAACAGTGATGTTGATGAAGCGCCTCAGATCGGATCAGGGCCTCCATGAAACCTTCTGCTGCACAGTTTTCTGTACTCTCCACTTTTGCTCCGCCGTGACCTCCCTGCCAATTTGGATACAATAATGGAACTGGAGGCCCCTCGACTGTCCTCGGGTCCAGTATTGGAACACTTTGACCGGATATCCCCAGCCAATGTGGACAGACTCCTCCGAGCTGGAAAGCCCACTACCTGTCCTCTTGACCCATGCCCATCCTGGCTGAATAGAGCGTGTCCAGACGAGGTGCGGGCCCCCTAGGGGATATCATCAATTTCTCCCTTGGCACTGGGACATTCCCAGGGGAATTGAAGGAGGCAGTGGTGTGCCCGCTCTTAAAGAAAACATCATTAGATCCTTTAGATCTATCCAATTACCGCCCGGTTTCGAATCTTCTGGGTAAGGTGATTGAGAGAGTGGTTGCTGAACAACTTGGTGGGTTTCTGGATGAAACATTGGCTCTGGATCCATTCCAATCCGGCTTCCGCTCTGGTCATGGGACCGAGATGGCTCTGGTTTCCCTAACAGATGATCTCCACAGGCAGCTGGATTGAGGTGGGTCGGGGCTGCTGATTCTTTTAGACCTGTCAGCAGCCTTTGACATGGTCAATCACAAACTTCTGGACCACCGCCTTGCCAACATGAGGATACAGGGCACAGTCCTTCAATGGTTGCGCTCATTTCTCTCTGGTCGGGGACAGAGGGTGGTGCTTGGGGGGGAACTGTCATTGTGCCACTCCTTGGTGTGTAAAGTGCCACAGGGTCCGATACTCTCCCCGATGCTTTTCAACATCTTTATGCGCCCCCTCGCCCAGCTTGTCTGGAGTTTTGGTTTGGGCTGCCATCATTATGCTGATGACACCCAACTCTATCTGTTGATGGATGGCCATCCTGACTTGGCCCCAGACACACTGATCAGATTTTTGGAAGCTGTGGCTGGATGGGAGCCAGTTGAAGTTAAATCCTTCAAAGACAGAGGTCCTTTGGCTGGGTCAGGATGATACGGGTTTGGGGGACCTACTCCCATCTCTTGCAGGGGAGCAATTAGTGCCAGCACCGTCTGTTAAGAGTTGGGGTATAATCTTCAACACTTCCCTTTCTATGGAGGCACAGATTGTAGCTATAACAAAGGCGCCATTTTTTCATCTCTGCCAAGCTAAGCAGTTGGCTCCTTACCTCTCTTGCCCTGACCTAGCCACTGTGATCCACGCAACAGTCCAGGCTTGATAATTGTAACTCACTCTACGTGGGGCTGCCCTTGAGACTGACCCAGAAACTCCAGCGGGTGCAGAATGCCGCGGCGAGACTCCTTACAGGGTTCTCGCCATGGGATCACATTCACCCGGTGCTATACCAGCTGCACTGGCTCCTGGTGGAGTACAGGATCAGGTTTAAGGTGCTGGTTTTAACCTTTAAAGCCCTATACGGCCTAGGACCCTCGTACCTACGGGACCGCCCCTCTTGGTATGTCCCACGGAGGACCTTACAGTCTTCAAATAAAAACATCTTGGAGATCCCGGGCCACAGGGAGGTTAGGCTGGCCTCAACCAGAGCCAGGGCTTTTTCGGCCATGGCCCCGATCTGGTGGAACGCTCTGTCACAAGAGACTAGGTCCCTGCGGGACTTGACATCTTTCCGCAGGGCCTGCAAGACGGAGCTGTTCCACCAGGCCTTTGGCCAAGGCACAGTCTGACTCCCTCTCTCCTTCTGTAATTCTCATAGAACTCTAGCCCAATGGTTGCCATTAATTTGATTCTGAATTGACTTCAGAATGTATTTTAATTAATTGACTGTGATTTTATGTAAACTGTGCTCTTTTTACTGTTGTTAGCGGCTCTGAGCCCGGCTTTGGCACTGGGGAGGGCGGGATATAAATTTATTTATTTATTTATTTATTTATTTATTTATTTATTTATTTATTTATTTATTTATTTCTGTTCTTGCAGAGCTATGGGCTGGCAGTAGGGAAACTCCATAGCAAAACTGCAGTGAATGGAAAAGTAGAAGGTATTGGAAAAGAGAGATACAGAGTGACATGAATCCTTTGGATCCCCAGTGCTGTTCTTCTAGAAAAAAAGAGGTGCTGGAATTTACCATGAATGCCTCTTAGAATGGCAATGGTGCTCACCTGAGAGGTGCCGGAACTGAGTTCTGGCGAATTCCGGCTGAAAAAAAGCCCTGAGGACCTCCAGTCTAAACTCTGCCTGTGGAACATTGAAGAGCTCTGGGTGATTTTGTTTGTTTGTCTATTAATGCTGAATAGTAGATGATTGGGGTTTTGTTTTTTGTTTTTTAAAAACTTAAAAGCATCATTTAATGTTTTAAAATCTACCCACTGGGAAAAAGAAAACTCCTCTGGAACTGATCAACATTGCACTGGTAGTTTTTAGGACGGCCTCACCTTGCAATGCCTTTCCCAACACAAGCAAGCTCTAAGAAAGCCAAACCAGCCTGTATAAAGCTGCTAGTTTAACACACACACACACACACAATAATAAGCCCCTCTTAGCCACCTCCTGATTATTTTAATGTAAGAAACAGTGAGAGACAAGTGCCACCACACCCTCCAAAAGTATGAAGCTAATATGTTGGCCTAATATTAGTTGGCCTGGTAAAGGTATTGATCTAATATGGGTTACGGATGACAGTAAATCCCATTCACTTCACAAACAAAAGCCCCTAAATGTTTTTGTCTGCCATTCAGCAAGTTTCATCAGCTAGAGGGGCTTCTGTGCCTGCAAATTTGTTCTACTTCTTCCAGAAAAGCGGGGAAGCACGTTACAGCCATTTTAAGGTTCCCTATTATAGTGAAGCGGGAACACATAGCTTTGTCTTAAGCCAAACAGCTAGGAACGTGAATCACAGGTTGAAGCAGAGAGAGCACACCAAAGCATATTGAGTATTCTTTGCTGCCTGCATCAAAGGACACTACAGTGGTACCTCGAGTTACAAACACTTCAGGTTACAGACTCCGCTAACCCGGAAGCTGTACCCCGGGTTAAGAACTTTACCTCAGGATGAGAACAGAAATCATGTGGCGGCGGCACAGCAGCAGAGGGAGGCCCCATTAGCTTAAGTCAGTGTTTCCCAACCACTGTTCCGCGGCACACTAGTGTGCCGCGAGATGTTGCCTGGAGGGAGGCGAGCGAGTCGGGCGGCGAGAGGCGGGGCGGCGGCGGCGAGGAGAGGCCACCCAGCGCGGGGCTCTCGCCGTTTGCCTGCCTGGCTGCCTGCGAGCTCGGCGGGCAGCGCCTCCGTCCGCAGCGCCCGCCTCGCGGCTCTCATTCCCTGCCCCTGCCAAAGCTCACCCAGCCAAGCCGCGCTCTCCTTCCTGCCTCGCTTTGCTGCCTCCTCCCCCCCACCCCCAAAGCTTGGAGGTTCCCCGGCAAGGGGGAGGGAAAAAATTTGAAACTTACACTTTCGTGCGTCCCTCCCGGCGTGACGCTGCGCGCTGACGTCACGGGGCTGTAATGGTGGTGTGCCTCGAGATTTTTTTCATCAAACAAGTGTGCCTTTGCCCAAAAAAGGTTGGGAAACACTGGCTTAAGTGGTACCTCAGGTTAAGAACGGTTTCAGGTTAAGAATGGACCTCCGTTTGTAACCGGAGGTACCACTGTATAGGGAATAACCAGAGGGATACCACTGGCCCACTGCCTTCCAGCATCCACCACCTGAGGTAGCTGCCTCACTCTGCCTATCGGTGCATACACATCACCTTTCCCCGCATCCAGACGATAAATGTTGCCCACTTCTTTACCACATTGGTGGATCTTGTCTACCTGATGTGCAATGTATTCCCCTGTTTGTCAATAACCTGTCCTGCTCTCACTTCCGCAGGGTGTAAAAGGTAACGGTAAAGGACCCCTGGGCAGTTAAGTCCAGTCAAAGGCAACTTTGGGGTGGTGGCGCTCATCTTGCATTCAGGCCAAGGGAGCCGGTGTTTGTCCACAGACAGCTTTCCGGGTCATGTGGCCAGCATGACTAAACCGCTTCTTGCGCAATGGGATACTGTTACAGAAGCCAGAGCATCCTGCTGCAGCAGTACCTATTTATCTACTTGCACTGGCGTGCTTTCAAACTGCTAGGTTGGCAGGAGCTGGGGCAGAGCAATGGGAGCGCACTCTGTTGTGGGGATTCGAAACGCCAACCTTCTGATCTGCAAGGTGTGGGTGATCAGTGGTGCCCACCTACTTGTGTGGTGGACAGTTGCCTAAGCTACAGGACTTCTGGTTTCTCTTCTTCAGCCTCTCTGCACACACCTCAAAATCTGTGCCGGAGGATGCAGGGGAGAAGAGAGGAGAGGAGAGGAGAGGAGAGGGAAAAGATGCCCTTTTGTGCAAGCAAAAAGGGCAGTTGCTTATGGGAATGCATTAACATGATTGCATCTCTTCACTGAAACGTGAATGCAGAGAGCAAACCTTTTAAAATAGCAGCATCTTATTAAATGAGATTTACCAATGAGTGCAAGGCACCATGAGCTCTATATGTAATCTCTGGAATGTCCCTTTGATTTTGTTTTAGCCGGCAACAGTCTGCCTTGTCAGGCAGGAGGAATTATTCTTAGACTAATAATGAAAAGTATGCTCACTTGGATTGGAGCAGCACTATTCGTAACAAAAATACGAATGCCTTATATATATTTTTTCCAGCCTTTGGCACATCCCTTAAGTCAATCGGAGTTCAGGACTCTTCAAAGATAAAACCAGTGCTTATTACAGTGTTTAACCACCCGTCCACTATGTAGAAAGTTTGATAATATTGTTCTAATTAAACACCATTTATTGACGTTCACCTTCATTAAGCCAAATTAGTTCCCTTGGAAACATGCCAATAAATCAGCAGTTCCAATTAAGCATATTCTGTTCAAGCGGAGTATTCTGTCTTTCCAGAGCCAGTGACGTTAATGCTCACAGTATCCAATGAAGCCGGTGACGAACATGGAAAACTTGGCATGTACACAGCAGTCGAGGTGCCTGATATTGCAGGATTTACAGACACACTAATTGACGGAGGCTCCTAAAACTCATTATGTGGTAGGTTAAGTGTTATTACTTGGATTATTATGATTTATATTTAAAAAAACCATGAAGGTTAATCACAACAAAGGCCTTAACCCTATCTTTAAATCAGACATGACCCAAGGAGAGAAACTATTTCACCCAGATATGTTAATCCAATGGTTTTCAAATGCTATACTCTGCACATTAATTTATCTGCTTGAGCATCTGTGACATGTTGCAGGAGAAACTCTGGCATACGTGTCGAGGACAGGGTTTTTTTCCAGTCACAGCTCACCCAAATTCAGTTCCAGCTTCTCTCAGGTGGCTGCCACTGCCATTATAAGAGAACAAGGGAGGTGTTCATGGTGAGTTCTGGCACCACTTTTTCTAGAAAAATAGCACCGGGGCACCAGTGCAGGTCTTCATTTTCACTCTCCCTCTTCTTAATTTCCTCTGGTCCTTCCCCTCAGAGGAGGGAGACATCCTCTTCTCCCTTCCCTTAATCTCCGTGTCTCCTGGCCATCTTTACTCAGCATGCAAGTAGTTGCTGGTGCTGAGACTGATCCAATCAAAAGGTTAGAAGTCATTGAGCAGGATGTAGCCCTAAAGCCCACTGGTGGGTCCACTGTTTGGGAAACACTGTTCTGGCCGAAGCACAATATTTTTGTTGCTGTTTAGTCATTTAGTCGTGTCCGACTCTTCGTGACCCCATGGACCAGAGCATGCCAGGCACTCCTGTCTTCCACTGCCTCCCGCAGTTTAGTCAAACTCATGCTGGTAGCTTCAAGAACACTATCCAACCGTCTCAGCCTCTGTCGTCCCCTTCTCCTTGTGCCCTCCATCTTTCCCAGCATCAGGGTCTTTTCCAGGGAGTCTTCTCTTCTCATAAGGTGGCCAAAGTATTGGAGCCTCAGCTTCAGGATCTGTCCTTCCAGTGAGCACTCAGGGCTGATTTCCTTAAGAATGGAGAGGTTTGATCTTCTTGCAATCCAATATAACCCCTGGTAAATTTCCAAGCAGGGGTGGCCTTTCCCATTTTGCCGCCTGAGGTGAAATGGGAAGATGCTACCACCTCCCTCACCCAAGTCTCACTTAGTGGGGTCACGGATGAGATCTCACTGGAAGCTGCTGCACGACCCCCGCAGTGGCAGTAGAGGTGGGTGGGGCATCATCCCATTCCACCACTCAAAGCAGCTGCTTCAGTCTGCCTCATGGGTGGGCCAGCTCTCTTGCCAAGGTCTGTTTTACCCAGGCCCACTGAATGAACTGTGCACTCTTTCCTTAAGAAAAGTCTTGCTAGTGCCCAGATCTCCCCATCCCTAACTGTTAAACTAGGGTAAACAATATGGCAGGTGTGTGTTGGGAACCCTGCTAGGGAACTGTGTAAAACTTTGTAAATGTGTTATTTACAGTACCACAATCTGGATTAAGTAGTCAAGAGGTCCAAGAAACAAAACACAAAGAACCTGGAATCCTACCACTCCCCCCCCAAAAAAACCCCCCTCCTCTGAGTTAGAAAACCACCAGTTTAGGGCAATATTTTTGAAGGCTGTCTTCTATTTTCCACGTGTTAAGACAATTTTATATGGTTCGTGTTATGCACATGTTATGTACGCGATTCATGGATTATACTCCTGAAGTCCCAATATATTAATGGGTTATTTTCCTGAAATCCTGAATCACGTTGCATGTCAGCAACGCTCGTTACACCATAAGGCACAAATGAATTTTTGAAAAGCCAAAAAGCCAAACAGAGGTCTTCTACGTAGAGCACCGCAGCGTGTAGCATTCTGAAAGCCCTTCCTTCTGTTTGATAAATGATAAAGTACCATTCTGGCGTGGTGATTAACCTTCAGACCTCTGGGAATCTCGGCGGGTCCTAGGATTTTATGCAGCAGTTATCAGAATAACTGAAGCAGAGTTCCTGATTGGATTCTAGAAGCAGATAGAGAGGAGTGTGTTCCCTCTGCTCAGGGCATTCAGTTCCATGCAGGAGAGCTTCCATCTTCATTTCAGCAGAGGAAGCTTATACACATGTGCATTTTGTTTCAGGGCTGGGAAGTACCGTACTCATATTACCCACAGTGCATGCAGCTCTCTTAGTAGGGACATGGGTCTATAGGCATGAAGAAGTGGGATCATCTTAATAGATGGTCCTGGTTGTGGGCAGGCCCTCAACCCGGTCCCCCCACCCTGGCATGGGTGGAGTAATAATAATAATAATAATAATAATAATAATAATAATAATAATTTATTTATTTATACCCCGCCCATCTGGCTGAGTTTCCCCAGCCACTCTGGGTGGCTTCCAATCAAGTGTTAAAAACAATACAGCATTAAATATAAAAAACTTCCCTAAACAGGGCTGCCTTTAGGTGTCTTTTAAAGATAGGATAGCTACTTATTTCCTTCACATCTGAAGGGAGGGCATTTCACAGGGCGGGCACAACTACCAAGAAGGCCCTCTGCCTGGTTCCCTGTAACTTGGCTTCTCGCAGTGAGGGGAAAATGTGTTTATCCGGAGAAATTGTCTCTAAAATGCTGGTGAATTTTCATGTGGGTCCTTTTTGTAAAAAATAATAATAGATAGATAAATCATGAATTCCTGTGAAATGTGGGGAACCAAATTTAACATTGGGAAAAATGAGAAATTGACAGAATTTGGCAGATTTTTCCATCCCTGCTCCCAGGTAAGTGTATAGAGGATTGTGGCCCTAAACTATTTTATTTTGGGTAATAAGAATGGCATGAGGAGCATGTGAAACATAGTGAGACGAGAGAAATTTTACTAGGCACAAATGGGTGATTTTTCATGCAATATATTCTTTAACAAATTACGGCGATCCTGAAAATAAGAACCATATGTCATACCAACCAAGAGGTAAACATAGCCAATTAAAATGACTTATTTTTGGTTAATGTATCATATATTGTAACATGAGTAGGCGGCTATAACATCTATCAGAAAAGGCAGTGGTACAGCTGAAGGACAAGCTGATGAAACTCAGCAGTGTGGAAATAGCTAGCTGTGGAAAACATATCTTATGTCTTGTAAAATTAAGACTTAAAATTAAGACATAAAAACCAAGGGCATATTGATCTATTAATCAAAAACTTTTCTGGGGTCTTCTGCAACTGTACGTTTTTATATTCCTGCAAGTTTTTTTGTCACCTTTCCAGAGAGACATGGCACAGGCATTAAATGTAACAGCACTGCCTTGTCTTGTAAGCGGCGAGAATCAAGGAATAAAATGCACCCTTGTCAGTAAGCCCGGAGCGGTAGCTCACCCTGTCGCAGGGATTCAAACTGCTGACCTTCTGATCAGCAAGTCCTAGGCTCTGTGGTTTAACCCACAGCACCACTGTGATCAGTGTAGATCAGTGTAGATCTATCAGTGTAGCCTTAAACTGAGTCAGATCATTGGTCTGTCTACTGGCAAAATGTTCAACAAAACCCAGATGTATGGCAACAAATAATAACAACAGCAGCAGCAGCCCAACAACTTTGAGATGAACAATTTTGTCCGGATTTCCACTTTTGGGAATGTGGCAACTCTAGTCTAGCTCAATATTGTTTACACTGAGCGGCCACTGTTGTCCAGGGTTTCCAACAGGGATGTTCCCAGTCGTATCAGGAGATACTGGGAACTGAGCCAGGAACTTTGGCATATGAAGCAGACGCTCCGTTGTTGCCAGTCAGTGTGGCCAATACTGGGCTAGATTGACCAATGGTCTGATTCAGTCTGAGGCAGCCTCTTATGGTCCTGTGAAGCTCAGGGCCAATCGCTATAGCAACAGGGTTGTTGTGAGGGGGGAAAAACGGAGGGATACTATGTACGCTGCCCCGAGCTCCTTGGAAGAACGACAGGATAAAAATATTGTTAGTGAATAAATAAATATTTGGGAAAGGGTCCCTTTCAGGCATGCCAACTCCTAGGGGCAGAGGTGTCTTCGGCCCCCTCAAAATCTGCTGGCACAGGGTGGACCCCTTCAATGTTGAGGTGGAAGAGGAGGCCTACCGGCAAGCTAAACACTGCACAGTGCAGGTTAGTGGCTGGCTTCTCCTGAGTGCGAGAAAGGAAGTTGAGATGCGCACCAGGCGCATGATGTCATGCACACACTCCGCCCCCTGCCCCCAAGTCTTGGGTGCTAGATGGCGCTTCTGGTCCCTTGTGTGATCCTTTGTGTTGGCAGTGTCACTGTATGAGGGTGGTGAGATTGCTTGTCTGCTGCCATTACAGATCATAATGGTGTGGTTTGTTTTTTAATGTGTCAGTTGTTTAGTTGTGAAAAAATGCTTCCTCTCCACTTCTACCCACTCATATACCCCTTACCTCCCCTTAGGGGTCAGTTTATGTGAATTTCAATGTGAACCACCCTGTTTTGCACCTCCCAGGACTAATGTTCAGCAGATAATTATCCTTCTTCCATTATTGCAGTTCTTTGGGTTTTGCAATATCGTTGTCAGCTGAAGAGGGGTGAGGTACCAAACTGCATTTTAAAACATGCGTTTTAGGAAAGAGTTTGTTTAGAAATCTGTGCAATTATATAACATATATATTTAGATATTTATTTTGTGATACAATCAGTATTAAATGTGAATTTCAATATACAGTGGACGCTTGGGTTGCGAACCTGATCCGTGTGGGAGGCATGTTCGCAACCCACAGCGATCGCAACCCGCAGTGCCGCGTCTGCAATTCAGCATGATTTAGCGCTTCTGCACATGCACGAGAGCCCAAACCCAGAAGTAACCCATATTGGTACTTCTGGGTTTGGCACAGTGCGCAACCCGAAAACGCAGTGGCGTAGCGTGGGGGTGCAGGGGGGGCCGGCCGCACCGGGCGCAACATCTGGGGGTTAGGATTAGGGGGCACAAATCCACGAGTTAGGGGGCGCAAATCCACGGGTTAGGGGGCGCAAATCCACGGGTTAGGGGGCGCAAATTACTTGCCTTGCCCCGGGTGCTGACAACCCATGCTACGCCACTGCGAAAACGCACAGCCTGAAGTGTCTGTAACCCAAGTTATGTCTGTACATTTTTTAAAAAAAGATTGCAGATTTACTTGGAAACAGGATGGGATTGCTTTCCGAATAAACTCACACAAAATTGGACATGGGCCAGAAATGCAATGCTCCCTGCATCTCTTAAGCACCGCCCCATGCTATCTTAACTGTGGGAAATAGGTTTAGCACGGTCAGTCCTGTGTGACTTTTCCCTTGCTAAATCACACACAGCGCATCATGGAATGCATGGCTGACGCCGCTGGTGAAGCAGGAATGTGAAGTTGCCGTTCTTTAACTCCCTTCTCCCTTTTTATTGCACACAATATTCACAACTAGTCAAAACAAGTGTGCTAATCGTGGAAACAGGAACAGCAATGAACAGTTGCTTCTCTTTCCCAGCACTCATGTACTCATAACTGTAATCCTAATTGGAGGCAGTAAATAAAAGGGGGATAATTAATGTTCATCAATTTTCACTAATTCCCTACTAAACTATCAGTGTCTCTCTCTGTCTCTCTCACTCACACACGGAAGGCATATGCTCTGTAGTCCTCAGTCTGTCAGAGCTTCAATGTGTGTGAGCATTCTATACTGTCACATTCGCTTTGAGCAGATAGAATATTCGCAAGCATGTCATAAAATCACACCAGCTTTGCTAATAGCTCAACGGACTCTCAGACAAACAGCTCTATGGAGAGCCCCTGTCCACTTCACACTTAACACACCTCCCTGTGTACTGTATTTCAAATAAAATGCTGACTAGCGCCACCCAGAAAAAAGCATTGACCATTTTATTGCAATTCTCTCTGTGCTCCCCTTCCTGCTCCCTTCCGCCCATTGGCAACCTATTCAGAAATCTGCAAATCCCTGAAGAATATAGCACTAATTTTCTTCCTGCGGAGGCTGCAGATTTTCTATTTGCATTCATTTACTGAAGTTTCACTTTCAAAGAAAGTTTCACTTTCATTTGAGTATGATAATGCCTTAATGTGAAAAGTCTGTGAATATGAAAAAGGTCCCTCTAGGGTGTGTTTCAGTAGCATGTTGACAAAGACACTGTTGAGGGTTGAGTGGCAGAAAGTAAGTCTTTAGTTACGAATGCTTTTTTTAAAAAAGTGTAATGTCAAGGAACTAACTGAACATCATATTGTTTGGCATTGACCTGATTTTTCAAAAAATGTATTCATAAATTAAACAATTTCTGCTTCTTTCCCTCCAGGACAGGAAAAGAAAAATAATTAGGTAGCACTTTAACTTGCAAGAACATTAATTACCCTAAGCTATATGTGAAATGTTGCTGTATGCAGATGAGGAGGATTATAATCTATTCAACTTTATAAATGTCCCACACTTGCATGAGTGAGCTGTGCATAATTATTTGAGATGAGTTGAAATGGGGTGTGTGTGTGTGTGTGTGTGTGTGTGTGTGTGTGTGTGTAGTTTTACAAATATTTCATCCCAGAAAAACACTCATTTTGCCCAGCAATTTTTTAGGGAAGACTTAATAAGGAGGTGGATGTTCCCATTGCCAAGACAACCAGGCTAATGCTCCCTGCCTTGCAATGTTGTGATGTAATGGGGATCGCTCCATTGCCAACACAACTCTTTCCTGCCTTCCTTTACCATACTGAAAAGGAAGAGTATCAACCTGGCTGCCATGGTAATGTGGGAATGAGGTTTCCTCCCATGCAATGAAAGCAACACAGCTTCAATTGACATCAGAGGCATTGCCAGAAAGCAAAGTACGATGGGCTGCATAGCACCATGACATTATTTCGGTCACTACGTGATCCCTGATTGCCTGGGATCGTTCAGTGAAAGAAAAATTGACCTGAATCAGAAATGGAGAAAAGTGTGGTGGTAAGCAAGCCTTTTCACATAGAAGATGTGTGGCTGTGACGTTAACATATGAGAGTGCTGGAGGGGAAATAGTTAAGCAGGTTACCCAATCAGGACCCAGGGGGTGGAGTCAGAGGGACTATAAAACCAGCTCTGGGAGGGGCAAAGGGAGGAGTTTGTTGGGTGTTGGGTGGTTGGTTGGAGTGGGAGTGAATTGGGATAGAGTTTGGGGGTAGGTTGAGTTAGTGTAGCGAAATAAGCTGAGTCAGGAACAGTTAGGGGCTAGGAAGACAAGTAAATATCTGAGAGGTGGTTTAGTGAGTGAGAGTAGGTAGTGGAAGTTATAGGACTGGATAGGTACCCCGTGATTGTAATTGACCGATACCGTTTATGAAACCACACGCTTGTTAAACTGCAATAAATAAACAGGTGTATATGTTCCAATTTAACCCTGACTGGACTCAGTATTGTACCAGGTAGGGCCTGGATGGCGGCAGCAAGAAATAAGTGGTGGCACAGGGATCAATAGACAGTGAAATGTCTGGGGACCCTGTGTGATCGCCACAGTGGCATTCTGCAATTTTTTCTATTTCTATTATTTATTTCATTTATTTATTTTATTTTAAACAAACATGGAATTTGGACTTTTCCAAGTGCCATATTATGTTTGCTCCACACCTGTGAGGAGTCAAATTTTCTATCTGGCAGTACCTATGCCTTGGAAATCCCTGGTTATTGACATCTGGGATAGCTCAACTGGTAGAACATAAGACTCTTAATCTACCGGTCATGGGTTTGAGCCCCATAATGAGCAAAAGATTTCTGCATTGCAGGGGATTGGATAAGATGACCCTCATGGCCCCTTCCAACTCTACAATTCTATGATTCTATGAGGTAGGCACCCTTGCAGTACTGCTGCAGATGCCCACCTTACTCAAATCGTCCATTTCCCCAGCTAAGCTGCAAGTCTCTTTAAAACAGAGAGAGCAAACCGATCAGATTGCAAACCTGCCAGTTCATTAATACTGGAGGCTTTTGAGCAAATACCAAATCCATTCATTGTCAAGAATATGAAGGAGGACGAACAGAATGCAAAGTAGCACAGGACCATCAAAGGCAGAGCAAAGCAGAAGCTTTACCCTGGGATCTCCTGTCACAGTCTTCACACCTCCCTGTGTGCGACAGCAACTTCCGTTTGACATACTGCTGAACAAAATCCATGGGGGATCTACACACCCACCACATTCGATCCCCCAGAGTGCTGCAGTTGCTGTAAAATCTTGGGCGAAATCTCCAAGGCCTGTGACTTCCCTGCTTCCAAGAGGAAACCATTCACAATTGTGAAATGCTACCTAATCAGCATCTTAAAAAGCAGAGACATCACCTTGCCAACAAAGGTCCGTATAGTTAAAGCTATGGTTTTCCCAGTAGTGATGTATGGAAGTGAGAGCTGGACCATAAAGAAGGCTGATCGCCGAAGAATTGGTGCTTTTGAATTATGGTGCTGGAGGAGACTCTTGAGAGTCCCATGGACTGCAGGAAGATCAAACCTGGTCTTTGGTTTGGACTTGGTCTGACCCTTATGTTTCCCTCCCCTTATGGTCTTGATTTATCGGCTACTTTAAAATGAGGCTGCATTTTAAATTGCATTTTAACCAGTAAAATGGTACCTCGGGTTACATACGCTTCAGGTTACAGATGCTTCAGGTTACAGATTCTGCTTACCCAGAAATAGTACCTCGGGTAAAAACTTTGCTTCAGGATGAGAACAGAAATCGTGCTCCAGCGGTGCAGCAGCAGGAGGAGGCCCCATTTGCTAAAGTGGTGCTTCAGGTTAAGAACAGTTTCAGGTTAAGAACGGACTTCCAGAACGAATTAAGTTCTTAACCTGAGGTACCACTGTGTTTAAAATTTCTTTTTTTCTTTTCTCCACCCCCCCCTCTTTCCCCCCTATTATGTTTTTACTGTGATTTTATTGGTGTTAGCCGCCCTGAGCATGGCTCTGGCAGCGGAGGGTGGGGTATAAATAAAATTATTATTATTATTATTATTATTATTATTATTATTATTATTATTATTATCCTATTGCAGGAGTCAAGCAAACACTGGGAAGCAAAGGCTATTGTGAAGCTACATTTTTTTAAATGTAGAAATAAAAATATACATATCATTTGCCTACCTCTTAATTATGATAGGGTAAAACCAAGCAGAAGACAAACCCTATTCCCCCCCATAAGGGATTATGGAAGAATGGCCCCTAAACTTATTTGTCTTCAATGTGAGGCACTTAATCCAGTCTGAAGAGACTTCCATTCCTTCAGTGTTCATCTACTTTTTACAAAAGACAGGGAAATTATAGCCACTTTTAGGTTCCCCGTTATAGTGAATGGGCAGTGCAGAGCTTTGTTGGGCTTGGATCCCAAATTACACTGGAGAGAGCGTAGAGTGGCTCAAAAACCTATCAGAATTTTTAAAAACACAGAGATAGAAGGCAAAAAGGGGGGGGGGGTGGAAGTATACTTCGTACAACCTTAGTATATACATCTCTCTTCACACAGGAATGTGATGCATATGATTCCTACATCCACTCTTCCCACTAAAAAACATCAAACACCCTTGAGATTGAAGGTTGCCAAATCACTACTCAGAAAAGCTAGTCTTGATTGAGCAAAAGCTTAAACCATGAAAAAGAAATCTGCCCAGCATGATAGCACTATCATCTTGAGAGTGGTGATCTCTAATGCCTATTTATTTCCTGATGCTATTTTAAGACACCCATAGAAAGACTGGGCCTGCCACACAGCAGTTTATATCAAAGATCCAGTTCTTTATGACTTCCTGGAAGAGTTCTGTGTAGTTTATCCATGCTCCCAAAAAAAGGAAAAAAAGGATGCTTCCTTTCTGTAACGGAAAAGCTGAAGTTGGCACCTGCAATGACGTAAGGCTCATGACTCACCTGCCTGAATGGAGGTCTCTTTTAGGATCAAAATGTGTCTGGAGAATAGACCTGTGAGGTCCCCAATAAAAGACCTTCTCAATGAAGCCATCGGCCCTACCACCGTACAATGCAGAGCCCTTGTGAAGGCTGAGGTGGAGCAGCTGGCCAGCAGCTTTTGCGTGAGCCCTCAGAAAAGCCACTCTCACAGCTGGAGAGAAAATAGCCCTGGCAGCATTGGCGTTCCATTATGGGAGCTGAAAAGTCCTTTTCAGGGCGGAAGGGAAACTTCACCAGCTGTCAAGTAGTCGAGATGTTTAAAGTGCACACGCACACACACCAAATAACCGGCACTCACAATGGGTAGAATGCAGAGGCCATGCCACAGGAAATTAGAGCTCCTTTGGGAAATGAGGATATTGTGGGCTGATGAGTTCGCTTTTAGAAATCAATAAGTCTTTCAGTAAGTGGTGATATCAAGCACTTTTCTGTGCTCTGGAAAAAACGCTCCCTGGCTGCTGGCTCCATCTTATTCATCTCTAAGCAACCCGAAAGGATGGCAGAGATCTTAAAAAGCTGTTGACCTGTGCGCAGGTTGTAGTCCAGATATATTGATCGGGAAGATTAATGTTTCTGGGAGAGTAAGAATGGCACCGTGCAGTGCAATCAGTTCCAACCTTGTTTCCTTCTTGCCCACTTTCTGGAGTGTCCATTTATTGAGCGGGTTGTCATATAAATCAGTTTGAGCTTATGGGTTGCTGAATCCACACATTTGCTATGAAACACATGGAGATAGCAATCTGGGGAGGAGGGGAATCCATAAAATGCACCATGGGTAGAATTGAAAATAAACATTTAGAGGGGGAGAAAAATCTGATTGGGTTGATAACTTTGAAGATTCCTTTATGGGAGCATGTTGCATAAACCTTAGAAAACGAAAATGCCTAGGGATGAGACCATACCATCCTACTGAAATCTGTTCTCCCCAAGAATCAGTGTAGTTCTTAAGCATCTGTAACTGTGGTAGAATCTGCTTTCACCTGGAAGGGTGCACAGTTGTCACATCAGTTGAAACTGTGTTAAGACACTCTCGAAGCCAAGCAGCCATCTGGCTGCCCCAGAGCAATGTGGGGACCAGGAGTATCCCCAAACTGCAAACCTATGTAGAACAGGAGTGCAACCCTACATAAAACAGATTGGGGTTCCAGTCCCCAGTCGGCATTTCTACCAATCATTTCCCCGTTGTCTAGAATAACCCATATCCAATCCTTCACTGTGCCCAGATTGTGGTTCAGAATCTCTATCGCCTCCTTGGCACCAGCTGAAGAGGGTCACCCCATCCTCTTGGGCACCAGCTGAAAATGAGAGATAGACTGATGGCACCCATGTCTATCGTTCTGGATGACCTCTCCAAGCAGTTTCATGCAGATGTTACAAAGAGTGTAGGAGACAATCACATTGGAAAATTGAGGCCAATGGCCAATAAGTCAAGTAATAGTCCTCCAGCATGACCTTCTGGGAATACCCAACCAGCTAAGGGCATAGCCACTATAAAATGGTGCCTCCAAAGCTCCCAAACCAGCCAGTTGCCCCAGTAGCTGGTGGTGCTGAAAGCCACCGAGAGGTCCAGCAGAACCAACATGAGCACCCTCCTGCTGCCTAGTTCCTGGCATGAATCATCCACAAAAGAAGCCAAGGCCATTTCAGTTCTCATACCTGGCCTAAACCCAGATAGGAAAATGTCTATACAATCTGTTTCATCATGGAAGTTTGGAGTTGAGTTGCCAGCACTCAATCCAACACCTGACTTAAAAAATGGTCGGCTACAGACTGGCCAATAATTATAAAGGATGGTGAGATTATATACTGCATGCAGTATATAACTGTGTGTATTACAGTATACAATAATGCAGTATACAAATGCATATTTCAACTGGATATCCCTCGTGGGTAGTGGGTAAAACAAAGAATGAAGGAGGCATTTCTTTTTCACCTTTCTGTTTCCCTCTTGCACCCTCCAGATTTCTGTGTCTCAACAATTATAGTGCATAGTGGTATACTGAACATTTCAAGGGCATTGAATTCTTTCGCAAGTGTTTCCTGTAAAAGTGGGGAGGCGAGAGAGATTGTGGCAGCAAATAACAAAAATCAAAGTACTATGTAGAGAAACTTTTCCCCCAGTGTAAGTGTGTGTGAAAGAGAGAGAGATTGCAGAAGTTAATACACTGGAAGGACTCTTAGGAGTATGAATATCTCCAGTTCTGGAGTTCGTCTGTATTCCAGGACTAACTGTGAAATCAGTACATTTGCTATTGATTTTTTTATAGAAAATTAAACACACACACACACACACACACACACACACAGTATCTGTTTGACAGAAATGGGAAGAACATGTGGGGTTTTTTAATCTATGAAGTTTAGTTTTTATTCATTTACATATATTACATTTATTTTAGGTGTTTTATTCAAAATAAAGTTTTGGGGGAACTAAACTGAACAGATGAAAGTAGGTAAAACCTGGTGATTTCCTCCCTCCCCTCATGAGTAGTGTTTGATGATAAAAGCATAAAAGCATAATGTGGTATCATTTTACCAAGGCACAATATGGATCATCCATATGGAGCAGAAGTTGATAATGCCGCAAAGAAGCAAAAATAAACAGAACAGATGTACTTGTAAAATCAAGTCTGCATCCACCCTTGGGTACCTGCTTCTGAGCGTTAAAACCGCCTAACTTTTATCAGATTCCGAGCCCGGCTGTACTCCTCGCTGTGTCAGAAACAGTGAATCTCCAGATCCCCAAAACACCCTTTAAGGAAGAAGTGATGTATTGAGTATATCCAAAGATAGCGTAGAAGGAGGTGCTACGCGACTGAAGCTAGCACAAGGCGAGTCATATCGTAGAGCAGCATCTGGTAAGCTGATGGAACCCTATCGGATTCAATCAGAAGCTGAAGGAATTCTATTAGTTTCAGCGGGCTTTGGAGCAGGTCCCAGAATACTACGTGCAAGCAGAAGCAAGAATCTTTAACATAACATTTGGCAATTTAACATTTTTATATTTTTTATTGCATAGGCTGTGATTAAGAGCTGGCGCAATGTTGGGGAGGAATTCAAACCTGGCTGAAGCAGGGGGAGATATGAGCGTGTCAGGGACTGGGCAGAGGAGGAATGGTGAAGACCACTTGCCCAGCTTGACCTTCTTCCAGAGAAGAAGGAGACAGTTCAGAATTACAACAGGAGGTTGAGGGAGGTCACAGCTCAGAGGCAGATGCGAGGGAAAGCTGGGAAATAATAGGAGAGGAGGAGGAGGAGGAGGAAGAAGAAGAAGAAGAAGAAGAAGAAGAAGAAGAAGAAGAAGAAGAAGAAGAAGAACCAGGGGAGAGGCAGCTGATGGACTCAGTGCCCTTGGAAAGCTTTCCTGACCCCCCCCCCTCCCAGGACTAGGCAGGCATTGAAAGTAGGAGAGCAAAGAGCTCAAAGGCAAAAGGCACTTTCCAGCACCCGTAGTGATGACTCATGAGGAAGTGGGAGAGACGAAGGGAGTGGGGTTTCACTTGGAGCAACACCATTACTCCAAGAGACTGCATTTCTAAGCCTCTCTCTGTGAGTATTGAATAAAAAAGCATTGATAAGAACTTTGCTTCTCTTATCCATTCCTGGCAACCTACCATGTGGGGTTGGATCTTCTGATGCCTGACAGAGAGTGTGAGACCTCCTCCAAGTGTTTCTCTGGGGCTAACTGCCACTTAGGGGCCTTAGACCAGGGGTCAGCAACCTAAGGCCCATGGGCCACAAGCGGCCCATGGGGGTCGTTCAACTGGCCCATGGATCCCCTCCGCCTGCTCGGGGACCCCCACCACCCACTTGGTTGGCTCCCATGTGCTGTGACAAACCAGCACGGAACAGAGTGGGGGCTGCCTTCTGCGATGCTGGCTAGCTTCCCATTGGCTGCAGGAAGCTCCTGCAGCCAATGGGAAGCTGTGTGTGCCTCCTCCACACCGGAAGGAGCACCAGAAATAGCGTTTGTGAATGCGCATGCAGGCACTCCGGCCCACCGTGGCTTCTGAGGGACCGTGAACCAGCCCAAGCCACAAAAACTTTCCTGACCCCTGCCTTAGACCAAGGAAGGCCAGGGGCCCCTAAGGAAAAGTGGGACATTTTGGTATCAAATCAGAAACTGGGATATTTGTGGTCCATCCTGAAAAACAGGGACGCTTGAAGGGTCTGTTCTGAACCTGGGACCTTCTGCATGTGAAGCGGATGTTGTACCACTGAGCTGTGGTCCTTCCCGTGCAGCTATTTGGTTTCCCCAACCCATTTCCGGGCTGTTTTCTATAGAGTTGCGTGCAGATAGCCTCTTGCGATTCTGCACTCTATATGTAGAGACATTTCTACTGTAGGAGAACAAATTATCCAATGACTTATTCAGGGTGTGGTTCATCATTAAGAGTGGCAGTGGCACAGTGCTTTCCTAAGGGTTTGTGTGTGTGTTGCTGCAAGTGGCACGAGCAACAGCTTAGCCACTACTTTGCATTCTCCACGAAGCCCAGGGCGTTATGTCCAAGCTGGTATCTTGATATGCTTGCTTTCCTCTTTGCTCCCCATTCTCCTTTCCCTTTGGTATCATGCCTATTGGATTTCTAAGCCCTCATTCTAAATGGTACATCACCTTGAGTGTTTGGGCAGGGTGACATATAAATAACAGTAGAATCTTGCCCAGTTGGTTGCAAAACCATAAGATCGTATGAAGAGCTCTGCTGCATCAGGCCAGTTGCCCATCTAATCCAGCCTAACCCAACTAATCCAACCAGATACCTGAGAGAAATCCACAAGCAGGACCCTGGCACAAGAACAGTCTCCCATCCTGTGGATTCTACTGTGGCTAGTAGAAAGCAATAGCCTTACCCTCCATGAATTTGCCCAATCTTCTTTTAAAGTCATCCAAGTTGATGGCAATCACTGTCTCCTGAAGGAGCAAGTTCTGTCATAGTTTAACTAGGTCCTTTAGTGGGGCTTACTTCCCAATTCAAATCTTAGGCCCGCCTCAAACTTGGGTAAAATAAACAGGATTGCATTGCAACCTCTAGACTAACAGTCAAATGCTGGTGTTCTTAAGTGCCCAGGAAATGTGTTGACTCTGAACATGAGAATGTGGGATCGTTCAATCTCCTGTTCTTTGGATAATGGGAACCAAAAGAGAAGTGAGAATGTGATTCATAGTGCTCTGAACTTAAATTAGAGATTAACTGTAAGCCTACAGGGAAATAAGTGTTGGTTGAAGGGAATCAAACTACCTTTGCATTGGTTGTGGAGGGGTGAATCATGGATAGATAGACTATTGGAAAGGTAGCCAACCTCGTGCCCTCCAGTTCTTTTGTACTACAATTCCCAGCATCCCTAACTATTGGCCATGCTGGCTTGGGCTGATGGGAATTGCAGTTCAACACAACTTGAGGACACCATATTGGCCACTCCTTGATAATATAATATAATATAATATAATATAATAATATAAATATAAATATAAACCTCTGATTATCTCAGAGGTACTGAAGGACAGCACAGGACAAGGAAACTGGGGTGCATTTACAAAATGTACTGCTGCACACATATAGCTGGAACCTGAATAGCCCTCCATAAATGTAGTTTAACAATGGCTGCAGTATATTTTTCTGCACAAACACTGGTGGCATAGATATGCACACTGACACACACACACACAGAGTCCCTTCAGCACCTTGAGTGCCACCATTGCAAAATTGTCAATCAGCTTGATGCCTCTAAACTTGCCGTCCTGTGCACACTTTCCCCGGGACAAAACCATCAACACAATGGGATTGTGATGACAGCAGTCCTTGCACTGAAGCAACGGACAACAACAAACACAACTGGTTAAAAGCACTTAGAAACAAATGGGAAGCATTTGTTTTTCTTTTTTAAGCACCTAGAGCCTATTCTAACAAAAAAGGTTTGGTTTTTTAAAAAAAGATTTTAAAAAACATGATAAATCCCCAGACAGATGTGAAATCGGAAGCTTAACAGCAGCAATTTGGGGGAGATGCATACTTAGGATGCAACGTTTTTTAAATTGGACGTAAGGGTATCTACTTTTATGCTTGACAGTCAAACTGGTTACATGTCCAACAGCTGGAGGTTACTGTAGATGGGCTGTGACATAAGAGAGTAGCCACCCATCTGCTGCCTTCCCAGAGTGGAGGAGAATAAATAGCATGCCACATCCCACACACTCCAGCTGTCCCCAGCATCCAGTACTCTGCGACTTGTCTAAAAATAAAATAAGTAACTTTGCTGTTTTTCAAACAAAGGAGGAGGGGAGGGTGCTAGTTGCAGAAAGAAAGGCAGAGGGAGAGGGAAATGGGGTTGTTTTAAAGTATACCTGGGTGGTTGTTTTTTCCCCAAAGCAGGAAAGGAACAGATCCTCTTGTCCAAAACCTGTGCTTCTTGAGAAGCTTTGCCAAAATATGGTGAGTGCATTTGATAAGTTTTTTATCCTCCCTGCTTTTCCTCTTCCAAGACTGTCATTGTCAGTGCTCAGCTACAGGAAGAAAGTGCTCAGCTGAAGCCAGTGGCATAGCGTGGGTTGCCGGTGCCTGGGGACAGAGTATGCATGCACATTCAACTGCCTAACGGCGTCCACATCACACGGGAGAACGCAGCCACAGAGATAAGAAAAGAAGGGTTGTTCCGTTATTTGGAGAGGTCCCTTCCTGGTTTGCCTGCAGAAACCATTTTCAATGGAGCCCAGCGACAGAAGTGTGCAGCTGTACTGAGGCAGCATCAGGTGTTGAAATTTTGCACCCTCTAACAATTGTGCATTCGGGGAAACCTCCCCTGTGCCTTCCACCATGCTACATCACTGGCTGAAGGTGGGGCAGAGCCGCTACACAAGCTTGCCAGCAGGTGGGTCGCTGTTGCATCTTGGGCGGGAGAGGGGATGCAGGGAGGCAATGGAGAGGTCAGCATGGTGCCAACACACCAGCAGGAATGGCAGATTGGCTCCACCAGTGCATATGCACCATGCCAGCCTCCCCCCACTCTCGGCTCTTCCTCCCTGCCTGCAAGCAACAGCAACCCACCTGCTCCTGGTGCTCAGTGAAATGGGGCAGCAGCTTCCCTGCAGTGAAGAATTCACTGGGCCCATGAAGAATTTATACCCCTCCATCCTGTGCCAAAGCCCTTCAGTGAACTTTCACTAAAAGGTGAGGCCAGGTTAAGGGGGTTGTCTATCAGTTGCCAATCCATGCCTTGAGAAAGCATCCCATGCACTGCAATCTCTACATTTAAAACTACAGAGCTGTGCTACAAATAATGTCCCAAAATTCTCTCTCCCCCCTCCCCTCCATATTTGCAGGCAAAGAAATGGGAGGCAGGGGAGATGTTTCACCAAATTTCTCCTGGGATTAAACCAGGGATATATGAAACCGCCTACTGAGTCAGAACATCAGACCATCTTGCTCAGTATTGTCCACACTGATTGGCAGTCGCTCTCCAGGGTTTGGGGCAGCAGGCTGGACAAGCTGGGGACTGAAACTGGGACCTTCTGGATGCAAAGCACATGTGCTACCACTGAGCTACAGCTCTTTCCTTCTGCAACAGTTGCTCACGGGTGGGAGCCTTTCTCTTTCCCCCCTAAGAATTCAGTGCTGGTGGTTGGAAATGGCAGCATCGTCCACCGTCTTGGCAGCCTGGTTGCCATTTTTCATCCTCCACAAAGCCCTAAGCCCTAAAGCTCATGGTTCCCAAATGCCCCCCAGTCCAGGGACCACGTGAAAACTGCTGAAAGTCTTAGCAGACCCCTTAACCATTCTTCTGCCTGCGGAAGCAATTGCCGTGAGCTGTGCTAGATTTTGTATGTTTCCTATGTGTACTTCCATTGCTTCTTTGATTTCTTTTATTGCATTAAAATTTGAATTCCAATTGTAAACATTCTTCACAGACACGTTGCAGACCACCTGAACGAAGCTTGTGGACCACAGTTTAGGAAGCCCTGTCCTAGACCGTTGGGCGGGGGAGGGAGCAGCTGCTCTCCCCCCGCCACCAACACACACAAATGGTGGATAATATTTGGAGAAAGTTCTGCAAAGTGGCCTTCCTTTCTAGAAGAGTGAGAAAAATAAGAATATCAATTTTCTCAAGGGGGAAGTAAAACCCTTTTCTGCTCAGCTCTAGTCAAAAGTTCATGACTCTGATCTGCTGCAAGAGCCCATTTGCTATGCAAGCCATGCTGGTCCATTTTCATCAGCTATGTCAACGAGAAAGGACAGGCAAAGAGATAAATACGGAGCCTGGGTGCCTTGCTGAGTGCTGGGCATATTCCATCAGTCCTTCTCACATTGGGTGGGTGAAATCTGACTCCAAAATAAATCTGGCAATAGGTTATGGGCCCATCTACCTGCCCAACAGATGGTTAACACTATTGCCAATCAATTCTTCGGGGAAACTTAGTGCCGTTTCAAGCTTAGGATTGCTGGCTACAACCTTTACCTAAAGGCATTTGCTTTTAAATGGTCCAACAAAACAAGAGAAGAGGTGGCCACAGCTGTTTCTGCCTAGTGTGCTCCTGGTGGTTCTTCCACCCTGTGATAAACCAGCTACGTACTTCAGGCACATTTGACCAAAATGGGTTTCACGTTGTCCCCAAACAAATTAACATTAGGACTGAACTAAAACAGGGGAGCAGGATTTTTCAACATTTTCAATAGATGTGAAAATATCCTACTGGCAACAGCCAGTGGCATTTTTCGGGGGCCACACTGGGAAAGTGGTGTGTGTGTGTGTGTGTGTGTGTGTGTGTGTGTGTGTGTGAGAGAGAGAGAGAGAGAGAGAGAGAGAGAGAGAGAGAGAGAGAGAGAGAGAGAGAGGAGTATATGTCTAGAGTAAAAGAAGCCACAAAGAGCCAGTGAATAGCAATGGGCTTCTTCTACACTGTGATCTCCAGTACAATCCCTCATCCCACCATACCAGTTTCAAATACAACTTTTCTCCACTGGCTTGGAAAAGAAGCAACGCCCTCTGACTTGGGTTAGGATTACACATACGTTCAGTCCATCAAACATCACCATCATTCCATCTCAGCCTTAAGTAATTCCTCTACACATGCTACAGGGTCCCTAATTGGCTGGGATCATTCTAAGAAGGAAAGCTTACTGGGGCAGGGGGGGAGAGAGAGATGGTGCCAAATAGCAACCGGGGGGGGGAATACAGAGGCAAAAACACCTACCCCTTAACAAAGGCTTCCAAGTGAATGCCTAGCACTGCCTATTGAATATCTCCTCCTCAGCTGTTTCAGCACAACAGAGGTGTATTGATTTACGGCAAGCTACATTTAAATGATTACTTCATATATTATGATATGCTACATTACATCCTGTTTCTTTTCTACTCCTGTAGCCCAAAGACTTAACTGGAATCAGCGTGTGTCTCAGCTTCATAAAATATGCATGACTTCAGGGGGGAAATATTGTATAAAATTCACCCGCCTTGAGAAATTGCAGAGGATTTGCAGTTGATGATGCTGAAATTCACTTTTGTTTTCTAATGCAATTTCTATGTTTATCAGCCCTCTGCTCTCTGAAACAATTTTAAAAAAGGAGAATAAAACAGATTTTGAACTGGGGGGGAAATATATTAAGGAAAGCACACAACCCGAAAGCATGATGTTCAGCTCAGAACAGCACTAAGTTATTTTCGCATTTCAGAAAAAGGGAAATCTTTGATAAGCAATTCCTGCAATGCTGTGCACATGGGCTGCTATGCTTAGGATTTGTTCCAAAAATAATTATGCATGTACATAAAGGTTAAAAGGCTTTTTGTAACTTTGGGGATCTCACCAGTCTTTCAATTCTCTCTCTCTCCTACATTAAAGGATGCTTTTCCACACATGGGCACAGGGAACGCACAGTGGATCATGTACTTGGGGCAGTTTCCTTATCAATATGCTAAATATCACTTTGGGGTGTGACTGTTGCTCTCTGCCACAAATTCACAAAGGCACATTTGCAAAGTGGTCCTTTCTACTGACACAGAAAGGGATATGGCAAGCGGTGCAACTCCAGATGTCATTGGACTCCAGATCCTATCATCCCTAAGCTAGCATGGTCAATGGTTAGGAATGATGGGAATTGTAGTTTCCCACCCCCATTCCTGTTGCACAATGTGTGTCTGGTTGTTAACCAGAAGGTTGGTTGTTCGAGCCCACCCAGGGATGGCTGTGAGCAGAATCCCTGCATTGCTAGATGGCCCATGGGTTCCTTCCAACTCTATTATTCTATGATTTCAGGTAATTTTCAAAGAGGTTTCCCTTGACCATACATGTTTCCCAGTTGTGTGAAAACAAAGAGAAAGGACTAGGCAGTTAAGATGCAGCCAATGTTTGTGTTACCTGCATATCATGGAAAACTCTAACCAGAGGAATATTGAAATTGTTGTTTGTTCTTCTTTTAAATATTTGAAAGCAGCTTCCAGAGGCATTTCTGCCCTGGTTGGCAGGGTATAAATTTACTACGAACAAAATGAACTTGGTAGTATATCAGTTCTGCTAGCGTGAGCTACCTTATTTGTTCCAGGCAGATCAATCAAACTTTTGTTTTGATTACAGAACATTATTGATTGCTTTAAAAATAGGGGAACTTCATAATATACGATGATTGCTCGAGGCAGTTCTCCAGCTATCCTTTATAAACTCTGAATATCTAAAAATCACAGGCAGAACTGGGAAAGACTCGAAATGATATGGAAAGAAGTTGGAATTGAAATAGTCTTAGAATAAAAGCACAGGAGGAGATGGAAGACTTTGCATTTCTCCCAGTTCTAGTTTTTTTTTTTGTTGTTGTTTGTAGAGGTGAACTGAACAAGAATGAGGAAATTATTCCACCAACATCTCTGCTAACAATTGGCTTTTGTCAGGGAGACACTGCTTCCTTGCCAAATGAACTGAGCTCTCAGCCTAGCCGGTCCTCTCTGGGTTGGTATATCATGAGGTACTGATTCAATAGGGAATTGGTTTTGCTGCCGGAATTCAAACTGGAACAAGCAGACGCTGCATTGAGATAAGAAATGCTCTCGCTATGCTCTGCGGATTCATTGTACGTCTGTGCAGTGTTCAGTGTGTGAAATATTCTTTGGCATCCCAGCCATATTCCACATGCCAGCAAGCTCTTGTGTGCATCTTTGTGCCGCTGCCTATAGATTAACTGCACTTGAGTGAATAGGGAAGGGGGTAAAAAAAAAAAAAGGCCACAGAAAGTATGGGCATGGTGGAAAGAGTATGAGAAACATGAAAAGGGAAAAGGAGACTGGCAGTGTAGGTGTAAGGAAGGAAGTGACACTTATGTCTCAATCTTGGACAAGTTATTAGGGAGCTCTCTGTGCAGGTTATCTGTCGGTAACACAAGACTTCCCCATGTTTGGCGGCGCTATAGTGACATCTGAGGTGCTCTGGGGAAAGGGACCCCCCAATTCACTGGCCATGGCAAAGGGCAATACAGAATATGTAGGTTCCTTCGATTTACTGTCATGGATGCTTTAGCTGAGATTCCTGCATCACAGGGGAGTCAACTAGATGTTCCTTGGTCATCCCTTCCAACTCTATGATTCTATGATTCAATAATAATAATAATAATAATAATAATAATAATAATTTATTATTTGTACCCCACCCATCTGGCCAGGTTTCCGAAGCCACTCTGGGCAGCTTCCAACAAAGATTAAAAATACATTAAAATGTCACACATTAAAAACTTCCCTGAACTGGGCTGCTTTCAGATGTCTTCTAAATGTCAGGTAGTTGTTTATTTCCTTGACATCTGATGGGAGGGTGTTCCACAGGGTGGGCACCACTACTGAGAAGGCCCTCTGCCTGGTTCCCTGTAGCTTTGCTTCTTGCAGCGAGGGAACTGCCTCGGTGCTGGACCTCAGTGTCTGGGCAGAAAGATGGGGGTGGAGACACTCCTTCAGGTATACTGGACCGAGGCCGTTTACTAGACATGTATCGCTATAAATATATAGTCCTGAAGAGGTTTGCAATAAAATGCAACAACAACAACAACAAATGAAACAGTGCGTAGTTTCATTGTCACAGATTCTAAGGCAGGTTACAACATACACATAGGGCTGTGTGTTGGCTCCCAAGGAATCCTGGATCCTGAAGTAAATCAGGTTGATGCGAGCCAGTTTAGGATTCAGCAGAAAGGGAGTGAGGTAGCCAGATTAGGTTCACGTGGAGAAGTGACACACACGTGCCACTTATGTGCGCACATCCTTCTTCTACCTGACCACATGTGCAGTCAGGGTTTCCTGTGTATGTCTGCATCTCTCTCTGCCTCCCAACCATATGCTTTTTGACTGTGTGAATTAGCTCTTCATGGTTGCACAACATCATTTCGGTATTAAATAATGTCATTTTATATCTTTCACATTTGGCTAATCATATAGGGACTGGGGTTTGTTTTCCCATGTTCCTCAGTCTGTGTGAGGGTAGCTGGATGGCAGTGAAGGTTTCTGCAGCTACAAATAAATGCTAGGCAATACTGGTCTCCAGGTCATGTGCCCTGCAATATATCACAGCAACCTGTATCGGTATTGTAGACAGCATTGACCTTTCAAACCTCTAGGGCAGAGGTTTTCAAACGGTAACCTTTGAAATCGCCTCGTATCAAGGCCTTTTTTTCCCAGCCGGAGTGCAGTTCTGCCACTTCTGTGGGTGCCATTGCAAGCCAGAGCTACCACCCCTCCTTGCTTCTTGCCTTTATGTACTTCTGAGAAGTCTGTTTGCCCCTGCCTCTTCCTCTGTGAACCAGCCTATTGCAGGCCGGATCCTCCTCCTACCGCCAAAACTGACCAATGGCGGCAGGAATTGGAGGGTGTTCCTCTGGGCACGGGACCAACAGACCAATAGCGGCGCTTGGCCCTACACCCAGGGCAAGTATAAACTGCCAGCCTGCTGGGCCTTTCAGCCTCTCTCTCTCGTGTGTGAGTCTACACTTTTTTAAAAAGATCTATGAGTTCACTTTGCTCCTAGCCATGATTGGCCAAGCTACGGGGCAGGGCCAATCTATATTTCTATTTCTTCAATTCATCTCCCATGAAGCAGTGGCTACAAAACAAGCGAAGGCTCGTTTGCATGAGGACCCTTCCCAGCTGCCCTAGCCATCTACCCGAATCTAAGAGAATGAGGGAGGTGGGGGCACATTTATTTGACCTGCTCCAGAACCAGAGGCACCAGCATCTGTTCAGGGCTTGTCCCAAGTCACTCAGTGACTTACTGCAACAACTTCACTACTGTAACACTGCTCACACCAAGTTAGAACATTGGACCATCTCGCTTAGTATCATCTGCGGCATCAGATAGTGACTCTCCAGGATTTCAAACAATGAGTTTGCCAGGGACCGAACCTGGGACTTTTTGCAGGCATGTCAAGCATGAGTCCTGCAGCTGAGTTACAGCCACATTGGCTTCCTGGATGTCTGCACAATCGTTGCAGTAGACTTAGCTGAGGCACTCAGTTACCAAAAAGCACCAATCAGGCCTGTTAGGTTTCACTGCAATCCCTGTGAAATTACAACACAGTCAACATGCACCCAGTAGACCACTAGTCAGGGAAAGATCAGCATACCCTCCAACATTTCTCCGATGAGAAACAGGGATGTCCCATTCCATAATGATAACTTTACTATTTATACCCCACACATCTTACTGGGCAGCTTCCAATATAATAAAACATTTAACATTAAAAAAACCCCTTCCCTATACAGGATTGTCTTCAAACGGCTTGGGGGGTTGGATAATTCCATACGTAAAGGCAGTGGCGTAGCGTGGGTTCTCAGCACCCGGGGCAAGGCAAGTAATTTGCGCCCCCTAACCCATGGATTTTAGCACTCGAGTCTCTTCCGCCCCCCCAGATGTTGCGCCAGGTGCACCCCAAACGCTACGCCACTGCTCCCACCACAAGTCTTCAGGACAGCCATCCGAAGGCTGGTGCGGGGAGAAGGTCTCTCCGCCCCACCGCCAGGCTTCGGAGCATCCTTCCAAAGCCTGGCGGCGGGAGGAGGTCTCTCCGCCCCACCGCCAGGCTTCGGAGCAGCCTTCCGAAGGCTGGCGGCGGGAGGAGGTCTCCCCGCCCCACCGCCAGGCTTCGGAGGAGGTCCGAGGCCAGTGGGGAAGACGCGCTGCGCTTCCCCGCTGTCCTGGAAATTTCCCTATGGACTTTCGTCTTGCGAAGGGCCGGCCAAACGCGCCCCCCCAATGTTGCGCCCGGTGCGGCCGGCACCCCTGGCACCCCCCACGCTATGCCACCGCGTAAAGGTAAAGGGACCCCTGACACTTAGGTCTATTCGTGGCCGACTCTGGGATTGCGACGCTCATCTCGCTTTATTGGCTGAGGGAGCCAGGGTACAGCTTCCAGATCCTGACTAAGCTACTTCTGGCGAACCAGAGCAGCGCACAGAAACACCGTTTACCTTCCCACTGGAGCAGTACCTATTTATCTACTTGCACTTTGACGTGCTTTTGAACTGCTAGGTTGGCAGGAGCAGGGACAGAGCAACAGGAGCTCACCCCGTCACAGGGATTCAAACCACCAAGCTTCTGATCGGCAAGTCCTAGGCTGTGTGGTTTAACCCACAGCACCACCCACATCCCAGATAATGCCATACTCTCCAACATTTCTCTGATGAAAATAGGGACGTCCTAAGGAAAAGCGGGACATTCTGGGATCAAATCAGAAACCAGGATGACATCTGTAAATCAGGAATGTCCCTGGAAAATAGGGACACTTGGAGGGTCTGGATCAGTAGCATTATCCAGCTGTCTCCTAGGGAAGCTTGTTCACTATTCCGTGTCTTTTCATTACAGAACCATAACTTTGCAGGCATTTCAGCAATAATTTTTACAGCATCTGTACGAACCCAAATCTTTACAAGAACTTTTACAGACTCTCACCAAGTACAGTGCATAGTGCATAGTAGTTAGGAAAAAAAGACCCCTCTTCATTTCCACGTCTAATCAGGTTCCAGACCAGAATCTCCCCTGTGCTGCTAAATCCGGATTATTGGACGTATCTGAACATCTAATAATATTTGCTTAAGCCCACTCGAAACACAAGCAGCTCTCAAGGAGCAAATACATTTTTTTACTGCAGCTTCTTGAGATCTTCTTTGCATAATGGTTTTATTTGGTAATTTAAGTTGAACATCTATAAGAAAGCAAGCTGTCTTGTTGCTCACTTCCCTTAAAAATGCACCCTAAAACTAAAATATACCGCACAAACAGCAGGCCCGTTTTCTTTATCAAGCTGCTGCTTATGCCTTAAGCAGGACGCTTATAGTCTGTGTATTTTTATTATAGTCGGGTAAAAAAAACCAAAAACCTTTCAACCTAAGAGACTCAAGCAGCTGTGAATCAATATCACACGGCTGTGATTTCTATGGCAACCAACTCAGATATTTGGGGGAAAAATAGTACGTGTGAACTTTCTCCTTCTCGAACACTTACACAGGGTTCTTTGATCTGAGAGTGACTTTTCCAACTAATTATACACACATCTAAATAAAATCATATGATAGTGATGTGATGTTACGGCATTTCTTTCCTTTTTTTGAAAAAAATGAGGTTACTGTTTTAATTAAATGAGGTTATGCTGGTACAACTCAGTGCAGCTTATTGTGGGTTTTTATGTTCAATCCAGAGAAAAGCATGCATGCAAAAGCACCACTGAAATCAGCAGCTTTGATTTATGTATTAGATCAGTACCCTACAACATTCCGCAGATGAAAATGGGACATTTCTCGCTCCCCTCCCAACTGACCCTCCTCAACCCCCACCCCATTTTTGCCCCCACCTCCGCAGAGCATTTCCTTTCTGAAGCAGGGCAAGTGCCGTCACCACTTCATCACTGGGACACAGCACAAAGGGCCCCCACCATCCTGGGAAAAAACCCTTAATCCTGATTTTGTTTTATTTTTTTCTTGGATGGGTAGATTTAAAAAAAGAAAAATATACACCAAAAAATAAAATTTAGAAAGGGGCAATATTAGACAAGGATGCACAAAGCACATACATACAAATCAAGATTCCTTGCACTCTGCTCCACTCCCTCTTTCTTCCTGCCCAGGCAGGGGTGGAGGAAGGGGTGTGTGGTGGGTGAGGGCCACCCTGGGTGTCACCACTGAGGGGGGTGACAAAATGCCAGGCAGCACTCACAGTGAGGCCTGCAGCGCTCCCGAGCCTGGGAGAGGCGCAGTGGCTTGGGCGTGTACAGGCTCTGCACTGTCCAAACAGTCCACCCGCTGCCTCCCCCCCAGCTGTAGGGTGGCTGAGTGGGAGCAGGCAGGCAGACTCTGGAGGCCCCATGGTGCGCCCCACTCCTATGGCTGCCAAGACCATATAACACCGGTTCTGAAAGATCTTCATTGGCTCCCAGTACGTTTCCGAGCAAAATTCAAAGTGTTGGTCTGACCTTTAAAGCCCTAAACGGCCTCGGTCCAGTACACCTGAAGGAGTGTCTCCACCCCCATAGTTCAGCCCGGACACTGAGGTCCAGCGCTGAGGGCCTTCTGGTGGTTCCCTGACTGTGAGAAGCCAAGTTACAGGGAACCAGGCAGAGGGCCTTCTTGGTAGTGGCACCCTTCCTGTGGAACGCCCTCCCACCAGATGTCAAAGAGAACAACAACTACCAGACTTTTAGAAGACATCTGAAGGCAGCCCTATTTAGGGAAGTTTTTAATGTCTGACACTGTGTTGTTTTTAATATTCGGTTGGAAGCCGCCCAGAGTGGCTGGGGAAACCCAGCCAGATGGGTGGGGTATAAATATATTATTATTATTATTATTATTATTATTATTATTATTATTATTATTATTATTATTCTGCTGCTGCTGCTGCTGCTGTGCCCAGGGCAGCTCTGTCCTCTGCCTGCACCTCAAAGCCACATGTGTTATGTGGGGTTGGACCTCCGTGGCGTCGGCTTTCTCTCCTCTTCCTTGCCCACTCTCCAGCAGCTGCTACAAGATGCCCAAAGGAGAAGGCTGGCAGTGGCAGGCGTGAGGAGGCCATGGAGAGGCGGCGGATGATCTCTCACAGCTGCCACTGCTGCCACCGTGGTTGCTCAGGACGAGTGCAGGTCCATCGTCCCCCTGAAGTTCGTCGGCAGCAGCACTGGCAGAGAAAATAAGGACATTCTGGGATCAAATCAGAAGCTGGAATGGGTTTTTGGTTTGTTTGTTTTTTGTAAGTCTGGGACTATACCTGGAAAATTGGGACACTTGAAAGGTATGTAGATCCAAGCACATTACACACATCTGAGCATTTCATTCTGATGGATCTTGCTGATACATTTAAGTTCATGTAGGTTTGCAGTCATGTGTACATCTGTTTCCTGTAATGCGTTGTGAACCACCCTGAGTTCAGTGGGTTTTGGGTGGAATCATCATCATCATCATCCGTTGCACAGGTGGTCTTTCATGTACAACAGTATCAAACACCATAAAATAAAGAAAACCACATGTTTCTGTTCCTTTTTGCTTCTTTTCCTATCTAAGGCCTGACATAATCATTTTTGGAATAACTATTTGGACATTGCTAGGTTTTGCTACCCCATAACTTTTATGAACCTCCGTGGTTCAGGGCAGCAGACTTCCTGTCAGGTTCTGTTACCTTTCACTGATTCTTCCACACTTTTTCTAGGGGCAGGCAACTCACTTCAAATTTTGTCAAACCCTCCATACCACATCTGTTCTCCGCAATGTGCTTGATCAAGGAGATGAGCAAGACGGGAGGGAGTGTGTCTGTGGTGTCTGTGTGTTAGCATTTTATTTATTTTGGTGCTGGAACAACGTCAGCACTCAGAAGTTCCTAGGTATAGCCAGAGAAAGGATAGGAAGCTCTGAAAGGCAAAACAAACCTGGAAGGGTTTGAAGAAATTGTCACACTTAGGCAAGAGGAGACCACAAAAAAGACCTAAAACAACAGAGTGAAGCAAGATTCAAATGGAGCATTTGCAATTTGCTACCCATTATGATAAGCGGGGACAAACCTAGACAGCATCTTAAAAAGCAGAGACATCACCTTGCCGACATATGTCCGTATAGTTAAAGCTATGGTTTTCCCAGTAGTGATGTATGGAAGTGAGAGCTGGACCATAAAGAAGTCTGATCGCCAAAGAATTGATGCTTTTGAATTATGGTGCTGGAGGAGACTCTTGAGAGTCCCATGGACTGCAAGAAGATCAAACCTCTCCATTCTGAAGGAAATCAGCCCTGAGTGCTCACTGGAAGGACAGATCCTGAAGCTGAGACTCCAATACTTTGGCCACCCCATGAGAAGAGAAGACTCCCTGGAAAAGACCCTGATGTTGGGAAAGATGGAGGGCACAAGGAGAAGGGGACGACAGAGGACGAGATGGTTGGACAGTGTTCTCCAAGCTACCAGCATGAGTTTGACCAAACTGCGGGAGGCAGTGGAAGACAGGAGTGCCTGGCGTGTTCTGGTCCATGGGGTCACGAAGAGTCGGACACGACTAAACGACTAAACAACAACAGCAACATGATAAGCAGGAGCTAGCAAAAATGGACATGATATACCCTCTGACATTTTCATCCCCACAAGCAGGATGTCAGAGTGCTTCTGTGATTCCAGGATGTCCTGCTTAAAATGGGGCAGTTGCGGGTGTGGCATGATGTTGATACTTCCATAGCATGGAGGGGAGGGACATCAAATGCAGCCTAATCTCCCTTGTTTCATTTGCTGCTAAGGATGGGGGAGAAGCTTCACATTTATACACAGACTGACTTATTTAGCATTTCCCATTCTCTCTTGCAAAACTATAGACAAATTTTAAAGGATGTCTTTCCCAAATCCAGTCTTCCAATCTTTAATTTGGATTGCTATACCTAAATCCTGTTCTCATGAGATTTTGAGGAGTTCCAAAGGTGACTTCAACCAATATAGATTATATTTCGGAAACTGAAGTGTTTTTCTCCTCTTTCGTTGTGTTTAATAAATTTTCATATTGTGTTAATGATCTAAGTGCTTGTGCCATCACATGTACTTGTACAATAAAGCTATGCATTTGATTAAAAATGAGCCAGATTGTGTTGGGTGTCTTTCATTGCTAATTTCATTTGACTAATAGATATATTATGATAGATGATAGATAGACGATAGATAGATAGATGATAGATAGATAGATAGATAGATGATAGATAGATAGATGATAGATAGAGTGTGTGTATGTATAAAACGGATATTACACACACATACACACACATTATAAAAATCACATACAGTGGTACCTCGGGTTACATACGCTTCAGGTTACATACACTTCAGGTTACAGACTCCCCTAATCCAGAAATATTACCTCGGGTTAAGAACTTTGTTTCAGGATGAGAACAGAAATTGTGCTCCGGTGGTGCAGTGGCAGCAGGAGGCCCCATTAGCTAAAGTGGTGCTTCAGGTTAAGAACAGTTTCAGGTTAAGAACAGACCTCCAGAATGAATTAAGTATTTAACCCGAGGTACCACTGTAATGTATATAGGCCATTGGATTCCATCCGTTCAAATCACTTGTCTCCATTTTGAAAACAAATTGAGAAGCACTGATATACTATTGAAATTAACGGGGAAATAATAAGTGCTAATTTGGATTTCCAGTTTTCCCAAATTTGAAAAGTGCTATTTATAAATGGATTTCATACAGAATTTATTATATTTTAGTTAAGGGTTTTAAATAGTAAGACCCATAGGGGGAAATTTACTGGTTTATAGTTTCTATATCTACCCAATGTCGGGTTATCTCTCCCTTGCTGATGTATAAAAAGGTAAAGGTACCCCTGCCCGTACAGGCCAGTCGTGTCCGACTCTAGGGTTGTGCGCCCATCTCACCAGCGCAGCACACGGAAATGCCGTTTACCTTCCCGCTATAAAGCGGTACCTATATATCTACTTGCACTTAGGGGTGCTTTCGAACTGCTAGGTGGGCAGGAGCTGGGACCGAAAGATGGGAGCTCACCCCGCCGCGGGGATTCGAACCGCCGACCATGCGATCGGCAAGCCCTAGGCGCTGAGGTTTTACCCACAGTGCCACCCGCATCCCTTCTTGCTGATATATAGCAGCTCTCTTAACTGGAATGCAGAACAATACAAATATGAATTCACCCCACACCTGATATCTATACGAGGAGGAGAGGTTTAAGATTCTTCATGGCACTGAGATCACAGACAGATAGGAACCCCATTGCCTTGCACTGCATCTTACATACCACCAATATGGATATCAGATTGACAGTCTTTAAATAGTGGTGACGAGAAAAATAAAATCAGGCAGGCAGAGAGCAGCTGAAGAGGCAATATTCGTGTTTGTGTGTGTGTGTGTGTGTGTGTGTGTGTGTGTGTGTGTGTGTGTGTGTGTGAATGCAGACTGTGGAGCAATTATGCTGTGTATCAAAAGTCTGGCCAAATGGCACATCCTATAAAGGTTCAGTCTTGCTGAAGGAAGGATAAAAATAGCCAACGGCCACTGCAGCTAGTGAAGCTTCAGTAGCTTAAGTGAGATAGGAGGGAAGCCAACAGGAGGAGGAAAAAGCATGTTCTCCTTCATGGAGAGCACGCGTTGCAGTGGGGGTTGACAAGACACTCCAAAGTTGTGGGGCGGGCTAATTGATCATTGGTCACTGTTGTGATTGGGCTTCCCTTGTTGTTGGGAAGAAGTTAATGTTGCCATTCTGTGATTGACAGCCAGAAATGCTAAAACTCCTTGCATGAAGCGTAGAGCTTCCTCTTTTCGCCCGTGCATCGGATTGCCCCCCCTATATTTAGGGTTGTTCACATTGACCTTGCTATGCCTGTCATGGGGTTGTCTGCTCTTGGGGCAGGGGCCCGGTAGGAATTTTGTCCATCTGGCTGATTGGCTGGTGCCATTTGTTTTTTTTGCCTACTGCGTAGCAAATCGTCACAACTTGTAAGGTTGCGGTTAGGCATTGGTTTATGGTTTGGTTGGTGGAGGGGCATGGATTGGCTGTGCCTGCCCCTCTAATGCTGCTGCTGCAAGGGCTTCTGTTAAAGGAATACAGGGGCTCACCATTGCTTTTGTCTGAACCCTGTCAAGGAGCTAGGGCCACGCAAGAGCCCCTGGTTGCATTTGGGGAGGGCTGAGGGCAGGTTCCCTGCTCCGTCGCTACCCCCAAATGTATTCCCCTTTTCTGACTTTCGCAGGCTTGCGACTGTCCCCCACTGGGGGGCAGATAGTCGCAACCAATGCCTAAGCAACCACTCACATTTTTGTATTTTAATAAAGTTGTGGCCAAAAATTATGCCCAAAACCTTAAACAAAAGTTCTGTGTGATGTGTGAGTTATTTGGGGTGGCTTGAGGACCTCAACACACAACTGCTAAAGAAGGTGTGCATCTGAACTGAGCAGGCTATGTTGAGGTTCAGAAAACATTTCCCTAGCTTAGGAATATATTGCCACATCTTAATAAAAATGTCTTTCTTGGGATCAATAGCCCAAAAAAACCATGGGTGCCATCCTTCAGAGCTTTAAAATTTGTTGCTGTGTTGTTACATATCATTCCTGGTTTCTACCTGTTTTGAAAGGCAGAGGTCCAGCAGGATGTCTAAAAAGAAGGCTGGACTGGCCCAGAAGTTCAGTTTAAGCTGAGAATTCAGAGACAGATGGGTAAGGAAAGCAGCACTCCCATGGTAGCTACCCGTATTCAGACTGCCAACTTGCCAGCCATCTGGTCAGAATTTCAAACCACACAGCAGAAAAAGAAAATGGAAAGAAAGACGAGAGAAAGGATGGATTTGAGTGCAACGAGGGTCAAGAGGGAAATGAGGCCGTTTGTAGGACATGCAGCTGGGATGCTGATTAAAATGTTCATACACAAAAATATGGTGTTTTCCATAAAAAATAAACAGTATTTACAAAGCCTGTGGTTCTATCATTTAATACTGTCCTGAACCAGTTCTTTATGATGCCATTGCTTAAGCAGTTCATTAAAAAAACACACATTTAGATGACCATTTTTGAAACTGACAGGAAGTTTGGATTCCCAGCCCCCAGACCTCAATAAGGGGAGAATCTGTTTATTTTTCAATTCATTCAGGTTTCACTGATCATGTTCCAATATGTCCTCAATTATTCATTTTAATTCAATGTGCTCAATGTATGCATGTGTGTGTTTTCACTTGTGGGTAAAAAGCACCACAAGATTTGTATTGTTAAGATTTGACTGATGCTGAAGTCTTGTGTGTGCATACCTTACTCAAGGTTGAATTCTGTTGAGGGTTATAGTCCAATGGTTCTCAAACTGTGGGGGCATCCTCCTCTGCTTGTAGGACATGGAGCAACTGGAAGACATTCAAATTTCATGTGAGGCAAAGAATACTGAGGCAGGAGAAACCTTTCACCCATCACCAGCCAAAGGCATGGATGGACTAAACATCATCTGTCAGAAGATCCTTGTTATGGGAGGATGATTCCACAATGGCATGTTGTTGCCTGTGGCAAAGGACAAGATGAGACTCGCTCCCAGACCTCCATTTTATGTACTTGACTGGCTCTTGAGACTCATTCCAGCGATAAAAACATGGCAACATTCTCCACCACACCTGAGGGCAGGCTAGATTTGGGGGTACAAGGCAGGCATCAAGGCCAGCAACAATCAAGGACCTGAGGAGAACTAGCCAGGTGGGGCGAGTTGCTGCCACACACCACTATCTACCACCTGAGGCCTCCCATTCTGTCTAAGGGTAGAACCAGCCCTAATTATTGCTCCGACACTTGACCCATCATCCCAATTTGATATGATATATTCCTGCTTTGTTCTTCATTTGGGTTTTTTTCTTTCTGTAGTTTTATGCGTTGGAGGCAGAGATGTCTTGTTTTATTCCTCTTTCAGATTGCATTGTTGAATTAGCATCCTAATACACATGGTTGGCGCTGTGGGTTAAACCACAGAGCCTAGGACTTGCCGATCAGAAGGTCGGTGGTTCGAATCCCCGCGACGGGGTGAGCTCCCGTTGTTCGGTCCCAGCTCCTGCCAACCTAGCAGTTCGAAAGCACATCAAAGTCCAAGTAGATAAATAGGTACTGCTCCGGCGGGAAGGTAAACGGCGTTTCCGTGCACTGCTCTGGTTTGCCATAAGTGGCTTAGTCATGCTGGCCACATGACTCGGAAGCTGTACACCGGCTCCCTCAGCCAATAAAGCGAGATGAGCGCCGCAACCCCAGAGTCGTCCGCGACTGGACCTAATGGTCAGGGGTCCCTTTACCGTTTTACACACAGCTTTGCACATGACTGTGTGAAAGGATCTTTGTATGTCCTGCTGTGGAATGCAGATGCTGTGGAACTGCTGAGGTTTGAGAAGTATAAATTTAAAAGGTGAGTGAGGCTCAAAAAGCTTAGGGAAACACTATTGACTCTAAACTGCAGATATAGGAAGTCTGTTGAAGTCTGGAACCTAGGACCATCACTCATCACTGGACAAGCTTGGGGCACAATCCAACCCTCTGATTTGCCAGTAGTATATGTTGGAGGACTTCCTTCATCTAGTCTAGAATAGCTCCACTGGCTTCTGGCAGTACAGAGATACTAGTGTCACTTCACTGGTGCTGAGCTTCCCATCCTGTCCTCCAGCATGCTCCCTGCCAGCAGTTGTCCAGGGAAAGCTCTGAAACAGGGACTGGAGAGGAACTGAGCTGGCCCAGAATCCAATGGATCCTCCAGATGGAGCAGAAAAGATTATTTATGTATGCGACCACGGCTGTACGGATGTTACTGGCCCAGAAATGGAAAGAAGATAAAGTCCCGACTAGAGATGAATGGCAGATTAAGTTGATGGATTATGCCGAAATGGCAAAAATAACCAGAAGAATCAGGAATCAGGAAGACCAGAAGTTTAATATGGAATGGGGGGGAATTGATAATTTATCTAAAAAAATCATTTGTAAACAGTTAAAATCATTAGTAGGATTGTAATAACACTTGTAGTTTAACACAATAGAGATGTAAAATAATTTGGATCATCATAAAAGATGCAGGAAGAAATGATTAATAATAAGACCCACAAAGGGGAGGATGAAAGTCCAGGAGATTTCAAGGAATCTTGTTTTTATGATGTATGTTGAATATATGAGCGTAAAATGTTGATTTGAAAAACCAAATAAATAAATTTACCAAAATAACAATAATAACCCAGTGGTTCCTGGACCTGCCCCCTTGCCATCACTTAAGGATCCTGATCCTGATCTCAGTGTTATACCAGCTCCGGGCTGGCACAGCTCAGATAAGGCTATTGCTTGCCTCGTGTGAGAAACAGAGATTATGCTGCCATGTCACACCCCATTGCTGCCTGGCCAGGGTTTTGGATTAGTCTGTAAGCCATTCATCTTTAAATACATTCCCACCCGCCTCCCCCAATTAAAAGAGTTGCATTTGAATATATTGCTGGTGTCAATAGAGGCTGCTCCTCTGTTCGGCTGAGAGAGAAATCCGGATGTCATTCGCTGATAATAAGGAAGGTGTTATCCCATTACTTTGATTCACCCATTCAATTATACTTGCTTCATAAGGCAAGTGGGGAGATGGTGGCTGCTTTGCTGTGCTCAGTTCCCTTTTCTCTGTTTTTAATGAACTGCTTGGAATTAAACTCTTGCTATATTCTAGCTGGAAAACAATTAACCTCCAGATTCTCCACTGGATCTTCTGAAAAGCCTTTTTCAATTTCGGAATGCCACAATGAGAGTGGGGCTATGCCTGAATGGCCAGCATTGATCAACCTCGTGTGTGTTGCCACAGGCATCTAAGAACCGTTCCTCATTATCAATTCCCTCGAGCAAATGAATGGACAAATTCTTGAGACTGAACATGACTCGATATTGGCAGAGTAAACGTGCCTTGATATATTGGTGATAAGAATGGCTTCCTGAGGTAGCAGCTGTTGGGGGGCTTCCAGATTTCAGTCCAGAAAATGGTCTGGAGCTAGCTAAGCCCTGGTCATCACAGGAAACAGAAGGAGAAGGCAGAGTAGAAGGTACCACTTCAAGCTGCAGGGAGGGACTCACCTTTTTAAATGCTCCCCTTCATGAAAACACTTACCCCAACTACAAAACTAGCATAGTAAGCATACTGTATTCCTTTCCATGCAGTCTAAAGCAGTCAAGCCCACTCTACCACCTCCTTTTGTTAATGCATGTGGAGACGCAAACTTAAATCTATTTTTACCAGATAACCAAAATTTATATTGGCCATCTCTTTGACTTTAAAAAATATGTTTTATGTGTCACTTTCTTATTTGTTTCTACATCCCCTTTCCCCCCTTGGCTTCTCCAGCCTTGAGGAATTCCTCTTTAAATTTTCACCCCGTTCCTTTTTCTGCTGTCTCATCTTCTTCTCTTTCCAATTCTGGCAGGAACTTTGTCTCATTAATAAACCATTCTTGCTCATTTATCTTCCTGACTACCTCCTTCCTCCTGTTCAAGCTCTTTCACCCTCAGCTACTGTAAAGATTGCTTACTGTTACATATCCGCATTGTACCAAACTGAATTCTCGGTAGGCTTCTGACTCAAAGGAAGGCGAAGAAAGTTCTGCCAATCCACTGATTACCCTGAAACTCACCTTAGTCCATTGATATTCTCGATAAGATGAAATATATAGCCCCTCTAGCATTGGTGCAAACACACACACGCAAAAAAACCCAGGTGATAACCAGGCAAATGGAACAAATACATAATAAAACTACTAAAAATGCTTACTAAATGCAAATAGTTGAAGTTAGAATGTAGAAGCAGGTAAATAACTACATTAGTAGTTCCCTTCCACCAAACCCCCTGCTTCTTCAGATTTTCATATCTTCAAATCTGTCACAGGAATGGGGGAGAAGTGTTTTCATCATGAAGTTCATTGTGTGGGTGCAAATAGTTTTTAGAAAACTAAATAAAAGGATTGTAGTGGCTGCAGAGAAAGAACTTAGCCCCCCTCCCTCCCCCCTTCCTTCCTCTCCGTTCCCCCACTCTCTCTCTCTCTCTCTCTCTCTCACTGCCATGAACCTTATGATAATCACTTCCCTAAAAATGGCAGTACAGTGGTATCTTGGGTTACAGATGCTTCAGGTTACAGACTCCGCTAACCCAGAAATAGTACCTCGCGTTAAGAACCTTGCTTCAGGATGAGAACAGAAATTGCATGGTGGTGGCATGGCAGCAGCGGGAGGCCCCATTAACTAAAGTGGTACCTCAGTTTAAGAACAGTTTCGGGTTAAAATGGACATCCAGAATGAATTAAGTACGCCAGTGTGGTGTAGTGGTTAAGAGCGGTAGACTCGTAATCTGGTGAACCGGGTTCGCTTCCCCGCTCCTCCACATGCAGCTGCTGGGTGACCTTGGGCTAGTCACGCTTCTCTGAAGTCTCTCAGACTCACTCACCTCACAGAGTGTTGTTGTGGGGGAGGAAGGGAAAGGAGAATGTTAGCCGCTTTGAGACTCCTTCGGGTAGTGATAAAGCGGGATATCAAATCCAAACTCTTCTTAACCCGAGGTACCACTGTATTTGCAAAGGTAGGGAACAGGGAAGCTTTCCTCCTTCCTTATCCAAATGGCAGCTTCAGGGTTTGTTGGTTTGTTTGTCCTGGCCATAGCAGGAAGAAAAAGGGTAACCTCTTGTTCCTTATGGTGTCAGTTCTGCTCAGATGCCCCCATGACTTGGATGACTGAATACAGAAAGGACAAGGCTTGTGCATCTTTTAATTAATCTTTTAATGTATATGCAGAGGACTTTCCGCAGGTGTATCTGACATGGCAAGGCACACCTGCTGAAATTCTCTCTTCTATGCAGTATGCAGGAACCCTGGCCCCTTATACACACCTGGGTGCCCTAGTAGTCATGGCTTCTATTTACATAACAAAAATGCTAACATGCAGTTAACCCCACGTCTCATTTTGCCCTGAGTGACAGTAAGGGATGGGCAAATTTGTCAACTTCACTTGCTCTCCATTCCTCTTCTCCCCACCCCCCATCTTAAATTCCATTATCCACATTTACTCTCCACAAAACTCTAAACTGGTTTTTAAAAATGGAATATTAATGTTTCATCAAAGCATACATATTATAAGAGAGCAGAGATTAGGCAAGGTAAAAGATTTCAAGAGAGATGGTCTTTATTTACCATGTTTTGGAATGATAAATACTTGGGGAATAAATATCCATATAATATAGTTGCATTGTTCCAGAAACATACAAGATGTAATAATAATAATAATAATAATAATAATAATAATAATAATAATAATAATAATAATAATTTATTTATACCCTGCCACTCTGGGCTGCACCCAACAGAATATTAAAAGCACGATAAAACATCAAACATAAAAAAACTTCCCTAAACAGGGCTGCCTTCAGATGTCTTCTAAAAGTCAGGTAGTTGTTTATTTCCTTGACATCTGATGGGAGGGCATTCCACAGGGTGGGCGCCACCACCGAGAAGGCCCTCTGCCTGGCTCCCTGTAACCTCACTTCTCACAGTGAGGGAACCACCAGAAGGCCCTCAGAGCTGGACCTCAGTGTCCAGGCTGAACGCTGTTACATGGGTGTTAAAAGTATTTTGCTTCATTATGTAATGCAGTATGCTGTAAATGGTCAACTGGTTTAAAAAATGAAATGCGCAGTGCACTGGTCAGTAATTGCTGGGAGCTGTAATCATCTAAACATATTTGGGACCCACATACTCAAGCAGCCTGGCTGAGTTTGTTCTCCTTTGTAGTTGCTATGGAAAAGATGCATGAAGATGATGATTTCTCACAAGTGAAGTCACAGGCAGACCAAATGAGGCAATTCCTCTCCCTTCTGTCTGATCTTCCTAATGGGGCATCTCCCACAAGAAAATGGACAGACAGGTCGACAGATTACTTAAAGCATTTAGAAGGGGTATAATGCTTATATAGGGAAGCTAGTTATGTGGAATGAAACATGCTGGTATGTGGAAGTCAGCAGCAGCTGAACCCCTGCATGTTCTCCAACAGTGCCAAAGTGGAAGACATCCGCTACAGATTTTAAAACAGTGTGGCAACAGGAAAAATCCGTGGTTCATATTGGGGAAAGGCTCAGCCTGCTGCCGAAATGAAGAAAACCCAGTAGAGAACAGTAACCAAATTTCATTGTGGCATTGTATGTTAGCCACCAGGGACGCAGGTGGGACTGTGGTCTAAACCACTGAGCCTCTTGGGCTTGCCAATCGGAAGGTCAGCAGTTCGAATCCACGTGACAGGGTGAGCTCCCATTCCCCTGTCCCAGTTCCTGCCAACCAAGCAGTTCAAAAGCATGCCAGTTCAAGTAGCTAAATAGGTCCTGCTGCATCAGGAAGGTAAACAGCTTTTCTGTGCACTCTGGTTTCCATCACAGTGTTTCGTTGAGCCAGAAGTGGTTTAGTCATGCTGGCCACATGACCCAGAAAGCTGTCTGTGGACAAACACTGGCTCCCTCGGCCTGAAAAGTGAGATGAGCACCGCTCCCCATAGTCACCTTGACTCGACTTAGCTGTCCAGGGGCCCTTTACCTTTACTTTTTACCCTATTTTAGTCATATTATCTTTGCTAATTACCATTTCTTCACTTACATGGCTAAGCTTTCTCTATGATACTTAGATTCCTGTGGCTTTAGAGAAAAACACACCTTTGATTCACCCTTCATTCCTGTCACTCACTTCCAGGGGGGCCAACTTGAATAAAATATTGGGGTAAGCCCCACCCCACATTATTGATCACAAGACATGGCACACACATACCATCAGAATGGCAATGCCCATCAACTTGGCGTAAGTGTCCCCCTCAAATATTTTATTGAGGGGGCCAAAGGAACCTTGGCCCCTAGGAGTTGGCTCCTATGGTCACTTCTATAGTCTGAATTCAGACTGTATACTGCTGCTTGTTGTTGCTTTACTGGTTGCTTGTTTGCTTGTTAAAAACAGTCTGCAATGTGTCGAGTCATCAATAATGACATATTGAAGTTAAGCACACCATCCAACTCTCAGTCTAAGCATCTTCAAGAAACAACACCTTGGTTGCTTAAAGAGAGAGAAATAGAGATCTGTCTGTGGTCATTTTTCCGGCCCTTAAGTCAGGGGTGGGGAAATATTTTCTGCCTGTGGGTCACATCTCCTTTCCTTCTCAAGGTTGCATGCCTGTGGAGAGCAGGGCCAGAGGAACTGCAGTGTAATCTGATTTCAAGTGTACATTCCAGCCAGGCAAAAACACACAAGGAAGGTGCACATCAGGGTTCATGAAGGGTGTGGCTTAGGAGAGTATAGGACCTGGGAAGATCCTGAAGGACCAGATAAAGAGGTCATTTGTCTTCTGGGCCAAAAAAATACCTGTCCCCACTTTAAGGGATGCTCGGCACTTTTGTGTTACTTCTGCTTAACAGGTAAAGTTTCTTGTACAATTCTTTTTTAAAAAAACACAGCTGTTTCCCAGCAGATCTAAAGCTAATCTTTTGATGTGCCTAGTAGTTAATGGATTTCTCAAAATGAAAACACAGAGATGTTAACCAAAAAGGTTTAATGAGTGTTTTAATTATGGGAACACTGGCCGCAATGCACTGAACGACTCTGACCTTTGGTCCAGCCTCAGAAAGTCTCATGCAAAACGAAATGTCCCAGCCGTGGCAGCAAACAAAGGTCAGCTCTGTCGAAAGATCCTTATCAGCCCCTGCTGTCAACAACTCAAGGCAAAATTAAGTCCGCAACTGGAGCTCTCGGTTCGGTTTGACCTTGAATTCTCCACTGCGACGTCCCAGAACGCAACTTGTATAATACCATAAAACTGAATGAAGAACTGGGGCTAGGCAAACAGTTGTTGTTTTTCCATCCAAACAAGGCCAGAGGGCCATCATTCAAGTTGCTACATGTTGTAATTAGAAAGAGGAACAAAGACAAACTAATTAGCCTTCTGCTTGGGATGCCTTTTACCTTGGCACTGAAAGGTCAAGGGAACCAAATCTTTTCATCTGACTGTCCTTCAAGTGGTCATTCAAAGGACCATGCCATACATTACCCAAGACTCAGCTGACCCAGGCAGCCATCTGTCTATACAAACATATGGTTAGCTGAATGTTTCAGACTTTGCTTTTGGGTAAATGACGTTAATCAGATGTAACCTGAAACTTTGTGTAGAGAATGACGGATAGATCCATTCAACGCTACAACATAGCAAATTCTGACCAGTGCATTAATGCTCATTGGATTACATAACACCAAGGTCTCCAGGAGCCTCATCGAAAGCAGCAATCATGTACCCAAAGGCCCAAGCAACTTCTACAGAAGGGACAGAGACATGGCATTTGTTGTTGTTGAGTCGTTCAGTCGTGTCCAACTCTTAATGACCCCATGGACCAGAGCACGCCAGGCACTCCTGTCTTCCACTGCCTCCCGCAGTTTGGTCAAACTCATGCTGGCAGTTTCGAGAACACTATCCAACCATCTTGTCCTCTGTCGTCCCCTTCTCCTTGTGCCCTCAATCTTTCCCAACATCAGGGTCTTATCCAGGGAGTCTTCTCTTCTCATGGGGTGGCCAAAGTATTGGAGTCTCAGCTTCAGGATCTGTCCTTCCAGTGAGCACTCAGGGCTGATTTCCTTCAGAATGGATAGGTTTGCTCTTCTTGCAGTCCATGGGACTCTCAAGAGTCTCCTCCAGCACCATAATTCAAAAGCATCCATTCTTCAGCGATCAGCCTTTGTCAGCCATTTTGATCCATCATGGCTGCTCTATAGTGTGCATGAAACACACCATAACTGCTGGTTCCGATGGATATGTTGTTCTAGCAGTGCCCAGATTAAGAACATGCAACTTGAAAAAGGAGCAAAGGAAAAGCATCGCGGGTCAAGGATACAATGTGGACAGCGGTACAGTGTTATCTAAGGATGCAGCCAGAAGAGGCCTGAAGGCAGGTTGGTTGGAATCTCCCCTCTGTAAGATATTCCAGAACCCTTTCCAGCATTTTCAGCTTCTGTTATATAAAATGGTAGCTCTTTTATTGCTATAAAGAAAACAACACAGAGAGCATTCTACTCAAATGCTCAGAGTTAAGCTGTTTTGTTGCATGTGTACATCAGAACCCCCATGTGTTGGATCCCAGCCATTTGACCCTTAAGAAACATCTTTATGCATGAGGAGAATCTTTCGCTGGAGTCAGCCATGCACTGGATAGCTCAGTTGGATAGAGCTCGGTGCTGATAACGCCAAGGTTTCAGGTTCGATCTCTGTATGGGACAGCTGCATATTCCTATATTGTGCGGGGTTGGGCTAGATGATCCTCAGGGTCCCTTCCAACTCTGTGATTCTATTCTATGGGTACACACTCAGAGCAGCTATCTGGTTACATTATCCATTTCTCCTGATCATCAAGGGCTGCCTTCTCCAGCTCCTTTCACCCACTGTTGATACTCTAGTTTGCTTTAGAACTTTCCTGCATCTAATCTAGAAGACATCTCATTCTGCTGCCTTCTGTGGCCGATGACAGGGTTATTATTGACTTTACGTGAAAATAGGGTGAGATCTCAAGCATCTCAGCAGGTCTCAGTGGGTGCCCGAAGTTCTGCCCACCGCATCCGTATCAGTTTGTCAGCAATAATGTTAGGAACACTTCAGACCAAAGATTAGGAAGGGTGATGGGACTGGGGATGCAGAGGGTGATTGATTATATGTGGCATGCATTTTGGGTTTATGCATTCATGAAGGCCGTGCCTGCAAGATCTGTAATGCCAGCTTGCACACACTGTGCAAAGATGAATAAATGAATAATTGTTTTGATAATATTAAACAGCATGTGTGATGTCGCAGAGCAACATCTGTTATTAACAGTATAAACAAAAGGGGGATTTTTTCCATTTTTTTTTTAAAAAAAACTGATTACGTGTCATTCCACGGAGAGGAACAATGTGGTGCCTCCAACTGCCCTGCTGTGGTAGCCATGAAAGAAGTGTAAGCAGGCAGAAAGAAGTTACTTTGGTAAAGAAGAAAGTCCTCTTCTGAAAGTCAAGGAAAGAGATACAATACAAATTAAGCATTATAGAATTATTAAGGTCTCGTATTACCTTGTGAGTGTGCGATGACACCATCATCCATTTTACAACCCAACAGTCCATAGTGATTAGAGATGGGTCAGTCTGTCAGTTTTACCCATATTTCTGTTCTTGTCCATTAATTTACATTAAAAAAAATTAAACAAAAACCCAAACGCACCATGCATATTTTGATATGTTTAAATTGTCAAGAGCCACGTCATAACATTCAGAGATGTGTAAAATCTGGCAGTCAGCTAAGTTTTGATCCACAAATTAGTTTTGAATGTGCAGATTAGGAATTCGTAAATACTGAATACCTCAAGCACATACCCCCTCAAGTGTACTGGAAAAAATTGGGACATCCTGTTTTATCCCATGAGAACACGGCAGCCCATTTGGGTGCCATGATATTGTGTGATTTCGCATCAAGATCTCTCTGGACATTGTATTGGAGCCTTAATTTTCATTTCATTTAGACCTATTTAAACTTGCCTTTGCCTTTGTTTTATTATTTGCTGTGTCTTATTTCTTATAATACTTCTGCCCTTCTATTCCATTTTAGGCAGCCTAAAGACACACACACACACACACACACACACACACACACACGAACAATATGTATCTTTGTTTGTAAATCAGTATATATAGTCCCTGAAACAGGCTGTATTTGGCAAGTGAACTGAGAGGCAAAAGCATTATAATGTATAGTCCTCTACATTAAAGCTGAGTTATTCCTGCATTATTTTACTCTGGAAATGCTAATATAGATGCCTGCTGTTTAACATATAAGCAAGAGGCTTACAAACTATCCTTAAGGGCTTGTATTATCTTAGATCTGAGCTATTTGGCAGCTCAGCTCAGTTTTATTCTAACTAGCTAGCAAAGATATCCTAAGCAACCCTGCTCTGGTGTGAAGCAGCACTCCCCGACCTGGTGCCCTCTAGGTGTTTTGGACTACAACTCCCATAAACTCTGACCATAGGCATGCTGGCTGAGACTGATGGGAGCTGAAGTCCAGCCACTGAAATTGGCTCTGGGGTGGACTTGGGATAGGTAAAAAAAGGTAAAGGAGCCCTGGACGGTTAAGTCCAGTCAAAGGCGACTATGGGGCTGTGGCACTCATCTCACTTTCAGGCCGAGGGAGCTGGCGTTTGTCCACAGACAGCTTTCTGGGTCATGTGGCCAGCATGACTAAACTGCTTCTGGCACAACAGAATACCATGGCGGAAACCAGAGTGCATGGAAATGCCATTTACCTTCCTGCCACAGCAGTACCTATTTATCTACTTGCACTGGCGTGCTTTCAAACTACTAGGTTGGCCGGAGCTGGGACAGAGCAACGGGAGCTCACCCTGTCGCGGGGATTCGAACCGGCAACCTTCTGATCAGCAAGCCCAAGAGGCTCAGTGGTTTAGACCACAGCGCCACCCACATCCACTTGGACTTGGTATAAATTCCAGAGAGGGGAGATTGTTCCATCCGGCAAGCAGGAATTCTTGTGCAGGCAGAATGACTGGAAGAGTACAACACTGAATTTCACCCTGTGAGTGGGTTAATTTACCCAACTGTGTTCACCCTGGTGCAGGTGACTGTCCAAACCAGGAGATCATATTTTAAAAGTGGAGGATATAAAAACCAGTCTGAAAATCAGGGTGCCCTGTTTCTTGCTCTGAGCTGACAGGTCTGCTTCAGTGAAGGTTGTGTCATCTGAAAAAAATATGAAAAGTTGTACATGAAGATTTGGCTACATGGCCACTGTGAAAACAGGTAAAGGTCCAAAATAATTACCATAACACCACAATTTAGAGAGGTAAAGTAGTTATGTACCTTTTTCAGAACTATGGAAACCACAGCGAGAGGCTGCAAGATAATGGATCTGTTCCAAAGACTTGGTGTTCTTCGACAGAAATTGTGATTATTTTTTGCCAGTAGATTCTCCCTCAAAACACTGAACTACATGTCAGCTGTTGCCTTCTTGTTAATCAGATAATAGTACTTTTACTTCTTTGGACAGTTTTAGCTAATGGAGAAACGGAATGAGAGGGCAATTACAGTTCATCAGCGTTGATTTTCGTGAGTGTGTGTGCCTTAACATTGGCTAAACTGCTACACTTAGGGCTGACAAGGTCACTGAAAAATTCCAAGAGCGTACTTCACAAACACCATGCCATCCCACACTCCTGGACCACATTCCTAATGGCAATTGCAGGGTTATCAATCTAGCGGGAGTCAGGGTGCTTAAAGTCACGTATGTTAGCTGTCAATGGTATTATATGGTTCGCTGGTTCTGTGAATGTGACTGACATTATTTCTGTTGCTTTGGCAGCTGTAAAAGGGAGTTTCTTTTCGAAGCAATGAAGTGCATGGACCCAGAAATGGATTGCCACCATGGATGTATAATCAAGGATATAATGGAGCGGACTGAAAAGGGGGCAGTGTGGGAAAGCAGTCGTTTATCAGGGAGGCAGAGTCATTATTCGGTCTGGATGCTGATACTCGAAACACGGGAACAAATTTTCAGGTCTCTAATGCGAACATCTTGGGGTTTTGTCTTACTGCTGATTTGAAAATAGCTACCTGCCTCGTCAGCTGTGGGGAGTCTGAGAGCCAAGATAGGTAGGAAGGACGGTCTGTAAAACAGAAGAGCACCCCCATTGTTCTACCCAGACACTGAGGTCCAGCGTCAAGGGCCTTCTGGCAGTTCCCTCACTGCGAGAAGCCAAATTACAGGGAACCAGGCAGAGGGCCTTCTTGGTAGTGGCACCCGCCCTGTGGAACACCCTCCCATGAGATGTCAAGAGAACAACAACTACCAGGATGGTAGTTGATGGGCTACTGTATTTTAATATTTTGTTGGAAGCCGCCCAGACTGGCTGGGGAAGCCCAGCCAGATGGGCGTGGTATAAATAAAAAATTATTATTATTATTATTATTATTATTATTATTATTATTATTATTATTCAGCCTTTATATATATCAGGCATAGGCAAACTCAGCCCTCCAGGTGTTTTTGGCCTACAACTCCCATGATCCCTAGCTAACAAGACCAGTGGTAAGGGATGATGGAAATTGTAGCCCCAAAACATCTGGAGGGCTGAGTTTGCCTATGCCTGATATATATAAAATCTCCCCAGTTCAAATCCATAGGAATGTAAACAGCCGGGCTGTAGCTCCGTAGTAGTAGTAGTAGTAGTAGTAGTAGTAGAAGAAGAAGAAGAAGAAGAAGAAGAAGAGGAGGAGGAGGAGGAGGAGGAGGAGGAGGAGGAGGAGTTTGGATTTGATATCCCGCTTTATCACTCCTCTTCAGGAGTCTCAAAGCGGCTCCTTTCCCTTCCTCCCCCACAACAAACACTCTGTGAGGTGAGTGAGGCTGAGAGACTTCTGAGAAGTGTGACTAGCCCAAGGTCACCCAGCAGCTGCATGTGGAGGAGCGGACACGCGAACCTGGTTCCCCAGATTACGAATCTACCGCTCTTAGCCACTACACCACACTGGCTCTCACACTAGAGCATTTTCTGTTGCACACAGAATGTACCAGGTTCAATTCCCAGCATTTCCAGGTAGGACTTGGGTAAACTCCTACCTGAAACCTTGGACAGCTGCTGCCTATCAGTGTAGACAGCACTGAGCTTATGCACCAATGACCTGATGTGGTATAATGTGGGTTGACTGAGTTGAACACATACCCCAACAGCACTGGAAGGGGGGAAATAACAAAGCTTTTTGTGTCAGTGTTCTATGACAAGATGTGAGTTACTGTGCAGTGTTCTTCGTTCTTCCCAATTCATTAATTTAGTAGGGAGAAAATCAATGTTTTCATTCTTATGGCTTTGGGGTCAGTTTTACCTCTATTCATTGGAAAGACTGAGAAAATCGAAAACCGTGCACATATGGTGCTAGAGGTCAAAGGGATCCTGCCAAATGCTGTTTAAATTTATTAGTTACTCATCCTGTCTGCAAATGCTCATTATGTCTACAAATGCTTAACCTGGTCTACTCATTTAGTGGGAGAAAGAGGCAGAGAGGTTTAAAAAACAACAGTAGTTTGACTGTTTTCACAATAGTCAAAACATTTGCTTTTCTTAATATATAAGTGGTGTGAGTATTCATACCTGAATTTAGAAAACTTTGTTTTACAAGGAAAGCATTCCTTGTGATTCAGGAAAACTGTCTTCTTTTTCATCATCATTCAGCACAAAACAAATTCAGTTTCTTCCAATTGCACCTGCAAATTTTTGCAAACCACTTGAGAGCCTTTAGATGACAATTTTTCTCTGCGCATGAAAAAGGTATTTGCAAAATTTGGTGATGTGGGCGACCCTCAACATTTCCAAGGCACAATGTCACTGGCTTGCTTTAAGTGGACCAAGCAAGCCTTCCGATTGGATGATTGCTTCAAATGCTGCCCTACCAATGGGAGAGGTAAGCTTGCCTTTCTGTGGGACCTGTGGAAGATGCTTGCAAACATGCTTCATGCCGTGCAAGAATGTTACAGTTGGCGAACCATTTATGCCACTTAGTGAAAAATGTCTAATAAGGGCATTTAAGTTATCTAAACCTGAAAAGTAAAGCATGAAATTCTGGATATATTGTGATTCCAAAACACCACACCTTTTTATATACGTGGGAAGGGGGAAAGATGCTCCAGGACCTCAAATCCTTTGCCAGGCAATGGCTGAGAAACTATCAACAGATTCAACAGATAATTTCTTTATCAGTGTGTAAGAATGAAGGATAAATTCCATTCAGTTCACACTTGAAGGCAAACCTACCTCTTCTCCACACACAATGTCAGAAGCAAAACATAGCTATCCTTCAAAATTCACAGCTCTCTGAATTTTATGATGCAATTGTGCGATGCCCAATTATGGTTCATTTCTTTTTGCAAATAAACTCTCTCTCTCTCTCTCTCTCTCTCTCTCTCTCTCTCTCTCTCTCTCTCTCACACACACACACACACACACACACACACACACACACACACACACTTTCCAGTGGCAGGAAGGAAGACTTATGCCTCCATTCTTTCTCCAGAAATTGTTTTCTACAAGACTACTTAATATCCTAGCTCAGAATGAAACCCGGGGTAGATAGTGGAGGAAAAATGATGGCCATATCTGGCGAGCTGGTTGTTTGTTTTATTGGCTTTAGAAGATCTGTCTTCCTCACAGTTTGAGAACTCTGCCATAAATATCAGCCCCAATAGGGATCATTTAATGATGACTTAATGATCCTGAATGAAGAAGAGACTAGGTCAAAAGCAATTACTGAGACTGATGTAGGGAGCTGCCTTACCAAGCAAGAGGGACGTCATTGGTCCATCTAGCTCCTCTCCAACCTTCAGCAGACACCCAACGTTGCAAGCAGAAGCCTTTTTGAGGTCTATCTTACTGTGATGAAAGCCAATGCTCCAAAGTGTTGTCTCTTTAAGCAAATAATGTCAACAATAACAAAGCCCTCTCCTTCCAACATAGATAAATCATGTAGGCACTCTGCTTTGCTTGAATACACAGAACTATATTTCCCCCCTGTTCATCTAGGCTGACATGAAGCAACAGGAGATCTCCCAGACTTTAGACCTCCCTTTTCCTGGTCTCCAAGAATTGTGCTAAGGACCCCATCTCTGAGGGATCGAGCCTACTTGCCAACATTGCACCCCTCCATGGCCTCTTTTGATTAGATAGTTGTCCCCCCATCTGCCCTCAGCCTCCTAATGCACACAACATAGCACTGTAGAATTGGAAGGGACCACAAGGGTCATCTTGTCCAACCTTTCCCTCCCCGACCTGGCCACAGTGATCCATGTAACGGTCACCTCCAGGCTTGACTACTGTAATTCGCTCAACGCGGGGCTGCCCTTGAAGCTGTCCCAGAAACTCCAGCGGGTGCAGAATGCAGCAGCGAGGCTCCTCACGGGGTCCCTGCCATGGGAGCATATTCACCCAGTGCTTTTTTAGCTGCACTGGCTCCCGGTGGAGTACAGGGTCAGATTTAAGTTGCTGGTTTTGACCTTTAAAGCCCTTCACAGCCTAGGACCCTTGTACCTACGGGACTGCCTCTCCCGGTATGCCCCATGGAGGACCTTAAGGTCGATAAATAGCAACACCCTAGAGGTCCCGGGCCCTAAGGAAGTCAGATTAGCCTCAACCAGAGCCAGGGCCTTTTCAACACTGGTGGAATGCTCTGTCTCATGAGACCAGGGCCCTGCAGGATCTGATTTCTTTCCGCAGGGCCTGTAAGACAGAGTTGTTCCACCTGGCCTTTGGCTTGGAATCGACTTGATTCCCTCCCCCTCTTTCTTTTTTTCCTTTCTCCTTCTGTGATGGAACTTCTTTTTGGGGACTTCCCTGGCTTTTTTCTGGCCCACGTTGGACCAGTCTGGATAGTTAGCGTTGGTGAAGACTTGACATTTTCATCCCCCAAAAAGTTTTTGATTTGAGTTTCTGCTGAAATTGAGGCTGCATTTTAATGTTGTATTTTAATCTTGCTTTTTAAGTTGTATTTCAATCAATTGTTTTTATACCTGGTGTTAGCCGCCCTGAGCCTGGTCTTGGCTGGGGAGGGCAGGGTATAAATAAATTATTATTATTATTATTATTATTATTATTATTATTATTATTATTATTGCATGATCCTTTGCCCAACATGGGGCTTGAACCCATGACCCCGAGATAAAGAGCTGCATACTCTACCAGCTGAGTTATCCATGTATAAAATGTGGTTTGTGTATGCCAGGGGTTGTCAACCTGGTCCCTACCGCCCACTAGTGGGTGTTTCAGGATTCTAGGTGGGCAGTAGGGGGTTCTACGGCACAAGCTGAATCCTCCTTCCATTGAGCACTGGTGGGCGGTAAGGAAAGTTTACCATCAAGAAAGATGCATTAGTGGATGGTAGGTATAAAATGGCTGACTACCCCTGGTGTATGCCTTTGTCCCTCTCTGCCCTGAAGATTTTATTATTTATACCCCGCCCATCTGACTAGGTTGCCCCAGCCACTCTGGGCAGTTTCCAACATATATAAAAGCATAACAAAACATTAAACATTATTATTATTATTATTATTATTATTATTATTATTATTATTATTATCTGGCTGGGTCTCCCCAGCCACCCTGGGTGGCTTCCAACAAAGTATTAAAATACAGTGGCCTGTTAAACATTAAAAGCTTCCCTAAACAGGGCTGCCTTCAGATGTCTTCTAAAACAGTGTTTCCCAACCGGTGTTCCGCGGCACACTAGTGTGCCGTGAGACACCGGCTGGTGTGCCGTGGGAGGGAGGCGGGCGAGAGGCGGCGGCGGCGAGGATCCGCGTCGAGCCGGGGCGGCTCCGCGGTGGTCGTGCCGAGCGGCGGGGCAGCGCGCACAAAAGGGAGGAGCGCGAGACAGCGGAGGAGGAGGAGGCCGGCATGTCCGGGCAGCAGCAGCAACAGCAGCAGCAGCAACTCCCGGCGACGGCTCCTCCTCCGCCCGCTATCGCAGCCGCCGCCGCCTCAGCTGCCGCCGCCGCCTCAGCTGCCCTCGCTCTGCTGCCTCCTCCCACCCCGGCAAGGGGGAGGGAAAAAACGTTCACTTTTGTGCGTCCCTCCCGGCGTGACGCTGCGCGCTGACGTCACGGGGCGGGGCTTTAATGGTGGTGTGCCGCGAGATTTTTTTCCGGTAAGCAGGTGTGCCGTTGCCCAAAAACGTTTGGGAAACACTGTTCTAAAAGTCTGGTAGTTGCTCTTCTCTTTGAAATCTGGTGGGAGGGTGTTCCACTGGGCGGCTGTCACTACCAAGAACGCCCTCTGCCTGGTTCCCTGTAACTTGGCTTCTCACAGTGAGGGAACCGCTAGAAGGCCCTCGGCGCTGGACCTCAGTGTCTGGGCAGAACGATGGGAGTGGAGACGCTCCTTCAGGTATACTGGACCGAGGCTGTTTAGGGCTTTAAAGCAGTGTTTCCCAACCACTGCTCCGCGGCACACTAGTGTGCCGCGAGATGTTGCCTGGTGTGCCGCGGGAAAAATTAAAAAATTCGAAAGATTTTTTTTTTAAGTCAAATTTTCGATTCGGGCACCGTCACTAGATGACCCCTGGGGTTCCCTCCCCCCCTCCTGCTCTGCGCCTCCCTCCTCCTCCTCCTCCTCCTCCGGGGAGGCCCTTCCTGGCTCTCGGCCAAGGCTTGGCGGCTGCCACTCACTCACTCGCTCACCCACCCATCCCTCCATCCCTGCACCCGGCCTGTCCCCCTCCGTCCCCGGGGCGGGGGCTGCCGGGATCCGTAGTCCCCTCGCCCTTGGGCTCCGCGCCCGCGCGGGGTGCGCTAACTACGTTTCCCAGCGTGGCCTGGCGGGCCGGGCGTTTTGTTTGAAGCGCTCTTCTCCCGGCCATGGAATGAGCGCAGCGGCGGCGGCCGGGCGGGCAGGGGCTCTTCCGCGCAGACCCCGCGCAGCCTGCCTGCGCCCCCGCGGAGATCGGGCGGCAGGATGGAGCCCGGGGATCCCCACGGAGGCGGAGCGGCGGAGGCGGAGGCTGCCCCCCAGGTAGGGCTGCGTCGGGGGTTTTTAATTTTTGCAATGCTGCATCCGCGCCGGAGGGGACGCATCGGACCGCGGGGAGACCCCTTGGCGGGCGTGCAAGGCAATGCATGCATGCAGGCGTTGCATGGAGTGCAGTGCAATGCAATGGCAATGCGGCGCCCTGCATGCATGCATGCAACTTCCACCGGCGCTCCGGACTTGGCAGGTGAGGGGGGTCCCCAGTGGGCGGCAGAGAGAGCCAGGAGGGCGAAGGGGAGCCGGGGGGAGCAGCGCTGCTCCCCGAGCCGAGCCCGGGGGGAAACTTCGGCGTCGTTGCGCCGGGTGTTGGAAGCGGAGGCTGGCGGGGGCCCCTCACCTGCAAAACCTGGTCGCCTCTCATATATTTCGTGCATTGCATTCATCGCCCGCTTTCTCCTCCAAGGAGCTCCCGGGGGCGCGCGTGGTTCTCCCCGTGTTATCCTCGCAACAACAGCCCTGCGAGGTGGGTCAGGCGAGTGGCCCAAGGGAGCACCCAGGGATTGTCCTGGCCAGGTGGGGTGATTTGAACCCTGCTCTCTGCCCGGTCTTCGTCCTCATTTAGCCCCCACATGTGCATGACTGTGCATGACTGAGGTTTTCCCCCCTCGTCTTGGCTATGGTGTGAGTCTGTGCTGTTAATTAATGGGGTTCTGCCTTCGGAGAAGATGAGCCAGCCCTGAAGGAGGTGATTATGTAATTTGCTAGCAATTCATGTCCCTCCCGGCGTGACGCTGCGCGCTGACGTCACGGGGCTGTAATGGTGGTGTGCCTCGAGATTTTTTTCATGAAACAAGTGTGCCTTTGCCCAAAAAAGGTTGGGAAACACTGCTTTAAAGGTCAGCACCAACACTTTGAATTGTGCTCGGAAACGTACTGGGAGCCAATGTAGGTCTTTCAAAGTAAAAACTTCCCTATGCAGGGCTACCTTCAAATGTCTTCTAGAGGTTGTGTAGCATCACCTTGGCTGGGAGGTTGCATAACTTCATACCCTCCAACATTTCTCCAATGAAAATAGGGACATCCTAAGGAAAAGCAGGACATTCTGGGATCAAATTAGAAACCAGAACAGCTTCTATAAATCCGGAACTGTCCCTGGAAAATAGAGACACTTGGAGAGTCTGCAGCCACTGTTAGGAAAAGTGAGGCAACCCGTTTCAGGAGACAGATTTTAGGGCACCCAGATAGGGCAGTAAATTGCCAGTGGTCCAGTTTGTTATATTTTTACCACCACCACTCCCTTATTACATTTCAATTTTCTGCACCAAATATATTGTGCCTGTCACTGGCTGCCTTAATCTAGAGATGGCAAGTGATAGAACACGAGACCTTGTGCTCTGTATTTGTTAATGTCAGATTGGAGAGGGGAGGAGTCCCATTCTCCAGCACTTTAAGAGGAGGCAAAAGCTTTTTCAAGACTCCGTGATAGACAATGTGCAAAAGGCAAGCAGGCCGTGCTTAATAATATGCAGAGGGGTCGACAACCTTTGCAAATCAACGGAGAAGGGAGTGTGCATAATTTGGTTCCCGCTCAAATATTTTACCTTTCCGTCGTGCTGGCGAAAAGGGCTTGCTGCAGAGCTTGCATCTGAGACTTGCTTCGCACAAAGAGGGGGGTTGTTATGGCAGCAAAAAGCAGCGATGCCAATCCCGCCACACATCTTACGTTAATTAATGTACTACTGTGCGTGTGAAGTAGCTCTCAGCAAACTAATTCTTTAAAATTCTTGAGAGTAATTGTGGGGGCACACACAAAAATGGAAACAGGTGCTGGGCAGATCAAAGAGCATAGGAAGAGCTATCTAGCAGGTTTGCTAATGGAAAGATAATGGCTTTTATAAGGATGACGGGGAGGGGGGAATAAAGTGACAGACCTAAGGGTGAATTAAAAGAAGAGAAGAGTCCTTGTAAAATGAAGCTGTAACACAAATCCATTAGCTGTAAACACTGGATAATAATAATCCTGTAAATGGTACTCCACTTCCATTTTGTGCAACATTGTAGGTGAAAGGTGGCAGCCTGCCACAGAGAAAAAGGCTTTGCTTTTTTATTTTATTTTTTATTTTGAGAATGGCACTGGGTAAGTCTACTGGGCACACTGGGGTGTTGTTGGAGGAGAAAGGTTGTTTAATGTGCAGCATGGCATCTTGGGGTACCTGAAGTGAAGGCTTCTCACGTGGTTTTGGAAATAGCTTCAAATAAACAGATTGTGACTTTCTCCCAATGTATGCTAGCCCAAAGGGCACTTCTTGCATCTTCTCCAGATGACCTATTTATTGAGCATTCATCCTGATTTGCCTGCACAAAGCTTATATGGAAGTTAGACGATGTCTGCTCAGCCATTACTGAACATTCGTTCTGGTATGTTCATGGGGCAGGTATACAAGAATGAGTATTCATCCAGCCTTCTCCTGATTTGCTTGAGGGGTGCAAATGTGTCTTCCTGTTGGTCATTCATTCACCCCATGCTTTTCAATGCATTTCCCTGTCATTTTCCTAACCACAAGAAGTGGGTTTGTAGAGTGAAAGAGCACTTTAATCCACTTTAAGTGCACTACCCTAAATTTACAGTATGTCCTTGAATCCCTCTCACAAAACAGAGACTGCCTGGAAGCACTCTGAAAGAGATGACAGGTCCAGCAACCAATTGTGCTATGTCAGCCATCCTCGGCCGAACTGCAGTCCTGATGTAGTGAAATGATCTGACAATCTCTTGGAAAAATGAGGGTTGGATGTATACATTGGGTGGGTTTCTCCCAAGAAGTCCTGTCAACAGAAGGTCTGCACAAAGACTTCCGCTTGCACAACAGGGTTTCCCTCCTCCCCCCCCTGTGTGCCCCCAGAGCCCCCCAAATTGGATCAGAGGGTCAGGGGAACACTCAGAATAGTGTGCAAGGAGAGAAAAGAAGGAATTGTTTCATCTGGCAAGCTCCAATGCTTGTGTGGATAGAATGTTCATCATGGCACGACTTTGTATTCTACTGTACAAATTTGTAACAATTGGGAAAGCATTGCTTTCTACATATATTTATTAGATTTATTACCCGCTTTTCACTAGGGCAGGTTACAACAATATGATCATGCAATGGGAAAGAGGAGACTGAGAGGAGATATAGTAAAGGTAAAGGTACCCCTGACCGTTAGGTCCAGTCGCGGACAACTCTGGGGTTGAGGCACTCATCTCGCTCTATAGGCCAAGGGAGCTGGCATTTGTCCTCAGACAGCTTCTGGGTCATGTGGCCAGCATGACTAAGCAGCTTCTGGTGAACCAGAGCAGCGCACGGAAACGCCGTTTACCTTCCTGCTGGAGCGGTACCTATTTATCTACTTGCACTTTGATGTTCTTTCGAACTGCTAGGTTGGCAGGAGCAGGGACCGAGCAACAGGAGCACACCCTGTCGCGGGGATTTGAACCGCCGACCTTCTGATCATCTCACAGCTTAGAAAATGCATTGCCTTTCGGCAATGTCACACAGTTTCCTCCCTACTGCTATAGATTTTTCTTCATTGAAAGACTCATTCCCATATGCATATTTGTCCCTTGATCATGTCTCCATAAAGTGATGATTTTCACCTAAAGGAGTAATTAAACGCTTCACATGAACTCAAACACAGAATAGTTCCATTGAAAACATGGGAGTAGGGCTAACTTAGGTCCATTAATTTCAGTATCACTTAGTTGCATACAAGCCAATGCTCTCAACAAGTGTAGTTAAATTTAGTTCCCAGATTTGGCTGAACTAATCAAGCATTGCATAAGAAAGTAACATATGGTTATTTGAACCATGGCCCTCACAGATTCTGATGCTCACCTTTACATCTCTCTCTGAAGGTGAGATGCACCTCTGCCCTCCTGCTAAAGTTAGAAGTGAAAGTGTGTGAGTCATTCACTCTTCTGATTTCTGCACTTTTTGCATGGAAGAGGCTGCATTCAGATGGAACTTTATTCCATTCTCCCAATATTTCCTTACTTGATAATCTTATGTGATCTTTCATGTGATGTAAAAGCAGTTTCCAGAAATCTAATGGTATGTAGCAGAAGTTTAGTGCTCATTTCCACATTGTTCCCAGAAACAAATCCATTTATAACCCCGCTAATTCATATGAGTTTTGCATTGTAATTTTCGTGCAATTTTTAATGATTGTGCTGCTACTACTCACATGATGAAAATTGGGCTGGTATTCTGGCATACAGCTCTTATACACCATTTGAGAGTTAACACAACATGGCAGTAGTAGACCAATCAAAAAGGCCACAGTTCCAAAACGCAACAGGGAAAACGAACATTAGCAATCAGGATAGAGCATTATAACCAATAAAACTGACGCAATAAACCCCACGTCTGAATGCAGCCAAAGAACTCAGAGAAGCTGTCTAGTTAATTTGCAAAACTAATATGACAATACATAAGCATATTTATTTCTCTTTCTGTGTCCCTTAAATGTCGCTTGAACAAGAACTAAGTAAAGATCAAAGGTTTGTATTATTCTGACACGTCAATCAACAAGTTGGGTCATTAAAAGATGTCATATGTGCAAGTCCTTTAATGGTGTCTACACTTCATTTCATTTTCGTTCACTTCTCTGTTGTGTCCTCATGGAATTAAGACAAGTGTTTCCTGTGCAAAGATGCTTCCTCCTTATGGAACTGCAGCCTCCAAGTTTAATGTGTCCCCTGTCTCTCTCTCTGGAAAATGCTGAATTTGCACCCTCCCCTGAATAAATATGATAAAATATGCCAGAACAAGGGAGCAAACACCGAGAGAAGATTGCAAGGCAGTAGCTACATCACAAGAAATTCGGGATTTTAGTAGCTCCTAGGGTGTAAAATGAGCCAGAGTGTGAATTTGTCCTAGCAAAGAAGATTTGTGAGTGAAGGAGCTAGGCACATGGCACCAGAGAATGCAGGGGACAGCATGAAATGTTGCTCAGCATCAACTGCAACAAAACATTTTACCTCTTTAATCTAATAAGCCAGTGGTTAGCTAGGTTCTGCAGACCCCTTGTTTTTCAAAGTCAAGCTATGGACTCCCTACTTTTGAAAATTTTGATAGCTCTATGGTAGTGTTTGTTATGTGAATGGCACCACAGATCCCCTGGGTGGGTTATGCAGACCCCCTCAGATGAAAAGCGCAGGGTCAGGGGTGGTTCATACAGGGAGAGGCAATCCTTAAGGTATTGAGGTCCTGAGCCATGTAAGGCTTTATAGGTCAACACCAGCACTTTGAATTAGGCCCGGGAATTAATCGGCAGCCAGTGTAGTTCTGCCAGAATTGGTGTTACCTCTTTGACTGCTGTGAATAAGCTCCAAAATGTTTTCAATTTTCATCAGCAGTTCCAACGATACCACCCCATTGTGTCCTGGGTGGGGTTGTCCATGTGACTTTTCTCAGGATCCTGGAATTAAATTGGGGGCGGGGGCAGAATTGGGGCTGATTCATCAGCAAATTGAGGCACCATGATAGAATCAAAAGGAAGTGTACCGTTCACACAATGCAAAGTTTTCAGGACAGTATTCCTCGTCTCTCTCTCTCTTACTCTTACTACTACTACTACTAATGTCAAGTCTGACTTGAAAATCAAAATGGGTGATCATTTGATGCAACCCTGTACAGACTTCATCTTACAGATTTTCTAAATGAAGGGTCAACCTCAAAGCGTTAGCACCAACCATCAGAAAACACGGCAGGCAGCTTTCCTAGAGCCTGCAGACAGTCCAGCTGCAGCAACAGGAAAGCAAAGAAGCCAACCCAACAGATAAATCAAAAGCCAGCCAGCCAAGCCACCAGCAGCAGGACACCAACAAGAATAGTCAAGGGCAGCCAAATATGGAGACATCACAACACTTTGCTGCAGGGGTCTCCATTATGTGGTTGTGGTAGCAGACACTGGTTGCTATCTGAAGCAAAGGAAATAAAACGTGGAAGACATGAAAAAATGTTGTTCTCGCTCCAGGCATTTCCATCGACTAATTTATAGCAAGGGTTTCTTATGCGTCTGATCCTAACATGGTAAGTGGAGGTAGGGGCGCAATTGTTTCAACTGAAGAGGTGACATCCATTGGTAGTCATGCTCAGAGTAGACCCACTGAAATCAATGCTACTTAAGTCCATTCATTTCCTTGCAAAGGGAACACAAGGCAATTGCAGGGAAATGTAATTATGTAACACTGAAAGACTGAAAAAGCAAGAACAATAACGAATACCAATCCCATTCCAGACATGGGAATAAATAAAGGGAAACCAGCAATTTCTTCAACTGTTTCCTTTTTCACTGGACTTCTCTGACATCTTTACTCACTGCGGTGGCTATATGCTACCACCAGTATTAGAGACAGACAATCTCTGAGCACCTGGGATGCGGGTGGCGCTGTGGGTTAAACCACAGAGCCTAGGACTTGCCGATCAGAAGGTCGGTGGTTCGAATCCCCGCGACAGGGTGAGCTCCCATTGCTCGGACCCAGCTCCTGCCAACCTAGCAGTTCGAAAGCATGTCAAAGTGCAAGTAGATAAATAGGTACTGCTCCGGCGGGAAGGTAAACGGCGTTTCCGTGCGCTGCTCTGGTTCACCAGAAGCGGCTTAGTCATGCTGGCCACATGACCCAGAAGCTGTATGCCGGCTCCCTCGGCCAATAAAGCAAGATGAATGCTCTAACCCCAGAGTCGGCCACGACTGGACCTAATGGTCAGGGGTCCCTTTACCCGTTACCTTATCTCTGAGCACCAGTCTCTAAGGATCAACAGTGGAAGGGTATTATTGACCTCATGTCTTGCTTCTGGGTATCCCATTGGCAACTGGTTGGCCAATGTGGGAACCTTGATTCTAGATTAGATGGGTCTTGATCTGATCAAGCAGGGCTTCTATTAGGTTCTTAGGATTCTATTTTTTCATGGTTGTCTACAATAAGCTGTTTTCTTTTTCTTTTTAGAAGACAAGACGAGAAACATTATATAAATAATTGCAGCACTTCCCTCTGTGCTCTGGTGCACTACAGAACTTCCTGACTTCTGCAGTAATAGCTTGCACTCGGCGGCAGCACCTGTTAAAAATGTGCTGTGCCCTTTAGAATATGTCTTAGCCGATCACAAAAGATGCTCCACTTTATTGTGCGATTATTACCCGCTCTCTTTGGAGCCCCACGGCTTCAGACAAACTAATTCAAGCCATTGTTGCCGGCCAGCTTGATCCTGGAATCGCACAATCCTTAATCAGTTTAATATGCTTCATGTTTGCGATTTGAAAAACACATAAGAAAGCAGCCTGCGCAGTGCAGATACGACAATTGGTGAAACAATCCCTTTTTTCATTGTGTTTGGGTAGTGCAAATCTTACCCGTCAGTAACTTTGCCTTCCTTTGCTTGGGAGAGTAAACGAGACAGTTGTTCTCATGCCAACAACTTTTGGTGCCAGGCTAGTGATCGAAATATGTTGCCTCTGGAGGTTCAAGTGCATTTAATAATCCCCCACAACACCTCCCACTTTTATTTTCCGTGACTGGTCCCTCTTCCCTCATCCCCGTTATCATGTTGTGAGCAGACAAAATTTGCCTATACAAACAAGGGGAGAGAAAAAACTTTAAATATATTTTGCTATCTGTCAAAATTCAACAGCTCTCTTACTTCCCCCTTCTCCGAAATAGACAGAAGGAACAACAACAGCAGCAAAATCCTCAGCCAACACTGTCATGCTTAAAAACTTTATGTAATGTTAAAAGTACAAAGACCAGGGGCCTTTGTTCTCATTCAAAATAGCTTGCCAGCGTCTTTCAATAAACAAATAAATATTCGATAGCATATCAGAGTACTTAAAGCACAGTACTTACCTTTGTCTAGCTGTAATCCTCAACTCACCTCAACAGTCGTAGGTCTGTGTTACTATCAGTATCCTTCAAGGCTGGGCCTACCATTAAGAAGAGTGAAGCTTTTGCACTTCAAGACCCCCATGCCACCTCCAGGAGAACAAAGACACAAGGACACAGAATTTAGGTTAATGTTAATGGGCAAAATTTAGGCCACAACTTTATTGGTTACAGAATGTGAGAGGCATTGGCATCAACAGACTATATCTGACTCCTGTCCACCTTGCAGGAAGTCTGGAAGGGTAAATCACCAGTAGGGGCCTTCCAGAGTCCTGCTGATGTTTAAATGGGCCCTGGCCACGCTCCCACAGCGCCCTGATTGGCTGCCTGGCAATGGCGTGGTCAGGTCACCCTCAGCGTGATGCGGGACACTACCCCGCACCACGCTGAAACAGGGGCGGGACCTGGTGGCCCAAGCGCAACCCATTCCCACTTGGAAGCAGAACCAATTTACCTCATCTTGGAGATGTTGCAGTGGGAGAGGTGGGAAGATGGTGGAAGATGAAGCTTTGTGTACTTCACAGCCTGACCTGGAAATTTTCTTATTGCTCTCTGTTTTATTAGAGGACAAAAGCAGGTGTTTAAGAAAGATTCAACTGTTAGTCCAGCTGATCGCTGTACATAGAATTGGTGGTGCTGTCTCATCCTTAACCTCAGGATGCAAAATGTCTCGGGCCAGCCCAGACCACAGCATTGCAGAGGCTGTAAGAAGTGCTTTGTCTAAGTAAGTTAATGGCAGGTGGAAGATTCAAGCCATGGACTGATTAATGGTGTAGATAATACGCCACACCATCCATCCATACCCTCCAACATTTCTCCAATGAAAATTGGAAAACCGGGACATTCCGGGATCAAATCAGAAACCAGGGCAGCTTTGGTAAATCCGAGACTGCCCCTGGAAAATAGGAACACTTGGAGGGCCTGCACATTTGTCAGCTTCTATCATATGGAGTATTACATGTTCTGCAAGTGGCCCAGGCAGCCAAATGTTGTGGCCATCCTGTACTGGAGCAGGAGGGTCTGTGGTCTTGAGTATAGCCTAGAGTTAGTCCTGCAGACCAGGCATCCTCTCCATATTTGCACTGCTGCTTACTACCTCACCCAGAGGACCAAGCTAGAATCAAAATTACCCCACGTCATAAGAGCTAGTGCTCTAAAAAGCCTTACACTTAAAGAGCAGGTAGGTGCTATTACTAGGGCCGTGCACTGGATGCAGCCAAGGCTTGAGCCAAGTCAAGCATGTTTGGAGAGTCTTGGATGAGATGCATACCCACAGCCTGGAGGTGAGGCTTCAGGCAAGGAAGGAGAGGCAGGCGAAGCTGCAGGAAAAGTTTGAGACCTATCTGACTAGTAGGTGTGTCTATTTGGGAGAAGGTGTCTCATTGCAGCAGCAATCCTTCCTGCTGGACCATACAGAATCAATGCGTCTGCTGTTTTGTGCAAATCTGGTAGATTATTTAAAAAAATAAAAGAAAGGTGATTTCCAGCAAGGTCATGCAAGATCTCATCAAAGTCTTGCAAGATGTCTAGGAGAGCAAACTATCTCTTGAGATTTGGGAGAGATCTTGCAAGCTCTTTCAGGGATCAGCGCCAGCAAAGCTTCTCCACAAGCGGTGGAGGTGAGTGTCCCACTAGCGGTGCTGGTGTTGTGGTATGGCAGAGCAGGATGGCATTTCCTGTTTTGCCTAAAGTGGCAAAATGGGATGTACCACGCCTGACTTCAGGGTTTCAGAACTAACAGCTGTCAGTTCTGAGGGAAGCAGGCAAGGACCCACAACCCAGGTGGGGCTCACTAGCTCGGGAAGCAGTTGTCTGATTTCTCAGCTGGAGAAGGCTTAGGACAGGTGAGGCTCACATGCCTCGTCAACCCCAGAAACTAACAGGAAACTAACAGGAACTAGGAAACCCCAGAAACTAACAGGAAAGCTGCCCTGGCCTGGGCAGGAAATGGGAAGGAAAGGCTGTGGAAATGAAGCAACAGGCAACCTTTCTTGGGAACAACTCCAAATCCTTACCTAGTTTGGAGTGAGGCAGCTCCTATTTTTATTTTTGGACTGCTCTTTTGTGCAAGCATGGTAGGTCACAAATGGTATATGTGCACATGTAAACAAATACAGAGTGGGTGCTGCATCACACAGGATCTGATCCTCCCATTTACCACTGATTTTGGACAGCTTCTTCATGAGCTGCTTGTTTTCTTTGATTGTGGAGAAGCCACTTGAAAACACGCTGCAGATCCGATCCTGTGTGATCCCAGGTCACTCCCCCTTCAAGCTTTTATAAACTCTAAAAATATAGTTTTAAAATCCTTTAAAAAACCTTTAGCCCTACCCCTCCAAATTGCTTTAGGGTCAAATCTGAGGTGGCGCAAGTGGTTCCCAGTGCAGCAGACAGCAACTCAACCTGAACCAGAGGCAACAGAACATGACCACTATCCTCACTATCACTTGAGTTACACCAAATGCCACCCATTTTGCTTTCCATACTGAAAACAAAGCTTCAGTATAGGGACATAGTGTTTCTAAACAAAACAAAATTTTAATGGTCATCATTTTTCAAGCCTGGGGGGGGGAGAGAAGTTTCACCTCTGCTTTCTTCTTTGTTTCAGCACTATTTTCATCTGGCAAGACCATTTTTCCTTCCTATGGTGACTCCAATCCATCAGGAACCTCGTAGTGAAGCTGTTGAAATCACTGTGCTATGCAGCCAATCAGATGTGGCTACATAGCAATGCCACAGGGAAGGGGGGAGACAAAGCCAATTGCGAGTCAGGACAGTGCTTCCTGTATTGGTCACATGGGTTATCCCAGCCACTTGGCTGGCCTGTTGCCATCACTCTGTACGGGGAAACACTTTCACCTTCTTTTGGTGCAATCTCTGAAAAAAAATCACAAAAAGCGGATAGGTAGGGCAAGTTTGGCCTCTATAGAAATGAAGTTGAAAGACTGTAACTTAATTCTGGGACTTTCAGTTCTGCTTGGATGCCAAATTCCCTTAACTGGATGCTGCAACTTCTGACACCCTGACTTATAAACACATTGGAGGGATGAATAGGAAGCAGGAAATGGCTATGATTGGAGATGCAAACTTTTTTGATTAATACTTCACACATTGTAGGATTGACTCCTTGTTGTAAACAGGTGTCCCACTACTTCAGGGCTGAGCAGTAGGTGAGTGTTGGCTGTAATGAAACAAAAGATACTTAGTGCTATGTTATCAGCACCAAGAGCCAAGGGAAATCATCACACAGTTTATTAGCACTGGAATGCTAAAGGTGAACACAATGCTAACTGTTATCCAGTATATATTAATACCATCATCATATCCATGATTCCAGCATCTCCATCCGACACAATGAAATCCTGTTGACTTCAGTGAAACATACTTCCAAGTAAACGTGCTTAGGATTGCAACCTTGGAAGCTTAATCCCTGGACATTTTACAGTTCATTAGCAGCAGCATCCACAGCCATCTGACAGTTGGCCAGAACACTGTGCTAAACTCGAGGATAATGAGGTTTAGAAACTATCTTAGAGGAATGCGAAGTCTCTGGAGTATCATTGGATTGTACATGGGAAAAATTGCAAATTGTTTCACAGATCTTTTTGTTTGGGAAGTCTCTAGGACGGTGCCTCGGTGGCACAATTGAACTAATTCCATTTCAGAATGTGCGCTGATGAAAAAAAGTCCTCCCTCTTCCTCCACACTTCCCTAGTTAAAAATTGAAAATCCCGTGTCGTGAGTATACTGTCATCTCAATGGACATGGCTTTACTTGAATTGCCTTTGTCCCAAAGGCCAGGGGGACTTTTAATTCCAGAAATAACAAATCCCATTTATTTGGACTGCCTGGTTCAAAAGTTTTGAAAATATAGTTTGCCTCAACACCTCCAGAATGAAGACACCAAACAAGTAGTAAGATTCAATGGTTGCCACTTATTAAACTACAGTGGTACCTTGGTTTAATAACAGCTTAGTTTATGAACGAGATGATAAATAAAGCGAGATGAGCACTGCAACCCGATGGACCTGATGGTCAGGGGTCCCTTTACCTTTACCTAAGAAGGATTCATTGCATTGCACTGCCCTCTCATTCCAGGGCATTTCAACAGCGTTGCTTGCTGGATGGACAGTTCTGTTTTATATCTCATTCTGATGGCACAATTTCTCCTCTCTTGGCTTACCAGCCCAAATGCTTAACCATCGAGCAAAGACGGGTCATCTGAAAAGGGTTCTTAAGGAGGAGGCATTAAAGCACCACAAAATCCTTTTAAAACCTTTGCTAGCACTGTTTCCTGGGGATAAATCCTTTTAGGAACATTCTAGCTGAATACGGGGCTTAGGACTTGAAACTCACAAATAGCTACTCTCTTTCTCTCTCTCTCTCTTTTTTTCTTTTTGGCACCAGCTGTGTTCATGTTTCTGAAACAACATCACCAGCCGGACTGAACATTCGCTATGAACATTTCGGCAGTAATTTAAATGTTAAAGGGCAACATGATTTTTTTAAGTGCCTTCCCTCCCTCCCTCCCTTCCATGGCCAGTTGTGGCCTAACAGCTTGTGTGAGAGCAGGAGGCAGCACGCAATTTTCAAGAACAGTAACAAGGGCAGCTTGTGTTTACTGCAATATCTTCTACACCACAGAATGTGAGGTGTTGAATATGGAAATGTAAGCTGTGCCAAGGAATGGTATTAATAGGCAGTGAGAATGTGATGTTCAAAGGAGGAAAAAAACAATGGTTCCATAATATATATTTTTATATATGTAGAGATAAAGTAGTACACTTTTCATTCCTTGTATACAATACCTTCTCAGCCTGGGTTGTTTTCATTCCAGCAAAGTTGCCAGTTTGAAAGCCCAGGGAAATACAGTTCCATTATGTGTGTGTATATTTCCTCCTATCGTAAGTGGTTCCTGGTATTAGTCCAGTAATGGAAGCCCTGTGCAAAGGCAACTATATCTTATTGTATGTTTTGGGCTGTGGTGTGTGTGTGTGTGTGTGTGTGTGTGTGTGTGTGTGTGCGCAGGGGGCTAGGAATCCTTTAACTTTAGACACAAGGTTTAAAGGAATTTTTACATGCTGTGCAGAACTGATTTTAAGGTAAAATACCTGGCTTCTTGTGCTGGTTCAATAGTGCTGCAACTCCAGGTGAGACATGGGTGGCACGACCAGGGACCCAGGTGGTTGTTGTGGCCCAGGAGGCATATCAGCAAACCTATACTCCTATACACCTATACTCACACTTTCTGTCATAGCACACACCTCTGAAACACAATTGACCTCAGCCTGCTAAGTGCTGAGTCTGCATAAACACATTATCTCAGCCACAACCACAAGGTATCTGTGCCATTGCCCTGTATTGGTAATGTACTGGACATATAGTAATCTTTCTCCAGCCTGCTTATTTTGCAAGGAATTCAGTGCTGCCTTGAAGCTCTAACAGCTTGCTAATTCTCCCCGAACCTCCTACCTGTGAATAACAAGGTGAATTTTCGCATTAGTCACATTAGCCGAGATAGTCACAAGAGCCAAGATCAAGCAACAACAGCAACAACAACAGCTGCAGCTGCAACAGGCAAAGAAAAGAGGTTCAATCTCAGGCGCAACAGCCGGATCAGCAGGAACAACAGGTCAAGACAAAGGAGCAGCCGTCTCTATGGAAGCTGTGACAGAGGCCTTGCTCAAGATAAACCAAACCCTGGAGTCTTTGACAAAACAGACTTCAGAGAACACACAAAAATTAACAGAAATATCAGCAAGATTAAATCAGAATACAGAATCTATAAATAGATTGGTAGAGGAGAACGCCACCACGCGCCAAATTGCCGAGGAGGCCAAAGCCACTGCCGGAGAGACACAGGAGAAGCTAGAGCCCCTTGCCAAGAAGGTCTATGAGCATGATGCAACATTGGCCTTGTGGGAGTTACAGAGGAAAGAGAGAAATTTAAAATTAAGACTGATTCCGGAGAACGAAAGAGACAGCCTTGTGGAATACTTGACACGGGAGTTTCTGGATTGTTGGGACCTTGAGGAAGACGAATTTAAAATCACGACTGCCTTCAGATTGGGTAAAAAGCAAGATAGAAAGACACCGAGAGACTGTTTGATTACACTCAGATCCAAGGAGGAAAGAGACAAAATATTAGGATTACACTTCGAAAAGGCCCTGCAAATTGGAAATTCAGCTGTACAGATCTTTAAAGACATCCCAAAATACATTTTGGACTTAAGAAACTTTTACAAGGACTTGGTTCTCTTGCTAAAGAAGAACACTATTCGCTTTAGGTGGGAGTTCCCACAAGGACTGTCATTTGACTACAAGGCAAAGAAAGTGAAAATAAAGACAATTCAAGACAAAGACAAATTTTTGGCAAGATACCAGGAGGATTTACAGAAGGGGACTGTGGACGTACTTGCAGAACAGAGGAGAGCATTGGACATCTTGAATCTCTTGCCTGGACAAAAATCATTACCATCAGAAGAAGAGCAACAACTTGGAGCTGTTGGAGGAGTCTCAAGAAAATAACAAGATGGCTCTGCAATTCCTTAGTTGGAATTGTAATGGGCTCAATGGGCCTTTGAAGAGAAGACAAGTATTTCATATATTGAATAAAGAACAATTGGACTTGATATGCTTACAAGAAACTCACATAACCAGAGCCCATAGGAGATTACTTTCAAATAAAAGGCTAGGACAAGAATTTATTTCATCAGATAAAGTTAAGAAGAGAGGAGTTGTAATATATGTGAAGGAGAAATGGGCTCCAAAAATGATATTCAAAGATGAACAAGGGCGATATCTGGCTGTGGAGATACAAGTACATGGAGAAAAATTCTTAGTTGTTGGAATTTATGCACCAAATGAAGGCAAATCTGACTTCTTTAAGAGACTTCATGAAACCTTGACGGACTATTTGGATTACAATATGATAATCATGGGAGACATGAATGGCGTGGTCTCCACTAATATGGACAAGGCACAAAGACTAACAGTCACTAAAGAAGGGAGACTCCCTAAGACTTTTTTCGAAATGACAGAAAATATGGACTTGATAGACATTTGGAGAACAAGGAACCCTCTGGAGAGAGAGGGAACCTTTTTCTCCCAAGCAATGATGACCTGGACCAGAATTGACCAAATCTGGGTTACTAGTGGACTGGCTCCAAAGATTAAGAAAGTGGAAATCTGCCCAAAAACTTGCTCCGACCATAACGCCGTGAAGATGGAGATGAAACCCACAATAACTGGTCAATTTAGATGGAGAATGAATGACACCCTCTTTCGAGATAAGGAGATTCTCACGAAGGCCCAAAAGACCCTAAAAGACTATTTTGAAATAAATTTGAGGACCGACGTGGAGAAAAGAGTGATCTGGGATGCAAGTAAAGCGGTTATGAGAGGATTTTTGATTCAACAAAATTCAATAAAGAGGAAAAAACAAAATGAGAAAAAAGAGAAGATCTTGGAAATGATAAAGGAAGGAGAGAGGAAATTAAGAACAAAACCAAAGTCTCAGGACATTTTAAGAGAGATCAAGTTATATCAAACCCAATATATGGAATTGATGAACCAAGAGATTGAATGGAAGATAAAGCAAATGAGGCAAAAAACTTTTGAATCAGCAAATAAATGTGGTAAACTTTTGGCATGGCAATTGAAGAAAAGGCAGAAACTAAATACAGTTACAAGTCTAGAGGTGGATGGAAAGAACATATCTAAACCCAATGAAATTAGAAATTGCTTTTTAAGTTATTTCAAAAAACTCTATACTCAAGGCCCGCAAAATGAAGAAGATATAGACAAATTCCTTGGAAGATATGGATTACAAAACATCTCTCAGCAAAGTAAGATGGACTTGAACCAGAGAATCTCAGAACAAGAGATAGAGGCTGCCATTCAGAATATGCAACTGGGCAAATCTCCGGGACCAGATGGATTGACTTCTAGATACTACAAATCGCTGAAGGAATGGTTGATTCAACCATTAAGAGAAGTTTGTAATGAGATCCTTGAAGGAAAAAGGGCACCTGAATCGTGGAAAGAGGCATACATTTCACTTATACCAAAGTCAGAGACTGAAAAGACCCAACTCAAGAACTACCGCCCAATATCATTGCTCAACGTGGATTACAAAATTTTTGCAGACATTTTGGCAAAAAGACTCAAAAGAGTTTTGATGGAGATGATTCATAAGGACCAAGCAGGCTTTCTCCCTAAAAGACACCTGGCGGACAATGTAAGGAATGTTATAGACATTCTGGAAAAGCTAGAGGTGAATATAAACACTAAAGCAGTATTGATATTTGTGGACGCGGAGAAAGCCTTTGACAATATTTCTTGGAGTTTTATGAAGAAGAATCTGCATAGGATGGGGGTAGGTCGGGGTTTTGAGAATGGTATGGCTGCAATATACTCTGAACAAAAGGCCAAACTGATTGTAAATAATGTGGTGACTGAGGAGCTTAAGATAGAAAAAGGAACACGACAGGGGTGCCCGATTTCCCCATTACTCTTTATTACAGTTCTGGAGGTCTTGCTGAATATGATAAGAAATGACCAGCAGGTTAAAGGTGTGCAGGTCGGAGCTAAACATTACAAGTTAAGAGCGTTCGCAGATGACTTAGTATTGATTTTGCAAGAGCCAAACACTAGTACGAAAAAGGTATTAGAAATAATACAACAGTTTGGCCAGGTAGCTGGATTTAAGTTGAACAAGCTAAAAACCAAAGTTTTAGGGAAAAACCTAACAGATATGGAAAAGGAGAAATTTCAAGAGGAAACAGGTTTGACTGTGGTCAAAAAGGTCAAATATCTAGGGGTTTATCTAACATCCAAGAATCAGAATTTGTATAAGGACAACTATGAGAAATGTTGGTCAGAAATTAAAAAAGACTTAGAAATATGGTCAAATTTGAAACTGTCAATGTTAGGCCGAATTGCAGTAATTAAAATGAATGTATTGCCTAGAATGCTATTTTTGTTTCAGACCTTGCAGATTATTGACAAGATGGAATGTTTTAAGAGGTGGCACAAAGATATTTCGAAATTTGTCTGGCAGGGCAAAAAGCCCCGAATTAAATTTAAAATACTGACAGATGCTAAAGAAAGAGGGGGTTTTGCCCTGCCGGACCTAAAATTGTATTATGAGGCAGCAGCTTTTTGCTGGCTCAAAGAATGGATGCTCCTCGAGAATACAGACATCTTGGATCTGGAAGGTTTCAATAACGCTTTTGGTTGGCATGCATATCTTTGGTATGATAAAGTTAACAGTGCCTTCAAAAATCACATTGTCAGAAAAGCATTGTTTAATGTTTGGATAAGATATAAAGATCTATTGGAAAATAAAACCCCTAGATGGGTGTCACCAGTGGAGGCTAATGCTGTGAAAAAACTCAATATGGAGGTCGGATGGCCGAAGTATTGGGAAATCTTAGAACAGGATGGAGATAAGTTCAAATTACAAAGCCAGGAGAAATTGAAACATAAAGTGGAAAATTGGTTTCAATACCGTCAAATAATGGAATTTTTTAAACAGGACAGGAAAGTCGGCTTCCAGGTGGAAAAATCAAAATTAGAAACCGAATTGTTAGAACCTACCACTAAGAATTTATCTAGAATGTATAACTTGTTGCTGAAGTGGAATACACAGGAGGAAACAGTCAAATCAGCCATGATTAAGTGGGCACAGGATGTTGGTCATAACATTATGTCAGATGACTGGGAATGGTTATGGAACACCGGTATCAAATTTACGGCATGTAATGCCTTAAAGGAAAACATTATGAAAATGGTATACAGGTGGTACATGACCCCAGTCAAGCTGGCAAAAATTTATCATTTGCCCGATAACAAATGTTGGAAATGCAAAGAGACTGAAGGTACCTTCTACCACCTTTGGTGGACATGCCCGAAGATTAAGGCTTTCTGGGAAATGATCTATAATGAAATGAAAAAGGTACTTAAATGTACTTTTCCTAAAAAACCAGAGGCCTTTCTCTTGGGCATTGTCGGCCAATTGGTGCCAAAGAAGGACAGAGCTTTTTTCATGTACGCTACAACAGCAGCAAGAATACTCATCGCAAAGTATTGGAAGACACAAGATCTACCCACTCTGGAAGAATGGCAGATGAAAGTGATGGACTATATGACATTGGCAGAGATGACAGGCAGAATCCGTGATCAAGGAAAAGAGACAGCGGAAGAAGAATGGAGAAAATTCAAAAGATATCTTAAGGACTATTATAAACTTAATGAATGTTAGAGTGTTTTGGTTTTTAGGAACAAAGGGATACAGTGACATAAGGTTAGAATATAGAGATGACTAAGATGATTAAGGTTGGAAAGTAACAATTGGGAGTTGCTATAAAATTATGGACATTGGGATGCAGAAAGGGGGGGTATGGGGAAGTCTTAGAAAAGAGGTTTATGAAAATATGTTATGAAATTATACGTGTATGTTTGTTTTCTTAAGTGTTTGTTTGTTCTTTAAAAATTTCGTAAAACCAATAAAAATTTTATAAAAAAAAAAAGAATTTTCGCATTTTGCTGGCATAGCACCCATTATGGACCTCTCTTATCAGCTTCCAAAAGCAGAGAAGAGCAAGCTAACCTTGAGCAGGAGAAATACTGGGGGATCTTCAAAGAAGCGAAGCAGTAAATTCTCCCGACCTAGACAAGTCTTCATGTAGCAGATAGCAGAAAGGCAACATTTGGTATGAAATTTGCTTAAAGATACCTGTTGTCATAGTAATTAGGGGCAGGCTGTTCTGACCAATGAAATTTGTTTTAGGGGTCTACAAGCTGCCCATGCATTCTGTTATCCAGTGATATTACAGTGGTACCTCGGGTTACAGACGCTTCAGGTTACAGACACTTCAAGTTACAGACTCCGCTAACCCAGAAATAGTACCTCGGGTTAAGAACTTTGCTTCAGGATGAGAACAGAAATTGTGCAGCGGGAGGCCCCATTAGCTAAAGTGGTGCCTCAGGTTAAGAACAATTTCAGGTTAAGCATGGACCTCCGGAATGAATTAAGTTCTTATCCCAAGGTACAACTGTACTGGAAAGGATCGTGCACGAGGTGATCACACATGTAAATGTTATAAAAGTTTCTTGAATTTTGTATTCGGGGTCCAGAATTTGGAGAATTCCTCTGGGTCATTTATTCTTGTTGCAGCCTGTAATAAATATGAACTCTTTCCTGCTGTCTTTATTTGGCTAAAGAGGACTGTCCTGTTTCCAGACCCCCTTTGTAGGATAGCACAGGCAGATTGTGAGGTAGGATTGTGTGTTTTACCCAGAAAGGCCTGAGAAAGCGAAACTATAGAATAAAAGTTTTTTAGGAAAGGTAAGCCTGTTCTGTTTAGAAAAGCTTTTCATGACATTCTTGCAATTAAAGTTTAAAATTGTTTGTGCTGACTGTGGAAATTGTTTTTAGATATGAAATTTTTTATTTTTAATGATTTTATGATATTTCTATATTGTCTTTGGTGCCAGTTACTGAAAAATGGATTATAAATGCTTTCAGTGAGCAAGCAATTGGCCACTTTCAACTTCTTTGTAGTTTGATTTTCTGAACCACAATATAGAAAAACTATTTAAGTATAACAAAGACCTTGGGAATGTGTCTGACCTTTTTTGGAAGAGCAAATTCCCATAATGTCAAAAATGGGTTTTTGAACTTTTCGCCAATTTCAAAAATTTGCCCTGTTTCTATCCAAGCACAAATCTTTAACCCTTTTGGGTGCTCTGAACTCTGAACATTGACCCTGACCAAGCTAAAGTCTTAGAGTACTGTAATGGTTCTAGGGGTTGCTCGTGTGTAAGCCTGTGCCAACACCTGGCTGGGTTGCCTGAGTGAACCTTTCCTGTCCGGACAGCCACTCACCCGTGGCTGTCTCAATCACTGGCAGAATCCGTCAGTGGGCATTTCTTAAACTTCTTCCAGCAAAGAAGTTCTTTGACGCCCAGTCTCCTCCTACTCTCCCTGCGCGGAAGCCTTCTGTGCAAGGAGGGCGTAGGCAGCGGAGGACCCTTCCTCTCCCCACTGGTCCCTGGCAAGGAGTCATGTGACCGCCTCTCTGATTCCCCCATCTGCCCCCCTTCTCCACTGGAGCTAAGCTGATTCCCTTCCCCAGAAGATGGGCTGCCTCTCCCAATCCCGGGACACTCTCTGGGATCCCTCTGGAGCTTGCTCTCTCCCTCCAGCACTGATGGCAGTTCCCTGACAAGTACCTTCACCAATACGAACCTACTCAGACCCTTCAAATTTCTCTAAAAACCCTCCTATGAGTAGGATGAGTGAATCTGTCAATTTCAGATTCATTTTTCTAATCAATTCTCCACGTTTTCTACATCAGCTTGCATTTTTTAAAGAAAAAAAGATCTTCATGAACATTCACCGTGATTTTATTGTATTTCCCCTATTGTACATATTTTGTATGTAATTTTGCCTAATAAACACACTTTTGCAAGCAATTTTCCTCATTATAATGCTTTTTGTACATTGTTTTCATTAATACATGTATTTAAGGCACACTTAACCATGCATATATTGCCCAGCTGGAGAAGTCCTTTGCAAAATTTGGAGAAATGCACTTTTCAAAGGATGTCTGTGTTTTGGTTTGCGTATTGTTTTGGGAAGCACCAACTGTAATTGCTGTTCTTTTTTCTGATTTCATTTTCATGCTTTATGCTTTTAAAACTGAAGAATCATTATGTTGCAAGTGACCCATAAATTGAAAATAATAGTAATAATACCTAAATACCAATGGAACAAGTTAGTCATATAAGCTAACTTGAATCTTGATGCTTTTAATGGGACTTTGGCTTTGATCCTATGCCTAATTTAGCGCTAAATTTAGCACTAACAAGTAGGTTTTTCTGAGAGAAAGCAATGGGGCAAAGGCGAAACCGCTCGGACCCATGCCTAAGAGAAGCAGAAAACCACAAGGCATCGGGCAAGCAGAAATGTGGACAAACCCTTAATCACAACTGAAAAAAAGCAAGACAAAGGTCCTTATATATTAATGGGAATAATGGTTCTTGCAATTTGTACATCTTTTTAAAAGTAGCAATCCATTACCCTGGAAATGTATCCTGGTCTAAATATTCTCCAGATGAATAAGCTGAATTCATTTTTGCTTCTTGAAAAGATGAAGCAGTGATGGGGAGGGACAGAGAGAGAGAAAACCTTTCCCATGATTTGAAATGAAGTTGTTGCTGTTTTTATTAAGGGATGACCTTTACTTTCTGTATGAAGACTTACTCGTGATTAAGGTTTTGTAAGTAGGCATACAAGGATACAGCAGAGAAGACTTCCCCAACACAGAAGCTGAGAATGTTATTTTCCCAAGAAATGCTAGCACAAAGTTGCTATGGTATAACTAAACAAGTTCCAAAGGAAATAACATTTACAACTTATATTCAGCTGCGCTGTTTTTCTTTGGAGTTTGTGTGCTGATGATCTGAGTCAGAAGCCTGAGCTTGAAGCAATTCCGAAGCTGGTATTAATCCAGCAAATTCCATCATCTATCGCTACTGATCTAGAATATTTGAAACTCGTGACCTTCCAGCATGAATTCACCATTTGCTGTTGGCTTGACTTCTGAATGGAGCCTTTCAACTGGAATTCTTTGCCGGGCAAACAAATAATGATAAATCACTTGCAACTCAAAACGTGTGAACCCCAATTGCTTTTCTCTTTCTATCTTATAAATGTCAGGCTGATCACAGGCCCAAGAGGCTGCTGGTTGTCGTTTTCTCCAAGGAAGAATGGCTTTTCGCACACTGAGTACTTTGTGAAAACAAGAACAATTTGTTTCCCCAATACACTGGGTGTAATTATGTTTTCCATTGGGAGTGGGTGCTTGGGAGCCAACTTTTGGGGCAAGTGTGATATGAATTAAGCTCAAAGTATGAGAAAGGTCATCAGTTACAGTGGATACTGCACTACATACACATATAGTGGATACACTCTGTGGGGTGATTTCTCTCTAGCCTACTCATGGTGGAGAAATATGCTTGAGAAATGGCATCTTCAGATGCATTGTGGCAGGAGTGGGAAAACTTCAGCCTTGCTGGATTTACTTCAGTTTTCTTGGTTGTTCTTGTTTTTTTCCTAAAACCCCAAGATCCACAGATGTCATATACAAAATATGGTGTAAGTACCCTTCCAGGGGAAGGCTGGCTCTGAACACATGATTGATTGTATTTCTATGCTGATGCTTTTGACACCTGGATAGCTCAGTTGTTGAGAGCATGGTGGTGATAACGCCAGGGTTGCAGGTTCGATCACTGTATGGACCTATTCCTGCACTGCAGGGGGGTTGGACTAGATGATTATTGGGGTCCCTTCTAGGAGTCTATGATTCCAATGAATCCCAAAGCGGCTTACAAACAATAAACAACAGTATTCTGATACAGCATAATAGAACATCACAAGTAGAGCATAGTAGATCATATAAAATATTTAATTAAAAAAGAAGCTAAACATCAGACTTACAGCAAAAGTCATATTAGATGATTAACCAATACGGTATTTATAATCTATAAAACAATATTAACAACATTAAGCAAATAGCAACTCCAAAAAAACTAAAACCAAGCTAAGCACTGTTAAGGTTATACACACATTCTCCATGCCCCTATGACTCATAATCTTGCTCTCTATTAAATTCATTAAAATACACATAAAATACACAACATGCCCATTGTTAAGCCAGCTCAGTCCAATGCTGAGGTCCCCAGGTGGAGGCAAGGGTCTCTTGGGCCTATCACCAGTGGTAAGGGTGGGTGTTGACTCTGGGTAGCGCACCCAGGTGTCATCAATGAGGAACATCTTCACGTCTCCACACTCAATAATAAGGAGGTCCATTCCTACTCGAGGAAATTCAAGACATGGTCATTCTTTGAGCTCCTAGTCTTGTTACACACAAATCCACTCCTAGTCTCCCAATCATCTTGCAAAACAAGCTTTCTTAATCTCAGCAATCTAATTTAGAAAAGGGGGTGCTTTTTTGTTGGTGTTATTGTTAAAAAAGTTGGGAGACTGAATCATTGCTGTTCTACAGCAAATTGCTCAGAGATCTATCAGAAGATGCCAAGCCACCTTCCTCCTACTCCTTTATTATAGCATGTGCAAAGGAACGCAGGTATCAGTCACAACGTGGGAAGAAACCCAATACAGTTTGATTCATTCCTTCATTCTCTTTATCTGCCATCCAGCAGCAATCATCTTCTGGGCACTGTGCAACATAAAGCAGATTAAAAATCACAATTGCAATCAAACATGAAATCAATAAAGCAGCGAATAAAACAACTATTAAAAACAAAGCAGCCATTCCAAAATCGCTGATAATACAAACCGCAGTCACTTGATGAAATTAGCAGGCATCACGGTTAAATTGAGGGTGACAAGAGGACGTACCTCTTTAACATAGCGGATAATCAATAAGTGGGAATCAATCCCTTGTATCGTTCTAATACTTTCATTTGTATCTCTCTCTCTTTCCAAAAGCTCAGCCAGCTTCAGAGCACTTTACAAATGGTTTCCATAAAATCTATCCTCCAGGAAGTGTTTGTTGCCAGAATTTATTTCTTTTATATTATCTATATTAATGCTCCATCATTTACTCCTAATAATAATAATAATAATAATAATAATTTATCTGTACCCTGCTCACCTGACTGTGTTGCAGTCAGGTAGGCAAGACTGAGGAAATAGCTGCAATATGAACTTTATGGCTAAGCAGGAATCGGAACATGGATTTTCCCACTTCCTAAGCTTATCAACACCACATTGGCTCCCAAGCAGTAGAATGCCATGAGATACATTCATTCCATGAAATTGTGGTCCCAAAGGTACAAGGGTATACCTTCTCCAACCTGGTGCCCTCCTAATGTTTTGGACTATAATGCCTATTAGCACCAGCCTAGCTGGCCAATGGTCGGGGCGATAGTAGTAGTAGTCCAAAACATCTGGAGCAGGGGTGTCAAACTCAAATTCATCGGGGGCCGCATCAGCTTTTTGGTCACCCTCAAAGGGCTGGTTGTATCTGTAGGACTTTTTCAAAGTTATTTTTCCATAGGCACTGGTGTGTGTTGTCTTGAACCTATACACTATTTAATATACCTATTCCAGTACGATTTTAAATAAGAATAGAGGAAGAAATAATAATGATTTTTTAAAAAGATGACAAGATGGGCTTCCAGGCAGACTGGAGCTCCAATGGGGAGGAGACAGGAGCCTGTCCCAACAGAGCAGAGCAGAAGCAAATGTTGCCTCCCCCAGCCCTGCCGCTGCACTGAGGAGTCGGAGGTTACGGAGCTGCAGTTTGGACAGCAGCAGTTTCTTCCCTGCAAGGGAGCCCCAGTGGCACTGCGGGAGCGGGTGGCCAGGATGTCCTGCTGGGGCCCCGAGCTGCTGCAGTTGCTCCCGGGGAGGGGGCTATCCGCCAAGTCCTCCGGCCCGGAGAAAGCCGATGTGTTGGCGTGGGGAGGGGGGCGGTGTTTCGTAGCCAGGCTCCCGCAGCCAAGTTGCTGGCAGGCTCCCACTTTGCTCCAGCCGCCCAGATGCCGGCGCAGTCCTCTTCAGGGTGGGAGGCGCCCCTGCTTTGCGGTGTGGCACACCGCCCACCCGCCCGCCCGCCTCCCTCCACCCCACTCTGCGCAGCTGAACCGGCAGCAGCCTCGCCTCTCCCAGCCCAGCCGGGGCGCGCTGCCTGCTGCAGGATCTGCGCCTGGTCCCTGCTCTCCACCCGCCTCTGCCGTTCCCTTCCCCGCCTGCCGGCCCCGCTATTTACCCACCAGAGCCACCCCCAGCCAGCCCCTGGCCCCGCCGCCCACGCCCCCGGCCATCTCCTCGCCAGCTGCAGCGCTGCAGTGGCCTCTATTTGCGGCCCGAGCGAGTGAGTGAGTGGTGTCCCAAGCGTGGCTCTCGCTCCCTGCCCTCGCTGCCAGCCTCCGCGGCTCTCTTGGGCTCCAAAAGTTGCCGCGCGCACGACCCGCCTCCTCGAGCAGCCGCGCCTGGGAGGCTCCGAGGGGCGGAGGCAGCCGGCTCCGAGCTCGGCTTTGCAGGACCGCCTCTTCCGCAGCGAGCCCCGGACTGGACCGAGCGAGCAGAAAGCCTCTTTGCCCGGCCCGCAAGGAGGCGAAAGTTGCGGTACCAGCCAGTAGGCAGCGCCGTTGGGGCGCGTTGGTTGGAGCCCTATCTGCAAGCAGGCAGGGAAGGCTGTTCACGTGGGTCACTTTTTAGAAAGGCAGAGAGCCTCCGCCGGAGTGCGGACCCTAAAATCTGGGTCGGGACCAGTAAAAAGGACGAGAAGCTCGCTTCCTCGCCCTTGATGCCACGGGCCACATGACAAGGTTTGGCGGGCCGCCTTGTGTTTGACACCCGTGATCTGGAGGGTGGTTGGAGAAGGCCCATAAAACTGGGTTCAAGAAAGGAAAAGACAAATTAATGGGAGAAATCAGTCCATCCATGACCACCATAGGGTGGAGTCAAGGTGTATGCCTGATGGCAGTGGTGGGAAGCTCTGGCTCACCAGACAGCCACACCCATCTTTTACTACACCTGATGATGTAGATCACGGGTGTCAAACACAAGGCCCGCGGGCCGAATCCAGCCCGCCAAACCTTGTCATGTGGCCCGTGGCATCAAGGGCGAGGAAGCGAGCTTCTCGTCCTTTTTACTGGTCCCGACCCAGATTTTAGGGTCCGCACTCCGGTGGAGGCTCTCTGCCTTTCTAAAAAGTGACCCACGTGAACAGCCTTCCCTGCCTGCTTGCAGATAGGGCTCCAACCAACACGCCCCAACGGCGCTGCCTACTGGCCGGTACCGCAACTTTCGCCTCCTCGCGGGCCGGGCAAAGAGGCTTTCTGCTCGCTCGGTCCAGTCCGGGGCTCGCTGCGGAAGAGGCGGTCCCGCGAAGCCGAGCTCGAGCTGGCTGCCTCCGCCCCTCGGAGCCTCCCAGGCGCGGCTGCTCGAGGAGGCGGGTCATGCGCGCGGCAACTTTTGGAGCCCAAGAGAGCCACGGAGGCTGGCAGCGAGGGCAGGGAGCGAGAGCCACGCTTGGGTCACCACTCACTCACTCGCTCGGGCCACAAATAGAGGCCACTGCGGCGCTGCAGCTGGCGAGGAGATGGCCGGGGGCGTGGGCGGCGGGGCCAGGGGCTGGCTGGGGGTGGCTCTGGTGGGTAAATAGCGGGGCCGGCAGGCGGGGAAGGGAACGGCAGAGGCGGGTGGAGAGCGGGGACCAGGCGCAGATCCTGCAGCAGGCAGCGCACCCCGGCTGGGCTGGGAGAGGCGAGGCTGCTGCCGGTTCAGCTGCGCAGAGTGGGGTGGAGGGAGGCGGGCGGGCGGGCGGGCGGTGTGCCACACCACAAAGCAGGGGCGCCTCCCACCCTGAAGAGGACTGCGCCGGCATCTGGGCGGCTGGAGCAAAGTGGGAGCCTGCCAGCAACTTGGCTGCGGGAGCCTGGCTACGAAACACCGCCCCCCTCCCCACGCCAACACATCGGCTTTCTCCGGGCCGGAGGACTTGGCGGATAGCTCCCTCCCCGGGAGCAACTGCAGCAGCTCGGGGCCCCAGCAGGACATCCTGGCCACCCGCTCCCGCAGTGCCACTGGGGCTCCCTTGCAGGGAAGAAACTGCTGCTGTCCAAACTGCAGCTCCGTATCCTCCGACTCCTGAGTGCAGCGGCAGGGCTGGGGGAGGCAACATTTGCTTCTGCTCTGCTCTGTTGGGACAGGCTCCTGTCTCCTCCCCATTGGAGCTCCAGTCTGCCTGGAAGCCTATCTCGTCATCTTTTTAAAAAATCATTATTTCTTCTTCTATTCTTATTTAAAATCGTACTGGAATAGGTATATTAAATAGTGTATAGGTTAAAGACAACACACACCAGTGCCTATGGAAAAATAACTTTGAAAAAGTCCTACAGATACAACCGGCCCTTTGAGGGTGACCAAAAAGCTGATGCGGCCCCCGATGAATTTGAGTTTGACACCCCTGATGTAGATCATGGGTAGGCAACCTAAGGCCCGTGGGCCGGATGCGGCACAATCACCTTCTCAATCCGGCCCACAGAAGGTACGCAAATCAGTGTGTTTTTACATGAGTAGAATGTGTCCTTTTATTTAAAATGCATCTCTGGGTTATTTGTGGCACACAGGAATTCATTCCTCCCCCCCCCATAAAAAAATATAGTCCGGCCCACCACATGGTCTGAGGGACAGTGGACCAGCCCGTGGCTGAAAAAGGTTGCTCACCCCTGATGTAGATAATGGAAGGTGTGGAGACATGTAACATTATGGCTGAGCCAAGAGGGGTCAGCTGATCAGCGATACCTTCAAAGCCCTGTTCAAACCATTGTGCACCTAGCGCTGGAAGTTCCAAATATCAGCTGGTTTTTTGAGCTTCTGAAGCCCCATGTACAACGCTGTGCAAGACCCAACGATCATCTGTGATTGCTGAAGCTATGTGGACTATGCCTTTGCTTGCGTGGTTTGGTTTCAAAGCATGTGGTGGCAGAAATGGATCACCTGCCCACCTGTCAAACTTAGTCACTGGGGGGGAGACAACAATTTGGCCTGCCTATCAATTGCAGTCCCCCTCCACTGTCTTATTAAAACAGGAACTGGACTCTTTTAGAATCCCATTGCCCCTGCTTCCCTATTTACCTGCCCGGTCTTTATGATTTACATGAGAGGCCCTGCTTCAGGTGCTACATTAGAGATGAGGAGATTTAGAGCCTTTTAAGCAATGCACCTCAATTGCAAAACACGGTCCCCGGAGCCACTCAGCTGGTGTCTATATTGCCAGCTTTGCTGAGCTTATAAACATTGGTTTCATTTACTCCTGCTGTCATGATTGCTAGCTGGATATACCTGCTGGGTGCATTCCCAGGCAGAACTGGGGTGGGGGGTGGGGGTGGAATTTACTCATGGGGAAATTAGAAAAGGCAAAGGTTTTAACTTTGCAATATGAAGAACTCTCACCACCTGAGAGTTACATTGTCAGATTTGAGGGGGAATGGCCCTGTTCTTTCTTTCTTTCTTTCTTTCTTTCTTTCTTTCTTTCTTTCTTTCTTTCTTTCTTTCTTTCTTTCTTTCTTTCTTTCTTGGAAAACTTTCTCAAGCCTGACAAATGTTAATGCACAACCTACGGCTTCCACATGACCTGGCATCCGCCCAGCCTATGCACCTGCGATATTACAGCCAAGCTTCCCCAAACAGTTTTTCTTCCCTAACGACTTTGCTCTCTTTGGAGGGTAGCTGCTTACAAAGTTGCTGGCTTTCCCCTTTTCTTTCTTTCTCTTTCTTTCTTTCTTTCTTTCTTTCTTTCTTTCTTTCTTTCTTTCTTTCTTTCTTTCATGTCAAGCACTTTTGAGGCAGGCACCATTTTCCTTCCCTGCAACTGTTGTCTTGGCAAGCTTATTGGAGCTAATCATATCTGTCCCCGGAGAGGGACTGCGAGAGTGAGACGGGCCCGCTCCGAAGCAAAGAGAAAGAGAGTTCCAGCAAAGATGGTGCTGGAGAGAAGCGGCAGCGGCGGCAGCAGCCACCTGCTTTGCCTGAAGGGCAATGTAAGATTCTGCTCAAGAAAGGCAGAACGAACATCTGCTTTCTGCTCAGGCCATTCTGACAGTTCCCATTGCACCAATAAAACATAAAGCTATCAATTCCTAAATAAGGCCGGGCAGAATTTCACCAGTTTCATCTCTCTCTCTCTCTCTCTCTCTCCTCACCCCCCCTTCCCCAAAAACCCTCTCTACTGAAAATGGTTCCACATCAATGCATTGTCAGGTGTGTGTTTACATACAGTTCATTTGCATGAATACACACGGTCCACCAAGGCAAACAAAGGAAATGAGCACCAGCTTGAGTTGCGACTCTTCCAAAGCAACTGTGATCATTTCGGGGCTGTATTCAGAAACAGAAGCTAAAATCCGTCACTCAGAATCCATCAGCGGAGCTTCCCCTTGGGTTGGGTTGGCTCCCACGACTCCTCTGGAAGAAAGCCCACTCCTAAAGTCATGTTCATGGATAGCAATGGAAACCACTTTCACGTTGATGAAACAGAGCCCTGGGGATGGGCTATGCATATCGAAGGGCAGGGCTATTCAAATTAGATCTGGCTTTGTTCTTTGTCATTCTGGTGTGGTTCTGTGGGACAGAGCCAATGCGTTGTGACTGGAGTCATTTGCCCAGGAGTATAGTGAGCTTCTACATCTCAGAAGTTTGCTCCTGCACACTTCTTTGTTCCTCCTCCTATAAAGGAATGGCTGCCATGGAGAAAAGCGCAGAGCTGTACTATTATTATTATTAATTATTAAATAAATAAATTTATACCACCCTTCAGCAAAAGATCTCAGGGCAGTTCATAGAATAAAATACAAGATAAAACACAGTAAATAAGTAAACCAAAACAACAAAAGAATAACCCCGCTTCCCGCAGATGCATTTAAAAAGCTGTAGAAATCTCCTGGTAGCGCTTGCTGCTGTCATAGGCATCAGGCTTCCACCAGGTTTACAGGTGAGACCCAATGTGCCAGGTGCAATGCGTCTCCATGCAATATACAGGTCTTCCGAGCCCCTCTGCATGGTACAGGTTTTCCCCCCCTCCTTAGACCTTGCCTTTCATAAACAGTTCTTCAGTTGGACCACTCGGGTCCCGTTTGCAGACTTCTCATAGGCATCTATGAGAACAGGATGCTGGTCAAGGTGCGCCTTTGGCCTGATCCAGTAGGGCTCATTTATGTCCTTACGTCCTTCTGTCATCTGTACTCCAGGCAGTCTTCATCATGGATGAAATGAGGAGTGGAGGCATTTGACAACTCAGATCGCCATGATTTGTATGTGCCACCTACTGATTCACTGATAATGGTGACACACTGACCCCCCAACAGCAAGACAGCCCCAAACATTTTGGATGTGCTGTACATGCCAATAATGAGGTTCTGCACCACTGCAACCTCTCTTCCAAGAGAACTTGCTGTGCACATTGCATGTTGAGATTAGAGCATTCTGAGACAACCATGCACTTACACGTGTCTTGCTGTCAATGGTGACAAATTTTCATGAGGACTTTTAAAAACATAACTGATGTAGAAATGCAGATACCTTGATATTGGAAAATGGAGAACTGGGAGAAACTGAAATTGACAGATTTGCCCAGATCAAGTCCTTTCCTTAGGAGGTTGTCTCACCTTCCATCCCTCTCAGTGTAAACCTTCTACCAGTCACATCATCAAATCTTAGGTCTGTTCTGGGTTGAGCACACATCTTAACACCAAACAAGAGGCACAGAATAACTTACTAAGGGAAACATTGGACAACATACCCTTGCCTTATGTATATTTGCCTAGTAGCTATGGATTCCAACCTTGTTGTCAGGCAAATCCTCTAACACTTCATAGATGTTAACCACAAGTGCTGGGAACATTAAGAATCTGTGTGAGATCATTAGTGTGCAGCTTGCTTCCCCTACCTTAGCGACATCCAGATATGACATTAGCGAAGAAGTGGGTGACTTGGCTCAATACAGTATACAAGGTCACAGATGAGACGCTCACGGTTGAGTCTCAGGTACACAAACCAGGCTTTGTTTGATGAGAACAATGATTCACAAAGAACGCTGTCAGAAGTGAAAACAGAGGAGTGTTTAAGCCTCTTGTGTTTTCGGTCCAAACTGTCTGCTCATGAAATGCATTATAAAACACCCGTTCCAGAGATGTGTACCCTCATTGGTGCCAGACCTCAAGTGGAGTCAGATTCCAAGTTTGAAATATGTCCCTGGAATATGTGCACCAGATGTTCCCATGATCATTAATGCAATCATATAGAAGATCGGGACAAACATCCCTCCCAACACTTTTTTGAGGCCCACTGTCATTGTCCGCTGACCCTGTGTGAAAAGGAAGATCTCTGGCAACTTCTGCTGTGCTTTAATAAAGATCCTTTTGAGGGCAATGTGCCTTAGCATTCTTATGTGGTGGATGAGGGTATATAATAATGGCAACGTAGAAGGAGCCAGCTTCAACTCCCAACATCTTCAGGTAGGGCTGAGAGAGACTCTCTCCCTGAAACTGGCAGTCAGTTTAGACAATGCTGAGCTAAAGTGTCAGGAGCTAGATGAGGAGGAATGGTAGGAATGGTAGGAAGCCCCCAGAGAAGCATCAGAGAAGAAAGACTCTGAGCCAGGAGAATGGTGGTAGGATATAGAAGACAGGTCAGAGGAAGGAGAGCAGATGGGTTGAAGGCTGAGTAGGAAACAGGTTTGAATGAGGGTGAAACAGGAGGAGGAGGAGGCTGAGGATATGACAGATCCTCAGCCTGCCAGTTCCACTGTTTTCCTCTCCTCTCCTCCCCTGTCTCCAAGAATGAGGAGGGTGTTAACATGTAGCAGACCAAAAGGCACAGAGAACCTCTCCTCGAAGGAGTCTGAGACTGTTGGGAAGACAGTTGCCTGGGGAGGAGCCTTTAGGAGGAAGTGGGAGGCTCAGAACCACAGTCCTGTCAACTGCTTCATCAGGTTAGTCCTTGCCAAGCTCAGCATGAGGTCGGGGTGGCATCCTTCATAAATGTTTGGATACCAGGTGCCATTTTGAGACAAGATGGTGGACTGAAACATGACTTGGCCTTACTCCACCCATTTTTCACATGAAAGGTCCAAAACCACAAATTACACTATCTATTTAAAATTCATAAACAAAGATTTCTTAAATTTCCCAGGCAGCACCAGGCACTCCCCGTTAGTGAGAGTATATAGTACAATTCCATTTATACAATTAGCATGGGGAACTTCGAATGTTTTCAAAAAATTAAGAGCTCGGATAAAGAGGAGTGTTGCTTACGTAGGGTTTAACTAACATCTGAATACTTAGGAAATGCGCAATGAAATTTAATAACCAATAGCAAAATATTTGCTTAGCATTGCCAAATAACACAAAAGACCACCACTGCTAAATAGAAGCCCCCCACCACCAAGCAAAAAACAACAACAACACAAAAAACCCCACAATTTTTCTTCTCTAATAAACAATTTTAAACAAATGACTGTTTTACAATTTGTTTAAAAAAGCAAATTTCCTGGGTCAATAAAATTGCATTTTTGAATGGAAGAGATGCCTGGATATGCTGACTAAGAACCCAGTAAAATATCAATTTTAACACTTTACACTTTAATTAAAATGTATACCAGTGCTTTTTCATTTCCCTCAGCACAGCAGTATGGTAATAAAACCTTAAATGTTGAGATCATTCCAGTTTCATTGCAAGTTGTTCAAACTGATGATTTTTTTTTGTACTTTATGCACATGATACGTTTTATTTCATTCCTTTATAAATTGTTACTCTATATTCCTGATGCACTTAAGAACACAAGCATGATTTGAGCTTTCGATGCCATCACAAAATATGCAAATAAAAGCCACGCTACCTAACTCTAACTTATATTTCCAGTTCTGTTTTTGGAGTGTTATTATTTTACATTTAATATATATATTATTCTCATTTCAACTACCCCATCTTTTGTTTTTCTTTCTGCCCACCCACTTGGGATTTTTCTGCTTTTGTATATGAATCCAAAAGGTCATCAAAGCATACATTATAAAAGAAGTGCAAAATGGAAACCTAGTGTTTGGCCTACCAGAATTTAACATGACTGCTTGCTCATCTCCATCCTGTGAAGAGAGACTGGGCAATTGGGACAATCTTGGCTAGATCTCCTGCAGTTAAAAATACCACAAAACATGAAATCAGGGGTCTAGGAAGAGACTTGCAAACATTACACTGAATTGGTGTTGATAAGCATTATATTTTCCATCATTTACAGAAGAATTTCTCTCAGTATGAAAAAGGTGCACATAATAACCCAATATTCCCTTGTATCAGGGGCATTTTTAAACATCCTGATCTGTTTCTGTGCTCTCTCCATTTCAACCTGCAATTCATGTTCCAAGATGTTCTGCATGAAACAAAGCTCTATGCTCCCCCTTCACTCTTATGGGGAATTTAAGAATGGCAGTAACTTGTTCTCCTGTTGGCAGAAGACTATAAAATTTGCAGGCACAGTAGCCTTTCTAGAGTGGATTACACATACCATTTTTTTCAGGGCACCTTTAAAGTTTGATTTCTTAAAAACAATGGGAAAGTTTATAACTTTTAAAAAATATATGCCAAAATTTGTGCATGGTGATGGTGGGAAAATCCCCAGGAAAGACTGGAGTGGGGAAAATACCACCCCACAGCAAGGAACTTGTTGTTCCAAGAGTATTTTGGCCCCCTCCATGGATTTTGGGGGATACAAGGCATAGATCCAAATGAAAAACAAACACGGTTTTTAATCCCTTCCCCAAACCACTGGGATTGGAGTACCCTGGGGAAATAAATCACTGTGATTAAGAGCTAGACCTATCCATCTAATCAAAATATCCCCCCTCCCAGCTTTGGGCAATTCCCCAACCAACTTAATTTTGTTTCTCAGGGAGAAAAAGGCTGTGTCTTTTTTTCTGAGAGCTTAAGCCCCAGAGCCACACAGAATTTTAGGAATATCCTGATCTGCCTCACGATACCTTGTTAATGGTGCAATCCAACTCATATATGTGAGAAATTTCCCCAAATCACTCCAACTGGCTTAGAATTCAGGGTATACACAGAGGTGATACACACCCCTAATACGTAACAGGTATATGGGCAAGTTGGATGACCAGAGTCTTAATATCCACTTTTCTGTTTCTTCTCTTCTGTAAACTCCTCTCATTTCCTCACTGTAGAAGAGTCGGATATCAATACTAAATAACAAAATGGCAGCTAAACATCCACTGTAGTTGCATGTTTAGCAGCAGCGCCATGTGGAGACACCAGCAAATGATAAAAGTTTCCCTCCATGATGCCATAAGCTTCACCTGCCAATTCTTATTGATTTATTCATTTTGCTCAGCAAGCTGCTGTGACAGGCGCAAGAGCAGTTCCCGATCAGTTGGCAACCCCAATGTGTATAGTCTGAGCTGGAAGCACCCTTAAAAACCAAAATGCTCAAATGAACTGAAATTCCCTATTGTTTTCATACACTGTTTTTTAATTTAATGTTTTCTGCAAGAGAAAACACATTCCTGCTGTTGCTTCAAAACTATGCTTTGTCTGAATGCCCTTACTCTTCCACTATAGCATGCTTTATGGTGGGAAATTGGGGAGGGGGAGAAAAAAGCCCTGCTTGGTTTAAGTTGCAGGAAGTGCAATGTATGGTTGTACCTGGGTTACTAAGGCACCAAAAGATATGGTTTCTTGGCTGGAATGGAGATTTGCTGTCTTTGTCTGGGGACAGTGCCGAGCTTGTTGTGGAACACCATCCATTTCAGCCCTAATTGTTCCAGAATGATTGCTCTGTATGTTCCAGATTGAACATGCCAGGGGTTCGTGGGTCAGGATTCAGGGAACCATCGGTCGCTGTCCAGCCATGATAATAGTTGGCTGCAAGTTCAGTCTAAAATTCTGCAAACTGGAAGATGAATTCTGCAAGAGTGTTGACAACAGAATAAACCATGCTTTGTGCACACCTAATTTAGAGATTATTTGCAGGGCAGCAAGCTTCAGTGGCCTTAATTCATGCATCAAATAATTAAAGTTTGATTGGAGACCTTTGCGTGTACTTGAGAAACTATCAAGCTTATTTTTATAGGGCTAGAATCTTAGTCCCATAAAAAAATTTTTTTTAAAACAATTCATCACAATCACAATCTTAGCCCCAGCAAGAAATTCATCAATTTAAGGATTCAAGAAGTTTAAAGGGACATTGAAACAAAGATGTTTCAATAAAAGGCCCTGTAGACTGGTGTTGCATCCCCGTCCCCCTTTCATGTTTGTGTTTCCCGGTCTATTCTGCAACATGTCGTCGACATGATAATAGTATATTGGTGGTAGATTTATACTGGGCTATCCACTTACCATTCATTGTTTTGTGATGTTACCACAACATTGTTACAACAATATTGTCACTTGGAGGGGTGCTTTTGCCCTGTACCACAACAAAAACTATACAAAAATGGGACAAAAAGAAATGAAAGATTTCTGAAATGCAAAGTTGCAGGATTTTAGCAGGAAGCAATAAGATATACACTGGTTAGATAGGATAAAGGATGTCTGCTCGGAAACTTTTGCAGGCACAAACAGCATTGAAAGTGGGATTGTGTATAACCACCCCAACGTCATCATGAGCACAATTCATTATGATTGCATTATAATAAAAACTAAGGTGTCTGGAGGGGTCTCATTCCCCAAATAGTGCAAGAACTTAACCTAGCCTTAGCAAGCTCTTAGTTTAATATTTATTGCTGTGATTTGCTACCCATTTGCTTCGGTTCATGTTCTTAATAGGGCTACTTGAGATAAATGGGTTTTGATGTGTGGAAAAGAAAGCTTTATAAATCACAGTAAGAGTGGATTTTTTTTAAAAAAAATAAGACTTTTAAAATCAAAGTAAATTTGACAACTTTCATGTGCATCAAAATAGGAACAGATTCTGAAAATGTGCCTGTTTCCTGTGGAACCCTTTTTCTTGTGCGAGAAGCTCTCCAGTGTAAGAGCAATGGACTCATAATCCCAGAGACGTTCCTAATTCACTTAATGTTCTCTTCCAAATATGTGGGATCAATATCTAATTCATACTGTAGTCTGTCACCTCATCTGTTGGTATGTGCCAGTGGGGACTTAAATATTCTGTACTCTCTCTGCTTTGAATGAAAAAATGTCCCCAACTGCTATTTTTGTTTAATGTTCCTTGTTAATGTGTGTGTTATTATTTGGGACAAGCTGAATCATAACAACATCTGAATTTCTGGATTTCGGCTGCGTTTGTGTTTCATGCTTGGCCATTCCTGTGGTTGGCTTTAATTGTTTCATTGTCCTATCTGTTTACCTCCCTACATATGGTCTTCTTCACTACAAAGAACGATAAAATGTATACACAATGAGTAGTTCAAACATAGGCCCACAGAATTTGCCAATGGGGGGAAAAATGCTGGCGTCCATTTTACTCCTTACCATAATTAGCACTGCAATATAAACCAAATCCCTAATTAAGGAATGGAATGCCAATGTACATATAATCAGGACTGATTGCACTCTGCACATATATGAAGAAAAATCTAATCCTAGACTTGGAATAAATTATGCACTTTTTGAAAATTTTGCCAATATTGCTTTGCATAAATTATTCTGACTTTGTTGTGGTAGTTTCCACAAAGTGGGGAACGGTTTCTCTGATGCCGAAGCATTAAAGATCCAAGAGAAGAATAAGAATAGCCAGCAAAAATAATTGATGGACTAGAGGTTACAGGACATATCCACAGGAGAAAGAAGCTCTTCCTTTCTCTGACCGTGGGTATCTGTATATTTTAGATTCTTATCTGTAAAGCCTTGAGACATTAAATACCTAAGAAGGAGGTGGAAAACCCGTGACCTTCCAGATGGTGTTAGATTATGGCTACCATCAACTCCAGCCAGCAGGGCCAGCACGTTTTGGTTTATGACTTCTTTTCCAGGAGGAATAGAAACTTGTTTCTTTAAAAATTGAAGCTCTGAATCTGTGCACCCTGCTGGCCATGGGCCCAGTACATTTGTACCCACCTCTGAGCAGCCCTGAGTCCAATGAGAGTTGTACAACATTTAGGGATCCTCAGGTTCCCAATGCATGATGTAACAAAATTCCCAGCGAAACTATAAAATGCCACATCAAGAACTGGATTCAGGCTATCTTACACTTGAGCCTCTCCAAGAATTGCTGAGGCAGCAGAGCAGCCATCAAGAGCACCTCACTATAGACTCTTTTGGCTTGACCTCGGAGCATGGGTCAAGTGGGTGCTCTGGACCAATCTTAGAATTCATGGTGGAACATTAGGGAGCTGGGTGTCTCTAAAGTTCACAGGAACCAAGACCTTTCCTCTGAACCTATGTCCAATAAGCTTGCTAATTTCTAATACGTCTTATTAATTTTGGGCTTCAGTGTGGAAAAGCTACCAATTTTATATACTGGTTCTGCAGCAGCATAGGCAGGCAGCCCAGTCACCCAGGCACTTGGCTGGTCCTGAATGGTGGTTTCACTGTTTCATGTATTTGCTTGTGGCAATAAACACACACCTCAGGCTGTACGTTTGAAAGAGTCCTGACCACCTCAGTGCATTGATTATGATGACTGATCTTGCCAGATACTGTGTGAGAGAACCTGGGCGTTTTTAATAACCTGAATCACATTCCTACAGAGGCATATCTCCTCATAAGTAAGTCCTACTGAGTTCAGTGGTATTTACTCTCAGGTCTACGTCAACATATCCATCCTTCTTCCTCTGACATTCCGTCAGGGGAAGGAATTCTTCCATCACAGGAAGACTCCTACCTTTGTAGGAAGGCAACCTTTGGGCCTAGCCCCAGGTTAGGGAACATCCTGCAACCTCCCCTCTTCTGAAAAATAAAAGAACTATCCTGACAAAAAGCTAAGGTATCAAGCAGCCATGGTGGGTATACTGTTACGTATTCAGTGGTCTGTGGTTGCCTGAGCTTGAGTCTGGACTAAGGATTCTGAACTCCTGTGTTCTGATTCGATTGTTGTTGTTTAGTCGTTTAGTCGTGTCCGACTCTTCGTGACCCCATGGACCAGAGCATGCCAGGCACTCCTGTCTTCCACTGCCTCCTGCAGTTTGGTCAGACTCATGTTTGTAGCTTTGAGAACACTGTCCAACCATCTCGTCCTCTGTCATCCCCTTCTCCTTGTGCCCTCCATCTTTCCCAACATCAGGGTCTTTTCCAGGGAGTCTTCTCTTCTCATGAGGTGGCAAAGTATTGGAGCCTCAGCTTCACGATCTGTCCTTCCAGTGAGCACTCAGGGCTGATTTCCTTAAGAATGGATAGGTTTGATCTTCTTGCAGTCCATGGGACTGTCAAGAGTCTCCTCCAGCACCATAATTCAAAAGCATCAATTCTTCGGCGATCAGCCTTCTTTATGGTCCAGCTCTCACTTCTATACATCACTACTGGGAAAACCATGGCTTTAACTATATGGACCTTTGTTGGCAAGGTGATGTCTCTGCTTTTTAGGATGCTGTCTAGGTTTGTCATCGCCTTTCTCCCAAGGAGCAGGTGTCTTTTAATTTTGTGACTGCTGATTCGATACATGATATCAAATCACAGAACATTTCAGGATTTCATCCTTTGCCATTGGCCCTTAAATTCTGAGTCATGATTCGCAGCTTGGAAGTTTAGACAGCCAATCATGTTGGGAGTGGGAGTGGCCCAGGCCTTCAGAAATGTATATAAGCAGTCGTTTTGCCCCTGTTGTCCAGTTCTGTTAGTTCAATAAAGGTTCTTGCTGTTATCACTGTGTCTTGCCTCGTGGGAACCCACCTACACTTCATATACAACTACCTCCAGCAATCATAAGCCCCCCCCCCCCTTTGAATCTCAATGGACAGGGAACAACAGAGAGAGTGCTATTGTGCTTACATTCTGCCTATGGACTTTCCAGGAGCACCTGGTTGGAAACTGTGGGAACAGAGCTCTGGACTAGAAGCTCTTTGGTCTGACCCAAGAGGGATGCTCATATTTTCTTACAGTCGAATCTCTATAGGCTAGGGTGACCAGATGCAAATGAAAGCAGGGGGCTTTTAGCAGATGCTGCCTGTCAAGCCTGGGTCAGGATGCGTGTGCACAAACATTAAAGCACCATGTAATTTTAGTGCACAGCTTGCCGCTTCACACCCTGCAGCTCTTGAAGTTTGTTTCGAATTGCTGATGACATATACTGTGCTGTTCACCCAAAGAGCAAGCAGTCTCTGGGCTTTCAGATCATGCATAGGAGAAGCTAACTAATTGCTAACGGACACAGAAATACAACAGGAAGTGATGAGCCTTCAGTGATGTGAAATAGCCAAGCGAGGAAAAAGGGTGCAGAGTTGGAGATCCTCAGCCCCTCCCTTCCCCTCTGGCCCAAGTTATTAGTGGTTCAATATCCACAATTTTCTAGGTCACGACGCAGGCCTAGGAAGTCGACTGCAAGTCGGGGAATTACAGTGAGTAATATTAAGTGGTGGTGGGCAAACTTGGGGAAAGTCCTGAAGACTGGCACACCCCATCATTTAATTACTAATGTGGTTTCACTTTTCTAGGCCACCCAGGTTGAATGTGTCCTCAACCTGAACCTGTTGCCCTAATGGTTCGCCGTGAGAGCTTGTGTTATGCCACAGCCTGAACAACACAGCGTTACCAGTTAATTGCGGTGAACCACACAGATGAATAAGCTAATTATTCAACCCATATTGCTTAGGGTGGGTGTGGAAACACATGAATCCAGGTCGAATAACAAAACAACTGGCATACTGGTTTTGTCTTTCAGCATAGAAGCAGAATAAGAAGAAAATGTTGCCGTTTCATGTTGAATTTAAACTTCTATAGAACGCCACCACACTACTTCGACTGAGGCCCTGCTTTGGGGTGTTCAAAGCACTTTACAGGCATTTTCTCAAAGAGTCCTCTAAGCTAGGTCAATGCTATCTGCCCCATATTTCAAACTGGAGGAGGGGCTGAAGCTGAAGGTGACAGGCAGCAGAGGCAAACATTCAAAAACCCATAGTTTTAATTAAGCGGAGTCTGTGGGCATGCAAACTCAAGAAGTAAAATGTTTAGGGCAGGCATAGGCAAACTCCAGCCCTCCAAATGTTTGGGACTACAATTCCCATCATCCCTGACCACTGGTCCTGTTAGTTAGGAATGATGGAAATTGTAGTCCCAAACATCTGGAGGGCTGTAGTTTTCCTATTCCTGGTTTAGGGCTACTTACAGGGCTATGAACATTTCAAGGGAAATGCTTGCCATTTGAACAACTAACACATTTCAAGTAGTTTGCCGCTTGAATAACTAACACATTTTATTATGGCATCACCTTTGCGATAAGTAAAGTCCACTTTGCCAGGTGCAAGTTCCTGCGATTTTTCAGCCTCTAAGGTGCTATAGCAAAACGCTTTTCATGATTTTGCTGTATCTACTCATTTGGAAACCAGAAACTTCTGCTGATAATTGCAGATTATTCAGACCTCTACCCAGAACCATCCAAGTTACCTTCTAGACTGTGGTGATCCGACTCTGGAATGTTCTTCCGAGGCAGGCCCAACTGGTGTTTGCTCGGACATTCTTTTGGCATGCAGGCAAAGTCCCTTTTAGTCTCCGCCAGTATTGCTTTATTATACAGGTCTGGCTCTACCATTAGACGGAGTGAGGCCACCACCTCAGATATCGAATGGTGCAAGAGAGAGAGAGCGGAGCGGCAAGGTGTTTTAAGAGAGCCTGCCTGTGGCCCCTAAGCTACCCTGTTGCCCTCAAAATGATGTTGTCCCATCACCAGCAGCGTCAAAATAAAATACAACTGCCAACTTCTGTATCTCAAATGTGGGTGACATCACGTCCTTCGCCTCAGGTGGTAAAATGTCTCGGGCCAGCCCTATTTTTATGCTGCACCTTTATCCTGCTGTTTCCATCCTTGTGTTATTTTTTTCTTTATTGTTACAGATTTACGGTAATTCCAATTGCTAGCTGTCATGAGGAGGCTCATATTATTGAAAAACAGGGTAGAAGAAACATAAAGCAAAATGAGAATTATATCGAACAAGACCACTTTCCAGTTACTCTGTTGGCAAAGTGACCTTCCTCTCTTGATGGGGTCACCTGAGGGAGGCGGGGGATGCTGACAATAATTAATGTGACCACAAGGCCCTGGCTGAGGCAAGCAAACATGCAGCCCTTTTTCATTGTTGGCAAATGGAGCCTTGGAACGTGAGTTCGGCAACCCGAGCAAGTCTTGACATGAACGTAAAAGTTCTTGAACAAAATCTATGATCTGTCCATTTTGTCAGCAAATTCATCTCTGTTATGACTTTGCAGGGGCACTTACAACCCTCTGGAAAAAAAGGAGCCACAACATCACCATCGCTTTGGAACTTTTTGCTCACATTTTCTGACTTTACATGAACATGTGCTGCCACCTCTAGACGATTGCATGAAATTACTCTTTAGGTTTCCTGTTTTTAACCACACAGTACTTTTCTCCCTCCATTATATACTATTAGAGTTACATTTCTCTCTGGAGAATGAAGAGCACTCCTGTAAATTGTCTGTCAAAATGCCTAGGAATATGGGAAGCTATTCTGAAGGTGTCGATATTCGAGATGGAATGTGGAGTCACAAGCTTTAAACTGGAACGTGGATTGGTGTTCTCTTCAATAAATTGCAGCTATATTTGCACAAAACTCCTGGCTTATTTTGGTGCACTACGTTCTGATAAGGAAAAAGGGGAGAGGCCAGTCCTACTGTTAGGCAGAGTGAGGCAGGCGCCTCAGTCGGTTTGGGTGTCACGAGAATGCAACAAATGGTTAGTTGTTTAGTTGGCTATTATCAGTGCTTTTTTCCTATAAAAATGTTTAGGGGTACTCTGATTTTGACTCAAGAAAATCACCCTTTTATAGTTCAAATCGGGAGAAATAAATACAGTAAATGGACAAAAGTACAAAGATTCACAAAATGTTTAGGAGTGTGCATACCCCTGCGTTCCCCCCAGAAAAAAGCACTGGTTATTATTGTCTTCATTTATACCCCAGATGGGCGGTGTATAAATTAATTATTATTATATTATTATTATTATTAGTGCTACTGGGCAGAGACAATGGTGGCATGGGTGTCCACAGGAATTCTTTGGGAGAGCAAGGAAAGATTTATCCGGGAGTGAGGGGAATAAAATACTAAAAGAGTGGAGCAAGCTAATAAATATCTCACAAAAAATGAGGACTTTTCCTTCGTATCCCAGGTTCTACAAATGTTAGAAACTTTTAAAAATGAAAGCTGGGAATCTGAGGGTTATGGTTCATGGGGGGATGGGACACAACTGCCCCACTCCCTTCCACTGTGGGGTTTTCTTGTCTTGTAGGATTTTCTTGTGGGGTTTTCTTGTCTTGTAGAATGATTGTCATGCATTTACTATCTATAGCAGGGGTTGCCAAATTGAGGGGGGGGCACAGGCACATTTGGAAACTGGATCAAATGCTGTAGTGCCATGCACATGCTGCAGCCATTTACACATCACCTGTAACATCCATGTGCATGCAGGCACACTCATACCCCTTCCTCCCTGCATCCAGTTAGGCTTGAATAAGTGTTGTTGTTGTTATTATTATTATTATTATTATTGTTATTATTATTATTATTATTATTATTATTAAAAGGGACGCAGGTGGCACTGTGGTCTAAAACACAGAGCCTAGGAATTGCCGATCAGAAGTCGGCGGTTCGAATCCCCACGACGGGGTGAGCTCCCGTTGCTCGATCCCAGCTTCTGCCAACCTAGCAGTTCAAAAGCACATCAAAGTGCAAGTAGATAAATAGGTACCACTCCGGCGGGAAAGTAAACGGCGTTTCCGTATGCTGCTCTGGTTCGCCAGAAGCGGCTTAGTCATGCTGGCCACATGACCCGGAAGCTGTACGTTGGCTCCCTCGGCCAGTAAAGCCAGATGAGCGCCGCAACCCCAGAGTTGTTCGTGACTGGACCTAATGGTCAGGGGTCCCTTTACCTATTATTATTATTATTATTATTATTATTATTATTATTATTATTATTATTATTATTTCTGATTTCTCCCTGTGTGTGTGGTGGGAAAAACTACTCTTCCTAAGCCTAATTTCTGCAGGAAAGCTACCTGATATTGGTGATATGTTCTTTTGTTCTTTGCAAAACTACGGACAGCACAATAAAGGGGCATGTTTTGGCTTCTTCTGGCATGGAGGGGGGAAATCCTAGCTGCCATATTCACAGCTTGCTCTCCTTCCCGTTCCCCACCACCACCCATTAAGGTGAAGAGGGAAATTACTTTTAATATATCATCGACTTCTTATGCCCAAACTGTGGCCAGTTTTCCATTTTTAATCTTCTCTTTAACAAAGAGCAGTTGGGCAGCTCTCGATGGCGAAAACACAGCAGTCAACTACCTTGTAAATGAGAAGCGGTGGTAGTAAAAAATGAATTTGTATATCACCAGGAGTAGAGAGTGTGTCTGCCTTGTAAATTTAATTAAACAGCAGGTGCAAAATCAGGTCATATGGCTTTCATGTGCCCCATGTGAGGATGACAACTAAACAATGATTCTAATATGAAGAAATTTGCATACATTTGCATGGGATTCCGTGGAACGCACAGGGCAGTTCTCGCCTCCTCTTTGCATGTCACTTCTGGGAAGTTGATTATCCTGAATGAAGGGAGTAGTGTCCCTTCCGCAATGTTTCCCAAATGCTAGAAATGCTTCCATTCTGTCATAGCTGGAGAAAACGGACTCCTGCCTGATAATGGAGCACTTTCACAATGCAGAAAACAGTGGTACCTCGGGTTAAGAACTTAATTCGTTCTGGAGATCCGTTCTTAACCTGAAATCCTTTTACATGGTTTTGTACATTTTGTGGTATTTTATGCATTGTGATTTGCTGTTATTTTTATTGAATATATTCTCTATTGTGGTTGATAAATATGAACTGTTTAATTATTATTTGCTGATGTTTAATTTTACTGTTTGCTACAGTGGTACCTCGGGTTAAGAACTTAATTCGTTCTGGAGGTCTCTTCTTAACCTGAAACTGTTCTTAACCTGAGGTACCACTTTAGCTAATGGAGCCTCCCGCTGCCGCCACGCGATTTCTGTTCTCATCCTGAAGGAAAGTTCTTAACCTGAGGTACTATTTCTGAGTCTTTAACCTGAAGCATCTGTACCCTGAAGCGTCTGTAACCCAAGGTACCACTGTACATTGCTTCCATTTGCTTAAAAGCAAAACAAGAAGGACACAGCGGGGGTAAGGATATGCCCCTACATTTTGGAGGGACTCATTTCTCCAAATAGGATTTACTTGCTGAAGTACTTCAGCAAACCTGGTCTTTGTCCCATGAACGTCACACAGAACTCTGATTGCTCTATGGGTTTTATAGGATGAACAAGGACCTTTGTCGGTTTTCATGCTTTCCAGACTTTCCTGTTGGTGTCTGTTCCCCGTTATGTTTTTATTCGGAAGGATGTGCATTGATGAAGATGATGATAATGATGAAACAGAAAAGCAATATTTCAATACATGTTTGATTAACACTGGTTTCTTGGGACTCTACACTGTTTTATTGAGGGAGAAAACTAACACTTCCTTCATTTTTCATTTACAGAAAAACTCACACATAAATCACGAGAGTGTCATCTTTTCCACAGGAGCCAAAGTCAGTATCCCAATCCAAAAAGTGCCATGTGGTAGGAATTAAAGTGCAATACAAAAAAAAAAAAATGATATGCAAATGACAAAGGCTCTATTACATTCCAGCAACTGCACTCTGTCCACATTTAGCCAGCAGTCCCTAAGTGTTTTACGGTGTTTTAATTCTAAGCACTGAACTTTTACTGGTATTTTTAGTTTTTGTCTTGGCTTATGACCAAACAAATCTAACTTACTTACAATGTGCCTTGTTTCTCTACTTCAAAATAAAAATGCAAAAATCTATACCTTTGAAAATAAATGCTTGCTTAAAGCTTCATGATTCTGTAGGGATGAATGGATCCACCAACTTCAGTTTCTCATTTTTCCAGTTTGAAGTTAAGTTTGGCACATTTCCACATCACTTGGTCATTTAAAAAAAAAAGAGTTCTCACAAAAATTCAACACCATTTTAGTCTATGTTTCTCATGGTATACTCATTTTTACATGACATTTCCCCAGACATACCCATTTTTTCAAGACATTTTTTGTGACATAATGTAAGTTTTGTATATTATTTTCACTGATGTGCACACATATTTCCCCTAATGCACACCTTTTTTTCTACACATTTGAATTGCGTCACAGAAAATCATAGAAGTGTGATTTCAAAGGATAGCAGTGTTTTGGTTCGCCTCTTGTTTCAGGAAGTATGAACTAGGCAGGCTCCTATTAAAATGCAAAACTGAACAGAAATTCTTCTCATCCCTAATTCCTATGAGCAACACATTCCAGTCAACCAAGCGGAACGTACTGCTGAGTCACTAGTGATTTCCTAATGAATAATTGCAGGCTGTTGATCTATAAAGGCATGCTGACTGTGAATAATGTCACCTTTGGAATCATCGCAAATCACAGTCATGGGGGCTATGTTCTACCTCTACTGTCAGATTCAGCACACCTCTGGTTGCAGATTGTTGGGAGTCACAAGCGGGAAGAGTGTTGTTGCCCTCAGGTCCTGCTTGCTGGCTTCGCATAAGCATCTGATTGGTCACTTTTCAAACTGGCCAGAGTAGATGGACCATTGGCCTGATCCAGGAAGCAGTTCTTATGTTACTTCCTAACCTGGCCACCTGCATTGTGGCAGAAAAGGTTGGAATGAACACTAGACAATTCTATGATGCCAACAGGCACCATCTGCCATCTTGTGGAGACTTTGTGTTGTATAGGGGTGTCCCTGGATGCCAGCCTTTCTGCTAGACCAAGAATGGAGAATTTGTGGACTCCAACCCCCATCAGTCCCAGTCAGCATGGTCAATGGTCAAGGATGATGGAAGCTGAAGTCTGACAGTGTTTGAAGAGCCGTAGGATCCCCATCTCTGTGCTAGAGTATCCAAGGGAAGGGGAAAACCAAAGGGTAGGAGGATCACTCATGATTCCTAGAACTGTAGAGTTGGAGTGGCCCTCCAACACAGGAATCTCAGCTTGATCATAGAATCATAGAATAAATGCCCTCCCTGAGTCGCTGGGCAGAAGGACCAATGAACCAGAAGGAGCAGGGGGTGGGGCAAATACATACATATGCATACAACCATTTTATTAGTTGGTCATCTCCAGTTTCTTTTCTTTTATAGATGTACTTAATTAATCACAGTTACAAATACAAATTTGACTGAGAAAATAATTTATTGAGACATCGAACATTAACACATATTATCACTACTATCAGAATCCTGAAGCATATTAAACACCATTAAAACATGCTGGCAAGATGCAAAATATTAACACACTTTAGTTTCCATGAGTCATAAAAAGGCATCAGACTACATCTATGAGTGTTCCTCACGTACAGCCATACCATTGATAAATGCAAATGTTACTTGTCCTTTTTAAGTTACAATAAACCAAAAGGATTTCCACTTACACTGTAATCCTGAAAACACATTTACTAGGGAGTAAGCCCCATTGGGACTTGAATACATGGATAGGATTGTATTGTTATCGCCCAGCATTTAGGACTCCAAAATCTCTTAACATGCTCTCATTCTTGTTCACATCTATTTACTTGATATCTTCCTTGCTTTACCCAAACGAAACACATTGGTTTTGCTTCCAACTGCTAATTCCTAAAATTTAGTGCCACACTCCCTTAATGAAAGAATTTCCTTCCTTGTCCACTACTTGACATAGAGAAGTTGTGCCACTATAGTGATATATGAAAAAGTCCTTTCTCTTTGTCCCTTGGTACAAAAAGGAAAACGTTATACCAAAAGGCAGTAATCAAATCCCCAAATCAAAAGAAGTGTACCCATAGAGAAACTGCAACACATCTTCTCATTCGCATGTCGACAGGGATTTTTCTTTCCCTGACATGAAAACGTAACCCGAGGAGGGAAAAACATCAGAAGTAATTGCAAATGTGGATTAATTATGACATCAAAAACCAAGTTCAATAGCTCTGAAGAAACATTCAAATAACCTTGCACGGGGAAAAGGGAAGCGACAGCCATGAATAGTAAGGAACCTGTAATATATTGCTTATTTTTTAAAAATAAAAAGCTAATGTGCTTTGTGAATCGAAATTGGTTGGTGATGTTTGTCTAGCTGTGTTAATTAAAGAGAGAGGTTACTCTAACAGATTAAAGACAAAAAAAAGAATAACAAAGAAAATTGAAAAGACTGCATACAGTAAGGCAGTACGGTATTATCAAAGGCAAAATAATGTAGCCACGGCAAAACATCGCCTTGAGGTGCCCTCTACATCCATCGCTTCAACACAAGGAGCAAATTGTGCCAATGTTCCAGTCATTATTTAACAGAGATGAGGACAAGGGATGGGTATGAACTTACTTAGTCCTCTGCGAAAAGTGGACTCCAGTGGACCAACCCAAGCTTAAGTTTCCAAACCATTTTTTGTAGATCAGAGCACAATTCTGAATCCCAGTCATAGCCTTCTCTGAGTTTTGCAGTACATTTTCAGGGCACCCAAAAGCGTGTCTTCAGCATCAAAGAAGCATACAAATGGTGAGTTTCTACTGGTGAAAAGCATGTGTCTTATGCATAAAGTGCATTTTTACACAAAGAAGTGAGTGCAAAATGCATGAAACAGGACAGAAAGAGGAAGGAAATGGGGCAGAATCAGGTCTATGGGGTGACATAGCCTGCTACCTCGTACAAAAGGACGAGACAAGTTGCCCTTCCACATAAATAGCAGCATTCAGGGGCTGGACTTAACTGTGGCAAATAATGAAACAACCACCTCAGGCACCTGTTTGGGGTGTCAAATGTTTTAGTTATGTGACTGTAGTAGTAGTATATTTTTCCTGTCAAGGGAGAGAAGCAGGATTTTCAGCAAACGGGTACCAAAATAACTTGGCCACCCTTTGGCACTAAGCACCTTGACTGAGGACTGGGTTGCATTTTGTCATTTCACCTCTGGCAGCAAAATGTCTAAGCCAGCCTTGGTAGCATCTGGGGATTCTTCCAAAGGTGTCTTGCATACTTGCTCTCCACCTCACTTGGTTCCTCAGGCCAGAGGCGGACTTAGGACAATGTGACTGAACTCCAGGTGCATCCACAGGTGTGTAAAGGATTCAGTCCTGCTTTCTGCAGGTACTGACTGCATAAGCAGCTGATCCATTGCTGTCTCTACTTGCCCCCGACCTGACATTGCAGATGACATCAGGTATGGGACAGGTGGGCGTGATTTGGGGGAAAGGGTCTCATGAAACTTGCAGCAGCAAGAGGGAGGAAGTAATTGCAACAGGCGGAGCAATGCAGAGCATCGTGTTGGGGAGGGGGGAGTGACTGGTAGGCAGTGATTGGCATTGCATTTGGCTTGCCAGGAATGGACAAATGTCCCAATTAAGCCCATGAGCCCAGAGTCTCCTTAGTGCATATGTGGTGAGCGCCTACATGTGCAGAATGTGTGTTCATAGAATCATAGAATTGTGGAGTTGGAAGGGACCATGTGGATCAGCTAGTCCAACCCTTTGCAGTGCTGGATTCTTGAGAGTTTCGTGCTCTGCCAACTGAGCTGATAATACAGTCTACATCAGCGGCACAGCGTGGGTTGCCAGCAGCTGGGGCAGGACATGAATCTGTCATGAAATTCTACTCAATATTGATCCAGAGCAGAATTCCATGTACAGTGGTGCCCTGCAAGACGAATGCCTCGCAAGAGAGAAAACCCGCTAGACGAAAGGGTTTTCCGTTTTTCAATGCGCTTCGCAGGACGAATTTCCCTATGGGCTTGCTTCGCAAGACGAAAATGTCTTGCGAGTCTTGAGATTTTTTCCCCGCTTCCCCCCCTTTTTCTAAGCCGCTAAGCCGCTAATAGCCACTAAACCGCTAAACCGCTAATAGCGCTAATCCGCTAAGCCACTAATAAGGTTGCTTTGCAAGACAAAAAAACCGCTAGACGAAGATACTCGCGGAACGGATTAATTTCGTCTTGCGAGGCACCACTGTATAGTTAGCAGAGTCAAAAATTAAACACATTGCAGGATTCCAAAAAATAGAGCAGAGGCAATTGTATTGCATCCAGCAGAGCTTTCATGCTACTGAAGGTAAATGAGCATAATGATCACAAATCCAATACATTCAGGATTGGCACTGTCCAGAAGAAATGCAGTTGCAGCAGACTTAACTTACCAAAACTTATAATAAGTCTAAACCTTAATGCTAAGCATACTATGTACAGAACACCACACCGGAAGAAAGAGAGATAGAAAGAGAAAGTGAAACCCAGACTCCTTCGGGCCTCTTTTTATAGTCAGCATGACCTTGACAGAAGAGATAAGAGAACTAGTTTAAACCAGCTGTACTCAGCTTCTCTGAAGGAATAACCCAAACATCATGAACCATCTGCTTTTTCCCAAACATCATGAACCATCTGCTTTTTCCTTTCACACAGAGAAGCTTCCAGAACCCTCTTGAATTAATTAGAAAAGGAAAGATCTCTACACATCAGATCAATACTTTCTGCACTAAGAAATGCAAACTGAGAGCATCACACCCCCTGGTGGACAGGACAGCTGGGGTGGGGGCACATGTCAAGGAGGCGAGGGTGGAGCCCATGTGGAAGGTGAATGGAGCCCTCTTCCAACAGGCTCCTCGCCTGCTGCCTCCATCCACCTGACCACTAGGCCAACCTGCCTGTTGCCAGCTGCCAGGGCTCTGTGCCTGTTGTGGGGGTGCTTGATTGAACCCCCTCAAAAATGTGTGCCTGGGGCCATGGCCCCCACCTCCCAACATTACGCCTCTGATCTGTGTACCTTCAGCTGAAAGCATGGAGGTTAGAAACAGGGGTGAAGGGCAGGATCCATCTTTCTTCATAGGGTAACTTAGGGGCTTTGAATGGATAGGATGTAAGTAGAATAAGATCTACCAATACAGCTGGAACCCAGTTAAATTGATGCCACTCTTCTTCACTTGCAGAACTAGGAAGTAAAGCCCATCAGGGTCATTCGGTTTTATTCATATGCATTGGGGTAGCTATTATCCCGCCCCTCACAGGCAACACCCAGATTAATCCTTTTATTGCCATCTGCAAGAGGTGTTTCGTAGCAGTCCGTGCCACATGCGATACCCAATCTAGTGGGTTCTTTTCTCATTTCATTCGGAGCAAACATGTGTAAATACTTTATTAAAGTAAAAAAAAGGCGCCTGAACTGAAAGCTGTTCCCCACTGATTGATTTTTCAAAAAAGCTCCCTAGACTGATTCAACTGCAGATGTTTGGGAAATGATTGGATGTAAAGTGCTTTTAATTCATAAAAGCAATAAAAAAAATTTGCTTATTGACTGAACAAATGAGAGAGCTAAGGGGACGTAATTTGGAGGGTTCTTACAGGAAAAAGCTTTTGGGAGGCGGGTGGGGAGGTAATGATAGCGCAGAAAAAGAGCCTGGTTAGATATCGTAGATGATTTGAAGGAGGAGTAGTATCTTAAATGCAAAGTGGTATAATTTAGAGAAGGATCCTATAGTCCCCGGGAGGATGTCCCAGAGAGAGAGAGAAAATTGGGTCTCCCTCTGATGTCATAGGGGACAAAAAGGAAATGTGCTGGGGAATGCCTGGAAATATTGTGGAGCCCCTCCACAAGAACAAATGGATGTAAAAGGCTGAATGAGAAAGGAAGCCCTCCCACACTCATTCTGCCCTGTCAGCCTCCATCTCCCTTTCTCCCTCTCCCATAAGGTTCCTCTGTCTGCTGTACATTTCTACCCCCTGCAGCTCAAGCTCCGGAATGGGGGGAAGTAAGCTGGTAGGATGTTCTACCACTCCATCATTGGACTGTGCTTCTTGGATGTGGAGATGCCCAGCGGTCGCTTGGAGAGCTGGTGTACTCTGGCTCTTGATTCAGAAGAAGTTGCCTTTCCCTAATCAGATGGGAACTTAGTGTGGTGGAACGTTCATCCACCACGAAGCAGGCAAATTTAAAAGCAATTCGAGCAAAGGCCTTACTTTTAAGGATTAGGCTGTGTGTGTGTGTGTGTGTGTGTGTGTGTGTTTCTCCACAGCAGCAACAACAAAACCCTTAGCACTGAATCTAGTTTGCCTACGCTCAGCAGCACAGTGGCCTTTGTGAGGACAGGATGTCCCGTGGGAATGATGTTACAGGATGTGATGTCATTCCCAGGGGCACTACCGCCAATGGTAGTGCCCTTCCCAAATGTCCCAGGAATGCTGCCAGACTTGATGAGGGCATCAAGTCACTGCTTTTAGGTGGGCGAGATGGGGGCGGGGGGAGAGACTTGTTGCTTGGCCACCTTGTTCTTCCAGTTGCTGGAAATCTCAGGAGGGGAGGGCGCTATTGTGCGCCTATGCTGCTTGCTGGCTTTCTATAGGCAACTCTTGAGAGAAGGTTGTTGGACTAGATGGGCCATTGGCCCATCTTAAAGTTAAGATCAGGGCATCCTGATCAAATTTGCAGATGACACCAAGCTGGGAGGGGTGGCTAACACCCCAGATGACAGGATCACACTTCAAAATGACCTTGACAGATTAGAGAACTGGGCAAAAACAAACAAGATGAATTTTAACAGGGAGAAATGTAAAGTATGGCACTTGGGCAAAAAAAAATGAGAGGCACAAATACAAGATGGGGGACACCTGGCTTGAGAGCAGTACATGTGAAAAGGATCTAGGAGTCTCAGTTGACCACAAACTTGGCATGAGCCAACAGTGTGACGCGGCAGCTAAAAAAGCCAATGCAATTCTGGGCTGCATCAATAGGAGTATAGCATCTAGATCAAGGAAAGTAATAGTGCCACTGTATTCTGCTCTGGTCAGACCTCACCTGGAGTACTGTGTCCAGTTCTGGGCACCACAGTTCAAGAAGGACACTGACAAACTGGAACGTGTCCAGAGGAGGTCAACCAAAATGGTCAAAGGCCTGGAAACGATGCCTCATGAGGAACGGCTAAGGGAGCTGGGCATGTTTAGCCTGGAGAAGAGGAGGTTAAGGGGTGATATGATAGCCATGTTCAAATATATAAAAGGATGTCACATAGAGGAGGGAGAAAGGTTGTTTTCTGCTGCTCCAGAGAAGCGGACACAGAGCAATGGATCCAAACTACAAGAAAGAAGATTCCACCTAAACATTAGGAAGAACTTCCTGACAGTAAGAGCTGTTCGACAGTGGAATTTGCTGCCAAGGAGTGTGGTGGAGTCTCCTACTTTGGAGGTCTTTAAGCAGAGGCTTGACAACCATATGTCAGGAGTGCTCTGATGGTGTTTCCTGCTTGGCAGGGGGTTGGACTCGATGGCCCTTGTGGTCTCTTCCAACTCTATGATTCTATGATTCTATGATTCTATGACCACACACACACACACACACACACACACACACACACAGTTCTTAGGAATTCTTCTCCCCCTCCCCCCCCCCGATTAATCCAGTCTTTGGAAGACATGTTCCCCTGCTTCACCAACCTAAGAAAATTGATGGTCTGAATAACCCAGGGTGTGTTAGTCTAGGAACTCTCTTCCTTGAGCTCTATCATTGCAAAAAACGGCAGCTGTACAGTTGTTCCTCGGGTTACATACACTTCAGGTTACAGACGCTTCAGGTTACAGACTCAGCTAACCCAGAAGTAATACCTCGGGTTAAGAACTTTGCTTCAGGATGAGAACAGAAATCGTGCTCTGGCGGCATGGCAGCAGCAGGAGGCCCCATTAGCTAAAGTGGTGCCTCAGCTTAAGAACAATTTCAGGTTAAGAACAGACCTCCAGAATGAATTAAGTTCTTAACATGAGGTACCACTGTAAATGCAACCAACCATCTCAGTGCTGCCCTTCAAGGATCAGCTGTCGGTTCAATTGTGTAACTGCAGCTAAAACTTACATTTTGCGTCTGTTTCAGAAGAAAAGTCCATACTGGGGTAACTTTTGTGAACCTTGAGCTACCAGGGTCATTAAATTGAGCACAGCACAGCACAGCACAGCATTTGCCTGTCTGCTCAGCAACTACCGGAACCTATCCCCTCTTTCGACCACAGAGCGAACCAGCGGAGCACAGCCGTTCCATTTGCGAGGAAATGGTTCGGTGCTCCCCAGAAAACAAGAGACAATTTCACTCAAGCCTATTAACCGCACAGCTAGTGACACAGATGTTGACGCAGTCTGCAAGACGGCACTTTGGGGAATGAGGGTGCTGTACATCTTGGTAGTTTAGGTTTTAAGTTCTGGGCTTTGGGGGGAGAAACTCTGCCTGGATTGGGATGGCATCCAGGGACTGGCAATCAAAGACAATGGTGGAGGGAGGTGGGAAGAAAAGACAGAGGGATAAGTAACAGCAAGGGAAGGCAACATCTCGGGCTTTTCCTCTCAGAGCCATTTATGCCTTCTGCTCCTCCAAAGGTAGGCACCGGTCCATGCAACTCCCACAGCCATATGGGAGGCTGAGAATGGAGTTCATCCCAAACAGGAGGCTGAGCAGTGGTGTCCCTATTACAACGCAGCAGCCGGCATATCAGAAGTCTTTTTCCAGGGTGCCAGAAGGCTCCTCTTCAATCAGATCTCCGCCATCAAAGCTTCCTAGGATCACTTAGTAGTGTTCATTTGGATTGGAAAAAAATACCCTGGAAATAAAACATCTGCTGCAGCAGCACATCAATTACAACAAAGCAAGGAAAAGAAGGGCAGAAAGTCACTCACGTTGCGTGGGATTTCGCTCAGGAAGTGTGAAGATGAGCTGGGTCACACAAAGGAGACACCTATGGAATGAAGCCATGTTAGATGCAGCAGGCAAAATAGAATTAGTCTGCTTTTACTGTAGATGGAATAATAATAATAATAATAATAATAATAATAATAATAATAGAATTTCATTTATGCATTGCTTCCTATGAAGCATCTCAAAGTGCTTTTGCAATGCAATTGAAAGCATATATAAAATGCTTAATTAAATAAAAATGAGAAAAGGCTACCCATATAAAAACAGATATAAAAGACTTCAGATTCATGCCTTTGTTTTATGGTCATTAGACCATTGCAAAGCAAAGCTTGACAATACAAAACAAGTCAAAAATAGAAATTGACTTGGACACAATAAACCGCAACCTAAACAAACCTAGAATGGTGGATTTCCTTGGCATATCACACCTTGCCCCTTTAAAAAAGGAAATGTTATTGCTCTCAATGAATATTAAAATGATTAAAAATGAAATAAACTATAAGCTGTGCAAAACTGAATAAAACTTTGTAGCATCAGAATAAATTTAAAATTCTGAATAACATCCACTGTGGTACTATAATTATTGTTAGGGTTTTTTTTAATACTAACCCAGCTCCCCAATCAATTTCCAAGGGCAGTTTGCCAGAAATAATAGAGCAAATGAATGAATGAAAGCAATGTTTAATAAAACAATGAAAATGTAAATGATAGATTTTTTTAAAAAAAATCACATATGTGTCATAAAAACATTTACCTTTCTTGGTCTGGTAACAACTGATATTGAGAGGTGCATTGCCACTGAACAAAACTAGCATAGTGAATAGCCACTGGTAGCCTTTAGGCTGCAGACCTAACTTCATTTACCTGTAAGCCCAGTTGAATTCAATGGGACTTACTTCTGAACAGGCCCGGTTAAGACTGCAGTCTTTTACTCCATGAAACTGCAGAGTTCCCTTTTCAAACCATCTAAGTTGTTGGGCATCCACATATACTGCAGCAACACATTCCACAAGTTAACTGCTCATGGTGTGAGCTTTGTTGTGTCTCATGAATCCTGCTGCCCATTAACCTCATTGGAATACTATGAGAGAGGGAGAAGAACTTTTTTTCTATCCATTTTCTCCACATCAACTTAAGCTGGGGGAATGCAAGTGGTGCCCCCCAGAAACTGTTGTACTATAAGACCCATCATTTCTGACCATTGACCATGCTTGCTAGAGCTGATGGAACTTGGAGACCAGCAATGTCTGGAGCCAACAGTTACAGATAGGTAGCCGTGTTGGTCTGCCATAGTCAAAATAAAAAAATTCCTTCCAGTAGCACCTTAAAGACCAACTAAGTTAGTTCTTGGTATGAGCTTTCGTGTGCATGCACACTTCTTCAGATACCACACGAAAGCTCATACCAAGAACTAACTTAGTTGGTCTTTAAGGTGCTACTGGAAGGAATTTTTTTATTATGGAGCCAACAGGTTGTCTACCCCTGACTTAGGCAATCAAAACCAGGTGGAATAAGTCCTACTAAACTCAACATAATGCAAATACCATTTTGCTGTCAAAAGTTTTCTTTTGTCTGCTGTCATAAAAGGCAAATTTCTTACTTGCAGAGAACCAAAGAACTGAAAGGCAGCAAGGGAGGCAGAAATCAGTAGATCATCAAAATATTCCCAAACTTGTACTGATGCCAAGTTCCTCCAATAGCCATTGCAGATCAGTCTATATATCGTTCTGCTTATCATGCACCCCAAGCAGAGAGCACAAGGGAGTGAGGTGCTTATGGAACAAAGAATGTGGCTAAGCAAACCTTTGCAGCCCAAAATTCTGGCTGTGTCCGATGTTACAGCGGGAGGCAGAGCTATCCGGGGACACCCATCAAATTCAATTTGAAGCAAAATATGGCCATCAAGTTATGCTTTACTCTTCACCAAAAAAAATAAAAAATGATTTATATGTTGGGATTCATGAAAAGCCAGTTAGTCTTAAGCTCTCTATTTCACCATTGCTGCTCAAAAATCAGATCTGAAGTTTCCATTGACCCCCTTCCCCAGGCCAAATAAGTAGGGATGCTTGTGAAAGTCTCGCCATTCAAATTTCTATTTGGATTTATCTGCTCTTGGTTCTAGAAGGGAAGCCAATGCATTGGCAATTGGCCACTCTCCCACTTTTGATTTCTAGACTGTGCTCCAGATCATTGCATATGCATGCTTCACACGTTCTCCTACCCTATGTTTAAAATGATGCATGATGTACAGGAAGTGGACAGGTTTTCTCCCTTCTCTTGACACATGAACTTGTGGACATCCAATGAAACTAAACGTTGGGAGACTCAGGACAGACCTAAGAAAATACTTATCCACACAGCACATAGTTAAACTTTGGAATTACAAGAGGCAGTGATGATGTCAACATGGTGTTTAACAGGTTTTGGAGCAAGCCCCACCCAAGGAGATATAATTCAAAGAGATCATCATTCTGGAAGTAGCATGTACACATGAATCAAAGCCTCCCTGAAGATAACAGAGCTCAGCTAGGAACCATCTTACTACAGAGGGAAAGTATGGAATATTAAAAGATGGTTCATGGGTATGTGAATCTAAACACCCTGGTACTTAGTTGGAAAGTGTTTCTGGAACCATGATAACCTGATAACGCAGAGGGAGAGAGATAACCCAGTCACCCTTCATTGTGTGTTTCCACCTGAGCATTCGCTGGTGTGATCTGGTCTTGTGGTACCCAGTTCTGGGAAATAAAATATGCAAGAATATTGTCTGCCACACGATCTGCCAGAAGTTTGTTGTTATACCATCTGGGCAGCTTTTATTTATCCAGCTGTATTTCTTTGGCTTTGCATTTTTAATTGGCACATCTTTCAAGAGGAGCAGCATTGCTTTAACCTCTTCCGTTCCACTCTACGAAGCTATGTCTACAAAGCAAAGCACCTCCCCCCAAACTCAGCATTTCCATTTCATCAAGGGTATATTGGTACCTGAGCAGTCTTTTATGTATTTCCCCCCCATGCTCCTCATCCAAACATCCATGGAGTGATTGGGAACTTGTTGCTCTCCAGATTTTGTTGGACTGTAGGTCCCGTCAGCCTCAGCAAACATGGACAATGGTCAGGGATGATGGGAGTTGTAGTCAAGCAATGTCTGGAAGGTCACAAGTTCCCATCTCCGCTTGAAATGGTATAAGAGTTCATATCCACAGACTCAACACTCTGCAACCGTAGCATGAAGTGAAGGCTTGCAAGCATGAAACGGGCCATCTCAGGTCAAGCACAAGTGCTGGAGATTTCATAACAATTCATATAATGTTAACAAATGCAAGAAATTTAGTTACTTCACACATTCCAGTGCAAGGCACTGAGATGCTATTTTGTAACATGCACAACTAGTTGTGAGCTCCAGCTTGTTGCTGAATGAGCTTTGTGCCCAGCCTCCAGGAACTTGGGCTCTCAGGGAAAGCAGTAAAGCAAAGTGAGACCATAAATGCATCTAGACAGCTCCCAAGCACCTATAAGAAACTTAGCCCCATATATGCTGATCATGCTTGCTGGGCTCTATCTCCCTGAAGAAACTGTCTGTTAGACTAAAGAGACCTTGCGTTATATTATATTGCATTTGGTTTCTGAAGACTGGAAAGAGTCTTCAGAAAGGGACTAATCCTCTCAGCTAGAAGATGGTGGCTGGGCTGTGTCCTCTGTCTACGAGGCCCTGAATAAGGTACTAGCTGTTCTCTCCCTGAGGAAGTAGCCTGAACCCAGGGGAGTAGCTAGCGATTTGTGCATGGGGGCGCTGTGGCGATCCACACTCCACCCAGGGTGGGGGCGCCATGGTGATCCGCCCAAGGGGGCACTGTGGCAAGCTGCCCACGGAGTTCGCCTGGTGGGCGCTAGCCCCATGCTGCCATTTTGGGCATCGTGGTGACCCGAGCCACCACGTCACTCCTAGGAGAGACCCGTGGCTTGGGCGCACTGCTGGCCAGGCCCTGCGGTAAGTGCTGCCCCCTGTAGTGTGCCATTTTGTCACCCCCCATGGATGACACTTGGGGCGGACCACAACCCCCACCCCACCCCTTCCTACGCCCCTGCCTGAACCTCATCTGAGCTCTCTGCCATGCATGGCAAGATCTCCAGGTCATGGGTTATGATTTCAACTTTCCCATATTTGGAAAATGGTGGACTGCTACAGTATACGCAGCATAGCACATGCAACATGCCTGTCAACTGCCCCCCAAAAGGCAGGACATCCCATTTTGTCACTTTGCTCCTGCAATTTTCTGGGTTAACAGAGTTGCAAACCGATTATTATTTGTTCGGGAAGCAATTAACACTGAAGTGAGCACCAGATTTCCCCTACATTCCACTGGGTTTCCACAAGTGGCTTTTACATCATGTGAAAACTGAACTATAATTTGGGAATTAATGGAAAAACATGGGCGGGGGGGGGGCAGAATAAACTTCAATGTGAATGCAACCTAAGTCAGCATTCCATAGCTAGTGGGCACACACAGATCTCTTTGGGAAGTTTGGGGTATCCCCCTCCCAGGATCTCTTTTCTAAATACAGTTTTGTACTTCTGCAAATCCCATGGTTCTCCCATGTCTGCAGCTATCTACTTCTTGTACATGGGCAAAGCAGTTTTGGCTACATTAAGGCCTGGCACCTGAAGAATTCAGAGATATGATGATGATGATGATGATGATGATGATCCTACTTTTTCATAGACTGGTGGCTTATACAAATTAGAACAGCACAGATAAAATCCTGGAAGCTAAAAATATATAAATGTCTATTGTAAAAAGTAATTAAACTCTAATAGAATTAAAATGAATTATTTTTTAAAAAATCTATTAAAATAGATGATACTTGCAAAATTTGTCCTGAACATTTGATGCCAGTTTTCAGAAAAGCAGAATATATCCAAGTCGGGGAAATGAAGGTTTGATTGTTTGTTTTTCACTTCAGAGCTTTCAGAAAGGCAGAATACATCTGGGATGGGTGTGGAGGGGAGAGAAACAGTATTCCATCCTTATACTTTGGGTTGATATATTATTGTCTCTCCATTTGAGAGATCTTTTAATATAGTGCATCAGAAAATGGTATGAGGCTTGGGAAGTATTGGGAAATGGATACTCAGGCTTACTAACCATTTGAGGCCAGCAAACAAACTCAGCTACATCTAAACAAAGAAGCGTCCCATAAATCTCGGTGGACTTCTCCAAGCGTTTCCACAGCCTTCCTTCCTGGGCTGCTCCTGCAGAAGATCGCAACCTCTTCCACAGTTGTTTTCAGCATCTAGCTAGGTCTGTAGCAGTCAGCTCTGGTCAAATTATTAAGCCATGATATTTATGAGGCTGTGCATTATTCCATCCTTGCCATAACTGTCAAATCAATCTGATTAAAAGTGCTCCCATCTGGTTCTCATGAAAATAAATTATCGAAATAATCTGCTTCTTTCCCTTCTTCCTTTATTGAAAGCCGGTCTTTATGGCTGTCAAATGTGTTACCCTCTATTTAACAAAATGGACAATGGAGATAGCCGAGAGATTTTTTTTTGGGGGGGGGATAAATAAATAACGCAAAACAAATCACAGCAGAGTGGTTTGTAATAAGGTTCAGTGCATTTAAAGATAAAAGCCCAAGAGTGCAGTACTGAGAATTGGAGCTCATGGGGGAGGCTAAGAGGACGGCAGTTTTGAGCAAACACTTCATTAGGGATGAATAATGGATGTGATCTAATGAGAGCAAAATTGTGGCTTGAGAAGGACAGGGAGCTGAGCTGTCAATGATTCACAATTGCCTCACAGAGAGAAGGACTGGTCAAGTGTGCTTCTGCCTTCTGCCTGTCACCAACGAGATCTTCCTTGCATCCATGGACCTGAAGTTGAATGTTCATCCTTAAATTAGGCTGCATGCACACCATACATTTAATGCATTTTTCCTGCCCTCTCCCCACAAAACCCTGGGAACTATAGTTTACTAAAGGTGCTGTGAATTATTTGCTCTGTGGCGAGTAAACTAAAGTTCCTGGGATTCTTTGCAGGGAGCTATGTGCTTCACCTCCTGGCAAATAGAAGGGGAAGAAATGGAGGCAGTGAGAGATTTTACTTTCTTGGGCTCCATGATCACTGCAGATGGTGACAGCAGCCACGAAATTAAAAGACGCCTGCTCCTTGGGAGAAAGGCGATGGCAAACCTAGGCAGCATCTTAAAAAGCAGAGACTTCACCTTGCCAACAAAGGTCCGTATAGTTAAACCCATGGTTTTCCCAGTTGTGATGTATGGAAGTGAGAGCTGGACCATAAAGAAGGCTGATCGCCGAAGAATTGATTCTTTTGAATTATGGTGCTGGAGGAGACTCTTGAGAGTCCCATGGACTGCAAGAAGATCAAACCTCTCTATTCTTAAGGAAATCAGCCCTGAGTGCTCACTGGAAGGACAGATCATGAAGCTGAGGCTCCAATACTTTGGCCACCTCATGAGAAGACAAGACTCCCTGGAAAAGACCCTGATGTTGGGAAAGATGGAGGGCACAAGGAGAAGGGGACGACAGAGGACGAGACGGTTGGACAGTGTTCTCAAAGCTACAAACATGAGCCTGACCAAACTGCGGGAGGCAGTGGAAGACAGGTGTGCCTGGCGTGCTCTGCACCATGGGGTCACGAAGAGTCGGACACGACTAAATGACTAAACAACAACAACATATGCTTTAATTATCTGGTGGCTATGCAGCCATAGTTTCTGCTGTTATTCAGTATCTTGACCGTTGGGGACATGAAATCTCTGGTGATTCATGTTAAGAAGTCCTTGATTGTTTCCCAACCAAATACTTATTTTATTGCCAAAATGTGCTTTGCACAGCTAGCTACAGTTCTCTGTAGAACTTTGCCTGGTGTGTTTTTCTCCTGTGAAAAATTCATTGGTGCAAAATGTGTGGTTCATGAAATTTTCCCATCTGCCCCCCTGCCACTGCAGCTATTTCTAACATCCTAAAGATTGCACCTCAGGATATTTTGGAGTGACTTTTATGGTCTGTTGCTCATTATTCCCCATTGAAAGCAGTGGTCATATCTAGCATTTCACACTGGGCTATATTGCTTCCTTAAAGCGACAGCTTCTAACTTAAGTGGTTTAGCAAATGTTTGATGCAACATGGCATAACTTCCCCACAAAGAAATCCGAATACAGTGGTCCCTTGGGTTAAATACTTAATTCGTTCTGGAGGTCCATACTTAACCTGAAACTGTTCTTAACCTGAAGCACCGCTTTAGCTAATGGGGCCTCCTGCTGCTGCTGCACTGCCGGAGCACAATTTCTCATCCTGAAGCAAAGTTCTTAACCCGAGGCACTATTTCTGGGTTAGCGGAGTCTGTAACCTGAAGCGTATGTAACCTGAAGCATATGTAACCCAAGGTACCACTATAAAGCTCAATAGTTAGCATTGCCTAACCTTGCCGGCAAGCTTTGTGTAAACAACTCAGGACAAATCTGCCATATATTTTGGAAAGTGGCTTGTGCATTTGTCTGCTTGTTCTCTATGGGTTTGGACACAGCTTACCGTAGATATTACCATATTTTGGCACAGGCTTGGCCACCTCTTGAGATAGTCGTCAAACACAGCATGAGGATTTCCAAGGTGGGGGTGGGGGGTTGCTGTTGACATTTGGATGCCAGGCACCATTTTGAATCAAGATGGTGCTCTGATAAATGACTTTGGTCTGACTTCACCTGTTTTGGAGCACAGGTTTGGCCACCTCTGGAGATATCATCACCAAACTTGGCAGCAAGGTCCCTGAGCTGCAGCGGCAGACTTCATCACCATTTGGAAGCCAAGCGCCATTTTGAATCAAGATGGTGAACTGAAAGGTGAGTTTGGTGTGACTTCACCAAGTCAATGGAGTGGCAGGTCGAAAGTCACAAATTACACTAGCCATTTAAACAGCACAATACATTTTGGTTTCTAACAAAATCCTGGGCACCACTGGGCACTCGTCACTAGTCCTCAGTAAACATGTCACCCAGAAGCAACCTCTTCCTGAGAGAGAACATATTGCCTAAGGCAGATATGGGGGAACATTGGACCTCCAAATGTTGCTAAACTACAACTCCCATCCCCCCTGGCCATTGGCTAGGCTTGCTAGGGCTGATGGGAGTTGTAGTTCAATAACATCTGGAGATCCAAAAGTCCCCCATGCCTGACCTAGTGCCTTTACGGCAGAGGTGAGATTCAAACCAGCAACTTCCTGATTCATAGCTCAATCTTTCAGCCACTATGCTACAGTAACATTTCAGCCACAGCACTTACCCATCTGCTATGGGCTTCTAGGATCATGGAGGAGGAGGAGCAATGGAACCAATTCAGAAGAATAGGTCTATCAATGACTATGATCATGATAGCTAAAGCAGAAAAATGAAATATCCCATTCAGAGGTAGCATTCCTTAAATTATCAGATTTCAAGGACAAGTCAATCTGCCAATTTCAAAACCATTTCCATGGGCCAATAGAACATAAATAATAGAGTGTTATCTGTGCACATGTCTTACAGTCTCTTCTTGGAAAAATTCGGACATTGGTTATGTTTACTCACAGCTCAGTGGCATTTCATAGCTCAGGGACTTTCTGAACCAAAATTATCCCTTGATTTCAACACATTTCATCTTGACTATTCAGATACTTTTCTGAGAGCACATCTTATTATCTACACAGAAGTTGCTCTGAGGGTAATCTCATGGAAAGTTTGTTCAGCTCTTCTGTAACATTTCTAAATCCATTTTGTTTCCCCTCTTAACTCCCAAGCAGTCAAGCAGATTGCAGAGGTCTAATTTCTGTGTGTGACACGAGCAACAAAGAAAGCGTATCCCTGGGAAAACCTTCACACATTCTCCCTCTTCTTCCCAACACATTTAAATGTGCTTTCCATGTCTATCAGTCCATACATATCCAAGGCGACAGCTACAACCAGCAGCATATTGAACATCTGCCATTTTCCTTGCCAAAATCCCATATCTAGTGTGCTAAAAATATGGTAGAATTTGAAGAGGAAAAGCAATGAGGCTGTAGAACCAAAGCATGAACTTTTGCCACACACATATATATGGAAACAAACAATGCCACACACACACACACACACACACACACACACACACACACACGTTGTTGTTGTTTAGTCGTTTAGTCATGTCCGACTCTTCGTGACCCCAAGGACCAGAACACGCCAGGCACTCCTGTCTTCCACTGCCTCCCGCAGTTTGATCAGGCTCATGTTTGTAGCTTCGAGAACACTGTCCAACCGTCTCGTCCTCTGTCGTCCCCTTCTCCTTGTGCCCTCCATCTTTCCCAACATCAGGGTCTTTTCCAGGGAGTCTTCTCTTCTCATGAGGTGGCCAAAGTATTGGAGCCTCAACTTTACGATCTGTCCTTCCATATATATATATATATATATATATATATATATATATGGAAACAAACAATGGTCTATTTTGACTTCATTAACATGTTGTAAAAGGCACGCGCACGCACACACACACCACGTACTTTCTGGAACATTCCAATGAACTCAAACTATATCCATGTTTAATATGTTTTCTTTTGAATTTTGTACACTTCAAAAGAAATCTGAGAGCCGGGCAAAACTGTATGCAAGTAATAGATGACAGAGCTTGCTACCTTGGCAGAATTCTGATAAATGCCCAGTAGATGCTCATTACCGCAAAAGCGACAAGCGAACCCCCAAGCCTAACATTTTGTTGTTTCAGAAACCAGTGAGGCAAGATCAAAACCATTGGTGAGAAAAGAGTGGAGCTGTCTCTAAAGGAAGAACTGCCATGCTCAGGCCAGATTGCAAATTGCTCCTGTGTGGATATGAAAAAAGCAAAGAAGCAGCCAAACTTTCCTTCACTTTTCTTGAGCGAATGGATATTGTATATTGTGCCTTCTTCTAAATGATCTGGACAGTTGTTAAGATAAGGGCCATTATTTCTCGCTAAGTAAATATTGCAGTAAAAAAAAAGTATCATCCAAATAAATTGTGCTCATCTTACCTCTGTGGCTGGCTAATGATGCTGATGTGGATAATAATAATAATAATAATAATAATAATAATAATAATAATAATAATAATAATAATAATAATAATAATACTTTTATTTATACCCCACCCATCTGGCTGGGTTGCCCCAGCCACTCTGGGCAGCTTCCAACACATAAAAACATAATAAAACATCAAACATTAATAGTAACAATCTAATCCAATATAAAAGTTAAAATAAACAACATATCAAACAAAGCAACATCCAACAATACATCAGAATCTAATACAGTGGTACCTCGGGTTACAGACACTTCAGGTTACAGATGATTCAGGTTACAGACTCCACTAACCCAGAAATAGTACCTCAGGTTAAGAACTTTGCTTCTGGATGAGAACAGAAATCGTGCTCTGGCGGCGCGGCAGCAGCAGGAGGCCCCAAGTGGTACCTCAGGTTAAGAACAGTTTCAGGTTAAGAACAGACCTCCAGAATGAATTAAGTTCTTAACCCAAGGTACCACTGTAGTAAACAGTAAAATTAAACATCAGCAAATAATAATTAAACAGTTCATACTTATCAACCACAATAAAGAATTACCAATCTATAATCAATAAAAATAACAGCAAATCACAATGCATAAAATACCACAAAACGTACCAAACCATGTAAAAGGATTAATAATAAGAAGAAGAGAGTCAAGCATCAATGTGCACCATTTTATATGCACATAGCTATCCTCATTCTGCCACTACTCTTTTAATCAGGGATAGCCAATGTGGTGCCAATCTGGACATTGTTGGACTACAGCTCCCGTAAGTTACACCTCCATGGCCTATGGCTAGGGACTATGGGAGCTGTAGTCCACCATCCCATCCGCTACCCCTCCTCAGAATGCATCCATGAAATATCCACACACACACGTTCCCAGTTACTGAATGGTGCTGTGAAAAGTTATAGAAGGGGATCTTAGATCAGGCCTAGTTTTAAGAAGATTTGTTGGCTACACTATCGGTGGAGAGGCTCCCCCACTCAACATCCACTGAAAACTGCATCCTTCGTGAGAACTTCACACTATGATATGCTGTATAATGTACACTTATTCTTATATGGCAACGGAGCAGATGACAGAGTTATGATTGGTGCAAGATAAGGTAATATAGTCTAGGTCAAGGGTTCATCCTTGATCTGAGATAAACATCGATCTCAGCTTTGCTTCAAGACCTGTGACTCACATGTCTGTTTCTTTAACGCACATGTATAGACATTTGTAGTCCATGCCTCCTTCCCTTAGTAATTTTATCACTGTTTTCGAGCCCTGTGTCAGGTATTCATAATAATGCTGCCTTCACCTTCCCCAGTGCCAGATTTATGTATAGGCTAAGTAGGCTGAAGCCTAGGGCCTCTAAATCTAGGGGGCCTCCTCAGCCCTCCCGCTCCCCAGCTAGCAGTCTCCCCTCTCACAAAATGCTTCAACTCAGCCTTTGCGCTGTTGACTGAACACCTCCTGCTGTGCAGATAATGGAGCAAGCTCATAAATTGTATCCCTCCTGGCATCCTGGCCAACTCTATTACACTGGTGTAAACCCTGGTGCACCAGAAGCACAGAATAGCAGCAAATAAAATCCGCTCATACGTCAGCAACTGATAAGACTTGTCAACCAGTTCTTCCAAGGTCTTCCTAAATTATAAAGCTCCAAAAATACAGGCCACAAGAGAGCAGGTCTGGGAAGAGCAAGGCCTACAATGGGCACCACCAGGCCCTGCTCCGTGTAACTCCTGCCCTGTCATTGGATAGAGTGCCCACTTGCCCTCCTTCTTGAAATGGAATGCTCTCTATTGGAGTCTCCAGGTCCAGTACGAAGACCATAAGAAAGGAGAGCAGGGACCTTGAAGTTCCCAACAGCTGTTAATCAAGCAAGCACACGGGTCATCTTTGTCACAGCCAGGATGCCTATGTCCTGGCCAGGCCTGCACCCAACCTTGTTTCAGTAGAATCTTGTTTGTCCTCAGTAACCAAAATTATAATATCAATGTATGCAAGCAGAAAAGTTGTTTTCCTTCATTTGCAAGGAATCGTACGAAACAAAGTGGCACTAATAAAGAAAAGTTCCAGGGTGGCAACAGAAAGCAAACTAAAAATGCTTTTGCAGTTCATCAAAACTATCCAGCAATATCAAGTTATAGGAAAACTGGTGCTATTAACAGTAATCCTTCTAGTTGGTTAATGGTTTGGCAACTTCTATGCACATGACGTGTGATGCTAATTATTTTCCCCATGATAACTAATCAGAGGCAGCTACAGCAGAGCTATGAGATTCAGGTGAGGGTCAGATGCCTTGCCAATCCCAGCAGGTATATAAGAGGCCTCCGGCCTGCCCAGGCCTCCAGCCTGGAAAACCTGTGTATAGTACGCAGATCTGAAAGAGCCACAAAGGGTAAACTATTAAGTAGTGAGTGGACAAAGCAGACGACACAGAGATTTCTCCAAGTAGTTCTTTATAAGTAAGCTGGAACTGAACTGAATGCAAACAGCTCAGCCGGCCTGCTTTTATAGGCAGCCGGCTGTCAACATTGTAACAACAGCAGCCCAGGGTTTCCCGCCTAAATTAACTGACGTGGACCTGAGTGAAAACTATATACACAATATTCCCTGATTGCCAGGGTGAGAACTTCAATACTTAACACCCCTCCCCACCGAGATAAGGCATTAGTTACAATCATAGTGGTTCCATTACATAAAGCAATACCCTTATTGATTCAGTACGGCACATAAGTATATCGATTCTAATTTTACAAATTCACAGAGAAGATTTGGGAACCTTCAAGCTTCCAAGAGGTCCATAGTTTAACCTCAGAGGATGCTGAGCCATGGTTAAATGCCATGAAGGCTGAACTTGATTCCTTAGAGAGGAACAAGGCCTGGGAAGTAGCTCCAGGCCTGCCCAGGCCACAAAAGGTTTACAAAGTTCAGTTATTGCAAAAGTTTTTCAGTGTTAATTTTATTCATTTTTTTAAATCACCATGGTATTTAACAACAATATCTTATGTCCTTTAGAGGAGAAATTGTGAATTGCAGAATTTTAAATACCTGTCATCATCCTTGGCTTCACTCAATTTTGTTTATAACACTCTTTCATTTTCTTCTAGTTGTGAGGGTGGGGGATGGGGAGAGGCCTCACAAGTGGAGTAGCCTAGGGCCTTTCTTCAGCTAAATCCGGCCCTGACCTTCTCACAATCCGCTTTTGGGATAAGGGGTTATTGGTCTGTTAGTCTGAATATTCTGTGAAATTGCTGCTTTACTACAGGCCTCCCAATTCCTGGGACACATCCAACATTAAAAATAAATGCAGATTTTGTGGCTCTAAGATATGCATTGTTTAATCATGGTTTTGCTTGTTTGGATGCACAGAGACTCCAGAATAATAATTAATGTTTCCTTTCAAAAGGTTTGCTCAAGTGTCTTCTGCCCGTTTAAAGTTATGCCTCTCCTTCTGGACAGCTGCTGTTTGTTGGTTTTTGCCAGAGACGAGCAAATGCTACAGCGATCCATCCTGATGCTGCGGAGAAACATGCGCTGAACTTTGCATGGAAAACAAAGAGGCTTAGATTTGATTCACAGTCCCCCCGCAAAATAAGGAATGTTTTTGCATGCTGCACCTAAGGCAGTTTGAATGCTCAGAGGTCCGTGTCCTATAAAGAATGCAGTGGCGCCAGATGCTGATACTAGTGCAATGTGTTCCACAAGTTGTACGGAATGCAGTCATGCCCTGGGCCCTCAAACACTCAAAACACATGTTGGCAACAGCACAAATACAGCAACAGCAGACTTCGGCATCGCTTTGTTTCAGCAAACATTGGCTTGCTGCACACACCCCTAAGTCTACCAGGTCGCAGTACATGTTTTCAAGATGTGGGATGGGAGTCATTCACTATGCACCACATTTTACACTTGTACAAAGGAAGTACTAAGAAGTAACATCATTATTAGCAAAGCTTGGGTGCCATGGATAGAATACTGGGTTTGGCTTTAGGAAAATGTAAGAACGTAGCAAGGGCCTGCCAGAGAAGGCCAGTGGCCCATCTAGTTCAAAATCTCCTTCTCACAGCAGCCAACCAGATGTCCATGGGAAGCCCACAAGGAGAAACTGAGTGCAAGACTGCTCTCTCCACCAGTGATTCCAAGCAACTGGCATTCAGAGGCATATCTACTTCTGACGGTGGAAGTATACCTTGGCCATCATAGGTGGTGTCCAGTGATAGCCTTCTCCTCCATGAATTTCTCCAACTCTCTTTTGAAGCCATCTGGGTTGTTGGCCATCACTGCCTCCTGTGGGATGGCAGAGAGTATTCTGAAATATTTTTATAAAAGTTGTAGGAGTGGGGGGTTATGCAGCAGATTTTTCCCAACCTGGTGCCCACCAGATGTTCTGGAATGCAACTTCCATCAGTCCTAGCCCTGGCTACTAGGTAGAGTTGGCTTTATGATGGATCTGAACCACCCCTGGAGAAGTGATTTTTCTGGCAAAATAGACCTCTGGCCCATCATGAGAACCCAGAAGTTAGTCATCCTTTCCATCAACTATATATTCAGAAAATATCTCACACATGGTGTGTATGTGTGTGTGTATGCACTCACCCATACCCACACACAACAAGAGCACAAAGAAATATGACCCACCATCTGAGGCAGGTTTGAGGCCGAACGACAAGTTCCACCCCACTGGGTGCTGAGGTTGGGGTGCTGCAGGGCATAGCAGCTATGATGTAGTGAATTGAGCAGAACGGAAGACGAAAGGTGGGGGGCACCGAATTTTGACCTCACACAGGGCACTGCTGAAATTTGAAAGACCAAAGTCTGCTCCCCTGCCGTCGGTCAGAAAGGAGAATTTCTGTTCAATCCTTTTTCTCAATAAAAAGGCTTACCTGAATGTTGGGTAGAACTTCATTACAGCTGAGGTCACTATGGACCAACTATGAAGTGTTTTTGGTTGCACTCACATAGACAGACACTCACACAGACAGACCTGGCTAGATGCACCCTGGCCATTCTTGGTTCTGTGCTCACACATGGCAATGGGAGAATCATGTTCTTACTAGGCAAGTCTATAAGTTGGCAGACAGCATTTCTTCTGATGGCCCCGGAGGCAAAATACTGTGAATAAGATCTCTTTAAGAATATCTGCACTGCTGTACTGGTTGGCCAATGCTATGCACCATGCACAAACCCATATACTGGAAATAGTCCTTGTGTGCTTTGGTATTTGAAACTGATCAGCCTCTTTGAAAAGTCAGTGAATCGTGACATCTTCTCCCTATTCTAATCAGCATCCTGCTCTAAGAGCCAGTGAGCTTTCTACCGTAGGAACTAATGAATCTGCTAGATAAATCCCCTCACTGGGTGAAAGATCAGGTAATGCTATTATGGCTATTGTTACTAAGGGACAATCTTGCTTTAACAGTGGCACTGCAGGCAATTTTCTTTGATATTCCCTCTGAGGTATTCCAGCTGGGTAGGCTGAATAATTTTTAGCCTGATGTTGTCAACCTCCCAGGAAGCTCCAACCCTTTGCTTAATTATGAAACTAGGGCCCCCATTCTGCAATGATACTACAGCCTGGATAGCTCAGTTGGTTAGAGCATGATACTGATAACGCCAAGGCTGCAGGTTCGAGGCCCATATGAGACAGCTGCATATTCCTGCATTACAGAGGATTGGACTAGATTATCCTCAGGGATTTTCCAACTGTACAATTCTATGATTCTATGAATCATACTGTGATACTTTTCAGCAGAACATTTTCTAGGGCTGAGCTGAATTTGGGGGTAGAGAGGATCCACATATTGCCATAGTGCCAGGCTGCAGGCACTACAAAGGGGGTTCTCCAGGGGTTGTTGGATTTCCATTCCCATCATCCCTGACCATTGGCCATGCTAGCTGGGGCTGATGGGAACTGGAGGCCCCAGACTCCCCATTCCTGTGCTAAGGGATATGGATTGGCAATGATCACAATGGAGCTCACTTTTTTTGAGCATGTAAGAAGGGGAAGGATTGAAACTGCAATTCATAGTGCACATGATTACCCACCAAACTATTGATGTGGGGGCCCAAATTCTAAAGAGAGGTGTTTCTGTACCTTCATTTTGAAGTTTCTGTTACCTGCCAGAGGTGGATTTAGGGGAGCGTGGTTGGTTTGGGTCACGCTGGGGGTACAGAGCTTTGAGGGTGCTGCAAGGAGCAACACAACTATGATTTAGAATTGAGTGTGAGAGATGAGGGAGCACCAAATTTTGGCATCACTCAGGGCACTGCTGAAAATTGAGACCCCCCACAGTCTACCACTCCACCTGCTGAATATTTACTTCTTTACCTTGGCATTTGACAGCTGAGATTTTTAGGATCTCATCTTTTTTTAGGGCCTACCTCTTTAGGAACCAACTCTTCAGACTGTGTTTGTTTTAAACTGGTTTTAACACTTCGTTTTAAATTGCTGCAACCCGCCACAGGATCTTGTGGTAAGAAATAAAAATATTCATAATCGTAGTAATGTGGCACCAAGGAACAGCAACTTTTGTTACAGTAGGCATTAAGGAAGGGATAACGTAGGCATTTTATGTCAGACCAATGTGCCTGATTTTGCAAAGTATGGAATGCACAGACAAATGTACTAGGGCCTACCTGTCTGAGCAGAAACAGATGTGCTTGTTAAATTACAATACAATACAATACGATAATCTTTATTGTCATTGTCCCATACAGAACAACGAAATTGAAAAAAAACTACATCAGACATTCAAAAACCCACAAGCCTGCTATCCCAGCTATCCCAGCCTGGTTAGCCCCTAAAAACCCCATAATTGAATACAATATGCTCACATAAAGACTACCTTAAAGGTAAAGGTACCCCTGCCCGTACGGGCCAGTCTTGACAGACTCTAGGGTTGTGCGCTCATCTCACTCTAGAGGCCGGGAGCCAGCGCTGTCCGAAGACACTTCCGGGTCATGTGGCCAGCGTGACGAAGCTACTCTGGCAAGCCAGAGCCGCACACGGAAACGCCGTTTACCTTCCCGCTAGTAAGCGGTCCCTATTTATCTACTTGCACCCGGGGGTGCTTTCGAACTGCTAGGTGGACAGGCGCTGGGACCGAGCAATGGGAGCGCACCCCGCCGCGGGGATTCAAACCACCGACCATGCGATCGGCAAGTCCTAGGCGCTGAGGTTTAACCCACAGCGCCACCCGCGTCCCTAAAGACTACCTTACACTGCATTTAAAACCAAAATTGCATTTGGAAACAAACTGTTTCTCAGGCAGCTAGTCCTAGTCTTTATAACCCTGTACCTTCTTCCAGAAGGCAGAAGCTGAAAGAGATCATTTCCGGAGTGCTCACTATCCCGCACTATCTCTGCAGCTTTCTTATGGCACCTGCAAGCATAGATTTGATCCAAGGTAGGAAGAGTGCAGTCAGATTTGGGTATAAAAACAGCTTAAGAAAGATGGACTGCCCTTCTAAAGTTTGGACTGTTTCTCTGAACCTTTTCTGCCATTTATTTTGAAATTATACACCTAACTATGATGACATAAGGTTTGAGGTTGATTTGGTCTTTCACAATACACTCTGCCATGCATGGATCCAAGCTCTATGTCAGCTATCTCAAGGTTAGAATAGATGATTTTGGAATCTCTCCTTCAGTTACATCTCCGTTTATATCTGACTCTCTTCCCCATCCTTAATCAAAGTGCACACCTGTACCTTAGCTTTCATTTTCTCAGCTTTGTGGAGCTTAAGCCAACACAAGAAAGCTTTAACTCTGGCCTTAAACCAGAGTGGCTTTTGCTAAAGGAGCTTCTGCAGCAGCAAAGCCCACTGAAATCAAGAAGAACACTTCCATGTATTCCCTGATCAAAGACTCCAAGACCAGATGAATTCTCCAAACACCAATTCTTTAGCTGTGGGTGAGAAGGTCACACACTGTCATGACTAGGTCACAAACAGTCGCATTGCATCTTCTGAATTTAGTGACTTTCGCCGGAATGCCATTGCTCAGTGAAAAAGTTTTCAAGTTGCCTTAACGGATGTGCCATTCTGATGGTTATTAACATTTTAGTAGAGAGTTCTTATAAAAAGAAGGCACCCTGGAGTGCTACTGTAGTGAAAGGACAAAGGATAGTTAATTAAATCATGTTAACGCCTTGCCAGATGGCTTCAGTGTCATGGCTATGTCATGCCAAAAGCCAAATTTGTTGTGGTGGATTCTCTCCCCCTCCCCCCATTTTCTTTTTCAAATGCTCTTCATACTAGCTTGGATCTAACATGAGTCAAATGCATATGGAGGAAAACAGAGTATCAAACTCCACTCTAATGTCACCTTTCCTGGTTACAAATAAAATACCTGACAAATCAACCCAACATGATGAGTCCCAAAACTGGGATGCGCATTTTCCTGACATACTCTCTGTAGACAATGCCAGGATAGATGGAGCAATGGTCTGATTCTGTATAGAACAGATTATTATATTCCTGTCTGGGGAAGTCAATCAAATTAAATCACTTAATCCAATCAAATTAAACTACTTAATCCAGCACAGATGTTTAAAGATGTTTAAATCTACATATATCATTGATACTAGACTGGAATAAGTGGCGCTATGCTAATTTGGGGATAGCAGCCTTGATTCATTCAAGGGCGGGGGAGAACTTTCCTCTTCTTGTTCTTTTATAATCGTTATTTAATTAGAATCAATAATAATCATTATTTATTATGATTATGCATTCCATTTATTCACCATTTCCCACAAGCGTCTCCGACAGGTTTACAAATCTCAAGAAGGGAATATGACAAGGCAACATGTGAGGACATTAAAATAAATATAATGAGTCCTTCTTTCTTTTCTACGATTGAAAACTTCTGTCTGCGTCACTCCCAACAAGAATTGGTTCCTGTTGGAAGTATCGGTGACGGTAAGAGGTTTTGTTTGTTTTTGCACCAAAGGAAACAACATTATGGGGAAATATTTTTTTATATATATCCTGTTAGGTGCAATAGAAATATTTGCACCAATTAGTGTTAAAATACGTTCTACTGGCAAAATTCCACACAATGCTTTTCATCCTTGAACTGCCGTGGTTTCCAGGTATGCACACTGTGAGGTGCACTCTATTCCAATTGAGTGCCTACGTTCAAAATGAATTGGGACCGTGGCCAAGCTGTTTTTGCAAAGAAAAGTGGGCAAAGAACATACAGTAGCTATCCATAATAACAGGCTGCCCGTAGTAAGCATAATGCCATATCTGCAAAGTGCCCTCAATTACTGTGTGTTTCCAGGGCATTGGGCCCCATTTATCTGTTTGAGATGAAACAGGAAATTCCGCCCTGCGCCAGCCATGCCACACCACCCCTGCTGAAGCATTCCTTACTTGGGTTGTATGGTGGCACAAAGCAGCAGCAGGTTCCAGCAAGATCTTGTGATGTTTTGGCAAGAGCTCTCAAGAACTCGGGACATGGGGTGGCACTGTGGGTTAAACCACAGAGCCTAGGACTTGCTGATCAGAAGGTCGGTGGTTCAAATCCCCGCAAAGGGGTGAGCTCCTGTTGCTTGGTCCCTGCTCCTGCCAACCTAGCAGTTCGAAATCATGTCAAAGTGCAAGTAGATAAATAGGTACCACTCCGGTGGGAAGGTAAACGGCGTTTCCGTGCACTGCTCTTGTTCACCAGAAGTGGCTTACTCATGCTGGCCACATGACCCGGAAGCTGTACGCCGGCTCCCTTGGCCAATAAAGCGAGATGAGCGCCGCAACCCCAGAGTCGTCCACAACTGGACCTAATGGTCAGGTGTCCCTTTACCTTTACCTCAAGAGCTCACCAGAAATTGGTGCCAATGCTGCCTCTGCCTCTCTGGCACAGGGCTGCCCAAAGTAGCTGCTTCACCCTGCTTCCTGGGAGGGCTGGCCCTGATGTGTTTATAGCCCAGTTACCCCATATTATTTTCCCATACAGTTCGATGTGTAACATAGCAAAACCTTATTTTCCTATGGTGGAATCTTGCAGAACCAAACACTCTTAGCACTTGACATTAATCTTAAATGGTGGACAACCCTTTCTTGAAAAGGCAGAAGGTTTTCGTTTAAAATTTGACAGAGCGTTAACACATTCTTGGCATCTCATACAGTAAAACACAGACCATCTTTGCATTCAGGTGCTCCAGCAATATTTGATATTCAAAACACATTAAAAAGAGAACGACAGCATGGAAAAGGCAGCTGTCCAAACCGAAGAGGAAGTGAACAAGTGTAACAAAAATTACACAATGCATTTGGTTCAAAGCATGCTAAAGTTAACAGCGGCACAGCTATAATAAACCTACCAAGGTAAAAGGTAAAGGACCCCTGGACAATAAATTCCAGTCAAAGGTGACTATGGTGTGCAGCGTTCATCTTGCTTTCAGGCCGAGGGAACCGGCATTTGTCCACAGAAGTTTTCTGGGTCATGTGGCCAGCATGACTAAGCCGCTTCTGGTGAACAAGAGCAGCGCATGGAAACGCCGTTTACCTTCCCACCAGAGTGGTACCTATTTATCTACTTGCACTTTGACATGATTTCGAACTGCTAGGTTGGCAGGAGCAGGGACCGAGCAACGGGAGCTCACCCCATTGCAGAGATTTGAATCGCCGACCTTCTGATCAGCAAGCCCAAGAGGCTCATTGGTTTAGACCACAGCGCCACCTGCTCCTATAAACCCACCAATGCATTACTGAATGACGTTGCTTTAAGGCAGGAGTGTGCAACTTGGGATCAACCAAAGTCCAATCCAACAGTCTGCCAGGGCTTGACACCTTAATATTGTAGTACGAGGCAGGGAAGCACAGCCACATTTATGTGCATACTCTGTTTAGCAAGAGACAAGGTCACATTTCAAGGGCAAAGCAATGATGGTAGGGGTGGGATCCACTACACATAAATTGGTGGCAGTATTGTGATCCAAAATCTCCCTGTGGCCAGGGGAGAGTCCCAAGGGCAAGACAGGGAGAGTGCCACCTTCAGCCCTGGTTTTGAATAGCTCTGGAATGCAATAGGCCACAACTTTATTGACTACAGATGCATGTTGTCTTGGCTTAGGCATTAGGTCTCTTGCATTACATCTGCATCCTCTATTAACCAGCCCAATCTGCAGGCCGGTTATCCCTTCAGGGTCATTCCTGAACAAGGACTGCCCCCTTGACCCACATCAACTTGATAGGATGTCATGTAACCTCCATGTCAACAAATCAGAATAAATTCTCAGATATTTTAAAGCTGTCTAAATGCTGCATATGTGTTAGCTCTTGGGTAGAAGACACCCTACACTGTATGTTGTACTGTAAACCAGAGCTTTCCAAACTGTGTGCTTCAACAGGTTAGTGCGTCAGCTACAGTTCAAGTTGTGCCGCACAAATGTTCCCCGCATTCTTACAGGGCTGGAAAGGGGTGAGTTTAACCTCCGGTTTGCTAGTAAAACTAAATGACTGTGTCGCGAAATGATGCATGTCTAAATAGCGTATCACCAACATGAAAAGTTTGGAAAGCTCTTCTGTAAATTGTATGAAATGCAAAAAATATTTAGAGAACTCTTTAGTGGTGGTTGCTACCCTTGGTGATATGTTTAAGATTAAATATCTTTCTCCAGTTTGCACAGGTCTGTAATATTTAATACAATTAAATTTAGTAAAGGCTACCAGCAGTGGAAAGGGATGCGGGTGGCGCTGTGGGTTAAAACACAGAGCCTAGGATTTGCCAATCAGAAGGTCGCGGTTCGAATCCCTGCGACGGGGTGAGCTCCCATTGCTTGGTCCTGCCAACCTAGCAGTTTGAAAGCACACCAAAAAAGTGCAAGTAGATAAATAGGTACCTCTCCAGCGGGAAGGTAAATGGCATTTCTGTGCGCTGCTCTGGTTCGCCAGAAGCAGCTTAGTCATGATGGCCACATGACCCAGAAGCTGTACGCTGGCTCCCTCGGCCAGTAAAGCGAGATGAGCGCCGCAACCCCAGAGTCGGCTACGACTGGACCTAATGGTCAGGGGTCCCTTTACCTTTACCAGCAGCGGAAGAAGCCGCTTGGGCTCCTGGGGTGGCACGTCCGGGGGGGTGAGCTGCCCATAGGGGTGGGGCACACTGCGGGGCCTCCAGAATCTGCCTGCCTTCTCCCACTCAGCCCCCCCCTACAGCTGGGGGGGAGGCAGCAGGCAGACCGTTTGGGCAGCACAGAGCCTACGTGTGCCCAAGCCACCGCATTTCTCCCAGGAGACGGTGAGTGCTGCCGGGTATTTTGTCACCCCCCTCAGTGGTGACACCCGGGGAGCTCCACACCCACCGCACCCTCCTTCCTCCGCCCCTGAAGGCTACTTAAACCTTCAGTCTCCCTCAGGATCTAAGATTCTGTTCTTTTATGTGTGTTTTACTTATTGTAGAGGTCAAGATTCCATTTTCACATTTAATTCTTATGTATAATCTTACATAATTCTTATGTATAATCTACATTCATAAGTTTATGTTTGTTACAGCTTGTATTTTGTTGACTTGATAATAAATTTTTGGTTGTTTTTTCATTGTTGCCCATGTTTAAAACAGGATTATTTTATTTTAGTTGTGGGTTGCTGTTGTTTAAAAAACCTTTTCGTGTTTGCCACCCGAGTGCCTGTGAGAGAAAAGGCAGAATATAAATTTAATAAATGAACAAAATAAAATAGCAAACACTGTACACAGTATCCGTGTCCAAACATTGCAAAAACAGATCAGGGTGGATGCTCAGTAGACAGGCCTAAGCACCAAGATCCAGACAAATGAGGGAGAAGAAAGACAAAAGTATAACATTTATTTGCCTGGTGCTTCCCTTCCTACCTCTACCACTGATGTAAAAATTATGACGCCACCGGTGGTATTTGACTCCTACAAAGTTAGCAAAAATGTACAAGACAAGTTCAAATATCTGCTGGAAATGTAAAGAAAAAGACGGTACCTTTTATCACATGTGGTGGACTTGTAAAGTAATAAAAGCTTTCTGGGAGCTGATATATAATGAAATGAGAAAAAAAATGTTTAAATAACTTTTTTTTTAAAAAAAAAACCACCAGAAGCTTTTTTATTAGGAATTACAGGTACCGACCTTCCAAAGGAGCAGAAAAGACTTTTTATGTATGGAATAACAGCTGTGTGGATGTTATTGGCCCAGAGTTGGAAAAATGACAAAGTCCCTACCAGAGAAGAATGGCAAACCAAGTTGATGGACTATGCCGAGATGGCAAAGCTGATGGGAAAACTCAGAAACCAAGAGGATAAAAAGCTTTATAAAAGAATGGGAAAGAATTATAAGTTATCTAGGAGCTCGCTGTAAGCAGATGGAAACAAGAGCAGGATTTTGACTCACTTGTAGTGTAAAAAACAACATTATGGACAATATGGTTTGACATAAAAACTGGAGTACAGACTAACATGCAGTTGTAGATGTTTAAAATAAGACTCCATGGATGGGGTGGGGGGAAGTTGCGAGATTCAGAGAATCTCCACATACAGTATGACTTTATTGATGTGTGTTTATTTGTACTTTTCATTTGTAAAACTAATAAAATGTCTGGGGGGGAGGGAATAAAGTATGCCACGCCAGCATTCAGCTTCCTTGTAGAAAAGTAAAGAGTTCCTAGTATTTTAAAGGTTAGATTTATTCAATCGTGTCAAAAATGAAATGACGGCAATCTGACTCACCGTTTCATGAAAACGTTTGGAAGGGCTTGCGTAAGAGGAGGTGTGCGAGAGAGCAGCCGTTTGAAACAAAAATACCAAAAAATAAATAAATGACCCCGCTGCTTCCCATAGCATGTAAGAAAATTCCGACCTGCTAGTATATATAAAATATGAGCATCCCTAATAAACAGCAGCTGTACAATATGGCAAGCTGGATCCTTGTACGGAATATCTTCTAAGGTGTTTTTGGCACAATGCTTGGGACTGCCTTGACCGACACTTTCCCAGATGTGCTGGATTATAGGCTCTATCTGTTGGAGCCTCTCAAGATAGTGCTTTAGATTCACAGCCACACCTGGTTCGAATATTGCAATCAGCTCCGTTTTATTTTTCTCTCCGTACCCTTTCCCTACCTCATTCGTTTTAATTTCTCCATCCGCCCTCAATCCCTCCTATCCTCACCCCCCCCCCAACACACACACACACACACCGCTTTTATCACTTAATACGTTTTCCTCGTTATTGGCATCTGGGCTGCGTGCTCCATCACAAACACCAAAAGACCAAATCAAGATTAAAAACAACAAAAAAAAGAGCAAAAAATATTCCCATTTCAGATGGAAGAGCAGATGGCGTTTTTGGCACTTCGGAGGGTTTAAACTGACCCTCTGCACCAAGCCTGGGAAAGACAGACTGTCACCACTGACTGGGAAACACTAAAGGGACCTTATTTTCCCATGTAATGTACAGTAGCATTTTCTAGCTTCTTCTGTTCTAAATTGTTCGCCGCAATGAAAAATAAGGAGGTGTTTCTTTAAAAAATTGTTATCAAACCACATCGTGCAATCTTGCATCTTACCAATGTTGCTTTTCTGCCTTTGCTTATTAAATAGGCAAGCGGCATTTTGAATCCTTGGCCTGGCTGCCACCAGAATGCTTTCTCAAAAGCCTTTATATGAGGATTTGGCACATATATACTGCAATCGCCTCCCCCCCCCCGCCCGCCCCCAGTCCAAAGCATTGTGTTTTTAACATTAACAGCATACAGGCCAGAGCTTTACAGCTTTTGCTGTGAAATTCGAAAAGACAGATCCTTGGACAGGAACTCCAGTGGAATTACGCAAAACTTTGTTGGACTCGAGACTGAGTTGCAAGATTTTTAAATCAACCCTAACTCATGTAAAATCTTAGAAACCCAAACAGTCGGTTGAGAAGTTTTCAAAAGCAGCACTGCACTTGCCCTCTGTTGCATTCTAGACATGTTAGTATCTCTGTTACAAACACTTCCTTTGGGGTGTAAGCATTGGCTTGGATCTGGGTTTCGTTGGCCAAGTGATCCACTAGATTCCCAAGATGGAAGAGAGCAGAAAGTAGAGAAAAGATGAGGTTGTCAGTGGTGTTGTACCTGTGGAAGCAAAAGTGGATAGAAATTGTTGTTGTTGTTGTTGTTGACCTCTTTTGTACCCTTCTCACAACATGGCCAACTTTCTTCACTAGTGCAAGATGCGGTGATGATCTTTACATGCGGCACAAGCAACACAGAAATGTTTCTTTTTCCCCATTATCAACTTCCCTGTGGTTGGGTTAATTGACCCAGCTGTGTGGGACGAGAGTGGTTGAGGGCTCTACTTTACAGAGGGCAGCCCTCTGTTTGCAGTGCCATCTACCAAATAAAATCTATTTGAAGGGCTGTCCAGTCCAAGTCTAGGCATCTTGAATTTGCCCATTAGCCACAAAGTTTTGGGTCAGCAGAATGAGAAGGCACATAGGTCATCTGTCTCTCTCTGTTCGCTGCTGTGGTGGGATATATTGTCTTTCTATTTAAATCACAGTAAGCACTTTTAAATTGTTTATCTATATGTATAAATGAGCATTGGCAAATCTTTGGCAAATCTGCGTCCTCTTTTCTGATGTCCACCCTATGTGGGGCTCTGTTTCTGTGAGTCCCAAACATAGAATCAATACCCTGTCAAGAGTTGGGCTGCTGATTTTGTGGGAATGAACCAACTGACTGGCTCACATAAGACTGGATTGCTTAAATGTTACTCACACACCCAGGAGACACTGATAGAAAAGTGGGTACTACACAACTCCGATATGTACATATGAAGGGCACCAAAGACAGGCTTTTCAAAAGAATAGGCTAATTTAAAGAGGATAGACCTTTCAGTAGTTACTAACCATGAGAGATAAGTAGAACCTCCTGCTTTACAGGTCATAGCAGATGCCAGAAACAAATCTTCGTGTTCTCAGAGGCATGTGGTTGGCTATTTTTTTGCAAACAGAATCCCTAATCCTAGTCTGGATTGAATTTTGGTCTGATCCTTCAAGGTGCTTCGTACGGATAAAAAATGGGCTAGTGGGTTTCTGAGAGGGCACTTTTCACATACTAGATAAATCATAATGTGCTACACTCATAAGTCTTGGTACTTGCAAAGCAGCCTCAATCAGCTCTGTATAGTATCAGCGTATGTGAATTCTTATTTTATTCCTTTGCAATCTTCCCATAGTCGGAGGTATAACAGTGTGTGTGTGTGTGTGTGTGTGTGTGTGTGTGTGTGTGTGTGTGTGTGTGTGTATCACCCCTTTTAAGAAAATACAGAAACATTATAAACTCCACTTGCACTCAGGCATATTTTAGCTTTACTTTTATGCCATGTTTTGGCACAGAGATGTTTTGGCACTCATAAGGAGTGCTGTTCCCTAAAACAGTAACAAATAAGAATACCTTTTCTGTTTATTTGTGTCTTCTAAGCTCTCCCTGATGGCTGGGTTCTTCTTCTTCTTCTTCTTCTTCTTCTTCTTCTTCTTCTTCTTCTTCTTCTTCTTCTTCTTCTTCTTCTTCTTCTTTTTCTTCTTCTTCTTCTTCTTCCTGCTCATCATCCTTTCCCTCTCCCTCTTTCCCTCCCTTTCCCTCTCTCTGCCTATTGCCAGTCACACCAGCTGCTATAAAGCTGCTATAAAAATACTCCCAGTACAGATCTTGACCGTAGATCACTGCACCTAGACCCAGCTGCAGATGGATGGAGCAGCTGGTCCAAAGAGGTGCTGTTTCTGTCTTCCACACACATGCGCTGGCTTGTGATGCATGAAGCAGCACAGTTGCTCCCCAGCTCCAATTCCTGTTCAGGCTCAGATTTATGAAGTAATGAGCCACCTACCAGAAGGGGAGATGAGAACAACCAAAAGAAAGGGATGGGTGGCGGGGGGAGTGAAGAGAAGAGAAAACACTCTCTGGCATACTTTCAATAAACATACATGAATATTCCTGTGCAGAACTGTTGTTAAGACTTCAAAAGTGTAGCTAACACCTCTTGCAAAGAATAAAGCTGACCAGCCAATATTGTTAACTGGCAAGACTGCCTGTGAAAGGGAGGATAATGTGTCCTGTTTTCTCTCTCTCTCTTACACACACATACACACAGTGAATTATATCGGTTTGGCAGCAGGAATTGGTCAAGCTTGGCAGCATCAGAGACAAGAACCTCCAAATGCAGTGTAGTTGCTAGAGAAAGGACCCAAGAGAGGCCTTGGATATTTTGGCATGTAAGGAAAAAGTGGGTCCTAGTCAGTGCTGTTTTTTCTAGAAAAAGAGGTGCCAGAACTCACCATGAACACCACCCTTGTCCTCTTTGAATGGCAATGGCACTCACCTGAGAGGTGCCAGAAATGAGTTCCAGTGAGTTCTGGCTGAAAAAATAGCCCTGTTCCTAGTGTTCTCAGGACCTGCAGCCCTTCTTAAGACCTGAAGAAGAGCCTGCTGGATCAGGCCAGTAGCTCATCTTGTGTTCAGCATCCTGTTCTCAACAGCAGCCAACCAGATACCCATGGAAGGCCCACAAGCAGGTTCTGAGCTCTCTCCCTTCCTGCACTTTCCAGAAACTGGTATTCAGAAACATCCCACCTCTGACTCTGGAGATGTAAAGTATCCTTCAGGGTTATCCTTCATTTACTCCTTGCTCTGCTGCCATGTTCTTCACATTGCTTCTGGAAGGCCTCTAAGTCCATGAGGTAGCATCAACTCAGAGGAGGAGAGGAAGCTTAGCCAGACCATTGGACCATCTAGCCTTATACAAACATGGCATTTGTCAAACACCAACAGTCCCACACTTCCTGCTGTTTCTCTGGCTCCATTGCTATGACAATCTGTGCTGATTTGCATTACCATAAATGTTTGTTTATGACATTTATGTCCTACCTTTCCACCAATGAGCTCAGGGCAGCATATATGGCTCCTCCGCCTTCCGCACTCAAACAAGCCAGCGAGGTAGTCATGAGAAGGGGGGAAATGGAAGGTGGCAGAAATGCTTCCAAACGCCAGTTGCTGGAAACTACAGTGGTCCTGTAGTTGGGCTTCCTTCAGGCATCTGGTTGGCCAAAGTGAGAACAGGGTGTTGGACTAGGTGGGCCATTGGCCTGATCCAGCAGGTTCTTCTATGTTCTTATAAAGAGTAGTTCACTGTACCCAGTGGTGGTTTTGCACTACATGAAAGTTTGCACTCATACAATGTGGGTGTCTGGGTCCGAAAACTGAAATCGCTGTGCATAGCTCTAGTTATTTGTTTCTCCTGTCCCTCTCCACTACAGAGCCAAGGGTGGTGTCAATAGGTCAGGGAAGTGATGGTTACAAACAAAAAAACGACCCAGCTTTGTCAAAGGTATGAAGCCCTCTCAATGAGAGAATTTGATTTAGCAAGCAATAGGAAATGTTGCTGAATTATTGGGATCATTTATTTACTTCTGTTGACAGCCTACTCTTCAATCAATTTAACACACACACACACAGAGAAAGAGAGAGAGAGAGAGAGAGAGAGAGAGAGCGCAATAAAAGGAGTACAGTCTGAATGAAGAAAGTCTCAGGGGTCAAAGGCTGTTGAGGTTGGAGCAGTTGGGATGTTTACCTGCAGCATCTCTTAATAATAATAATAATAATTTATTATTTGTACCCCGCCCATCTGGCTGGGTTTCCCCAGCCACTCTGGGCGGCTTCCATAGAAACCAAAAAACACTAAAATATCATACATTAAAAACTTCCCTGAACAGGGCTGCCTTAAGCTTAACCAGTTATTGCAACATCCTGTTTAGTAAAGCAAATCCTTATAAAATCATTAACTAACCAATGTCTACTAAGGAGAAACCTTCACACACACACACACACACACACACACACACACCAAAGGTCAACATCTACCTATCAGGTAACAATATCTTCCCGCGTAATTGGTATGTTGTCTGAAGAAATGCTTAGATGTCATTTCAGGGGTGAGGGAACAGAAACAAGTACAGCGGCCATCAGCGAACAGACTGCTGAGGAGGGTAACATCTCAACAAAAAGAAAGTGGGGCAGCTGGGGAAAAAAGACAGCCTACCCACAATGCAACAGTGTGATTGTCACCTAAAGGCATGTGAAGAAAAGTGTGCAGCTAGGAAAGCACTTGAAAAGAAAAATGTCACAATTTTAGCAGTTTCGGAGGAAAGCAACAGCAAAGGAGATTTTTTTCCGCCTTCATTTTTTTTTAACGAGCGAAATAACTATGTGTACATTTATATTAGAGGCAACTCTTGATCTTACTGTCTGTTCTGATAGGCAGCAGGTCTCCTTGTCTAAGGCAGAGGTCCTTACCTGTCCCCAGCCCGGATACTTGAGATCCTTTACCTGACACTATCTGTTCAATGGACTGGGGGCATTCAATGTGGGAAGTGTAAGTTCTCCTTGCAGAAGAAAGGTGTTTTCTACTTTGGAGTTAATCCCTTCCAGGAGCCCAGGAATGGGGAACTAGGGACCCTCCATCGGCAAGACTACCCATCCCTGAAATAGTCGGATCAATTAAAAATCATTCACTGCCATGTTCTTAGAACACAAGGAAACTTGTCCATGCTACATTGTTGCATACTCAGCAACAATGCCACCACAATAATACTAATGGGGAAAATGATATCAAGCATATTCCTTCTGTCCAGAGGCAGTCAATGTGCTGCCATCCAGCTGTCTTTGGGGTACAGGTCCCTTCATCCCTGATCACTGACCATGTTGTCTAGGGCTAATGGGAGTTGTAGCCCATCAGAATCCAGAGAGCACCACCACAATGTCTTCCCTTGCTTTGCACATTATCTTGGCCACTTTGGGTCACATGGAGCTGCCCATTTCTATCTAGCATGGCCTACTCTGACCAGCAGCGTCTCACCAAGATTAAGGCAGAGGTCATTTCTAGCTTTGCTGTCTGAGATATTTTTTTAAACTGGGAATAGCGAGGGTTGCACCTGAGCCCACCCACACAAAAAAGCATGCAACCTGCTACCAGTAAGCTCTGGACTCACTCTAAGTGATGCTGATTATAAGAAAGCATTGGGAAGCTGGAATATTTGCATCCAGTGGTTTCCTTTATCCTTGGCCAAGCTACAGATCATTTTGCCCAGTGTCTCCCTAGGCTGGGCATCATGGATCCTGATCAGGGGACAGATACTGAAGCAGCCATTGGCGTAGCGTGGGTTGCCAGAACCCGGGGCCATGCAGAGGGGTGGGTGGGAGAGAGGGAGGGAGGGAACCTGACAGAGTGTGCTTGCACATTCAACTGCTTAATAGTGTCCATGTGACCCAAGACACCACAGCCGCAGAGATAAGAAGAGTCCTTCTGTTGTCTGGAGTGGTCACTTCCTGGTTTGCATGCAGAAGCCATTTTCAACAGAGCCCAGCAACGGAAGCATGGAGCTATATTTAGGCAGCACCACAGTCAGGGGTACCTTTACCTTTATCCAGGTGTTGAAATTTTACACTCCTTAACAATTTTGCGCCTGGGGTAACTGCCCCAGCGCCCCCATGCTATGCCACTGGCAGCAGCTGCCCCACCCCCACCCCTGCTGAAGCCAGAAAGTGTCCTTCTTGAGCAGAAGAATGGCTGGCCCTGTGGCCGATCCCTCAGCACTGTGGTCACAGGTTGATTCCTCTGACAGCTGCTATTAACTTTAAAATATATGGAAAGATCCAGAATGCAGATGTCCTAATTTCTACCCTTCACAGTTTCCCTTACACATCCCTGACCTCTAAATAAATTTAAATTTAAATTTAAATGTGTGATTACACATCCCTGACCTCTAAATAAATTTAAAAATCATGACCTAAACTTTTCACCCCCAAAAAGGGGTGTCTTTGGGGAACTAATAACAGTGGGTTTTTAGGAACTTGGCAGATGTGAACAGAGTATATAGAAACTAAGAACCTCTCCTACTCACACACAAAAATGTTTCTTGCTGTCTTCTGTTCCCTGTTTACCCATAAGTAAGGCCTGCCCTGCCTACCTGCTGGAGACAACTCAACTATTTTACTTCACAGTTAGGAGTCACATCCCTGGGCCAAGCATGAAAAACACTGGAATACAGAAAATGAGAAGCACTATTCTAGGTAGCGTGGGTGGTGCTGTGGGTTAAATCACAGAGCCTAGGGCTTGCTGATCAGAATGTCGGCGGTTCGAATCCCCGCAACAGGGTGAGCTCCCATTGCTCAGTCCCTGCTCCTGCCAACCTGGCAGTTCAAAAGCACATCAAAGTGCAAGTAGATAAATAGGTACTGCTCTGGCTGGAAGGTAAACAGCGTTTCTGTGCCCTGCTCTGGTTCACCAGAAGCGGCTTAGTCATGCTGGCCACATAACCTGGAAGTTGTACACCGGCTCCCTCGGCCAATAAAGCGAGATGAGCGCCGCAACCCCAGATTTGGCCACGACTGGACCTAATGGTCAGGGGTCCCTTTACCTTCACCTTTTATTCTAGGTAGCATAAAAGATTCCTTTGCAGCCAACTCTCTCTCTTTACAGCCACTTCAGTGATTCCCTTTTAGCTGGAATGAACCTCTTGGACCTTTAAGGTTGATCTACCTGTGAGCCACCAATTTTAACAACAGTTTAACTCGAAAACAACCAAGGGATATTTTCCCTGGCATTGTTATTCCCATTATACAGAAAAAGATTCTCCTCGGCATATCAAGCTGCTCTTAAAAACAGGGTCAGGGGGCGGAGAGAGAAACAAGCACAGAGCAAACGTTCAGTCTTCTGAAATCATCCTTTTCCTGCAAGGAAAAATTCTGGACCTCCAAATCCCACTTCGTAGGAACTAGGCAGATTTTCCCTCCTAGTACTGGCTGATTTGATTCCATCAATGGTGTCTCTGAAAAATTTTACACATCACTTGGGAAGACAGGCAAACTAATGCCAGTGTTCTGGAAGAAGCAACGATCACCAGTGTTGAAGCAATGATTCTTCAACATCAGCTTCGTTGGACTGGTCATGTTGTACGGATGCCTGATGATCATCTTCCAAAGCAACTACTCTATTCCGAGCTTAAAAATGGAAAGTGTAATGCTGGTGGTCAACAAAAGAGGTTTAAAGACTCTCTCAAGGCAAATCTTTAAAAAGTAGTATAAACACTGACAATTGGGAAACACTGGCCTGTGAGCGTTCCAATTGGGGAACAGCCTTTACCAAAGGTGTCATGGGCTTTGAAGATGCTCAAACTCAGGACGAAAGGGAAAAACATGCTAAGCGGAAGGCACCCTTGGCAAACTCTCACCATGATCAGTACCTACCCAGAAACCTATGTCCTCACTGTGGAAGGATGTGTGGATCCAGAACTGGCCTCCACAGTCACTTATGGACTCACTGTTAAAACCATGTTTATGGAAGACAATCTTACTCGGCTACAAGTGATCGCCAAAGAAGAAGAAGACTGGCTGATTTCACACAGAACACATGACAGGTTTATGACCCATGTTGTCCCTGGAAATCCTTGTTCTTCTTTTTATTAGAACATGTATAACCTTCCTTTCCTCCATGGTGGTCAAGGTAGCACCTGTGGTTCTCCCTTTGTCCCTTTCATCTTCACAACAACCGTTTAAAGTCTGTTAGGCTGAGAGATGGTGACAGGCCCACTCAGTGAGGCTGAGTGGGGAGTTGGGTCTCTCACCCCAACACCACACTGGCTGTCACCAGATTTGCATTCAGTACCTTCATTTATTATTGACCTTGAACTTTGAGGGAGTTGCAGATCATTTCGCTATGTTTACGTAGACTTAATTTACTGTAACCAAGGTTCAGGGCAGCTCTGTGTACTGTACATATAAGCATGTGCTCATCACATTATGTTCCCTTTCCTTACACTGGACCAAAATAAAAAAATCAGGTGCATTTAAATACTAAGTTCTGTTCAGACTAGACTAGTTCTGTTTATCTGAACAGGAAGCATAAAGGGATGTGCTGCAGCAAAAGGTAAATGTAGATCTGGTTGGTACAGTGATGGGAAATGTATCATTTACTTGTTTCATTTATACCCGGTCTTCCTTCCAAGTAGCTCAGATTGGTTATTACCTCCCCACACTCCAATTTTATCCTCCCAACAACCCTGTGATGTAGGCTAGGCTGAGAGAGAGAGTGACTGGCTCAAAGTTACACAGCGAACTTCAGCTGTGGTGGACTTGGGGCTTTAAAAATGTCAGTGGTGCCCTGGGCAAAGCCAAAATTCAGCACCTGCTCTCGTCTTCCATTGTTGCTGCCTTATAGAGAGAGAAGAGAAGAGAGTTTGGACTTGATATCCCGCCTTTCATTTCCCTTAAGGAGTCTCAAAGCGGCTAACAATCTCCTTTCCCTTTCTCCCCCACAACAAACACCCTGTGAGGTGAGTGAGGCTGAGAGACTTTGGAGAAGTCTGACTAGCCCAAGATCACCCAGCAGCTGCAGGTGGAGGAGCAGGGAATCGAACCCAGTTCACCAGATTACGAGTCCACCGCTCTTAACCACTAACCCATGCTGGTGTATTGAGCCAGCCCCACTGGCGGAGGAAGAGGAGTGACGGGGGAGTGCACCACCCCCGGCAGCGCAATCCCAGTGGGGTGCTATCGCGGCTGCCCCCCTCCCGCTCACGCTGGCTGCCCTGCCCCCACAGGTGGTGTGCCACGCCCCCAGGACACGCACTAGCCCCACTCCTGCCTGCTCTCCACCCCCCAGTGCCAGAGCACTAAGCTCCACCACTCGCCAGTCCATTACCACTCTATAGTTAGGGTTGCCATATTTAAGAAGTAAAATTCCTGACATCAACAATTTGGCATCCTGTCATCTAAATTTGGGGGGGGGACCTAACCCTAAACAGTGATTTTAAGCTTTTGGGGCTGTTTCAGCTGCTTTTTTTTCCATTGTATTGTCATACATTCGGGTTTCCTCTGACATTTTGCCAATTTGGCAACATTCCCTCCAACACCATTTTTACACCCAAAAACCAAGACATGTCAGGAATTCCACTGACGTGGGGCAAGCCTACTCTATAGTATAGTGTACACAGTGCTGATTGTTCAGGTTGCAAAACTCTGTGCTTGGAAGATGGATTTGCACAGGCATGCAACCCTGCTTTTGATCCAGCCTTTCTAAGCTTTACCTGGAGATGTCGAAGTTTCAGCCTGAAGCCTCTTGGATGCACAGCTTGCACTCTAATACCAAGTGATGCCCCTTTCTTAAAGGACAGAATTTGTGATCTCTAAATGCTTACCCATTTAATTCTTCTTGATGTCACACACACACACACACACACACACACACACACTTTCGCAAACTGAATACACAACATGAAACATGAAGCAGATCGTGCAATATATTCAGTTAGGAGACTGAAGTAGAAAATAGAAATGACAACCTTATTCCGAAGTGGTCCTATTTCATTTTGAATCTGAAAGTTTGCTATTAGAGGAAATGATTTTGGTCTTTAGGAAGAAGAAGAAGAGTTTGGATTTGATATCCCGCTTTATCACTACCCTAAGGAGTCTCAAAGCGGCTAACATTCTCCTTTCCCTTCCTCCCCCACAACAAACACTCTGTGAGGTGAGTGGGGCTGAGAGACTTCAGAGAAGTCTGACCATATAACACCAGTCTTGAAAGACCTACATTGGCTCCCAGTACGTTTCCGAGCACAATTCAAAGTGTTGGTGCTGGAGACGGCGGAAGAAGAATGGAGAAAATTTAAAAGTTATCTTAAGGACTATTATAAACTTAATGAATGTTAGAGTGTTGTGGTTTTCAGGAACAAAGGGATACAGTGATATAAGGTCAGAATATGGAGATGACTAAGATGACAGAGGTTGGAAAGTAACAAATGGGAGTTGCTATAAAATTATGGACATTGGGATGCAGAAAGGGGGGGTATGGGGAAGTCCCAGAAAAGAGGTTTATGAAATTATGATATGAAATTATACGTGTATGTTTGTCTTTTTAAGTGTTTGTTTGTTCTATAAAATTTTGTAAAACCAATAAAAAATTTATTAAAAAAAAACAAAGTGTTGGTGCTGACCTTTAAAGCCCTAAACGGCCTCGGTCCAGTATATCTGAAGGAGCGTCTCCACTCCCATCATTCTGCCCGGACGCTGAGGTCCAGCGCCAAGGGCCTTCTGGCGGTTCCCTCACTGCGAGAAGCCAAGTTACAGGGAACCAGGCAGAGGGCCTTCTCGGTAGTGGCACCCTCCCTGTGGAACGCCCTCCCACCAGATGTCAAAGAGAACAACAACTACCAGACTTTTAGAAGACATCTGAAGGCAGCCCTGTTTAGGGAAGCTTTTAATGTTTGATGTATCATAGTATTTTAATATTCTTTTGGAAGCCGCCCAGAGTGGCTGGGGAAACCCAGCCAGATGGGCGGGGTATAAATAATAAATTATTATTATTATTATTATTATTATTATTATTATTATTATTATTATTATTATTATTATAGCCCAAGGTCACCCAGCAGCTGCATGTGGAGGAGCGGGAAAGCGAACCCGGTTCACCAGATTACAAGTCTACCGCTCCTAACCACTACACCACACTGGCTCTCAAGAACTGGAGTTCTCTTCTCCCTGCACATTTGAATCAAGTAGCCAAGATTTCCAGTCACAGTCAGAAACATTAATCTATGCTTGTAGAATTCAGGCTCAATTTACTCGGCTGTGTGTGTATCTAGGTGTGACCTACCGACAATACACTACCCATGTATGTAGTGTAGCATTGCTCTGCACTTGCTGGCTTGAGTGCTTAAAAACAAAAACTTTTTTTTTTTTTAATTCAAAGTTTGGAGGGAATTCAGAGAATGTACAGGAAAGTAAGCAGCATGGGCCATCACTGCAGTCTTATCAGGCTAGTTCCAATTTCCAAGGAAACGTAAGCAAGAAAGTGCTGTGACTCCATCTTCTGGCAAATATGCGCCATTGCAGGAACACAATTACATCATTGACAAAACCACAAATGTTTGTACTGTATGTAGGTTGCAATTTTAGATGTGGATGCTTCTATTTTAAGATCCAAATTAGAGACGCTTGTCTGAGGCAGTGATCCTTTGTGAGTGCAGAGCTCTGATGCTCTGAAAGTGGAAGGGTTTCCCAGTTCACTCCAGTTGCAGGTAGGTAGCCGTGTTGGTCTGCCGTAGTCGAAACAACAACAACAAAGAATTCCTTCCAGTAGCACCTTAGAGACCAACAAAGTTTGTTATGGGTATGAGCTTTCGTGTGCATGCATACAGGTATCTGAAGAAGTGTGCATGTACATGAAAGCTCATACCAATAACAAACTTAGTTGGTCTCTAAGGTGCTACTGGAAGGAATTCTTTGTTTGTTTGTTTGTTTGTTTGTTTCCAGTTCCCTCCAGGTGAAGTTCCCGTCACTGATGGGGAAGTTCTGGAAGAAGAGGAGATGCTTCTCCCCTAGAAAGCATAAATCTCCATCAGACAAATTCTACCCTTCTCAAACCCTCCAAATTTCTCTAAACACCTTCCTTATCCCATTGCTTGTCCAGCCTCACTGACTTGCTGAATATCTACGTAATTTTATTACATCTTGCAAGCTCACTAAATAAAAGAACAAAAAATGCCAACCAACTTGCTAGAAATCACATAACACACTGGCAAATGTCTTCCTCTCAGCTCCAGAACATCAATAGCTGAATCCTACTGTGACCTGATTGAATCAGTGCCAAAGCAAGATGACACCTGATTGATGCTCTAAACCAGAGGTCAGCAAACTTTTTCAGCAGGGGGCCAGTCCACTGTCCCTCAGACCTTGTGGGGGGCCAGACTGTATATACATTTTGGGGGGGGGGAATTAACAAATTCCTGTGCCCCACAAATAATCCAGAGATGCATTTTAAATAAACGCACACGTTCCACTCATGTAAAAACACCAGGCAGGCCCCACAAATAACCCAGAGATGCATTTTAAATAAAAGGGCACATTCTACTCAAGTAAAAACATGCTGATTCCCAGACTGTCCGTGGCCCAGATTTAGAAAGTGATTGGGCTGGATCCGGCCCCTGGGCCTTAGTTTGCCTACTATGCTCTAAACACTCATGCTCATTGGCTACATTCAAATTAAGGAAAGCTACTGCATATCAATCTAAGCAAGTTGTGCTTCCTTTTTCTGGTTAGTTGGCTATAACCTTTGACAGAATACAGATAATCGAACAAACTTTGTTGCATTACATTCTTCATTAAATTATCTTAACGTTGATATATAATTTTATGGTATTACTCCAAAAGAAAAGTAGTGTTATGAGCCATTAAACCTCGGAAATACACTTTCCCCAAAAGGTTTCCACAATTTTGGCCACTAGTGTAGGTTTTCAATTGAGTTGTGGAGTGGGGAATCTAGCTGGAATATGTATTGTTGATGAAGGGAAAGGTGGTTTCTCCCTCCATCCCAGCCATTTCTTTAAGCTGCATATCTAGGCCAGTAACGGGGAACCTGCAGGACACATGGGAACTAAAATTAATGCAGCCCACAACAGGGTTCCTGAACCACATGAGAGGGGAAGATCAAGCTGTTGCATGCCTCATCCCAAAGGTGATCCAAACATCTCTGGGAAGTGGCTTCTAACACACACACCCCATCGAGTCAGTGGGTGGCAGAGAGAGTAAAAAATGAAAGAGAGACTGAATTTCCAGACTGCCCTTCATCACACATAACAATCTCAATCTTCTGACATATTATTTAAAAAATCTTAAAACACATTGAGCATTTGTAATAAATAAAAATATTTTTTCAGTAAACAATTTTTAAAAAATCAGCAGCACCTAGAGCCCTCACCAGCAAATCAATTTCCTCCAAAGGAAGAAAATATGCAAGTTTTAACTGGGAACAGAACCTCCGAGCTGTAATTGCCATCTCTTCCTACAGGGGGGAAGAATTCCAGAGACCGGGAGCCACTGCAGAGAAGGCCCTACCTTGTGTTGCCAAACCCATCGCTGGGACAACAAGGAGCCCCTCCTCTCAACAGTCACAAGAACAAGACTAGGGAAGAAGCACTCCGACAGACATTTCTTTGAAAGGTCTCATTTTAAGTGGCTCTCTTAATCCTACACAAAACAAATGAAAGCCTTCCCTTCTAAATATATACTCTTCCAAAAGAAATGAACTCAAAAAATATTTCACATGCACAAGGAGATTCCATATTGCTAGCCTGTAAATAATGTCATGAGAAGCCAGAAAACACCTGGGAAGGAGAACAAAGCTTCACCGAGCTGAAATTGCAACATAACCATGACTAATTGCAATGCACATGTCTGTACAGTTGTAGACTGTGCTTTAGATGATTCTCTGTCAAATTCCAGTGCAAGGAATTTTTGAACCTCTGCACGTTTTATATATCAAAACCACCTGGATAGATGTTCCTTTAACTGTTGCCATTACCTCATGACAACCGAAATTGCATCCTGTAAATCTCTCTAATACCCATCATGAAGGTAATGAATTATTGTCTGAATGCACATCGTACTGAAGTGCAAGATACAGAAGGTAGAAAGTGTCCTTTTGGATTTACAGTTGCATGGCACTTAGCCACATAACTCCCCGTCTTTCGAGGTAGAGGCCTGGGTTTCGCAATGATTTGTAGTTTACATGCCTGGCTGTTTTAATAATTCATTCTTAAAATTATTATGCTTCATCTGTCGCTCATACCTCTGTTTTCACAGCTTTAATACCTTGCAAAAACTATATGAATATGGACGGCTGCCCGCACACAACGGATTATCTGTATGCATAGTTTGCCACCAGAGAAATGCGCGTGGATAAGGACGAAGCATATTTGCAAAGGCCGGATCATCCTGACCGAAGCATGAGCCAAACAAGAAATTGCTATGAGGTTTGATATCTATGCAGGACTGGTGCCATTTTGCAGCCGCTTCTTATTACGGCATGGAAATATCTTGGGAGTCTCCTCCAACATACTTTGGAAGACTCTGTAATAAGTTCCAATGTTAATTGTAATATATGGTTCTTGGGCCATCTTACAAGCAATTATAAGCTAGGAAATGGAGCCATTAGCACATGCATCGCTGTGGACTAAGGACGTCAGCAAATTCCAGTGGAAATGAAACTAGAGAGGAAATAGCCAATGTTTGCTTATTTGTACCATGTCTGAACTGGAAATCCACCCAGTGAATATGATCAATAGACATGGTTGCTGTTGTTCTCAGTCTGCAAATATATGACTTTCCCTGCATTTTCAATGTGTTTCATTTGCATTGAAATCTATGATGTTGAATACCTTACAAGCTTACACATTATATGTCATTTCCTTTGATACCTGAGAGAGTGGTTTTGTTTTATTTTAGGATTCACACAATTCTTTTTATTTTAAATTATAGAATCATAGAATTGTAAAGTTGGAAGGGACCATGAGGGCTATCTAGTCCAACCCCCTGAAATGCAGGAATCTTTGCCCAACATGTGACTCGAACCAAAACCCTCTGATTAAGAGTCCCATGCTCTACCAACTGAGCTATATACCCACAATAATGTAATTAGTTACACAACTGATTCTGTAAAAATTCTGCCACAGTGGACATCAAGATGAAAAACATAGGTTTTTGTTTTCATTTTGGGAGAAACTGAACTGCAGCAAAAGCACTGGATGCAATGGACATAGGAATTGGTGCCTTCTTAGATCCATGCTATGGTCACAGGAGAAGGCAAAATATCAAGGGGTGGAATACTTAGTTTGCATTTCTTAGTGCAGAAAGTATTGATCTGATGTGTAGAGGTCTTTCCTATTCTATTTAATTCAAGAGGGTTTTGGAAGCTTCTCTGTGTGAAAGAAACAAGCAGGAGGTTCATGAAGTTTGGGTTATTCCTTCAGAGAAGCTGAGTACAGCTGGTTTAAGCTGGTTTTCTTATCTCTTTCTGTCAAGGTCATGCTGAGTATAAAAGTAGGACCAGAAGGAGCCTAGCTTTCACTTTCTCTTTCTATCTCTCTTTCTTCCTGGTGTGGTGTTCTGTAGGTTTAGACTTATATATAAGTTATTGAAAGTTTAAGTTAAGTCCGCTGCAACTGGATTTCTTATGGACAGTGCCAATCCAGAATGTATTGAATTTGTGACCATTATGCTCATTTGCCTTCAGTAGCGGTGAGTAAAGGTCTGCTGGATGAAATATTAATTGCCTCTGGTCTGTTTTTGGGGAATCCTGCAACGCATTTAAGTTTTTACTCTGCTAAGTATACGTTGGGATTCTACTCTGGATCAATACTGAGTAAAACTCCATGACATACTTGTAGCAAGGCATTCTGGGACTTGAACCAAAGAAACCCAGGTGAATATTCCACACTCAGAAAGCTCACCGAGTAATGTTGAGTTAGTCGTTATCTCCTATTAATTTTTCTTTTCTGCTGTTGATGGCATGGAAACTTTTTGTCAGGGAAAGCGGTGGAATTGGAATTGGGCGAATCATGTGCATCATCTTGAGAATCTTGGAGAAAGAGTAGGATACAAATGCAGTACAGTGGTACCTCAGGTTACATACGCTTCAGGTTACAAACTCCGCTAACTCAGAAATAGTGCTTCAGGTTAAGAACTTTGTTTCAGGATGAGAACAGAAATTGTGCTCCGGCGGCGCGGCGGCAGCAGGAGGCCCCATTAGCTAAAGTGGTGCTTCAGGTTAAGAACAGTTTCAGGTTAAGTACGGACCTCCGGAATGAAATAAGTACTTAACCTGAGGTACCACTGTATTTGTTGACAGCAAAAAGTGGGAAGGCTTCATGCAAGCTGGCCCATTCCTATTGGAACCCTATGTGAAATATCAAGCAACAAAGTCCAGGAGGAGAGCAACGCTTTGCACCAGAAGATCCCAGGTTTAGACCCTAGCATCTCCAGGTAGGGCTAGGAGAGAACCTTCTTTGAAGCCCTGAAGACTGGTAGCCAATCAGTGGGGACAATACTGAGCTAGCTGGACCAATGGTGACTCAGTATAAGGCAGCTTCCTTTGTTCCTATAAAAGTGAGCTCTGCTTCGCAAGGATAGTTCTATACACATGTGGGTCGGGCTTCCTACCACCCGACTCCCAGCACATGTGAAACTGTGGGACCACGTGGGAACCAGACTTCAGTATCTCAAAGACCTAACATTTCAAGAATCTTGTCTATTGTACAGTTTTCTGTGTAATGCAGAAAACCACCACTGCAACCCCGTTTTCTGCTGAAAATGGAATCTTTGCCTGTGTCTCTAACTACAATAAAGAAAAGAAAAGCGATGAATTATGCAGGCATCAGATTTATTATTTAACATAAGCCGTATTCACTCGAGATCATAATAAATTCAGTTTATGGGTTCTATAGTCCAGAAAAATCTTCTCTTTTTCCCAGTCATGTGCTGTTGTAGAGTAGACAATGGCAATTTAGCGATCACTCGAATGCTGATAGGCAAGCTGTGTTCAACAGATATCTGACTCCCTTGCTTTTCCTGTTGCTTTTCCATGGCCTTATTTTAATGAGGAAAGCCTTCGCAATGGTATTTGAAGTAACAGGTGCTTGCAGTTTACATGACATTATAGGGGCGGGCAGGTTCAAATCATTAAATGTAGTCTCCTTCCTGTAGATAACTGGGATGGAGGGAGGGAAGGCATTCCTACAAAATTGCAGCCATTCCAAAAAAAGAAGAAAAGAAAAAAGCTCAGCTTGATAATAACCAGCAGATATTACAGCTGTTTTGCAGTTTCCATGGAAAATCCACCGCTCAACTCCATGGAAATAAAGTTCCATGTGTGTTCCAATAATTCACTTCTCAGTGCTATCTATCAGCTTGCCCCAGATGGTATCACACAAGTTTGTTTTCCTGGCAGTTGCAAAGCATAATGGATTTTATAGTCTTCATCAATGCCATTTCCTTCTGATGTGTAATATTGCGCTGCACCTTTAAACTGTGCAACAATCATTTATTCGCCAATGTATCTGGCCTTGGCTTGAAAGAGTTTTGCATGGGATAGATACATAGTTTTAAAGGAAAGAGTGGGCATTTGAGCAAACAGAAAAATTTAAGTTTTCCTTGTCTGGGATGAACATATAAGAGATTCGCTGAGGACAAGGTGGATATTAGTATGACCTACCCAAATGTTGAGAGCGGAACTTGACTTGAAAAAAAATTTTTTTTTTCTGATTTTACATTTAACATAAATGTTGGTGCCAGGTCTGTACTAGAGTTATCTGCGAGAACTTATTTGAAGCAGTTGTTCACTTTCTGAGGATGAAAGTGACTCACAATGATCAGAGTAATGGGATTATTTGAAAAGATGAATCTTTATTCTAAATAGCTGACTCTTGAAGTTTTAAAAACACCAGTTCTGGGCAAGCAGTCCTTGACAGTGAAAGGGCAAGAAAGGAACAACGCTTGTACAATATACTTATTCACAAGCCTCTGACATCTGGATATATAGGTTCAAATCAGGTCACAGATGGACTGAATGAATAGGAAGTATTCAGGGTCTCTTTTCTGCTCTCCTATACTTTCAGGATAGCACTAGTGATCTAAAAGGATTTGCATTTCCGACTCATTCACACCCTTCATTTTAAGGGGTACCTAACAGTTACTAGCTCTCTGTCTGCAGAAAGCGTGGTCACAAGCAAAGCTAAAATAACTTTGAATTATATATATAAATAGATACATATATATTTTTAAAAAAATTAAAAGCTTAAAAAAATTAAGCTTTTAACAGTGATTAAATTCCCACAGTCACATTTGAAATTATGATTTTGATATAAAAATGGCGTTTTAACACAAATTGCGCTTCTTTTGGTAAATAAGCAGAAGGGGCAGCATGAAACTAACAAATAGGAGAAAGAGAATTACAACTGCAGATTCAACACAATGAAAAAAATGCAAGTGTTAAAAAATGCTTATTTAGTCAAAATGTTCATAAATCCCATTGCGTTTCAAAGAGGGCCTTCTCAGCAGTGGCACCCACCCTGTGGAACACCCTCCCATCAGATGTCAAGGAGATAAATAACTATATCACTTTTAGAAGACATCCGAAGGCAGGTCTGTATTGGGAGGTTTTTAATGATTGATGTTTCGTTATGTTTTTTATATGTGTTGGAACCCGCCCAGAGTTGGAACCCAGCCAGAAGTGCAGGGAATAAATAATAAATTATAATAAAATTATTATAAGTTCACAAATGAATGTATAGAATAACTCCTATAACATTACAAAACTGCCTATAGTTCAATACAATTAAGATACCGTATTTTTCGCCCTATAAGACGCACCTAGATTTTGGGGGGGGGGGAAATAAAGGGGGGGAAATTATTTTTCCCCCCAGGCGTGACCCCATGGATCAGAGCACGCCAGGCACTCCTGTCTTCCACTGCCTCCCGCAGTTTGGTCAAACTCATGCTGATAGCTTTGAGAACACTGTCCAACCATCTCGTCCTCTGTTGTCCCCTTCTCCTTGTGCCCTCCATCTTTCCCAACACCAGGGTCTTTTCCAGGGATCTTCTCTTCTCATGAGGTGGCCAAAGTATTGGAGCCTCAGATTCAGGATCTGTCCTTCCAGAGAGCACTCAGGGCTGATTTCCTTAAGAATGGATAGGTTTGATCTTCTTGCAGTCCATGGGACTCTCAAGAGTCTCCTCCAGCACCATAATTCAAAAGCATCAATTCTTTGGTGATCAGCCTTCTTTATGGTCCAGCTGTAACTTCCATACATCACTACTGGGGAAACCATAGTAGTTAGGATTGCTCTATTAGGCAGCTGTCATTGGTCCTCCTAGATCAGCATTACATACACAAGGAGTAGGGGACCTTTTCCAGGCAGTAGGCTGGATTCTGTTGGCTTTCGTACCGCCATGGGCCACTTGGACACTTTGAATTCAAGCTGGGTTGGTGGTTCCCCATACCTGATCTACACTGATGGGTAGCACTTCTCCAGGGATTCAGTCAAGGATCCTTCTCCCAGGATTTCCCAGACCTACCTGGAGATGCAAAAAAATTGAATGTGGAGCTTTGTTTATGGAATACTCTGCTTGCAGACCCTCCCAGTGCCCCTATTTTCCATAGACAGTCCTGGATTTAAAGTACCCATCCCGGTTTCTTACTTGATCCTGAAAGGTCCCACTTTTCCTCAGAACGTCCTTATTTTCATCGGAGAAATGTTGGAGGGTATGGAATTATGCGACCCCCCCAGCTAAGGAGATAAGTAACTATACAAGTTTTAGAAGACACCCTGAAGACAGCCCTATACAGGGATTTTAAAAAAAATATTTAATGTTTTAGTCTGTTTTTATATATGTTGGAAGCTGCCCAGAGTGGTTGGGGCAACCAAGTCACATGGTCGGGGTATAATTGATATTATTATTATTATTATTATTATTATTATTATTATTATTATTATTTAAATAGAATGTGCCTATTTTCTTCAGATAAATGTTGGAGGGTATGTGTTTGCAGCCATTTCCTAGCACTGAATCTGAGAAGGAACCATTGCCACTGAGTTATATGGATTTCTGCCATATAGATTTCCAATGGATGAGTGTATATCACTGTCCCTATCAAGAAATACTTAAGAAGCATAGCAGCTACCATCCATGACGTAAGATGCCACAAATAGGAAATCAGTCTGCAATGATGCAGAAGCATCGTGAAGAGAATGAAGCACAGATAACCCACACACAGAACCACCTTACGGAAGGAAAGAAATCGAAGAAATTATCTGGAGCAAAAGGCTTGGCAAAATCACATTTTTACGCACTCAACAGAAAAAAACACTGCAATACGTTCCAATGCCTGGGTGAGGAAGGGAGCGGGGGTGGGGGGGGGGAGCGACCGGAGGGGTTGAGGGAGAGAAGATAGATAATGTTCTCATGAATGACACTTTCCGTGTTTGTTGTGCAGCTGGACAGCACCTGCCTAACATTTACACCGGATAGCTTTTATTCATTTCATGGGATAGTCATCAAAAACATGGTTGAGAGATGGAGAAAATTCCAAGTATGTGTCATCACTTTCCTGGCTTGTGCAGCTGTTTCCTAAGGCACACAATGATGTTGTGTCATTAAGGAAATACACTGTTACTGTGCTGGACAAATAACACATTTGGTTTTATTGAGCTGCTCGACAATAATGAAGGGAAATAATAGGCCTAAATATACTGTTTATTCAGTGGCAATGAGCTCTAACTTCAGCATCTCAAAAAGCAAACAACAAAAGGTAATAATCCCAAATCACTTTCCTACTGTTAGTCTCTTCTGTGCAGCCTGTTGGCTAAGGCTGTTCTCAAATATTTGCGGATGATTATTCCAAGATCTGCAGCTGACTCCGGCAGCAGAATTCCACAAAGGTGCCAGTGTCTCTCTTAATAGATTCGGATGTGGGGATGAGGCTGGGCCTGCTGCTAGAACTGTAATCGTTGCATTTAGACTGTGATGCAGACTTGCTGGTTTAAGTGGGAATCAGTAGGTCTACTCCAAAGTCCTGTTAATTTCAGTGGGGCTTATTCCTATTCATATAGGATTAAACCCACCTGATTAGCCTGTCATACAACCAGCTCGGCAGTAAGTGCATAGCTTCAAGCTGTGATGCATTGCTTACGATTTTCAGTAACTTTGCAGTAATTTCCAGACTATATGTCTGTAAGAGTCCAGAATAAGCATGGCTATTAAGCATGTGCACCACTGTGCTCTTCACACACAGTTTCCCACAGCTCTTGAAGACTGTTGCCATCCATAATGTCATCCAACTGCACCCATGAAAGACATCCTGGCTGTAGACTCCAAAATCACGATTCTAGGTACTGCAGAACCCATGAAATGGTCACATTCCATTTTCATAGAATGGTCACCATTTTTCCAAGATGGCGGCAGTTGCTAAAGTGGAATTGCTTGGGATTTTTAGTATGTTGTTCAGGATGTCAAACTGCAGTAATGTACTTCAGCTTTTTTGGAATTCCTTCTATATCTACTACATTTTGTGGGGTTATTGTTCCTGGACTACGGTGGTGTTGGCTTTGTTTAATTTGTTGTTGTCGTCGTCGTTTTAATGTTTAAAATTTTTATTTTTTACCAACAATCAAAACACAAACAGTGAAACCCCCCCAGACGGCTGATGCATTGGGTATACATAATCAATAATAACATATTCAAATCAACCATATGTACAATTTTATAGATGTTAACACTCCTCCATCCACAAGGTTTATTTAACTTTTAACATTTTAATTGCCCCAAATTGTTCAAACCTACCCAAATAATTCAATATCTTCTCATTGTTTAATTTAATTAAGCACGAGGATGTTTTATTTCTTCCTGCTGTCCACTGGACAGTGGTGTGATAGGTACACCAACAGTGAAGGCAGTGCTATTTTTCTAGAAAAAGAGGTGCCAGAACTCACCATGAACATCTTGCTTGTTCTCTTTGAATGGCAATGGCTCCCACCTGAGAGGTGCCGGAACTGAGTTCAGTTGAGTTCTGGCTGGGAAAAAAGATTCAGAGATAACCTTGCCTTTTCCAGCAGGAGTGTGAGCCATCCTGAAAGCTGGGTTGCTGACTCTTAAAACTAAAATTAAATTAAATTTAAAAATGCTGGTACCTGGGCAACATGTAGTGACCATTTCTACTGTAGGTAAGTTACCCAGGAGGAGCTGGCAGCAACTTCTAACAATTTCTGCTCAGTCTGGAAGTGAAAGGCCCCTTCAGACCTGAGTTTTAGTGCCAGCTTTATCTGCAATGTGTTCTTGACACAATAATAGTGGATTAGTGGTGGATTTCTTCTGCTTTATCAGTTGTTCTGCGATGCTTCCAATGATACTACATTATTGTAGTATGGAGGGGCTATCGTACAACAAAAGAAGGACAAAAAATAAACCAGGTAGCTGCCATTTTGTGCCACACAATGCAGTGCCAGAAGCTGGGGGAAATGGTGTAAGTACCACAAGGGGGAAACATGGCAAGAGATAGTTCATATGGAGAGGGAACATTGAAAACACCATGCCAAGAACTTGTCCAGGTCTGAGCCAGCCCTGGACTCTTCTTCTCTGGCAATCACTCATAGCCGAGTAAGATTGTCTTCCATAAACACGGTTTTAACAGTGAGTCCGTACGTGACTGTGGAGGCCAATTCTGGATCCACACATCCTTCCACAGTTCCCGGGTGGGAGTTGATCACGGTGTGGATTTGCCAAGCGTGCCTTCCTCTTAGCACGTTTCTCCCTTGCGTCCTGAGTTTGAGTGTCTTCAAAGTCTATGACACCTTTGGTAAAGGCTGTTCTCCAACTGGAGCACTCGCAGGCCAGTGTTTCCCAGTGTTTATACTACATTTTTTTTTAGATTTGCCTTGAGACAGTCTTTAAACCTCTTTTGTTAGGAAAGAAGAAGTTGGCAACAGCAACCAGAACGGAGCCCTGGATTAACACCCAGGTAAGTGAGGAAAGGTGAGGCAACACAGTCAAAAGAGAGGTTTGCAAGCGATACTTCTTGCAACTAGCTGGGACTGATCCCTCACTCCCACAACTCCTCTGAAATTGTGTTAGCATTCCTGCTTGTTACATTTCTCATTAGGATTCCCCAATAGAAGAGATTGCTTTAAAGGCAAGTACCCTCATCTCGCTCTCCCTCCCTCCCACACACTCGCTGCCATTCCACAAGACACGTTTTCTTTTTAATATTGAAAATGGTTTGCAATTGTCTGTTCTGAAACAAATCCCTGTTAGAAAAAAAGCGGGGGCACCTCAACTTCTGTGGGAAATGGAGTCATATAAAGAAGAGGCTGTGCTCATCACAGACCATAATGGACCTTTGTGGCAAAGCGGGGAAGGAAAGCCAGATGTCCATAGTCTTGGATTTCCTGTACATCAACAAACACACTGAGGTTTAAAAATAAGGCGAAAGCTGCCATCTCTGGCTCCTTAGGGGAACAGTGAAGTAGGCTTTAATATATTGGATGCTGTTGTTTATGGACAGAAGAGCTATCCCTGTTGTAAACCTGCCTGTCATACATATTGTACGTGGATCATTTCAGAGAAATGAGGGAAGGAGCAGGGGCACACAACAACAATAAATAAAAATCACTTAAATTCACTTCAGTTTACAGGAGAATTCTGGACACCACAATTACAAGCTGCATACAGTGGTACCTCGGGTTACATACGCTTCAGGTTACATACACTTCAGGTTACAGACTCCACTAACCCACAAATATTACCTCGGGTTAAGAACTTTGCTTCAGGATGAGAACAGAAATTGTGCTCTGGCGGTGCGGCAGCAGCAGGAGGCCCTATTAGCTAAAGTGGTGCTTCAGGTTAAGAACAGTTTCAGGTTAAGAACGGACCTCCAGAACAAATTAAGTACTTAACCTGAGGTACCACTGTAATCCCATATCTATATCTATATCTATATCTATATCTATATCTATATCTATATCTATATCTATATCTATATCTATATCTATATCTATCTATCATCTATCTATCTATCTATCTATCTATCTATCTATCTATCTATCTATCTATCATCTATCTATCTATCTATCATCTATCTATCATCTATCTATCTATCTATCTATCTATCTATCTATCTATCTATCTATCTATCTATCATCTATCTATCTATCTATCATCTATCTATCTATCTATCTATCTATCTATCTATCATCTATCTATCTCTATTTTGTGTGTGTGTGTGTGTGTGTGTGTCAGGGGGGAGGATTTTGTTATGGAGACTGCAGGGGCATTTGTCCTTCAGAAAACATTCAGGAGTCATAGTACTGTCACCATAGGAACTTGGAAGCTGCCTTATACTGGGTCAAGTCATTGATCCATCTAGGTCAGTATTGTCTACACTTGCAGGCAGCAGCTCTCCATAGTTTCAGGCGGAAGTCCTTCTCAGCCCTGCCTGGAGATGACACAGATTGGTGCATGCTTTTATTAAACAAATCTGAGCATCAAAGGAGTCATAGGGTTGGAAGGGACCACAAAAGACATCTAGTCCAGTCTTCTTCAACCTGGCACCCTCCAGTTGTTTTCAACTGCAAATCCCATCACCCCTGACCATTGGCTCTGATGGGACTCATAGCCCAAAACATCCGGAGGGCAGCAGATTGGGAAAGGCTGATCTTGTCTAACCCTGATTGTTGTTGGCATCTCGAGACACAATAGAGTGCACCTCTGGCGCACAAGCCTGGGAAGAGCATATGGAGGCTGCACAGACAACAGGACCCCCCTCTCAGCCTCGCTGGTGTGTTCCAAAGAAAAGCAGTGCAATATTTTTGGCACCATCTTGGCAGCAGGAGCTGCTGGAAAGAGGCACACAAGGCGTCATCCAAGTGGGACTCCACTCCAGATTTGTGTAGGGTTTGTTCCTTTGCCTTTTGTTTTCCCAAAGATACCCCAGAAGGCAGCAGAAGTTTAGGATCAGAGTTTCCCTTCTTCTAGATGGTCTACCTTCCCAGGATGATGAACCCCATCTGCCCCTCACTTCTCTCCACAAAGCATGCAGAACAGCCTTCTTGACCACCCACTATTGGTCCCATCGGCTCAATTCTCCAGAGCCTGTCTTCACACGCAGGGGAAGTCCCTAACTCACCGAGGGTTTGAGACCCATCAGCTAACCTCACCTGGTTTAGCCAGCCAGTCAAAGCTATTTCCTGGGGTATATCTCTGTCACTTACTAACAGCTTCTATGAGCCACAGGTGAGAGCTGAGTGCAGGTTTGGGGATCAAAGGTGGACAACCTACCCCAGGAGGACCACAACGTGTCCCCCGCTAGAAGTACTACCTCTCCCCCAAAATCCCTAACACACCAACCCTGGTGATGCAGGAAATTCACTACTACAGCATCCCCGATCATGGCCATCTAGCCTCTACTTAAAAAAAACCCTGTAACAATGTTTTATTCATTGTACAGGTATAATGCAATCAGATGCTGGTGAATGATAGCATGGCTTCACTCTGATCCTCTGTCTTGATCTATTTTTGCTGAGGGAAATGGAGGGACAGACTTATAGTAAACACTGAAAAGTGGGGCGCATGTTGCAGGATGAGGTTAAATGTAGGTCCTGGTCTGAGATGATGGAAGGCTACTAGTATATGTCATTGACAACAGTAAGAGTTTATCAACAGATGGTTAAGGTATTAGCATTTTTCACACTGCAGGTCAGGACTATGTTTTTACTGTAGTAGCACCAGGACAAAGCTACAATGCTAAAATGGGAGTTTTAGCTGAACTCTGTGTATAAATCCAGAGACAGGGGGAAAGAGAGATACACACATCCACTAAAGTTGTTGATGTTGTTGTTGTTGTTTTGCAAATATTTAGTTTTCACATTCAGATCATTGAAATGCTATGATTTGGATCAAAATTCTATCTTTCCAAAGTATATATTTTAAAGTATAAATAGTGCAATCCACCTAAAATACCTTACTGTTTCTAATTTTCTTTGGGGCACAATGTAAGAATAATAATTTGCACACCTAAACAAAAATTTTATTACACCTTTTGAAAAACAGTGCAAGCTTTATTTAATGAGTGAATGTTATGCTGGTTTTACATATTACATGCCTTGCTACTATATTTATGCAAGAATTTGATGTTGTTTTAAAATGAAGATGTATTGTTGCATCGTTTTTGTCATATGCTGATATACAATAATGTTTTATTTAGAGACAGGAATTTAAAACAACTTAACAATGCCCACAAACCATTCATTTAAAATTATTGGGTTTGTTTCTTCTGTGAGGTGTCCTTTTGTCTCTCCTCTGTTAATTCTGCTAGCGACTTTCTCTCCTTCTTTCTTTTTAAAGAAGAGTGCATTGAAAATTAAAACACAGCTGACACTCCCTTTTGGAACCTCAGATTTAAATTAGCAGGGTCCTGTTTCCTTCCTTTGTAAGGAAAACTTTAGGTCCAGCTGGTTCATGAAGCCAGTGCAGCAGGAGTGTGATCAGAGTGGATAAGATTTGCATAAGCATTGTTGCCCTTAGCTACTGGTCCTCAAGAGTCTTCATTGTTCTGTTGTATAATTATCTAGCTCACAGGCAGCTCCAAGGAACCAGAAGAGAATAGAACACACACCTGGAAAACAGTGGCTTGCCAATATACCCATATGGATGCCATCTTCGCTTTGATCTTGTCCCTACCATAAGCGGGGAACGCAATTCATTCTCAGATGAGATTGTCTGAAAGCATCACAGTGTGGCATGATTTTCGAGACTCAACCCCCGCTCGCTTTCCCGAGATGACAAGCAGAATCAAAATCTCCTCCTGCCACAAAATCAGTCAAGTGTTTGACATGCTGATGTTTCCATTCCTGTAAAAGGGGGGGGGGGATGCCTTAAATCTGGTATCTCAGAAAGCAGCGATTTTTTATGAGCTTACCAGATTAATATACCGGCACTCAATTCAATTCAAATGAGTTTGTGTCAAATCTAGCATGCCATGCTGCCTCTTGCATTATGGCGCTGCAAGGGCACAGTTGGTTTGTTTTATTTCAAATACTGCTGCCTTTCAGTGAAAAATCCCAGGATGTCAACTCAATAAAATAATAATCCTTGATTATTGTTGTATGTTGCTTTGGAAAATAGCAGACAGATGGAAATGTGCATATAGATATGTAATATGCATAATGGAAATATGCATATCTTTGGTCAAAGATTATGTACTTTTGTTATGCATGTTACATATCAATATACACATTTCCATTTGTGTGCTATTTTCCAAAACAACATACAACAATAATCGAGGATTATCCATAAAACAATGAAAAAGGCAGCAATAAAACATGCAAAGACACCAGGAGATACTTAAAAGCCTGCCAAGAAAAATTTCTTTTAAAAAAGCAAAAAACTTCCCTTCCAAAATATTCAAGATATATGAATGAGGCGTCAAATTAAAGTATCGGAAATGTATATTTCCTGAAAACTAGTAGCAATTCACCAAAAAATGTCACAGGGACCGTTGAAAACTAAGACAAATGTGAGGTAAACTCAGCTTGCAGTTGCCTCTCAGCTGCAAACTTGAAAGTCAAGAGGTGCCAGAGAGCAATACCTTCAAGTTTATTGGAATGAGCACCAATCCTCAGCCACTGGCTACCTGCTGTGTTGTCACAGAATGTTCATTAATATTTGAGTTAGCCAGGGATATACTTCCAGCACAACATAGCTAGGCACAGAGGGGGCTTCATTATGTTGATGGAAAAGGATAGGGGCACGATGAGGAAAGATTAATGCAAAACCAGCCAATTAGAATAAACTTTTCAGCAAATTTGTCTTTTTCCAGAGGTCAGTTTGCATCCTTACATTTTGTGCTTCACCCACACACCTTCTCACTTGCTGCTGAAGACGATGGACGACTTCAACAATACAGTGGTACCTCGGGTTAAGAACTTAATTCGTTCTGGAGGTCCGTTCTTAACCTGAAACTGTTCTTAACCTGAGATACCACTTTAGCTAATAGGGCCTCCCACTGCCGCTGTGCCGCCGGAGCACAATTTCTGTTCTCATCCTGAAGCAAAGTTCTTAACCCGAGGTACTATTTCTGGGTTAGCGGAGTCTGTAAACTGAAGCGTCTGTAACCTGAGGTACCACTGTACAAATTTTCACTAGAGAATTGGGTGAAAAGCAGCCAACACAACTCTTTCATCACGAGAGAAGCATCAGATAGGAGTTTGAGGCGCGATTCTGTGGGGCTTCTAAAGCAGCCTAGAAGATTCATATGTAAGACTTGTTGTCTAACTTTTCTTGAGTTAAGGAGTTTAGCTATTTGCATCCAGTTCTGCAGCTGCACCAGGACGGAAGGCAAACCAAACCAACCTAGTTACAACTGGAGTTAAGACAGAAATAGGAAACAGCCCATCATCTCAAAAGACAATTACAGCGTTTCGGAGCCTGTGATGTGTACAAAGGCATTCTCGTGTGAATACTGTGTTCTATGCTCGTAGGCAATATTTTATTTTATTGGGATGAACAATTACAGCCCACTCTCCCTGCGCTTATGCACAACCTCAGAGCGGCGAGCAGCCATAAATATCAACTATAAAATACAATAACTGTCTATAAATGCAATATAAAACCCGAGAGGCAATATGCTGTGGGAATGTTGTGGATAGTAGGAGAGGATATATTGATTAAATATTATTCTTCCTCACTCACGCTAGTGAGCTAGTAGCAGAGCACATTCCCTAGTACATAGCAGGAAGCTAGTTGATAGATTCGATAGAACCATTTGAGTTAAGCAATCCAGTCTGGCTTGTCCAGATTGGATTGTTCCTGGTAAATCCCCTTTAAAAAGGTAAAGGAACCCCTCACCATTAGGTCCAGTCGTGGCAGACTCTTGGGTTGCGGCGCTCATCTCGCTTTATTGGCCGAGGGAGCTGCCGTACAGCTTCCGGGTCATGTGGCCAGCATGACAAAGCTGCTTCTGGCGAACCAGAGCAGTGCACAGAAACACCGTTTACCTTCCCACCAGAGCGGTACCTATTTATCTACTTGCACTTTGATGTGCTTTCGAACTGCTAGGTTGGCAGGAGCAGGGACTGAGCAATGGGAGCTCACCCCGTCATGGGGATTTGAACCGCCAACCTTCTGATCGACAGGTCCTAGGCTCTGTGGTTTAAACCACAGCGCCACCCGCATCCCTTAAAATCCCCTTTAGTTCCCTCTTAAAAAATAACAATGACATAACCGTCTTCTTTTGAAAGTAATGATAAGGTTTCCTTACATCCAGTTCACAGTATGATCCTGAAGGCAGGCTCTAGCTTGTAGTTACAGTTACAGAGAAAAGTGTGAGTTCATCCTTTGTGAGGATTATGCCCATGTGCTGCTGGCTAAGAACCAGCACTCAGCAAAAGGCATCAAGATGGTATAAGGCGGAAAAGGGAAAAGGGAAAAGATGGCTGGATGACCAGCCCTTTTATAGGGTCTGCCAGGGTCACACCCATCTACCTGGTCACACACAGGGGGAGGATGCTCCAGACCAGATGTGACAGGAAGTCCTCCTGGCTGGAGCAACATTCCCCTGTGTGCCCACTCTGGGCAAACAGGAAATGTTGTATTTGACTACTTATGTTACATCCCACATATGTAACCTGAGAATTTCATATGTCACCACTAACATTAATTTTCTGGACACTAGGTGAGGTTGTTCAAGTGCATTTTGGATGAAGGAACTGGCTGCATGAAGACCCATAAACTGTAGCTGGATCCTGTCAAGATAGAGGGCCTGTGGGTGGGTGGTTCTTGGGTCCAGTAACTGGTTAGGCAGCCAGTTCTGGAAGGGGTTTCACTCCCCCTAAGGAACAGGTGCATGGTCTTTGGGTAGACTGGGACCCATCACTGTCATAGGAGGTGACAGCTAACCTGCCTTTTCCCAGCTCTGGCTGGTTTTCCCATTCCTGCTGTTCCTTGTGATAGCCTGACCACAACATCCCATGCTCTGGCAATTTCCACTTTGATTACGGTTATGTGCTTTGTGGGGTGGCGGCCTTCCAATTTGCTTCCCAGTTGTAATTAGCTACAATTAGCTTCCAAGGCAGTTGCTAGTATATTGCCTGGGGCCGCAGGTAGAGATCATGTAACCCCAATCATGAAAGCGCTTTCTTGGTTGTCTGGAGCAGGGGTAGGCAACTTAAGGCCTGGGGGCCGAATCCGGCCCAATCGCCTTCTCGATCTGGCCCGCAGACAGTCCAGCAATCAGCGTGTTTTTACATGAGTAGAATGTGTCCTTTTATTTAAAATGCATCTCTGGGTTATTTGTGGGGCCTGCCTGGTGTTTTTACATGAGTAGAATGTGTGCTTTTATTTAAAATACATCTCTGGGCTATTTGTGGGGCATAGGAATTCACTCATTTATTTTCCCCCAAAATATAGTCCAGCCCACCACATGGTCTGTGGGACGGTGGACCTGCCCACAGCTGAGAAAGGTTGCTGAACCCTGGTCTAGAGTCTTCAGAGCCGAGTTTAAGTTGCTGGCATTGATCTATAGCCCTAGGCTTGTGCCCCACCATAGTAAAACACATCAGGGGCCAACACAAGATAGAGGCCTTTTCTGCAGTGGCACCCTGATTTTGGAGTGCCTTTCCCCTGAAATCATGACTGGCTCTGTTGCTGTTTGCCTGGGCATTTGTGGGATGATGAGATTAGTCTGTAGCTGGCATGAAGAGCTTAATGGATTAATGGACAATTTATTTTAGGACTACAACATTTTACCTGCTCTTTATCATTAGAATGGCTTTATTTTTAGCAGCATTTGAACCTGCCCTGGACTCATATGATTAATGGTGGGTTAAACACGTAGTTAACAATGTAAAAATAAATAAATAAATTCAATGTTAACGGCTGAGTTTCTTCAAATCCATGTGATCACAACGACCACTTGTATGATTTGAAAGCTTCTTAAAGCCACCCTAGCCAGATAACTACAAATCTTGATAACTAGATTTCAAGGCCCAGGTCAATACTCATAATTACTGTGTGAACCATCCATCACATCCATAGGACCAGGGCTTTTTTTCCCAGCCAGAGTTCATCGGTGCTCAGCTCTGGCACCTCTCAGGTGGGTGCCATTGCCATTCTAAGAGAACAAAGGAGAAGTTCATAGTGAGCTCAGGCACCTCTTTCTCTGGAAAATTGCACTGCATAGGACCTATACCTTCATGTCTGCCACTGTGTTGTGTACTTAATTACATGCATTAAATGTGCACCAGCAATTGACATTGGGCAAGTGGGCCTAACCTGAAGGCAAAGACTCAAGGACCAAAGTCAGATACAGAGGGCACTCAAAACAAAAACGAACCCAAAACACAGTGTTGCGGATTTCAGAGCTACTCTTAGGAAGGCAAAAACCGTGTGGGCACATGAAACGCAAAAATATGTGGACAGGAGTTCATCCAGAAATGGAACTATATTAATCTGTTGGGTTTAACAGAGATTATGGTTTCTTTCCACACTATAAAGACGCGGCATAATTTGCACTACTGTACAGTGGTACCTCTGGTTACGAACTTAATTTGTTCCGGAGGTCCGTTCTTAACCTGAAACCGTTCTTAACCTGAGGTACCACTTTAGCTAATGGGGCCTCCCGCCGCCATTGCACCATCGCCGCGTGATTTCTTTTCTCATCCTGAGGTAAAGTTCTTAACCTGAGGTACTATTTCTGGGTTAGCGGAGTCTGTAACCTGAAGTGTTTGTAACCAGAGGTACCACTGTATTTAGTATTGTCCCTTTAAGAACTTTTGAATGCTTTATCTGGATTTGTTTTTAACTGGCTTTTTTTCTTTCCCCATTTCCAATTCAGCATCTGAAGAAGCAGGTGGTTGCCTGCCATGCCAATTTGTAATAGAAGCATATTAAAAATCGGTCTCAAGGTGCCATCAAACACATTTCTCTTTAAGAGAAAATACTATTAAAGAGTCTTGCGCACATGTCTGTACAGAGATTTCACATTGAATGCATAGAGTATTGCTCACCACAGATGCAAACAGGCACTTCCTATATAGGAGGAATCCCATGTTTGCATCTAAGCCTGCAGAGTTTGGATCATGCCCAATTTATGTATTTTTTTAAAAAACCCTATCTATGTTCCTTTCCTTCGGGCTTTTCCTCGATCTCAAAACTCTCGCTCTTGAAGAGTTTCTCTAATTAGCAGTTTGCATTTCAGACAAAAAGCAGAAACTTAAATTCAAGAATAAACTGAGGTTTTTATCTTGAAATACCTTGGAGAGCAAGTGCTTTACCAAAAATGTGTTAATGCTGACAGCGTGATCATCCCCTCCCTGTACGCTAATAAAATACCAGCTCAGTCTGTGGAAATGTTCAGGAAGAGATAAGTGCCAGCAATAATTCTTACACAGAGACAGCTGAGAGAAAATTATTAGCAGGCACAACTTGAGTACAAGGCCATCATCAAAGCACTCATCCTGATGCTCGAATCGAAGGCATTACTTTACATTTAACGTGATTAATTGCTCTTAAAATAATAAAGATCACCCAGAACCGTAAGAACAAAGGGGTGATTGAGCACTTATAAATATTCAAAGCGCAGACATATGGCTTCTTTTTATGTCTCGGCTACAGGTTGGAAGCCTGGCTTTAACCCACGGACATGAAATATTAGGCGGAATATGTATAAAATGTTATTGATTTGAGTGTCCATGTGCACATTTGGATCTCATCTGTAAATTCTGAGCCTAGGGGAAGAAATGTAGCAAATGTATACCTGATGGGCAATGAGCAAAGAATGAAAGGTGCTTCACTGTGTTTTGGTAGGAGAAGGCTGGAATTATTCCATTACCACTCCCAATTTTAAAGCAGGCATATTGTTTCTACCATGTTTGTCTTTTCAATTCTGTGCCCAGTTAGTAACTTGGTTCTTGAAGCATACCCAGCCATTTCTTCTTTTCCGTTTGAGGAGAGCAACAAAAACCTCTTAGCATAGACTATGTTTTGAGAACCTGTAGCCCTTCAAATGTTGCTGGACTACAACTCCCATCCCCCCGACCATTCTGGCTGAAGTTGTCAGGAGTTGGAGTCCCACAACATCAGGAGGGCCACAAGTCTCCATCCTTTCAGGGCCGGCCTGACCATTTGTCTCGCTGAGGCAGTTGCCTCAAACAGCAGGCTTGGGAGGGCTGGGAGAGGCGGCAGATATGGAAAGAGATGGGTGTCCTCACGCATCTCCTTTGGCTGTGGATGCAGCACCACAAAGTCGAATTAATGGATTATTGGGGTTTGGGAATTTGTTACCTGGTGGAAAGTAGTCCTTATAAAAGGGTTCACTGTGGTAACTCCCATTATTGTTATGCTTCATGTTCCAATATTTTACCTCAAAAGGTTGCCATTCTTTATATACTAAAAGTCAAATGTTTTACCTCAGAAAGAAACACACACACACACACACACACTTTTTTTGTCCCCTGAATCCGCTTCTGCTGTGGCTGCACATTCCATCTTAAATCTTGTTGCTCCATTATAGTAGTGTTTGTAAAAACCCTGCTCCCAGTTTCCCCCACAGTGAATCTATTTTAGACCATCACCACCCAGCCTTATTATAATTAATATTAATTTTATTATTTGTACCCCACTCATCTGACTGGGTTGCCCCTGCTATTCTGGGCAGCTTCCTATATCCAGTAAAACATTAAACATTTTTTAAAAAAAACACCCTCCCCTGCTGCCTTCAGATGTCTTCTAAAGGTTGTATACTTATCTCCTTCTATTCCAATAAATGTTTTCTCATCTTGGGACACTTCCAGCTTAAGCAAAAAGTGCTTGTGTGCTTGACCTCAGTTAAAGTAATATCCCGCTCGCTTTCATTTGTGTATTTTTCCTAAAAGAGAGCATGCTAATATGCAATAAAAGACGAGTTAACAATATTCTGCAGCGGCCTAAGCATGTGCCTGCCTCATTGTCAGCAAGGATTAAGTGATCACTGACTGATAATGTTTATCACACAAAATAATGTTTAGTGGATCGGCACTACAATAAATTTATTTCTTATGTGATGCATGCTAAATATTTGATCAAGGAAGCTGTTTGACATACTTTAATGTGTGTAAAGACTGCGCCCTGCTGGTTTCCTAGCAAAATAAGTGAAAATATGAGATGCTTAAAAACCCACTTGCTTGTAAAAGAAACAGGCAGAATTGCATCATTAAAGTAACAATCGTTGGGCCTTTAGCCATTCAGTTTTCAGGATGAACAACCAACATTTACTGAAGCATAAAATGTATGCATGGTGGACTTTGCCTGGAAATCTTTATGTTGGTAGCTCACATTTTCTAGCATGGCTAGACAAAGTATTTATTATAGTGACAAAAATGACACTCTCATGCTAATAACTGCACATTTTTTTATTTTTTTAAACATTTTACTTGCCAAGTATTCATTAAAAATCCCCTCATTGTGTATCTATTGCATTTGATTTAACTGAAACCTGTTCAACAGTTACCCAACCAGGCTGAATACAACTCATATAAAAACTGGGGGCTATTAGCGGTTCAATAAACTTGCTTTTAGTGGCTTGCCTGAGATTGCAAAGATTTTTAAAAAAATGTTTACAGTGTGAATATATGGCTGGTAGGCTTCCGTTTAGAGAGGTGAAAACTAGGCAGGCCTTATTTATCCATAGCTTGAAAACAAAAAGGCTGTTCTTTTCACATCCTTCTTTATTCTTCTTATTTTAAATTAAACTTGATATAGCACTAGAGTGGTCAATTCATCTTCACAAATACGTGTACACAAATAACAGATTCAATCACTTCTCAAAGGTGTTGTTGTGGAAATGATGAATTTCCCTGGGGAAACAAGGAAATCAAAATAATTTTTCTAAGCCAATATAGGGGTTTGGAAATCTACTCTTGCCCATACCAAAAGAAGTCTCTGCCAGTGCCTTCACCCACAATCCACCAAAACAAAAGTCCAACTTCTTCTCCTTTCCTCCATAAGTGACCGTGACATGGGGTCATAGCAGAGGTGAGGTTCCCATTAAAGTCTTCTTCTTCTTTTCCCTCCCTTTCTCGCTCCTCCGTATACTTAGCAATGACACTTACCCAGCCCTCCTGGGTAAATTTCTGACAGCCACTTGGGCTTTAGATGCTGGCACACTGCTACAAAGGTCAGGGTGATGGAGAAGGGAGGAGGAAAACCTTGTGTACCTGGCCACTATCATTCCAGCTTACCAGATATATGAATGGATGGGGCAAAATGTGTTTTGGGAGAGAGGGCTGGAGGGACAGGCAAGGGAAGCTAGGAATTCTTCCCCGGGTTAGATATCACTCGAAGCGTTTTCCAGAGAGAGGTCTGCAAATCTTATGGCTGTTTTGAGCATTTTGACCTTGTTTCTGTTTACATCTCCAAAGGCACAGGTTGAACTCTTAATTTGCTATACAAAAGTTGTTACATGATGCTAAGAGTTCTTCGTTTTAAGTTGCTTTGCGGTGCCTCTTGTGCAGAGATTTGTTAATGGGGAAAAAGCAGTAATGATTGCGTTTTGATTCCAGGAAGAAGAAGAAAAAGGACCGAGTGAATTCAGATGATAATTTCATCTTGATTTGGCAGTTAGAATCATAGAATCATAGAGTTGGAAGAGACCACAAGGGCCATCAAGTCCAACCCCCTGCCAAGCAGGAAAAGTTAAGGCATACTTGTCGTCACTGTGCCCATGCTCATCTTCCTATCAAAATGTGATCCTGCACACAAATAATCCAGTGCTGCAAGCTTCAAAGATAGATACAACTTATTCCCCAATAGAAAATCAACTGAGTGATTGAGGATTAAACATAGGGATGACCAGTTTTTGTTTTTTTTTACAGCTGTAACTGTTCTGGCTCCTCTCAGGTGGGCACCATTGCCATTATAAGAGAACAAGGGAGGCATTCACAGTGAGTTCCGGCACCTCTTTTTCTAAAAATAAATAAATATAGAAGTGGGGACGACACATACAAAATCAGCCTGTATAGAAGGACAGGGAGAAAGCATGCCAGGTTGGGGAGGGGGCAGCCAGGCCCTGCTTACAGGCAAGGGGTTAGTTTGGGACAAAATATCACTGGAAACACCCCAGGCTTTTAAGTTTAAACCCGGCCTTTTGACAGCCGCAGGACTGCGAACAGCCTTGACATTGAAATATTATTATTTCTTCACCATCTTGAGATGGTTGGGTTATGTGGAGCAGAAGTAGCAAGTAGGATGTTAGTGAAACATTGGGCAAGATTGAAATCTTGTCACTCTGATATGGGTTGACTGGGAACAACAGAAAGGACTTGGAGCCACCAGAATCTCCATTAGTTAAAGTTGCTGATAGAGATTCTGGTGGCTGAATCTCTATCATTGCTCAGTTCCATGGTGGATGGTTCTTTGTACTGTTCTTGCAGGCAGCCAGCCAGATGAAGCACATATTGCATGTGATGGAAGAAAATAGTTTAGCTGAAACAAACCAGTAGCCCCTGTGGCTTATTGCTGACCAGGATGCAAATCTTAAATGTGTTTTTTTTCCTTGCAGTTGAAAACATCCAATACAGAGCCCTGAAAAAATAATCACTTTGTGTTGACTTCTCATTGAGAACAAGCCCATGAGAAGGCTATTATGCTGAGAGGGAAGGGGGGAATAAACAAACAAACTTCTGACAGGAGACAGGTTCATTTAAAATATCTATTGAAATTACAAATAAAACTCTTCAATATGATTCGAAGTACAAAACAACATTCAAAGGCATTCAACAGCTCTTTTATACATCACAGTGTTAGTGGCACGAAATGTAGTTACATTTCAAATACAGAAAACAAAAATTAAATTCTTTTTACACTAGTCAAATACATCATTTATACATATGCATGACTCCTCCGTGCTTCTCTATACAAGGTTAAAAATACATCCATGGTAAAATGAGTAAGGGAGGGATTTGTTTATAGGGCACATACCTATACCTGTACCAAAGGTTCCTCATCTTTGTTAAGAAAGATACACACATTAACAAAGCCAGAACCATCATGGGGCTTTAAACACAAATGGCAGGCGTTTACTTTATGGAAGAGTATTAGTAAGTAAGCATGATTACAAGCTGTTTGGAAATCCCTAATGCCATCACCATCAACAAAATCCATTAATGTCCATCTTCAGTAGAGTCCCTGGGAGAAATCTCTTTGTAAAGCTAACCAGGCCAAAGAGCTTTGATAAGGTAAAGGTAAAGGGACCCCTGACCATTAGCTCCAGTTGTGACCGACTTTGGGGTTGCGGCGCTCATCTCGCTTTACTAGCCGAGGGAGCCGGCGTACAGCTTCCGGGTCATGTGACCAGCATGACTAAGCCGCTTCTGGTGAACCAGAGCAGCGCACAGAAACGCCGTTTACCTTCCCGCCAGAGCAGTACCTATTTATCTACTTGCACTTTGACGGGCTTTCGAACTGCTAGGTTGGCAGGAGCAGGGACCGAGCAACGGGAGCTCACCCCGTCATGGGGATTCGAACCGCCGACCTTCTGATCGGCAAGTCCTAGGCTCTGTGGTTTAACCCACAGCGCCACCTGCGTCCCTCAAGAGCTTTGATACACACACACAAAACCAGAGATGAGTTCCATGGGTTGGCTCTGTCCTGCATTCCCTCACCCTTTTTTCTTGTTCAACTTAAGACTTTTTTCAACATTATTTTTGGAATTTGCTGCAGTTTTCATTTCACTTTTTTTTGTACCACCCTCTCACCTACAGGTTACTTAAATTGAAGTATGGATAAAAAAAAAGGCCTTCAAAGGATCTTAGTGCAGTCATAGCATTGCCTCAGGTGGACTTAAAAAAAAAGAGAGAAATCAACAAGCATGTATATGCACTCATGTTCATTAAAAACAAATGAGCAGGAACTGAAAACTGTGACGCATTGTGTGCATGTATAGCAGCATGAACAAAGTCTGAAAATCAAAAATGGAACAATGATGGATTCCTAATGCATTGGTGTGATATTGCAAAGAAGATCAAGTAATTCAAAACCCCAAACCCATAGAGGAAGCAGATCTAGGAAATAAACTATTACTTTCTCTCCCAGCCAAATATTTACAATTGCAAACAAGTATTTGTATGTATATATTTCTTAACATGGTTCATATGTCCAAAATTTCTGTCGCTCTGCTTCAGATAAAAAGATATTGTGCTAACTACACTAGACCATTCATTGCATACGAAGAATTGGTCTAAATAGTTCTGATTTATTTATTTTTTTGCAGCCCAAAGGTACACAGAATAAAACATTATCTAAAACACTGCCATGCCCAACACTAGAAAAATGGTGACTTTGTAGGGTACAAGGGTTGAAGGTGAAGACAACTAGAATTATACCCCAAGCGCTTCCCAGAGAAGCTTGAAAGACACAAGACTCCTGCAAAATGAGGTTTGTTTATAGGTGGGTGAGGAAAGATGCAGTCAAAATGACTTGCCCCACATGGGTGAAACTCAATTTGGCATACACTGGAGTTTGGTCTAAAGTTTAGGGACCAGGTGTAGCAGAACATTTTGCTAGTTGCTGCTCTCATTTTAGCGTGTGTAGAAGTATAACCCAGGTCAGCTGGTAGGGGTTGGAATGTCCTAGGTCATGGAATGAGCTTTACATCAGTATTGTCCAAAAGAAAACACATTATGTCCATTAAAAAGGGATTTAAGGCAATGCACTAAAAGCAGCAACAGTACAGAAATAAAATACAAGTGATACCAGGAGATGAGGTCCACACTTCATTAGAATGAGAATAAAAATGCTAATATCTGATGTTCCTCTACAGAGGCTTGAAATTTAAAGTTAAAAAAAAAGTTCATGTTATATCACTCACACACACCCATTTCAAAGAAATACTGATGGTCAAAATATGTGATTCCCAACAAATGGCAACTACTTGATTCTAAGCAAGGACCCAAACTTAAAACACAGTGTGATGTGTCTGATATGCAGGATGCAAAAGCAATTTCAGTGTCTGGTTTAATGTTAAAGGAGGTCCCCCCCCCCTCATCCAAGTATTCTTTGAGTATGTGATATGTTAGGAACAGCATGGCTTCCAAAGACAAAGGCTGCAACCTGAAGGCAAGTAAAGAAGTGTGCCTCTAATGCCATTTTGCTTCTAGTGTGATGCAACTTTAGATTTTTTTGTTGTCTGACGGCATCAGATGGATGGTTGAACCTCTGGAGGTTCTGTACTCACCCACATGCAAGCACACACAAAACAAAGTCGCAGTCAGCAACCTGAGGTAACCAGAGAGAACAAAAGCGAGTGCCCACCTTAACAGGTCTCTTCCACTTTTCACAGATGTTCACTGCCTCAGTGCCATCGTTATTTGAAAGGGTGAGAAATGGGAGAGCCAGGCAGTGAATTTGTTAACTTCGTAAGCTAAATAGCTGAAAACACAGCAGAGGACTAAGTGTTTCCATACATAACAGCCTGTGCAACTTGACAGGAGCAGGCAAACCATCCTCACTTGATGTCTGAGGGGGTACCTTCACAGCAACGTATGATGCTGTCGGTTGGGCGAATTAGTATATAAAACAAGGTCCAAAAATAGACAGAACAGGTTCCTTTCCCTCCTGCAATCAATGGATCGATTATTTGGCATGTGGGGAACAGCATGAACCAGGTGTACATTAGATTCACAAGCTACCTGCCCAATCCCCACTGTTGTGTACTTAATGCCTGGAAATTTTTGGTTGTCACCTACCTGAGATGTAGGCCTAGCTCCTGTTCACTGTCATTGCACAGGCATCAAAAGATTTCCCATTGTCTTCATTCTTTGGGATCACGTTTCATTTTGATTATATACTACATTTTCAACTCATACTTTTTCCTACTATGGAAACTTATGTACTTTTAGGAGAGTTTGTTTACAGTTCTCACCCATAGCTGCACGGAAGAATCACATAGAGTAGCCTATCAATATAGTAAGTTGATGTCCACATCATTCTCCTTCAGGATAATGGCAGCACCTCAATTTAGGCAAGACCCGGGACAACAAACAGAGCAGCAAAATGATAAACAAAGAAAAACGAAGGTGGGGAGAGAGGGCTGCTTAAAAACAAACAGAACTAAATGTTTGTTGTCACAGTATCATACAGCACGAGATATAACAGTTTTAAAAATGGACCGGAAAACCTATCAGTCTCAACGGACTCTTTATATTATTACAACTGCGGGCGCTTGCATTAATTAAAGAAAAGTGAAAACAAAGCAAACTCAAGAGAGCCTAAAAATCTGCATACTCTATAGGGTGGAAATGATTGTACAAATAAATTTACATCTCATGCACTGAGATGGATGTAAGGCTCAATACTACACTCTTTCCTTCTTCCCTCTTCATTCTATTCAGGAGAAGATCTATTTGGCTTAAAATGACATATAGGTACATAAAAAGATACCTGACCAGAGGTAGCCCTATTTATGCAACACATAGCCACGTAGCAGGTGAGAGAGATGTAGAAAAGAATGTCAGACAGACTTTCAAAGAAAAGGAATACCAACATCTTTTTTTTAAAAAAGAGCCTTGATAATAATAGCAGGTCTGGGTTGTGTATCTCAGCCTCTATGGTTGGCAATTTCTTTTTCTGTTCCAAAGAACAAATGTGCATCCACACAAATAGTTCACGTTTCCCAAAATGTTAGGAGGCATCCTATTGAAAAGATATAGGCATAGGATGCCGTATGTCAGGGGTGGCTAACCTTTTTTAATAGATGCATTCACACTTTGCTAACCCTCCATGCCAGCGGCGGGTGCAGCTCGTCCCCCCCCCCATACTCTCACATGCTCAAGGACAACACACATACACATGCAGATCAGCTGAGAAGCGGGGGCTACAGCTCAATCCTATCCAATTCCCCATTATGGGGAAAAGGGGATCCCTAGCTGGTGCTGGGGTGGGCAGAAAGGTTTCAATCCCCGTCCCCCAGGCTGTGTCTACTTTTTTAGTGTCACTACCAAATTTGGTGGCATGAGGGATGCAGAAACATTGGCTTGGAGGGCTGCATCAGCCCCCACCCTCAAACATTCCTGGCCTATACATACATGACCAGATTGTTCTTATAATATTGCATGGGAAACAGCTTCAGGGGTGTATGGATGTCCAATATTTTCCCAGGGCAAATATTAACAGAGACTTCAGTTTCATTAGACAAGATATTTAAAGTCACACTTTAAAATGGGCTGATATATATTTTTTTTAATGGTAAGCGATTCTTAAAACACACATGTCTAACACCTCAATTTGATGCAAATAGATATGCTGAACGGGCTTTGTTTCGACACCGTAGCGTCTCAGTTCCAAATCGGCCAACGTAGCCTTGCGTTACTGACACATGATGTTTCCGACGTCCCAGCTTGCTTCGCGCTGACCCCCCCCTAAAACACACCAGGATATGCCTTGCACTCTGTAAACCGACTTGCGGGCAAGGTCGCTGGGAATCGTGGCGCCTCCTGTCTCCTGCAACGTTGGGAATCAGGGCGAGTAAGGCCAACGCAATGTCAAGTGCAAGAAGAGGGTGGGTGAGTAGGAAATGCACTGCGATGATGAGCCAGTCCCACTTTCACTCCACCTTAAGTCGGGAGGGGGTCGTCGTCTCCTTTACTACACTTGCACTTGCAGCAAAGCACGAATGGGGTAGCAAGCAGAAGGAAAGGGGAGGCCACTAACAGTAACAGACCAAACCCTGCAAAGATCCCCACGACCTGGATAAAAAAAGAAAAAGAAAGATCACATATGCCAGCAGTTGTTCTCAAATAATCCGCTTGAAGGGGGACTGGGGGAGAGTTCTCCCCGCCCCCTTCCAAACTGTTCAGTGGCAAGGGGTTGCTTTACCGTTGCAACACACACATACACAGAGAGAGAGAGAGAGAGAGAGAGAGAGAGAGAGAGAGAATAAAGGGCTGGCAACTGCAATTTCAACTGTTCTGCACCCCTGTCACCTGACTAATGAAAGGCCCTGAGCTTATCCATGGAATTACGCACTCCCCAGGGTAGCCTATGAGGAGGTATGGGATTCAGAAGGGTATTGTTCAATATGCACCTAAGGATTCAGTTTCATGGAGGATCAAAATCTCCAAATTGCTGACCTACTTGAAAAGTATGGTTCCAATGATTTATAAAATTGTCCAGCTAAAGAAAAGTACAACAGGTGCAGCCTTTAGCATCTGACATAATACATCTATTAACATAACTGTCTTAAGTTAAACAGGGATGATTTGGGTGGAGGGTTTTTCTTATGGAAAAAAAGCCACTTTATAATAATCTTTTTCCCCCCTTTCTGCTTCAGATTCAGATTACTTTACTTTCTCTTTATTGGTCCTGAAAACGTCAATTTGTTTTTGGCCAGCAGGTGGTACTGTTGAACAACATTCAAAATAAGGAATGGCATGCATTACTTACTGTATTATATAATAGTATATTTGGAGGTTTTCATTTCATTTCCCTTCTCCCCCCCCCCCTATAATTCCTCAAATATTTATATTTTTGTGGAGTGGGGAATTTATTATTGTGCTTAACATGGGCTTCCCCCGCATCCCCTGAAAAATATGTCTGCTTCCCTCTCTGCAATCTCCTGCTATACATCATCTCTGAAGTGTAATTTTGGCATGAGCAACACAGCTCCCCATTGCAACAGCATGCCTGCTGTAGTAATAAAAGCTCAGTTGCTCTTTTAATATTATTCTTCCAAGGTTCTTCTATGTCAAAATAAACATGGTAGGTTTTAATGGCTATCAATCTGTCTTGTGGGCCACCTCGATCAAATTATGTCATCTTGGGTTTGTGGACTGATGTCTGTAAATCCTGCAACAGCACTCAGGGTGTTTTGTTTCTGCAGCAGCTACAGACCCACAGAAACTACAGAGAATAACTGACTGAGATGCAGTTTTACCTTACTCTCCACCTCACTGCAAGTTGGGTAACTGCCTCTATTTTCCTGGAACGTGACTCTGTAGTCTCTCCACCTTGAAGAGGAACTATTGTTTCTGCACCTCAGATCAGCTTTCATCAGCAATACTTGTATGTGATGCAAGCCAGCTAACATTGCTTTTTAAAACCTTCCCATTTTCCTCATGCCATTTCCCCTCCTCTGACTCCCAATTCCCCACATTCACTTTTTTCATGAATAAGACGAAAATTGGGGGGGACGGGGACCAGCAGATATGCAAAGTCACATCGACACCTACCTGCGTTCTGTGCCAAATAACTGATGCCCTGGAATGACCAAGCTTATTTCGGCAAGGTCCCTTGTCATAATGTATAAGAAGGAAGTCATCCTGTAAAGTGTCAATAAAAGGAGAGGGGGAAATATGCATATATATTATTTCAGCCGTGGTTGAGAACTTCACTCTTGACAAGCAGTCAAAAGGTTATAAAACCTTTTGGTTACAAAACCTTTCCACTTAGCAGGTACAGTTGCAATTTCAGCTGAATTTTCGGAAACTACTTGAAGCACCCGTTGGGTTGAGCTATTTCAATTACCGTATTTTTCGCTCTATAACACGCACCCGACCATAACACGCACGTAGTTTTTAGAGGAGGAAAATCCATAGGCATGCCACCCGTAGGCATTCCCTCCATAACACGCACAGACATTTCCCCTTACTTTTTAGGAGGAAAAAAGTGAGTGTTATGGTGCAAAAAATACGGTACTTCTTGTTTTCAGCAAACAGCTGAAAGTCTGCAAATTTTGGTAATAAACCTGATTTGTGATGAGGGCTGAATAACTTCGATTGGGAGTCCAATTGTGTACTCAGAAATAAGTCCTACTGGGTCTAGCAAGCAGAGCTTACTCCCAAGTAAATGTGCAGAAGACTGCAGTTCTAGGATCCTGCCACAGGCTAGAGAGAGAGAGAGAGGAGTGAATGGTACTTCTCCCTGTTTTTCCGCCCCCACTCGCAGAGGTCAATTTTCATTTTTTTCCCTATCTACTTTTGGCACATCAGTCACATTTCACAATGCAGTGGCAACGTCACAAGCTATGGATTCCGCTGCTGTGCCAACAGCAATGACATCACTGAGTTGGCTCCTTTGGAACAGGGAGCAGCTAACAGCCAGCATAAATGAGTCAGACCGCTCACCTCTATGGCACGGAGTGCAAAGTCAATATTAACCGCAGAAAGGGCCCCGTGGAACCCAATAACACATATTTCACAGAAATAGGCCGAAGTGGGCCATTGTGCAATCTACAAAATTGGCAGCAGCCCTTTCAGAGATGTGAGTTAATGCCAGGAGGAGTTTAAAAGACAAAAACAAAAACAAAAAAACTTAAAGAAAGACAAGAGAAGGAAAAGGTAATACAGTGGTACCTCGGGTTACAAACACCTCAGGTTACAAACTTCGCTAACCTGGAAGAGTTACCTCGAGTTGAGAACTTTGCCCCAGGATGAGAACGGAAATCGTGTGCGGGCGGCACAGCGGCAGCAACAGGCCTGATTAGCAAAAGCATGCCTCTAGTTAAGAACAGTTTCAGGTTAAGAATGGACCTCCGGAACGAATTAAGTTCGTAACTAGAGGTACCACTGTATGCCCAAACTGAGATAGTACAAATAAGACCCCTTCCCCAGTTCATCCCATTTCAGGGTTTGTTCTTGTGCTCTTTTTCTGCAGTTAAACCATGCCCAAAGTGCCATCATCGGTATAACAGTAAAACAATATTATGTAACAAAAAATGTAACCCTAACTTTTCAAAACAGTTCATTGCTTAAAAACAAAAAAGCACAAAAACTATACCAACAAAGTTTACAGCAGCAGAGAATCAACATCTAACATCCCGCATCGAAACATTCAGTATGAAAACTTAAGATTAAACAGCCCATCATATTAAGAATTCACAAAACCACCACCATCCAGAAACAGCCCTAAATTTAGCAACAAAAAATGTATCTCTAAAACAAAGCTAAATTTGCTTTCAACAGCAGCTAAGCCAAAGCCTAAACTCTGATATGGCCAAAGTAACTCCAACCTAAATGTCACTTCTGTCCCAGATGATGGGGCTTTTTATGCCATAAATATATACAAACTCTAATTTTTTGTAACAATGTTAGTTCATGCAATGGTATCTTGCTAATTGTTTGCTGCAGTACAGCTAAATGTATGTCACAGTCTGTATTTATGTCTCTGTATTTATGTCTACAGAGGCAACCTAACTTTCTGGGACTTGTAACATTTCAATGCTTCCCTTTACAGTTTTTGAATATTATATCAATGGACATTTTGAATGCTTTATTAACAGGAATTTATTACAGGGATAGAATCAAGGAATTTCATCTTCCAATCTTAAACTCAACTACGTATACTTACGTCAAGTGATTCCAAACAGTACCAGCAAAAGGCATGTTTACAGTTTTTGCACATCATTTGGGCACAGCCTTCGTCCCGTTCAATGTAAACTTTGCATTTCGGGCAGCGTTTGATGGGTGCATCATCTTCTTCCATTTTATAAGCAGAGCTGGAAGAGATGTTTTGGAAATTTTATGGGAGAAATGTGTCGCGAGTCCAGGTTCCCGGCTTGGTAACACGGTAAGTGTTCTTAATTAAAAAGGAGAATTTATTACAAAAACAAACAGATAGCTCCGGACAGCTCTAACAAAGCATCATCAATCAAGATGACCCTTCTGAAGACTCCTTCCGGTTTCTACAGAAGATATTGAACTTTCATACCTTGTCTCGTTTTGTTTCCTGTCTAGCAGCCCTCCCATTTGACGACTTTTAGGAGAGATTGGATCAGCTCCAATCTCTTCCCGTTCTGACAGACTGCTTCCGTCTCTGTTTACAGATGTTTGAGCTTTCTGAGAGCTTTGGCTGTGTTCCACCCCGCTCTGTCGTTCCCTTGGCAACCAACATTCCAATGTCCGGAAGAGCTACCCTTGTCTGCTGTGGTTTTTGCCCAGCCTAAGTACAATATGAGCCAGCAGTGGCCAAACTCAGCCCCTCCAGCTGTTTTTGGACTACAACTCCCATCACCCCTAGCTAATAGGACCAGCGGTCAGGGATGATGAGAACTGTATTCCACAAACAGCTGGAGGGCAGCGTTTGGCCACCACTGATCTAAGCCTCTCTGTTCCTGGCTGCTTTCTGCAGTTGGCTGCAAACCTTCACTTGGAATTGGCTCATTCTTGACAAAATGCTCTTGGTTTTTAAAAACCGCATTTCTTAAAACACTCTGACCCTTTTGCAGACTGAAGCTATTCCTATGTCTGCATGGATTTGTCACACAGCCACAAGACCAAAGGCAGGTTTTCGTTTCTACACATCCTTCATCTTTATCATTCAGTTTTAACAGCTTCTACAAACCTCAAATAAGTCAGGTTGACTAACAATACATCTGCCAGTATTGCTTGTATAAAATTGATTTGTATAAACCTAGGAATTGGGGGCGGGGAGCTAAGTTGTGCACACAATTATGGGCTCCTTCCAATGTTACTTGAGATGGTGGACAGCTCCATGACTTTTTTTCATGCTGATCAGCAGCATTAGAATTCCACAGGGAAACTGAGTAACACAGGTGTGCTGATAAAGCCATGGTATGGAATATTTCCATCAGAACATGGACTTCTTACCAAACAGCAGGGCATAGAGCCACAGTCCAAAAGGTAACCCACATTGACAAGGTGACATCCTAAAACTTCCGGAACCTTGAGGAATTCCTAGCATATACCTGGTTTCAGAAGTAGGGCAATCTATCTGCCAGAGTTGGGCTTTTTCTGCTTCAGTCTTGTGATGGGAGGGAGAAACGGCTTCAAATAATAGGTGAATAAGGAGACACCTGAGGCTATCACAATGAAAATCAGTCTTTTTAAAACAAAAACAAAAAAAACTGCTGAGCGAAGCTGTTAATGTGTTAAGAATTATGCAAACGTCAATTGGTAATGTACAGTTCTATACCTTGTTTCCCCTGGAAGGTAGCTGATTGGAATGTTTTCTTGACAGCCTTGTCCCGGATGCCAATTGGATTTGCACGCCGAGCAAAATTCTATGTCGCAAGATTTGCATTGTACCAGCTGTGGGTTCTGGGGGCCTGATTCCTGAAGCTGACAAACCGCTTGGCAGGAAGAGGATGGGCACCAAGTCCGACAAGGATCCAAAAGCACTTCTGTGGGGGAAACAAACTGCAGTTGGGAAAAGGCCACAGCTCAGTGAAGGAGCATGTATATAATATGCTTTTGCATGGTTTCAGTTCCACAGCATCTCAAGGTAGGGCTGGAAAATCCCTGTCCTTGGAAGACAATGGCTTGACTCAAGCATAAGGCAAAAGTTTTTAAGATGCAGAATTCTTCTTGAATCAAGCCACACACAGTGGAATGCCAATTCCTGATCATATCCAATATCTTATTCTTTGGTATGGCTGTGGAATATCAACGGGAAGCAGTAAGTTTAATAAATAAATAAATTTAAATACCATTTGTTTATAAAATGTTCCAAGTGATGTACAACCATATAACGAAGACATAAGAAAAATAAATAAGAACCTTGTTAAATAGTATCTGTAGCCTCATTAAAACAGAGTCTACAATAGGTGGTAATGAATGTAATCAAAATCAATAAATGCCTGGATGAACAGGTAAGTTTTTAACATCTGTTGGAAATACAATATTGACAGCACATTTCGAATTTCCGTGGGGAGCTATCCTGCATGGTTAAAAAAAATAAAAATAAAGCGCCTCTTCCTCATGGTTTGGAAATGTATTTTCCACACACGAGATTGAGTCCAATGTTAGTCATGCTCAGAGATGACCCTTTGAAGTTAATGAACATGGGCACATTATTTTCAGTGGGTCTACTGTGAGTGGAATTTAGTTGGCTACAACCCCCAGTTTGGGGCCACCTGGGATGTCTGCTGTATACCTCTTTCAAACTGTAGCTTCTTATACTTCTGCATGATTTCTGATGCAACCATACACTCAATCTGTTTTAAAGAGAGAGAGAGAACGAGAGAGAGAGAGATACAAGCATCCGATTAATGATAGCGATAACTAAAGGGATAACAGGCAAAGATAGACAATGAGCTTGGAGCAGAAGTTACATAACAGCAACACGCACAAATATCTGCAATAACAACTGAGCTGAACTTTTACGTAAGACAAATTCGTGTCAGGAAACGTACTTCATTTTCTTGAAGATGACCTCGCTTCGGGCAGGAGGCATCAGGGCAGCTAATGGCTGTTTCTAAGCCTTCCTTGATCAAAATCTCCACATACTGTTTCAGGCACTGTAAGAAAGTCAGACCCAGTGGCTGTCAATATTATTCACCATTGAAATATATGCTTCAACAATAACAGTTGGTCTGTCATCCAAAAGGTGCAAATCCCAATGGGTCTACTCATGTGAGCAGCGTTATTTCAGATCTTCCTCGAGCGTTTTTCACGCTATTAATCTTCCTTCTCCAATACCAGGCTGCTCACCAAAGAAGACCCCCGCCTCTGCTCCCCAGTTTGAATGTCTATTTGTACTCATCGGACGGCTCCTACAAAATCTGACCTACCCATGGCCCAGTTGAGATGTTATGGCTGACCCCAGTTTCGATGCCAAGCATGCAGTGGGGAAATCATGCGCCTTTCCTCTGCACATGTCCAGGCTGGTAATATATTGGATGTAAACAGTCATGTGGTTGGTTAGACTCCAACTTCCTGGACACCAGCTGGGAAACTATGAATAGTTTATTTAGAGCTTGGTTTGCCATGTGAGGATTGGCCAACCCTTCATCTTAAAAGGAAAGCCAACCTTCATTTGGTGAACAAGTCACTAGCCTATTAGAGTAAGCAGTGTTCTGTGTTTAGGGAAGCTTTTAATGTTTGATGTATTACGGTATTTTAATATTTTTCTGGAAGCCCAGCCAGATGGGCGAGGTATAAATAATAAATTATTATTGTTGTTGTTAATGCCCTTCTGCACATCCTTGGTTCAGGGTAAACCACAGTTTGCTGTTACCTTCATGACAGACCAGTAACTATGGTTGTAACTGAATATAGTTTGCTTCCAAACCAGAATCAGAACCATGGTTTGAAGTGCTTTCCATTTCTGGTTTTGGGGAAAACAATGATGATTGGTTACCCGATTCAGACCTCATGTCAACCTAAAATTAATTTATGAGGCTAAAAGTGCATGATGGTCTTTCCTCCCCCACCCCCAGCATGCAAGTCTGATGTTCCCGATGACCAAGCTATAGTTTGACAGGAATGACTGAACCAGACTCAGACTTGACCAGACTCGAGAAAAGGTTGATGAGTTACAGAATCAGACACCAGGGATCCAAAGGGCTATTTTGGGATAGCCCAAGGGCTACAGCTCAGCTCGCCCAGTGGGATGTGTTGAACTCTTTCCCTTTCAACAGCAGCCTGCCACATGACAACTGTGGCGTGGGGGCTGCTATGGACTAAGTTCATTCATACAATCCTTGGAACTCTTTGTACACTTCTATGGTCCCTTCCCAGCACGCAGGGCCTATTGACATTTAAAACCAAGTTTGCGGCAGCTTCCTTTTCTAAGACCGGTAACATGTTTTCATCTTTCGTGGTATGAACTGTGGATTCCCACAGCTCTTTCCACAATGCTCTTAGCAACTACCAAGCCGTTCCCATCTTCAAGGATACAATACTAGAGCATTTTGCTATAATCGTTTTCTTTATATAGCTGTTTCCACCCACGGTGCTTTACATAAACGAACCCATGCTTTTTAAAACACACATATATATGCATGCTCAGGCAGCCTCCATTCACACCAGCAGATACCCGCCCACCCCCCAGTTGCCATAGCTTTCTTTCATATGATGTTTAATAGGTTTTAAGTGAGAATCCAGGTTTTGGGAGATTAATGGTTGCAGAAAAAATTGAAAGCATATAGCTTTGTGTTCTGCTCACACTCAGCCTCTCTCGATGGGAGGGAATGGGTGCGCTGAATGGGACTGTAAGCAAAACTTGTACACTGTCAGGGAACTGACATCGGAGCGAGAGGCGAAGGGGAGGCTCCCAGATGATGCTGGCGAAGGACCCAGCAGCAGGGGGAGAAACAGCTCAGTAGAGGGGGAAGCCAATCAGCGCAACACCGGGAATAAAGGGAGGCAGACGGGGGAAGTGGAGAGAGGGCTCCAGGACTCTTCACTGGACATCAGTGAGGAGAGCCCAGGTCCTCCGCTACCCACGCCTTCCCTGCGCAGAAGGCTCCCGCGCAGTGAGAGGAGGAGGAGACTGGGTGTCAAGCAACTTTTATGTTGGAAGAGGTTCAAGAAACGCCCACTGACGGATTCTGCCAGTGACTGAGGCAGCCACGATGAGAAGGGGCTGTGCAGTCAGAAAGGTTTAACAAGGCAAATTAACCGAGAAAGGCACCAGTTTACGCACGAGTAACTCATACCCATTACATACACATATGTACACATGTGGCAACCTGGTGCTGTGCTCTCTTTTTCCTTTTATAGTACCTCTGAGGCCAAATTCCTTCTCTTTCTCCCATGTTCCCAATGGCTAAGAACTGCAGACTCTAAAGAGAATGGAGTGGTGGGAATAAGAGGCACAGATAGGCAGGTGGTCATTTCAATTTCACTTTGGCTTCAGGGGAGGGAACTAAGGCAGTGTCTCCCAAACTTGTGCCTCTAGGTGTTTCTGGACTACAGTTCCCAACATCCCTGACCACGGGTTCTATTAGATAGGGATGATGGAAGTTGTAGATATCTTTCCTCCCAAGACACCCTAAAGCAGAACGGGCCTATTTCATAGTCTGTTCAGGTGACTGGATCTGCTCTGAGAGATTCCAGTCCTATTACAAACTACTAAATGAGACTAGGCTCTCCCATCCGCTTTCACAGAAAGCGCTGCTCATTTGATGGTCCCTCTTCTTCCTCCAGTGAGACATACAGTGACCCGGGAAAGGGTATTCTCAGTGTTAAGTTGTGGGTGAACATATCAGACGACACAGCGATTCTCCAAACAACTCTTGTTTATTCACAGGCCAGAACAGAACTGAACTGAAGGGTTCAGCCAGCCTGCTTATATAGAGCTCCAGTACAACGTAACTGTAACAACTTTCTGTAACTATCCAATCACTGAACGTCACTTTCGAACCCTTATTTGCATATGTGGACCTGAACTATCTACAGTATCCCCCTGCTGGCCCAGGGTGAGAACTTCAGTACATAACACTCAGGCACCTCAACTTCCCTTGCAAACCCAAACAATGCCAACTCTTAAGTTGCTGGCATCAATTAAACACTTATTTATTTGCACAGCCCTGTGGGTGATTTATTGGCCTCTATGCCTGCTGCTGTGTAGTTTATTTATCTTGCTGCTATTTTATATTTTTAGAGTTTGTTGATGTGTTCCCTGCGGGTTGGGTTGTTGGGTTAGGTATTTTACTAGCAACCCACTGTGGGATCATCTTGCATGCTGAACAGCGGGATATAAATATTCGGAACGAACAAAGAAATATATATACACACACACACACAAATTGCCTTGTGTAAGCAGAGCAGCCTTCTGCAGTGAAATAAATATGAGCAGGGGAACTTTGTGCACATCACAGCTCTGTGCGCTCACAGAAGATCACAGAAAGAAGCACATCTTTCTTCAACAGGCGCACCATTAATGATCATCAGCCACACACCACACAGTACTGGGACCCGGCTGGGCAGGGACAGTGAGATTTCCGACACGGCGCTCTAAGTGCGATCAAGAATGCTACCCCACTTGCACATGAGAAATGTGTCTTAAAATGAGACTGCGTGCATATCTGATGACAACATTTAGCCCTCAGAGAGCCACATCTAGAGATGAGTATACTTTGTGAATGATTCATTTAAAACAAAAGGGCTTCTTCCCACCAAGGTTAGCTGGAATTTTATTTTATTTTCCGAACATCTTCCAAACAAAAGAGGATACAGAAGATCCCCTTGTGATACATGGCAGGCAGTCCAGTTGTGTTAATACAGGTCTACCCATGCATTATTCTGAGATCTACAAGTAGGTATACAAATTTAACAAATAAATAACAACAACAACTCTGGTTCATTCCCACTATAACCAGGTTTGTTTGTTTGTTTGTTTGGTGCAGAGATAAACTGCTAAGTGGGCAAGGATGGCAGCTGTGTCACAACGCATAACACAATGAGCTGTTGCTACACATAAATAGCCAGAGGTTGAATGCTTGTACGGTGGCGTACAACATATCCATGCATCAAAGCTAGCAATATATAGTACAAGAAATGCAAAACCCATGCTTTGCACTGATGAAACACACCACTCATGAGCTCTCAGAATCAGAATAATTACTTGATAATTCATTTGGGCTAAAGCATTTTTATATAAAGATGATAGATGTCGCTGAGGGCTGTTTTATCTCTGTCACAAATAACATCTCTTTTAGTGTTGTTGCGCAGAATATTGCACAGCAGATGTTCACATTGCTTAGCACCCCTTTACACTTTTTTTTGGAGGGGTGTCCACTTAGTGCCAATGTTTTTCCAATCCTCTCTGCTTGGGGCAGGGAAAGAGGGCACCCTTGTCTCTATTGCCAAAGTAACTAGGGCATCATTTGAGCATGTAACTCCAATCCCAGCGCAACTGCTGATTAGTTTCCGAGCCCACTTCAAAGTGCTGGTGTTGACCTATAAAGCCTTACACAGTTCAGGACCTCAATACCTTAAGGATCACCTCTCCCCATACAAACCCAGCCTGCTTGTCATCTGAGGCCCTTCTCTATGTCCCCCATCCCAGAGAGGTTCGGAGGGTGGCAACAAGAGAGTGGGCCTTTTCTGTGGTGGCTCCCCGATTGTGGAATGCTCTCCCCAGAGAGGCTCGCCTGACGCCATCATTACATGTCTTTAGGTGCCAGGCAAAAATATTCCTCTTTACCTAGGCCTATGGCTATTAAATAATCTATGGCCTGTGAAAGTGGGGGGGGGCTGATATTATGATGACTATTTTATTATTGGGCTGTCTGTCGGTATGCTTTTTATTATGTTTTTATCATCGATGTTCTGTAATGTGTTTTTAATGCTGTACACTGCCAGGTATCTTTTGATAAAGGGTGGTGTATAAACTGCAGCAGCAGCAATAACGATAATAATTCTCTTGCATGAGTACAGAGGAACAACATCCATATATGGGTGTCATTGCTCATACCTCTTCCAAATGCAAGGGAGCAGGGGACCAGTTCATTCATGGAGCCAGTGTGGTGTAGTGGTTAACAGTGGTGGACTCATAATCTGGTGAACCGGGTTCGCTTCCCTGCTCCTCCACATGCAGCTGCTGGGTGACCTTGGGCTAGTCACACTTCTCTGAAGTCTCTCAGCCTCACTCACCTCACAGAGTGTTTGTTGTGGGGAAGGAAGGGAAAGGAGTTTGTGAGCCGCTTTGAGACTCCTTAGGGTAGTGATAAAGCGGGATATCAAATCCAAACTCTTCTTCTTCTTCTTCATGGGAAGCTGCCTTGTACTAAAGAGACCTTTGTCTCTCTAGCTCCATATTATCTGCAATGTTCTCTCTAGTGCCATATTGTCTACAATGACTGGCAGTGGTTCGCTAGCCCTTCCTGGAGATGCCAGGGATTGAATCTAGGGCCTTCTGCATGCAAAGCAGGTGTTCTACTGCTGAGCTACAGCCCTTCTGTGAACAGGAGCTCCTGCCCTCTTCTACCTGCCTCTTTGCAAACTCGTTTCAACTGCACTTATTCTACAAGCAAGGCTGGCCAACTATGCCAGGGCCAGCACTATGTGTGTGTTTTTTTCCTCTGCACCAGAAGATAACAGGCAGCTTGACAACCTTGGAAAGCTCTTCCCGCCCACACAGCGGTGAAACGTGGGCTGAGGAAAGGGTCCATTTCTGCAACCTTCGTACCGCGCTAATCCTGCTCGGCTGGCAAGTAATTCCCCTGCAAAGCATCAGTGCATTTTTAATCACGGCTGTGGCTTATACAAGGCCTCAGATGGAGCTGAGAGGGATGCTTCCTTAAAAAAGGACACAGGGCTACATGTTTGCTGGAGAACATGTCAAAGGGCACTGGCAGCAGATGCTCTCGCAAAGCTGCTCCGAGAGAGAGCACAGTGCTGGCTACCCGTTAAAAGAAGCTGGGATAAGCATGACTAGGGGAAGTGACTGGCTGCAGACGGTGAGATTAATAGCCGAGAAACTGGAATATATTCTAGGAAAGCAGTTTCAGAAATTGTCGCCGAAAGGATTAATTAGCAGTACTCTTAGGTGCTTCTCAGCTCGTGAACTGTGTTTTAATTTAAAGATGGTTTGATTCCCCAACAGCCACTCACCCTCACATAATTATCAATCAGGGAGGGGCATGGGTGCGGGACACAACAAGGAAACACAAACCCTGGTTAAGTGCTCAAAGACACACACCGGGAATCTCTTGCTATCGCTTAGTGGCGATTGGGTTGGTTTGTAATAGAAACTGTTCCAAAATGTAACATTGTGAATTAAGCTAACCGATCTATCCCCCCCCCAAAAAAACGAAAACATTATGCTAATGTGTCAAGGAGATTATCCTTTATGAGCTCCTTTCCAGCAACACTTCAGGGGTTGCCAATGTAGTAAGGGCTATTCAGTTATATAATGATCCTTTACTAGTGCAGACTAAAACGTTGGCGTAGGATGTGTACTTCGTTCCGACTATGTAGTTCTGAAAGATCTCTGTGTGGCTCTTTTTCCATTCATTTTTCCACCCACAAAAATGAAAGAGATCTTCCAGCAGTTCCTACCAACGTACTGAACTGTAATAAATGGCAGATCTCTTAATGGTTGCATTTAGTCCTCCCCAGTTTAAGGGAGCTGCTCAGAGCTGCAATTCTATAAAAAAAGTTTGAAGTAAAGCCAAACCCAGTGATTTCAACAACAACAAAGAGTCTAGAACAGTCAAGTTTGTACCTAGGCTCAATCGCTCCTAGGAACCCTGCCTTAAAGGGCCCTTGCCATCATTCCCTTTATTTACAACATTCAGGCTTTCAGTACCATTGTTTACGTAGCCAAAATGCTCCTATGCACACACAAAAGGGAGATGTCAGCCAGCTTGGGGGAACCCAGAGGTTTATGGAAGTACAATGCAAGCTTCAGATAAAGTGGGAGGGAAGGGGGAGAGAAGAGAACCTCAAAAACAGCCAAATGTGGAATGAATGTAGCCGCAGAATTGTTGACTATCCGGATAGTTACAAATCAGGCAATGGGAAACCTGAGCAGGGCAGCGCTCCAGGCCTCTCTGACTGGCTTTCAGAACTCTCCGCAGCCACCTCTTATCTCCAGGCCACACCGCTCACCAACCCTGCTTCGCCTCCTCCTGGAGCTAGAATGTGTCTGTGAACTGAGAATAGGCCTTGCTTGCTAAGGGAGCGCTGCGTGAGTCAATTAACAGTTGCTGCTCTGCTCTCGTTTGCTCCCTCCCCTGCCCCTTGGAAGGTTACTCAGAACGGAACATGGCACTGAAAAAGATTCCCCAACCTTGCTTTAGCAAAAGGACTGTGTGGACAGTGCTGTCTTTCAGGCTGAAAACCAAGGTGTGGGGCAAGTCACACTGCCAGTCGTGGATTTGAAAAGCTTGGAACAGGTACCTCGAGCAGCCACAACCAAGTGGGTAAGCAGGAAAAGGCGCACCACGGGGATAGTTAAACTTTGCCAGTTACCTGCTCTATAAGGGATGATTGCTGCTTGTCACCAGCAATTTGTATGCGTGCATAAATTCCTGCTGCAACTAGCAGTAGAGAGCACAAAACTGCAAGCTAAGGGTTTTGTTGCTGTTGTGAAACTTTGCATAATTGAGCTAGATGCTCTGGTGCTAAAATGTTGCTTTTTGGTGAATGAAATACTGGACAGTGGTACCTTGGGTTACAGACGCTTCAGGTTACAGACTCCGCTAACCCAGAAATAGTACCTCAGGTTAAGAACTTTGCTTCAGGATGAGAACAGAAATTGCGTGGCGGCAGCGGGAGGCCCCATTAGCTAAAGTGGTACCTCAGGTTAAGAACAGTTTCAGGTTAAGAATGGACCTCCAGAATGAATTAAGTTCTTAACCCGAGGTACCACTGTATATGCAAGTGTGGGGGAACTACCCCACTGCCCAGGGAACACGGAGTTGCCCTTAAGCCTTCCTGTGCTGCGAAGTGCAGCGCCTGAAGGAAATAAAGAGTCCCCATCACCTGGGCAAGAAGAATGAAGCTGCAGAAGAATGAAGCTGAAAGTCATTTGGGTTGCATTTTTTGTTTAAGCCAAGGGGGGAGTTTTGCACCCTCTACCCACCCCCAGAATCTCCGAAGAATTTTCTGCTTGGCTGTTGCTTAGACTCAGTCCTATTAATTTCTTTTTTAAGGGGAAAAAAACCTGTAGAAGTGGGTGGTGTTCTTTGACTGAAACTAGTCTTCTTCCTTGCTACCCTTCTAGACCCGACCCGGCCAAGTTCTCCCTGTGTAAATACATACTGAAGCTACTTTAGGCTTTTGTTTTTAACTGGAGATGGATGAAGCTCGACGCCCACTCGCTTCCCGCCCATGCCATTCTCAATACACTTATGACCTTAACCAGATGGCTCTTTCTTTTCTGTGGCACGCTGCTTTTCAAAACCCAGACGTCAAAAGCTCCACACAGCCGTTTAGGAGATTGCTCTTTGGCTTCTCTGTTTGAAATGTCACTGATGTAGCACAAAGACACCCTCCTCACACACACACACAAACAAACACACACATTCCGTTCCCCTCTTTCTTTCAGATGTGCTTTTTTATGAAGAAAGGCACACAACTTAATAAACACAACCTCACAATCCGGTAACGGATCATAACAATATGGGTCTGAATAAGCCCCAGGTGCCCGCTTATCCATAAATGGGCACAAAATTATCATTATAATATTTTTAACCCTCTGCAAAAGTGGCACCTATAAGGATTACCTCCATTTTATCCTCTCACAAGTGCTGCAAGTGAGATTAGGCCAAAAGCCAGCGACTGAACCAGCAAGGTGTATCTTGGGAGCTTCTGTCCAATAAACCTCACCACTTCCATCTTCCCTGAAGCAGCCCAGAATTTTCCCACAGTTCTGTATGTGTGGTATTAAGCACCAGGGTAATACAACAGGAGGTGTAAAAACACCACAACAACCCTGGGACTATGCCCGCACGCCTGCATTACTTATGTACACATAATGTACTTATGTACAACCCACAAATCCTCTCGTTGGCTTTGCACAGATCTTGGCGGGTGTGGTGTGGACAACAGAACCGTTTCCAGCCGAGGCGCATACATTGTTTGAAGCTTACTAACCAAAGTACAGAAGATGCACTGGCATTGTGCGATTGTTGTCATCTGCTCCACTGGAAATTCTCCAAGGCAGAGTTTGCACGACACGAGAGGATCGAGCACCAAGTCCCAAGTAGGTCTGTATCTTGCTGTAGTCATTGCAGAATAATCTGAAATGAGAGAGAAGAGATGTTTCAGTGAAAGAAAGAAAGAGAACTTTATCAGACACCTGGTCCATCTTCTGCCGCCTGGCCTCGATGCAAAGCTGAGTGTCAGGGAACTGCCATCAGCTCAGGGGCGAGAGGGGAAAAGCCGGATGGATTACAGAGAGCCCCCAAAGATCGTGGGAAGCAGCACCTCCTCCGCGGAGGAGAGTAACCACGCCTCCAGTGGAGAGGAGCTTCAGGGCTCGGAGGAGGCGAGGCGGTGCCAGGAGACCTTGCCTGGGCAAAGCAGGGAGGAGAGAGGTCCTCCGTTACCCACGCCCTCCTTGCACAATAGGCTTCCACGCTGAGAGGGGAGGAGCAGATTGGGCATCAAGAAACTTCTCTGCTAGGGAAGGTTTAAGGACCGCCCACTCACAGATTCTGCCAGTGAATGAGCCAGCCACAGGGGAGTGGCGCTCTGCACAGAGAAAGTTTATTTTGGCATCAAAAGCAAGGCTTCACAGCCGAGCAGGGAGGCATTTGCCTTCTTGCTCTCGAGCAACCCCTTGGTACCCTAACACTGAGCATAGCCTTATTTTTCCCTCCCAAATGGGAAATGTGCATAGAAAGGGGACAGGCATGGCCACCCTACTTGACTGGGTGTTCTGCCCACAGTGTTTGCGCCACAGGTCAGTTTATCGCATCAGGCTATTCGTCACTTCCATCACAGTGCTAATGGGCTCAATCACTATTCCCGTTTCAAACTGCAGAGTGTAATGATGCATAGAGTGGACACTTAAGACATAATCTTGTTGAGGAGAAATGGTTTTATGTTATCACATAACTCATATGCACAGGCCAAAGAGGATGTTTATATTCAGCAATGGCCAGCCTTGCTGGCAAACGTACTGTAAACTGAGTCCAAGCTTCGGACTGTGCCATGCTAGTGAATCCTGACCCTTGGTGTGTTCTTAGTTCTGTTCTTCTGAGGTGGGGAGCAGAGCAACACAGCCTGAGCTTTCTGCCACAGGCTACATAATCCATAACATACAGCTCCCCCATTATTTTAAATGCCCAAACACACACCTGCACCTTAATACTAAAAGGGATAAAAGCCCATGCACTCCCACCAGTCTAACGAACAATGTACAGTGGTACCTCAGGTTACATACGCTTCAGGTTACAGACTCCGCTAACCTAGAAACAGTGCTTCAGGTTAAGAACTTTGCTTCAGGATGAGAACAGAAATCATGCTGCGGTGGTGTGGCAGCAGCAGGAGGCCCCATTAGCTAAAGTGGTGCTTCAGGTTAAGAACAGTTTCAGGTTAAGAACGGACCTCTGGAACGAATTAAGTACTTAACCCGAGGTACCGCTGTAATTACATAGATTCATCCCTATATTGAGCTACAGTTTTAGCTTTTTTCGTAATTCATATCTCAGCTCAAAAGGCTGCATTTTCCTGTAACTATCGATTTGCGGACTTGAAGCCCTCCAACTGTTACGAAAAATCGCTTTATAGTTTGGCCTTCAGGTCTCCAAGGAAACAAACAAACAAAATATTTCAGTTCTTTGCCACAAAGCAGTATCGGGCAAAGCTAACACTGAACTGGCAAGAATTGGATGAGAGAGAAAAGCAAGAAAAGATCAAGCAATCATATAAGGGGGTGGGCGTCCCAGATCATTTCTTCTGAAAATCCACGGCATGAACTTTGCTCGCGGCGAGGGGATAGAAAAAGGTACTGAACAGGATATTAGCTCTAAATTATGTTGTTACAGAGATATAGTGGACCTCAGAACAAAATATTTTCCTTGTGTGAAGTTCTAAGGGTGTGCAAGACTGTGTGAACCAGGCAGAAGGAGGAGGGTAGAGATATTTGTGTGTATATTAAAGCACACTTTTTGTTGGTTTTGGTTTACTGGGATTCACTCCCCTCCCCCCCACCAATCAATCCAGGGCTGGTTTTAAAAAACGTTCATACAAATGTGTCTCTTAGAGATTTCCTGGAATATGTAGAAACCACTTTATTTTTAGATGGTTCCATGTTTTGCTTCCAAACTGAGAGACACTGAACTACCTGAGTTTATGCGGGAATGAAATTTGCTTACCAGTACATTTTTAAGCATTGTGATGCATTGGGAGTACCACTTACTGCTGCATTACAAAAACAAAAACGTCAAGAAATGCCATTTCATCTATGACTACTCAAGGCGCTGCTCTGTTTTCAATATGCCAGGGTGGCTCAACTGTACTATTTTCCTCTCAAGATAGCAGAGAAGAGCCTTCCCCAGTAGCCAAGTCTGTGGATTTTAAAGGAGAAAGTGGTTGTTTATACATATGTGCACTCTCACAAGTGATGTGGAGGCAAGTGCGTTTTCTACTTGCTCTGCTCCCTATCCAATTACAAAACACAACACAACAAGCTGCCCTTAGAGAGGAAGTCTGTTGTCTGTGGGTGAGAAAAACGCAGGCACTTGGTTGGTGCAAAGCAGAGAACAAAGAGGCCTGTTTACTTGTCGGGAGCCAAGTGGGAGTAGAACACTTAATATTTTGAAATCCAGGGTTGTGTTATTTCCTGTTGGGAAGTGCTATAGGGCCAGGCTGTGTGCAGGCCACAGAACCGTTAAAGGCGCAGAGTCCGTCCAGGGAAGAAAAGGGTGTCCATCTCTTCTACTATTGTCAGGGACGATACACAGGAGAGACATCATCTCTGAGAGAAGCTTTTGAAGAGGCTGGGCCTCATGCAGAAGCAAGCAAGACAACATTGATTTGTACCATTAATTAATTGTATTTTTTTTCCAAAAAAAAACCCATCAGTATAATATCCACCATCCCATAATATCTATTCTCTCTCTGCTGACCTCATCCCTCTTGCAGCTTCATCCTCCAACTCTGCCCTCGCTAACTGCCCTCTTGGTACACTGGCCGATCTACTCTGATGTCACCTGCGGCTGCAAAGCAGCATGACATCACAGGCACTCTGGCTGCCATTAGCTCAACTGCATATAACTCACACGCTGAGCAAAACTACACATCATGAGTAATGCCAGTCCAGTAAATGTTTCTCCCTTGTAAAGGAACTCTCGTTAAATATGAGTCAGGAACCCTGCAGGGCGGGGAGTGGGGAGACAGCTTAGGATGGTGTCAAGAGAAAATAGTCCATTAATGAAAAACCCTAGCCTCTTCCCATTCTGCCCCCTTTTTTGCTACAAGCTTCCCCTTCCCAAAGATGCTTCAAAAGGGGCAAGGAGCATAGCTCCATTGTAATGATTTTTTTTAACTGGACCTGAGTGCCCTAGAACAGCCCTCCTCAATCTGGTGCCCTCCAGATGTTTTGGACTATACAACTATGAAGTCTCACTGGATAGCTCAGTTAGGAGAGCATAAGATTCTTAATCTCAGGGTTGTGGGTACGAACCCCACGTGGGGCAAAAGATTCCTACACTGCAGGGTGTTGGACCAGATGACCCTAGTCCAACTAGGGTCCAGTTCTATTCTTCTAACTCCCATTGGCTATGCTGGCTAAGCCAATAGGAGTTGGAGACCAAAACATCTGGAGGGGCACCGGATTGCCTTTGAGCGAGTGTGGAGAAGCGCTGGCCCTTCAGATGTGGTTGTAATAACACTCCCAGCATCCCTGGCCACTGGCTACGTCTGCTGTGGCTAATGGGAGCTGTAGTTCAGTAACAAAGGGCCAAAGGGTTCTTGGACCTGCCCTAGAAGTGTCCTAGGTCCAAAAGCAATGGACTACCCTTACCCAGACATGATGCTGTTTGGTAACACCGTGCAAATTGGCCAAGTAGTTTCAGAGCCTTATGATGTTGAAGAGTCCCATCATATGCAGCTGCCACTTGTAGTATGTAATTAATCCCCAAGCCAGGTGATCAACAGAGGCCTGCATATATATTATTTGGGAGGTTGAATGAGGAAACGTTGTTCCTAAGGGGAAAGATTATGAAGTATGTGTGTATGTGTTGAATCAAGTCAACCTAGGCTGCACCAATGAGGGTGCATATGGGAGAGCTGGGCAAACTTAACTGGGAGCGAGTCCCATTCAGCAAAGTGTTAACCTGTGTTAAGAACAGGGGCACCGTCCCAGAGAAACGATGAAAATAATATCATGAGGCACAGCTTACAAAAGATGGAAGCAACATAAACATCCCACAAGCTTCCTGAGGGCTATTTCACTGTGGTAAATTATTGTCCCCAGTATATACAAGTCCACCCATAATAGCAATGAAACATGGCAGAGCCTTAGATGCTACATTTTACAGTGTAATGTTACAGAGAATGTGAGGGAGCCACTGGGGGGGAAAAAAATACTCCCAGCGTAAGAGTCTTCCTTCTTTGGGACAAAAGGCATGTGAGTTGGACCTTCCTTCCAGGTGGAAGGTTGTTGGTACCACAGGTGAGAATTGCAAGGCAAACTCTAATTTTGGCCAGGCAATTTCTGCCCCCTTTGGCAATTACTCGAAAAATACAAAAATGCATCTGTTACTAATATACCAATGAAAATTACAACGAAATTGAGGAAGCATTTTTTATGGTCTGCTTATTTAAAACTAAATGTTAAAAAACAAGGGGGGTGTGAGGGAAGCATCTTAACTAGAAGATAGTTATTGCTGCCATGTCCGTCTCAAGCAGAAACCGAAAATTAACTTCTGAGTTAGTAAACTGATTAATTCCCTCCATGTTTCAGCTGCTTCTCTGAATGTGGTTTAGCAATTCTAGCGAGCTAAGCAAATTAAGGAAGAGGAATGCCAGATTTAGAAATTAACTTTCCGTTTCAGTTGGAGCTAGAACAAATTCATGTTCCCCTTACAGATCGTTCTGTGCTTCTTAAGCAAGCAACACTAGTTAAAAGTGTTGCTTAAAAGCAATTCTCTCTGATCACCACCCACCTACCTTCAGAGGGCAACAGGATACAGAACAGGGCCTCTGATGACAATTATACCACCTGGAGACAGTTCTTTAAGTACCAGGGTCCAAAGCCATTAAGAATTTTCAAAGGTAATGTGTGGCACTTGGGCCCAGAGTGGGCGGACAGCAAGCGAGAGATACACAAAAAGACACCAAACATTTGTACTTTTACATAAATCAGATCCAAGTGTCCCTATTTTCCAGAGACAGTCCCAGATTTACAGAAGCTGTCCCGATTTCTGATGTGATCCCGCTTTTCCTATTTCCATCGCAGAAATGTTCAAGGGTGTGGTAGAATGTCCCTATGTTCATCAGAGAAGTGTTGGCAGGTATTGGATAGGACACCCCTATTTTGATCAGAGAAATGTTGGATGGTGTGCATAAACATGTACTATAACTCATAGCCTTGATAGCTTGGACATATAAACTGAATGAAGAATTGAATGTATCTCAAGATACTAGAGCCAGCAATACTTTCCACGCTTCCCATCATAAGCCACTGCTCCCAGTGAAGTTGCACAAATTGAAGAGGGGTGATTTATGGGCAGCCTGCTTGTCTATGCAACCGTGTACCATATGGCCATTGCATAAACCAACTAAGTAGATACTACAATGCCACATCAAGCTGGGCACGCAGGGATCCATGACGGTCTGGCTCTCCCAACTTGTCAAGTACCTGATGGCTGGCATGGACAGCAATGGGGCCACAAATAACTTGTGTGGCGGAACACAGCACAGAGAAGCAAAGAAGCTAAACGCACTGTAAGGGTCAGGACAAGCTTCCTTCCTCATATCAGATGTCAGAAAGAGAAATAATAATACACTTCTCTTATACTATGCTAAACATTCTTCTGAAAACACCAGTCCTATTGATTTTGATGGAATTGATTTTCAAGTAAGCATGCTCAGAACTGCAAGTTTTATTTTTAACTTCTAGATTGCGACTAAGTTATAAGGTGCATGTGGGGGGGGGGTGTTGGGTTTTCTCCAAGTAAACGCAGGCATCCAACCATAGGAGGTTGAGGGGGAAGAGGGGGCACCTCTCCCTTGGTGGGGAAGAGTTATTGTTCGAGCCTGTGGTCTAAACCACTGAGCCTCTTGGGCTTGCCGATCAGTAGGTCGGCGGTTCGAATCCCCGCAACGGAGTGAGCTCCTGTTGCTCTGCCCCTGCTCCTGCCAACCTAGCAGTCTGAAAGCATACCAGTGCAAGTAGATAAACAGGTACTGGTGTGGCAGGAAGGTAAATGGTGTTTCCGTGCACTTTGGTTTCTGTCATGGTGTTCTGTTGCGCCAGAAGCGGTTTAGTCATGCTGGCCACATGACCCGGAAAACTGTTTGTGGACAAACACCAGCTCCCTCGACCTGAAAGTGAGATGAGCACCGCAACTCCATAGTTGCCTTTGACTGGACTTAACCGTCCAGGTGTCCTTTACCTTTTACCTTGCCTACAGGTGAATGGGCAGAAGCTGTGAAAATGCTATTACAGACTTTCACTTTACCCAGAAATAATGCCTGCCATCTTTTTGCCCGCTGTGAAATCTTGCACAGCTTCCATTCACTACAATGGGGCTTTTGCTGGAAAACCTCCCAATGGATTGTGTGCCCGCTGGCATCTGTGACTGCATGCACCAGGCAGTAGACAACACATGCCATATTGTGCTGACCATACTCCACGAAGGAGTACAGGTTGTCCTGCCAGAAAACTATTCTGGGAGGAATTTTCCTTTTGGGCTATTTTACCTTTGCGAGCCTACCTATGTCGGTGTTAATAATATTCAGGGCTCCGTGAAGGGCTCAAACATAGAGACGTCTTGAATAAATCCTAGTGCTCATTACAAAGCATTTGCTTGTGCGTCTCAGAACTGCACATTCCAAGCAGTGAAGTGGTTTTGGTAGAACATCAAACAAAATCCTCCTTCAGCCATGTCCTGATGTGACACCCAACATGTCCCTGCTTGAGGAGAAGCTGCTAGCCGTGAGTGGTTATCAGAAGAGAGAAACTGCTTTATTACTTTTACCTTGTGAGGATTCCATCATGCAAAAAAGAAACAAGGAATTAAGGGCTGGGGGGAAAAGCCAGACCAAAAACAAACCTCCGGTTTGCTTGCAAACTTCCAAAGCTGAGGATTTCAGTGCTTTTTCCTGCTCTGTAAAAAGCTTAGTGCCTACAAATTCCAGCCAATTCTGTCCACATTTACATAGCACTAAGTCCCGTTCAGCTCAACAGGGGGCTGTTCAGCTCAACACTTGCCTTTCCTCTGATCTTTCCTGGCACAGTTGCCGATTTAAAGCTCTCGTGTCTGAGTGCCTGTGGTTGTTGTTTTGCGTTTCCTGCAAAAACCTGCTCTTTAAAGCTCAGTTGGAGCAAACATCAATCCACGGAGAAACTCGAACCGACATTTGCACCAATTCAGCTTTAAAGAGCAGGTTTTTGTGAGGAAAGCTTGGGACAAAAAAAAGAGCGGGGCGGGGCAAAAAGTAAGTGTGGATAAGTTTTACCTGTGAGTAACCAGGCATGGGACTCCTCCATAAGGCTGCAATCCTCCTAAACACACTTATCAAGGTGCAAGGTGCACTAAAGACTTATTTAAAGCTTTTTAAAAGAAATCTCAACCTTCAGCTAAAGAGAGCTTCTGGAGCAGCTTACAAACGTAGTTCCTGCCCTTATGCTTACAATCTAAAAGACACGACACAAAAGGGATTGTAGGGGAGGAGGTACAGTACTACAGAGTCGACCTGCGCAAAACCACACAATGCAACCGGGAAGGAAAGGCTTTAGCTTCCTCGCAGGATTAAGGGACCCGTTCTAACAAATCCGTCTGTGCTCAACAGCCGCACTGTTCATTCTGCTTGGATTGGCTTTGCCTGCACAGAGCAGGGTTGTGTGAATATGTCCTATGAGTCTAGCTGTGCAACTTCAGTGTGTGGCAGTTGCATGACCCTTCTGGCATAGAGCAGTGTGGATTGAAATTAGCTTGAATTGGCCAAAAGGAAGGAAGGAAGGAAGGAAGGAAGGAAGGAAGGAAGGAAGGAAGGAAGGAAGGAAATGACAACCACCAGCACATGCCATGTGCACAAAGGCTCATGTGATTTGGCTCTGAAACTGGCAAGGAAAGGAGAAGAAAGTAAGAGAAAGGCACATCACTGCTACTGAAGTACAGTGCTACTTCAGGTTACATACGCTTCAGGTTACATACGCTTCAGGTTACAGACTCTGCTAACCCAGAAATAGTGCTTCAGGTTAAGAACTTTGCTTCAGGATGAAAACAGAAATCGTACTCCGGCGGCACGGTAGCAGCAGGAGGCCCCATTAGCTAAAGTGGTGTTTCAGGTTAAGAACAGTTTCAGGTTAAGTACGGACCTCCGGAACGAATTAAGTACTTAACCCGAGGTACCACTGTATACCCAAAGCAGGACTTGGGTAAAATTTGGGGGATTTGCCAATTCAGAATACTGCCCTGCAGAATACTAAGAAAATCTAATGCATACTCATTTATCAATTGAAAAGCTGCCTAGTGCACAGTGATGATGAAAAACAGTATATAAATTTAAAATTAAATGAAAAGTGCAGACACCCCCTTTCCCTTGACACCATTTTTATAAATAAGCATTTTGTATTCTTGCAATAATCTTTATCCTTGCAGTAACATGATCCATTTAACTATGGTGGTTAGAAACAGAGAAAGGAATGCTTGAATCGGGCTTTGCTCTGCAAACTGTTCCCTCAAAGAGTTCTTGGGATACGCTTAGAAGACCTGCTTTTTCCTCATGCCCAAAAAGTAAACGCTTCAAATAAATTCTTATAAAAAGCTTGGCTGGAAAAATCAAGTTATTATTAAAGAGACTGTGATTGAAGAGGAAGAAGCCTGTTCTAAAGTTTCCAAAAGAGAGTGTTTGCTGAATATTTTAGAAGGTAGGCATCTCAAAACTGAACTGCTGCTGACAGAGATCAAACCAGTCCAAAACCCACAGGGCCCTGCCCTGTGTTCAAGCTTCTGGGACGATCATAGATGAAGATCCCTCCACAGTAGCCCAGTTGAGTCATGTGGTAAAAGAAAATCAGCTCCTGGGACATAGATGTCTATTTAAAGCAATACCACTGTTCCAACAGTGAATCTTTTTCTGGGTCATTCTCTTTCATTATTGTCCTTTCCTATTTACTTTAATGACCGCTCTTTCCTTAAGGGCAGCCTTATAGTCCAGAATTACCATCTCAGATACAAAAATAGGATCTGGGTTCTAAGAGGGCACTACCTCGGGTTTTCCTATTTTAAAACTGTACACCCTAAATTACATCGGAATGCTTAAATTAGGACTTCCAAGCTGTTTTCGGACATTTCCAGTAACAGATTAAATCTTAATAAGTCATAAACTTTCTCCTTTTTCCAGGGGAGGTTGTTTTTGTTGTTGTTTCACATGCTACTGCAAATGCGTACCAAAGAGGTCTGCGCTTGAGCAGAATGTATATTTCCGGAGCTTGGATAGCTCAGTTGGTAAGAGCTTGGTGCCGATAACACCAAGGTTGCAGGTTCAATCCCCTACACTGCAGGAGCCTGGACTGGTTAGATGATCCTCCCAACTCTACAGTCCTATGATTCTATGACAACACTTGTACTAACCAGATGGTAGGAAAATGAAAGCAGAAAATGCTTAAGAGGGCAATCCATGCCTTTGGTGGAGGTCGAGGTGGGGAGAATAGGAATACAGTGGTACCTCAGGTTACATACGCTTCAGGTTACATACGCTTCAGGTTACATACGCTTCAGGTTACATACGCTTCAGGTTACAGACTCCGCTAACCCAGAAATATTACCTCGAGTTAAGAACCTTGCTTCAGGATGAAAACAGAAATCGTGCTATGGCGGCAGCAGGAGACCCCATTAGCTAAAGTGGTACCTCAGGTTAAGAACAGTTTCAGGTTAAGTACAGACCTCTGGAACGAATTAAGTACTTAACCCGAGGTACCACTGTAACTGCAGAAATGTAGGCCTCCGAAGGAACAGCCCCACACCCTTGGTCTGTTATACCAGGGGTAGGCAACCTAAGGCCCGTGGGCTGGATGCGGCCCAATTGCCTTCTAAATCCGGCCCACGAATGGTCCGGGAATCAGCGTGTTTTTACATGAGTAGAATGTGTCATTTTATTTAAAATGCATCTCTGGGTTATTTGTGGGGCATAGGAATTTGTTCATTTTTATTATTATTTTCAAATTATAGTCCGGCCCACCACATGGTCTGAGGGACGGTGGACCGGCCCACAGCTGGAAAAGGTTGCTGACCCTGTGTTATATTATCTAGCTGGGCTGGGCTGGGCTGGTTGCTCGCTGGGATCAAACATTTTGGAATAGCACATCTCAGCCTTGAAAAGGAGCCTTGTAGAAAAATGCTCTTCAAAGTGGTTCTGGGTGGAATTCAACATTGCGCTTTTCCAACGGTTCTACTTGTGCAAGCATTCCAGCTTGTCAGATGTAAATAATAATAATAATAATAATAATAATAATAATAATAATAATACCCCCTCCCCCTGCTGTTCTGGGGTTTTCCTGACAGCCCCTTGAGCCAATATGGAGGAGGGAGGGTCCTTGCTGTGCAGGCAGAAGTACTTGCACAGGGTTTCTTGATGCAAAAACATGAGTGTGAGTCACCAACACATCAAAAGTCGTCAGTCATGACTAAGGCTGCAGTTCTAACCCTACTGACCTGGAAGTAAGTCCAAACGAATTCAATAGGACTTATGTCCACTGTGCAAACATGGCTGGCACCGAGCTATAAAGTCTCACCAAAATCAATGGAACCAATCTCAGTTGCAAGTTGGCTTAAGTCCCATTGGTGAGATTTAGATGTCCTGGTTTGGGCGATCTGGAACAAGCCCTGCATCTCCACCTTCCCTCTCTGCTTTCAGCTTCGTATACTGTGTTATGCATTGTAAGTATTTTTGTTACCATCCTTCAGTTGTATTCCCAGGACAGTTTACACAAAGAATAAAACAACGGAAACGCCTTTACGTCTAAACCTGTGAACCGTGACTTGACGAAACCTTCCAAACGAGGATCAAATCAGCAATGTGATCTATTCTTCTCAATGCATCTGGCAATTTTTAGGGTTTTACAGGTCAGGACTTTCAAAGCCATGAGTAGCAACCTCCCACGTTAGTATCTGCTTGACACCCAAACAGAATTAATTACTACAAATTAAGTCCATACTACTCCTGCCAACCTAACAGTTTGAAAGCATGTCAAAGTGCAAGTAGATAAATAGGTACCGCTTCAGCAGGAAGGTAAACGGCGTTTCCGTGCACTGCTCTGGTTCGCCAGAAGCGGCTTAGTTATGCTGGCCACATGACCCAGAAGCTGTATGCCGGTTCCCTTGGCCAATAAAGCGAGATGAGAGCCACAACCCCAGAGTCGGTCACGACTGGACTTAATGGTCAGGGGTCCCTTTACCTTTACTTTTAAGTCCATACTATTTCAATACAACTTTCAGGAAGTGGCTGCGGCTGCGGCACCATGCCGCCATGATTAGTCAAGCTTCCTAACAAACAAAACCAAAGGACTGATGGTTCTCAAAAGACCTTGCATAATCGGAAATGAAGTTAGCTGTGCATTGTTCCGATACCACCCATCCAAGTCCCAGGGTTTTTTTATCAGTGGGAGACCTGCTGCGTACAGTTCTAAATTTGCCCATTCCCGACCACAGAACACAATTAAAATGTACTTTAGCTTTCACCACATTCCTATGATAGAGCTCTTCCTTCCCTTTAGAGGCAGTTTAAAGAAAACAAACAACCGCTTGACCTGTGCAGGCAAGGTTACGCTTGCCCTCATAGAAAACTATTGTTATAGCGGCCCTCTCTGCGTTAAAAGAAATGGCTCCGTCTAACTACGACAAAGTAGCAACAAGTGGCACATTCATCACAATTGCACCAGAAATGTGAGCGGAAAAGGGAGAGCACGTGAAACGGCCAGGATCCAAGAAGCTACTGTTCAGTTGTCAGTCATACTTAGAGCAACCTCCGTCTGGGCTATATCATAAATTGCTTTTGAAGCTTCGCTCATTTTTAAAAGCCATTTGGCACAGTCATGGGATCTGCGGTTTTGGAAGCGCGAGTCCATTTGGGTGGAAGGAATGACTTATGCAGTTGCTACCGACACTGGCCAAATCTAACTATGAAGGAAAGCTCAAAAGGTGAAACAAGAGGGAGTTGTGGCCAATTCCTGTGACCCTAAGTGGTGTTGGTCACAAGTGTTTAGGTCAAGGGCATCTGAGTTTTGGCACCGGGCGATTTGATTAGGCCTCCACAGGCGTTACCGCCCGCTACACGAGTACCATCTTGAGAGGGAGAACGTTCCCCTCTGTCACTACCCTGCTCCGCAAACTGGGTGGTGAACTTCTGAAGTTAGGAGACCCTGTACTCACAGAGTCTCCTTTTGTGATTCAGAATCCAGGAAATTAGCTTTCTAAGCTGCTCTAATGGATTATAACACTTGGCTACTGATTTAGCACATGCCCCTTAATAACTCAACCTGTGTTTATCTGCCCATGTTCATAGATTTGATCCAAGGTGGGGAGAGTGCACCCAATTATTCTCTCCACAGTCTTTACAACCCTGGACAGCATTGTTTCTTCCCTTAACAGACCTAAAACATACTGTGGCTAAATATGAAGCTCCCAGAAAGGACATTTACTTATCTCTGGCACAGCAGTACAACTAAGATCTACAGTGGTGCCCCGCAAGACGAATGCCTCGCAAGACGGAAAACTCGCTAGACGAAAGAGTTTTCCATTTTGGAGGTGCTTCGCAAAACAAATCTCCTATGGGCTTGCTTCGCAAGACGAAAATGTCTTGCGAGTTCCTGCGGGTCCCCCCCTTTTTCTAAGCTGCTAAGCCGCTTATCAGCTGATCCGATAAGCCAATAAGCCGCTAAAAGCCGCTAATAGCGCTAATCCGTCAATGGGCTTGCTTCGCAAGACGAAAAAACCGCTAGACGAAGAGAATCACAGAACGGATTCTTTTCGTCTTGCGAGGCACCACTGTACTTTGTATGTAGAACGAAGGAGCACACTAGTTGACCCTACAGATTTATTCTCTTGTTCAAAGTATACAGTACAGCTGAATTGGAGTGCTGAAGGGGTTGAGTTTTAATCTGGAAGCGGTTTAGGAATCATCCTAAGTGGTGGCCATACCGCCAGAAAAAAACAGCAGTTCACAAAAGCCATGTTGCTTTAAGTCATAAGCATACCAGCAGTGGTTCCCTACTGGTGGTCCACAGACCAGAGAAGCTCCATGTAACCCACCCAGGGGGTCTGTTGCACCATTCAAATAACAAAAATTACCACAAAGATATCAAAATTTTCCAAAGTAGGAGGTCCATGCTTTGGCTTTTGGAAAACGGGGGGGGGGGGGGTCTGCCTTCCTTAGCTAACAGAAACACTGCAATATAGGATTCTCTTTTAATGATATAATGCACAGAGCTTCTCCACTATGAAAGGAAATTTGGCATTTTGTTTCACTAATTCATTATTTGGATAGCAGCCATTCTAGCTGTATTTAAAACTGAAAATGCATTTCTCATGCAACACTAAAATAATATATTAAACTGGTAAAGTACATCAAGCTAAGTATTTTACACAGGGGAGGGGAGGGATTCCAGCTAAAATGACAAAAAGCCACCCAAAATCACTTTAAAAAGCAATTTACCCTGGTCCTGTTTAGCACACTGCCAAAAATCTTGTCAGCTCTGTCCTTTCCTTTGCGCTGAAATTTGTTGCCAAGAGTTTAGTAATGAGCACTCATTTTATCACATACATCTTTCCGGTACTTTTTTTTTTTAAAAAAAAGCAATTGAATTTTCATGGTTGGTATGAGGGGAATATATAAATAGAAAGTTGTACTGGATCTCAGATTCGTTTAAATGAACTTGCCATAATGTTTTTTTAGTTTTAAGCAAAGTAAAATCCATGTTCTTCTTGGCACCGGACGACAATAAAAGGATAAAAAGTGAAAACTGTGTGCAGAGGCCAACTGTTGTCAAGACAGCTAATGCAAAGTCCAGCACAACAATGTCTCTTTTGTCTGCACTGCCTATCCCACGAGAAGGGCATCACGGGGGAACATTAGAATACTGTGAGCCAAATATCTAAGAGAGGAACTAGTTGGAGGACCAAACCTTATCTAGATTACTAAACTAAAACAGAGGCACAAAAAGCGTCCAGTCATGGAACCACCATTATTCGTGTCTGAAGGGTCACTCTTTTATACCTCGGGCTTTATGAGGCTGGTAACTAAAGAGCTAAATGAGCTGTCGCAGGTTTTCTGAATAGCGAGCCGCTTTTGAATGGGAAGAAAAGGCAACTGTCCGCTGCCACTGAATACATTAGGTGGGAATGGAACTAGGCTGTGCACGCTGCTTTCAGGAAAGACCCAAATTTAACTCTTAACGCTGAAACCTCAAGGCTCTGGATCTGTCCCCCTGGGCATAATCTGAACTTCAGAAGCAATCACTGTTCTCTGCCCACCTCAGCCCTCAATTCATACCTTTGAGGATTGAAGAAATAGCTCGGCTGGTTAGAGTGTGGTACTCATAATGCGAAGGTCACAGGTTCGATTCCTGTATGGGACAGCTGCATATTCTTGCATTGAAGGGTTGGACTAAATCAGGGCTTCCAAAACTTGGTCCTCCAGTTGTTTCTGGACTACAATTCCCATCATCCCTAGCTAGTGATGGTCAAGGGTGATGGGAATTGAACCAGATGATTCTCATGGTCTATGATTCAATTACTTGTTCATATTGCTGGTGTTGGCAAACGGTGCAACTTTTTCCCGTGTTGCTGGTTACGTACACTGTCTCTGTTGCCATAGGTCATAGGTAGGCAAACTAAGGCCTGGAGTCTGGATCCAGCCCAATCGCCTTCTAAATCCAGCCTGCGGACAGTCCGGGAATCAGTGTGTTTTTACATGAGTAGACTGTGTGCTTTTATTTAAAATGCATCTCTGAGTTAGTTGTGGGGCATAGGAATTCGTTCATTTTTTTTCCTCCAAAATATAGTGAGGCCCCCCGCAAGGTCTGAGGGACAATGGACCGGCCCCCTGCTGAAAAGGCTTGCTGACCCCTGCTTTCTTGCTGCTCCCCACTGCTGTTCTTAGACGCATTTGCCCAAGAGCTTTCCGTTGCACAGCTCAAGTAAAGGAGGGGGGGGGACTGAATGCGGGAAGATGCACTGCTACCTTCGGTGGTCTCTGCCTACGTAACACTTTTGCTTTTAAAAACCATATTCCCTCCACCCCTTTATATGCAGTTTGGGCAAATCCAGGCTTTAAAACATCTGGATATGCTGCAGCTACATCTCGGTTTGGCCCTAACTGGCGAACACAGTGCTGACGACAGGTCACGTGGGCAAAGAGCAGCACCTTCTCCACAGATAACAGAATCATAAGAGTTAGACGGGACCACGAGGGTCATATTGTCCAACCCCCTAGAATTCACTCTGACACGCTATTCCCCCCCCCCAAACATTCAAACATGCAAATCCTCTTCTGCTAGTCCAAATAACAGAGCCAGGAACAGCTTTTATCACATTATCTGAGGCTTGTCGAAACCAGGGCGAAGTTATCAGATGCCCCTGTGGACAAAATGTGGCTTACTGTGTTGTTATCTCCATTTTCTTAACGTATCACCACTTTTTTCCCATTGGGGGAAAAGCTTCATTTCTTAAAGATCTGAATTTTTACATCACTTTGCAAGTACAGTGGTACCTCGGGTTAAGTACTTAATTCGTTCCGGAGGTCCGTACTTAACCTGAAACTGTTCTTAACCTGAAGCACCACTTTAGCCTATGGGGCCTCCTGCTGCCGCCATAGCACGATTTCTGTTCTCATCCTGAAGCAAAGTTCTTAACCCAAGGTAATATTTCTGGGTTAGCGGAGTCTGTAACCTGAAGCGTATGTAACCTGAAGCGTATGTAACCCAAGGTACCACTGTATACTTAGAAAAAGAGACACACACACTTCCCTTCTCCCCATAACGGAGCAACGTGCCACCATTTAACTATTAGTGAATATACTTTCAATATTTCAATTTTTAAAAACGCAGGTATTTTGTATTACCAAATAAATTCAAGAAACACATGCCTTCCCCAGGAATGCTAGCAGTGTCCATTCAAGCTGATATGGTTGAACACATTGATGTCTTCTCCCACATACCTCCTGGATTTGCCAAAGCAGGTTATGCTGAGTTCGAGCATATAAAGAAAGCATCTAAAAGCAATTTTGTAGGAATCGGCTCTCACCATAAGCAATGCTGTACGCCCTCTGGTGCCATGCATTGAGAGAGAGAAAGATTACCTATCAAAAGTCACAGCCTGCCTGTCATTCAGCATTTTTTGCTTTCTGCAAGTCTTATTTTTTTTAAGGGGGTTTCTATTTATATGTCTGTCAAATCCTTGTGACTTTGATAAGGAACATGGGTTCTTTGCATGCATGGCTTGCCATCATTCCTCTGTGCCTTGAGAGAGATTACCCTGAAGCCGTTCCTTTTCGCATTTATGCCCCCTGCATATGTGATGCATTTTCAGAAGAGACAAACTCTGCTACATCACAAGTTCTGGCTGAGCTGACCTAAGCCTGGCAGAGGGGAGGAAAGCCTTTAAAATAGAGTTTGGCTTGGCACATTACCACTAAATATGAGTCTATATGACAACATTCATGGATATTTGGGAAGCGGGTGGCGCTGTGGGTAAAACCTCAGCGCCTAGGACTTGCCAATCGCATGGTCGGCGGTTCGAATCCCCGCGGTGGGGTGAGCTCCCGTTGTTCGGTCCCAGCTCCTGCCCACCTAGCAGTTCGAAAGCACCCCTAAGTGCAAGTAGATAAATAGGTACCGCTTTATAGCGGGAAGATAAACGGCGTTTCCGTGTGCTGCGCTGGTGCTGGCTCGCCAGAGCAGCTCCGTCACGCTGGCCACGTGACCCGGAAGTGTCTGCAGACAGCGCTGGCTCCCGGCCTCTAGAGTGAGATGAGCGCACAACCATAGAGTCTGTCAAGACTGGCCCGTACGGACTTCCGGGTTGGCGCGATCGGGAAATGGCGGATTCCCTCCGAGCTCCGGAGGGAATCGGCTCAGCGGTGGATGGGTCTTTGCCGTGCCGGCGACACGGGGACCCTTAAAAACCGCAGGCGCGGAAGCCTGCGGACTGAAGACTCGGCGGGTGCCTTAAGCGCCCCCCCTGATTCGCAATGAGCCTTTTTAAAGGCTACGGAGGGGATACAGGGGACGGCGTGGCACTGAGAGTCGACCGCTACCGCCGCTGAGCGAAGCCGCGAGCCATAACTGGAGAGCGCTGACTTCCTTCCTTGAAATTCGGACTGAAAAAAGAACCCGTGAGTAATTTGGAACTGAACTTTAAAACTTTTACCTTTTGAATTTGAGACGACCGGGGGGTGTGCTAAAAGGAAGTCCCCACACCCCCCCTTGCAGACGATCCAGAGCAACGAAATAAGAACTAAGCTGGAGTGCCTACCCTGTAAAGGGTGAGTTCTAAAAAGACAGTAACTTCCAAGATTTAGAAAGGTAAATTTGAGCAGGAGAGTGGAGTGTTGGAAGAGTCTTTGTTTTGTGGTAAACAACCCTCCCTCCCGGGCCCGGGAGCGACCTGCTTTGGAGCCTGTATAGAGGAGCAGAATCTGACAGCTGTCAAAAGCTGTCAAATGGACTATTAATAGTGAAAAAAATTGCTGTTTAAGACCTCTCCGGATTAAAAGGAGTTACAATTGAACTAAAATTTTGAGAAACAAAGAAACAATAATAGGACAGAGGATTGTTGGAGAAAAGGCTACTCAGTAACCAGATTCCCTCTAGGGGGAATTCTGTGGAATTACAATGGCTGTGGGTGGAAAGATACTGAGAGAAATCGAAAGAATGTTCTCACTGGTGGGAACCCTACAGGAGCAGACTACAGCTATGAGTAAACAGTTGACGACCTTGGATTTGGAAACAAGTAGTTCTGCTGAAAGTAATGAGGGCCTGAGTGAGAAAGAACCCACAGCTGAATTTGAAACAATAAACAAAGAAGAGGAGAAGACAAAACAAGAAAGAGAACAAGTTATCTGGGAAAGTACTAACCAGAAGCCGACATCTGGAGAACACAAGCAAGGAGACTATTGGATTAAATCTACTCTAAGCCTACGAAAGATACAGAAGATGAAAGTGGAGGCCCTGGGACTTTATGGAATTCAGGAGCTCGAAATAAAGAAGTACAATTGGGGCCTCCACATAGACTTTGATTTTGACTATCAGCAAGACTTAGGCCTTGTGGAAATTCCTCAGCAGTTGCCTTTAAATATGGGAAGAGACTATGGACTGATTGGATTGATTGTTAAGAAAATCTTTCGAGACTCGATGATAGACAAAAAGGACTACCAACAAAACCGGCGGAGAGGGACTAAAAGAGAATTGAGAGCCTCGGATATCCGGAATCCAGGCTAAAAACTGTTAATTTGGACATGTCTTGGGAAAGGACGCAAAGCGGGGAGGGGAGGGAGGGAAGAATCAAATTTAAACAACACTCAAGACCAGGGGGTTTAGTATTAAGAAAATTATGTAAGAAAAAATGAGAAATCGAGGGAAGAGAATTGGGGTCCAACTTAGGGAAAATTTATTTTTGCTTTTTATAAAAGGACTAATATTAAGATGGAAGAAATGCCAACTTGCTGACATAAGTTTGGGAATAGGGATGCAGGGGAGGGGGTGGGGGGAAGTCAAGGACTAGGGTTAGAAAATAAGATTTTCGGGAACTATACATGTTTGTTGTTTTTTATGTTTGTTTCGGTGTGTTGTTTGTGTTTATATAAAATGTGAAAACCCAATAAAAATATTTTTTAAAAAAAAAAAAAAGACTGGCCCGTACGGGCAGGGGTACCTTTACCTATGAGTCTATTTGACAACATTCATGAATGTTTGGTACAAATATAAACTGTGTACAGTGGTACCTCAGGTTACATGCACTTCAGATTACATACGCTTCAGGTTACAGACTCTGCTAACCCAAAAATAGTGCTCCAGGTTAAGAACTTTGCTTCAGGATGAGAACAGAAATCATGCTCCGGCGGCGCGGCAGCAGCAGGAGGCCCCATTAGCTAAAATGGTGCTTCAGGTTAAGAACAGTTTCAGGTTAAGTACGGACCTCCGGAACGAATTAAGTACTTAACCTGAGGTACCACTGTATTTCAATATGGAATATATTTTACGTCACTCATTCTTTTTAAAACTTTCTATGATTATTCATTTATTATCTTGTAATTGTATTCTTCCTTTGGAATTTGCTGGATCCAGAGGTTAGAAGGATCTCAAATACATCTTGCTTCCTCCCCACTCTCAACTCATAACAACCCTTAGGGTTATCTCTCAGCAATAATAGGAGCTAAAACATATTGGAACACTTTGCAAAATCGAAGTGAATTGTTCAGCACAAACAGCCTTAGCAAAGAACAGGGCAGATGATTGGAAGGAAGAGCAGCCTGCGCTATTTCAAAAGAGCAACTGTCTGGTAGTTAGAGAGACAGGCAATTAAAAAACAACAGCAACACCGTGTGAAAACTTTGCGTGACAATACAACCAGGGCTAATACATGATCAAAAGTAAGGAACAAGAGGGAAGTGTTAGGCTTTATGTACAACTGTGAACTGGAGCTGTTTGATGATTTAAATGAAATGTGAAATGGCTGGTGAAAATATTTTAGCACCAGCTGACAGTCTGCAAAGAGACATCCAAGTGCTTTGATTCTGCAAGTCTTTGAGGTATTCTGTCAAAGCCTTGTTTCAAGATAAACCTCTAACACAAACTGCAGTTAAAATTAATTTTTCTCTTCCCTGTGAAATCTGTCTTCCACATTGGGAGTTCTAAAATGGAGCTACCATCTTGAAACAAAAGACGGAGGTTAAACGGGAAGAAACTGAGCCAAGCAGCCTGATTTTGCTGACAGACTTTGAGTACTAGTCGGTATTGTGCTGCCTCACTTTTTCCATATAGGCAATGCACGTCCAACTGACGCCCCCACAGGCATCGCAGTGGCTATCACACACGATGACCAGGCACACGACCCCTACACAAATCAGGGGTTGCCTGTAGACACAGATGAGGCAATGGGTACATAATTTGTGTGGAACTGCCAATTTATTTACTTATTTATTTACAAATAAGGCATTAAATGTGACTGCATATATATATATATATAGGGAGGCGGGATGTTACACATATCTGTATTAGATGTGTTACAACACAGGTAGAGAAAACCCGTAACATATAGGACAGGCATCCCCAACCTTTGGCCCTCTAGATGTTTTGGACTACAATTCCCATCATTCCTGACCACTGGTCCTATTAGCTAGGGATCATGGGAGTTGTAGGCCAAAACATCTGGAGGACTGCAGGTTAGGGATGCCTGATATGATAGGATATGGAGACAAGCAAACTGCAAGTGCTCCCACCAATCAATGCAACCATTGCTTGCAACCATTGCTTGCAACCATGTTTTCTGAAAGCACTCCAATGCCTGCAGCTGCATGGTCGGCATGTGTGCTGGAAGCAAAACTTTCTGCTATCGCTGCTCCTCTAATCTGGAAAAGCTGCATTAGCTGAAACCTTGCTTGCCATGCATTTCTCAAGGCACCTGACACCTGCAAGGAAAACAACAAATATAATGTTTTTTGATATCTGACGAAAACAAAGAAGGAAATACAGTAACTTGGAACTGTGTGTGAAAAAATTGTAGAACTAATAATACAATGAGTCTAATCGGAAGCCAAATGAATTTGTTTTGCTTTGTTTTCTTTTTTCTTTTTCCTTTCCCCCTTCCCTTCACTCCTCCCCTCCTTCTTCTCTTTTCCTTTTTGTGCCTCCTTTCTTGGTCTTTCTCCTTTTGATATGTTAAGAAAAAGATAAAGAGATAAAAGTGTAATAGGAAAACCTCAGTAAGTTAAAAGTGATGTCGTGTAATTTCTTTATTATTATTTATATAGTGTTAAAATTGGTTAATTGTAATGATTTGATGTACCGTATTTTTCACTCCATAAGACACACCAGACCATAAGGTGCACCTAGTTTTGGGAGGAGGAAAACAAGAAAAAATTATTCTGAATCCCAGAAGCCAGAACAACAAGAGGGATCTGGCTTCTGGGATACCGTGTGGCTGTTCTGGCTTCTGGGATAACCATGCCAAGCCTCTTCAGGGCAGCGGGATGAAGGCTCCCCCTGCCCGAAGAGGCTGCGCACGGCTAAGGCAGAAAGAAGCCAGGTCAGGCGCGTTGCTGAAGGGGCGCTGCGCAGTTCTCCCTCTCTGCATAGCGCCATTCGCTCCATAAGACGCACTCACATTCCCCCTTACTTTTTAGGAGGAAAAAAGTGCTTCTTATGGCGCGAAAAATACGGTAACAACTACTGTGGTTTTTTCCTTTGTTATTGTTGAGTTCTCTTTTTTTTTGGTGTGTTTTTTTTAAAAAAGACACCTGCAAGGAAAAGAAGGCAATTGCAGGAATAAATCTATGGCATTTGTTTGGGCAGGAAAGAGGGAGGGAGCACCGAGTTCTGCAGGAGTGGCAGTGATCCTCTGCCTTTAAGGGAGAATTGCCTGATGTGCAGCATTTCCGCAGAGGAAACTTTTCTAGGCCTGGAGAAGAAGTCATGGGAAAAAGCTTCCCCTGCTTAATTTCTAAAAGCCCAAGAGCTATTTAAAGGCATGGAATGTCTGCCAGGGAAAGGACTGGCCACTCTAGCAGAGGAGTGTGTCTATGTGTGGGTGTGTAAAAACAGCGAAGATTCCTTGGTTTTAAGGAACAATTAGCAGTGCATAAAAATAACCAACAAAAATGACAAACGGCACTGTTTGTGCAACCTGGTGCATGTAGTTAAAAATTAGATCAAACAAGTTGAAGTAACATAAAGGCAAGAGAGGGAACACCTAATACAGCCCCATCCTAAGACTGCAAGTCATTCTCTTCTCCTGTCCTTCCCTGCCCAACATCCATGTTCTAGATCCCTGGAATAATAATAATAATAACCTCTGCAAACCTCAGTATCCTGCTTCTCAAAAATAAATAAAATCCTAACCCGGCAAAGGGCAGCAATTATGAGCCCGTTATAAACCTGGATAAATAAAAAGCCTCAATTTTTATAAAGTGGCTGCAAATCATCACTTACAGTTATGAAACCCAACTGTAGGGTTGCCAGATTCTTGTCTGTCTAAGGCTGCCAACTTTGCAACTAGTACCTGTAACGATGTCTTTAAAAAACAAAGCACCAACAGTGTGACCTATTGAAATTTGCATGCGATGATGTTCATCTCTGTACAGGAGAAAAGTTTTGCTGGCTAATTCTTGCCTTTTGTGCAGCTATTAAAAGGCATAGCTGCAGAGGCAGACTGAAAAGCTGGTTCTTGATGACAGTCCCTTTTTGCTTGTTGAAGCAGGCAGGACTCTGGGTTTTACCCCATAGCAGCCAGGGTATGAGGGACCTGTTGGAGAAAAGTTGGAGGGGGCACAAAAATATCTGCCAGGAATATAAGCTGCAAATGTATACCTACTGGCCTGAAAGTATGGAGTTGATTTCTAAGTAAGGTAAAGGTAAAGAGATCCCTGACCGTTAGGTCCAGTCGCGGACAACTCTGGGGTTGCGGTGCTCATCTTGCTTTACTGGCCAAGGGAGCCAGCATACAGCTTCCAGGTCATGTGGCCAGCATGACTAAGCCACTTCTGGTGAACCAGAGCAGCGCACGGAAACGCCGTTTACCTTTCCACCAGAGCGATACCTATTTATCTACTTGCACTTTGACGTGCTTTCGAACTGCTAGGTTGGCAGGAGCAGGGACCGAGCAACGGGAGCTCACCTCGTCACGAGAATTCGAACCGCCAACCTTCCACTTGGCAAGCCCAAGGCTCTGTGGTTTAGACCACAGCACCACCCATGTCCCTGATTTCTGAGTAGGGACTGGCAATTTGGTCAAACTCAGTTTCTCATTTTTCTAATATTTAGTTCAGTTCTCCACAATCCCACATAAGTTTGTGATTATTATTTTTAAGTCCTCATGAAAATTCATCAGCAAATTTATACTACTACATAGGCTTTTTATGCAGTTTTGCATAATCTACACATTTTTGTAAAGCAATTTTCCCTAATTCAATGCCTTTCCAATGTTGCTTCCACTAATAAATACATTTGTATGAGCACTTGGACCTAGCATACGTATGTTACTACACACTGCTTGGCTGGAGAACTGCAAAGAAAATTCTGAAGTGTGAATTCAAACGATGCCTGAATTTCAGTTTGTGTAATGTTTTGTAGTTAGGTAGGCTTGCCTTTCAATGTGAATTAAATCTAATTTGTCCGCCATCCCTACCTCCGAGTAGACACAGCTTTACAAATCTTTATCTGTTGTATTTTATCAGCTAGGCTGTTGTTTTATTGAACTTGAGATGATAACAACAACATCATCAATAAACAACAACGTTATTATTTGTACCTATTTGTACTTAATTTATTTGTAACTCTATTCTCTCAACCCAGAAGCACTTGTGCGTTGCAGGTGCAAGGTTAAAATAAATGACAAAAATACCAAGCTCTATCGTTACATTACTGCTGAATGAACTTCTGCATATATAGCTTTTCTTTCCAAACTTGGCAAACAGCTGGCGTCAACTTGCCAGCTAGCACTTTTTAAATTGTTAGCAATTTATGTATTTTTAGCCATTTATTTTTCTTAAGGCCATTTGAACTTCAAAAAATAAACATCAGGAGAATTTATATGAAATGAAGACTTTTGAGGCATGAGGTCCATGCACTAACAACACAATCCCATGTCTACTCAGAGGTAAGTCACACTTGAGTTCAAGGTGAATTCCAGGTAAAGGTGTGCAGGATTCAGCCTAAGCCTGTGAAGGAGTGTTGCTAGATCCTGTTCTACAGCCCTATGGTTGTCTTTAAAACTAAAACTAAGTGGGTTCTGGTACCTTTAACAGTTGCGTTCTCATTTTTAAAAAAATCATTGCAATGGGGAGTTTCTCTATCACTGTACAGTGGTACCTCGGGTTAAGAACTTAATTCGTTCTGGAGGTCCGTTCTTAACCTGAACCTGTTCTTAACCTGAAGCACCACTTTAGCTAATGGGGCCTCCCGCTGCCGCCTCACCGCTGCTGTGCGATTTCTGTTCTCACCCTGAAGCAAAGTTCTTAACCCGGAATACTATTTCTGGGTTAGAGGAGTCTGTAACCTGAAGCGTCTGTAACCCGAGGTACCACTGTACTGTACAGTCGTACCTTGGTTGTCAAACGCCTTGGTACTTGGGACGTTTGGGTTCCTGAACGCTGCAAACCCGGAAGTGAGTGTTCTGGTTTGCAGCTTCCGATTGAGCGCAGGAACCTCCTGCATCCAAATGGAAGTGGCAGCTTGGTTTTCAAAACTGTTTCGGGAGTCGAACGGATTAAGTTCAACAACCAAGGTACGACTGTATGTGTGCCTGTTGGATTTCAGACTGTTACACCGAAATTAAAAGCACAAGAACCACGCTGGAACAAAACGTGGCAGTCCTAAGAGCATCCCCATTGTTACTAAGAATAAGGAGAACCTTTACAAAAATGTAGCTAGTTGCAATAAAGAATTGTATAAAGTTTATGGAATGAATTAACAAATAAATAACTTCAAAAACAACAAAAATGTAGCTAGTCTAACATGAACAAAGGGCAGGAAGCACAACGTTAACTTTCCAAGGGAGAAACTGCCTTCTGTTTCACCCTAGTCTAGTCAATATGTTTTGGCCATTGCTTCCCCTCTGCAATGGGGCACGGGTGGCACTGTGGGTTAAACCACAGAGCCTAGGACTTGCCAATCAGAAAGTGGTGGTTCGAATCCCCACGACGGGGTGAGCTCCCATTGCTCAGTCCCTGCTCCTGCCAACCTAGCAGTTTGAAAGCACATCAAAGTGCAAGTAGATAAATAGGTACCGCTCCAGCGGGAAGGTAAACGGCGTTTCTGTGCGCTGCTCTGGTTCGCCAGAAGCGGCTTAGTCATACAGGACACATGACCCGGAAGCTGTCTGTGGTCAAACGCTGGCTCCCTCGGCCAATAAAGCAAGATGAGCGCCGCAACCCCAGAGTTGGTCACGACTGGACCTAATGGTCAGGGGTCCCTTTACCTTTACCTTCCCCTCTGCAAGAAGGGCTTAATTTGCATTGGGGGGGAGCAATAAGTGGGAGAAATATTTAACTCTTCTCCTGCTCACTGGTTTTCTTCCAAGGGGGCCCCTCCACCATTTTTCCTTCCAAAATTAAAACTGCCCTGGGGAAGGGGCAGTTGGGAAGTTGGGAAGGGGGAAGGGCCATGAAGGCACGTTCATGTCTTCCACACTCAGCTCCCATTCTCATCTGAAAGTAGGAGCGGGGTGCGGGGGAATTCAGAAGGTGTGATACGTCTTCCTAGAGGAGGTGGGCAGGCAAGCAAAGAGAGTTTAATCCTGCCGCAACCTGCCTTTGACACAGAAACATGGGCCTGTAATCTGGGCTGCAGAAGGAAGCAGCTGGGGGTGGGTAGGTGGGTTAAGCCCCCTCTGCCCACTTCTCCGCCACCTCAATAAATGTATCAACACCTTCTGGAACCCCCACCCCAACTTGAGGAGAAACAGTAGCAGGGTGTTGAAGACATGAGGCTGAGGCAGTCCGTCCCCAAGATGGCAGTTTTAGTTTTGGCAAGAAAGATGTGGTGACTCAGGCAAGTAAACTATATCCCAAGATTATTATTATTATTTTTTTTAAAAAATGCAGAATCTCTTGCCAAAACCTATCTACAGAAGGCAGAAACCCTGCTGATGACTTAATATGGTGAGAAGTTAAAAATGTGAGAGAAAGGCTTTGAAGACTGGTAGTTTCCTTATCCAACTGACAGCTACCTCGGGAAAATGCAATACATGCCAGAAAGAAAGATAGAAAGAACGAAAGTCTATTTTAGAGGCTAAATGTATCAACACCTGTGAAAGTTTAAAGCAGATTAGAACTGAGCAGTTTGCAAATGTGTTGTTATTAGGTAGCCCACCAGACTGGATGCCAAGTGAGAAAACACAGATCTTAAGCCAAACAGATCACCACCTCGAGATACCACTGTCCTAAACTTGCCCTGGCTGGTTTTAGATTTGTCAACTTCTGAGATCGGAAACTACCTCACTTGATAGCCATTTGTTATCACAGTAATGGCAAAACAACAACTAAACAACCCCCCTGCCAGGAAACAATATCTCCTGGACAAATGGACCCCATCATGGGGTGTTGAGGCTTTAAAACTCCTTGCCTCTTTTCTGCAATAGTATTCCATATCAAAATCCACTTCTCTCTTCAGGCTTATTAAGAGCTATTATTCTGGTTGAATGTGATGAGTAAAAACAGTTTCCCCTCCCTTTCAAGTCATCAATATGCCACAGGTAATTAGCTAACATAAATGGGCGAGGATATGCTCACCAGGTGACCCTGGGCAAGTCACCATCTCTCAGCCTCATAGGGGCTGCTCTGAACGATGTACAGTGGTACCTCAGGTTAAGTACTTAATTCGTTCCGGAGGTCTGTACTTAACCTGAAACTGTTCTTAACCTGAAGCACCACTTTAGCTAATGGGGCCTCCTGATGCTGCCGTGCCGCTGGAGCACGATTTCTGTTCTCATCCTGAAACAAAGTTCTTAACCTGAAGCACTATTTCTGGGTTAGCGGAGTCTATAACCTGAAGCATATGTAACCTGAAGCGTATGTAACCTGAGGTAGCACTGTACCTGATCTTAACCTCCTCAGAGGAAAAGTAAAGTATAACTCTATTGTAAATGTATTGTGGGCCTGTAAAAACATACCTGCAAACCTGTCTCACCTGGGAAATTGTCAGACTGGAGGGAGCATAACAAGATGGAAGGCCTAACACTCCAATGTTCAGCAGTGCAGCATGTTCATTGTTCCTCAGTTAACAAAGATACAAGGACATTCCAGACTAGGTAGCGGACTCGACCATTCTTCCTACTATCTCTACTGAAAACTAAGCAGATCCTATACCACCGTACTATTCTGCTGCGCAGCTTTCGTTATAATCAATAAAAGGTTTGCTAGAAACCAGAGAGGGAAGCTGAGGTTCTGTTGCAGCAGGATTAATCTGAGGAAATAGACCCTATGATTCAAGAGTGCATGCCTCGTGCACTGCTGGTGGGGATGGAGGAATTGTGCCAAATTTAAGCCAGTTGTTTTCCTTAGGATTAAAAAAAATAAAAAAATGATTCCGGGGAACAGCAGGACAGAGAAGATTAGCTGGCTGTAGCAAATGCCGGTTTCCTTGAGCTGCTGAGGCAACAGTTGCATGTATATTATTCTAACCTCAATTCAAGGCTTCTGATTCAAGATCTGATTTAAAGTGCTAGTGACGGATACAAGTCCTAAACAGCTTGGGACCCAAATCTCTGCAACATCAGACAACTAAATCTGCTTGCAGACCCTGCCAAGATTCAGGGTGAGGGGATACACAGGGCAGCCTTCTCTGTGGTGTGGCCTTGACTCAGGTGTGTCTGTCTCCCACATGGTTAAGTTTCAGGCACCAATTGAAAACCTTTTTATTTTCCTAGTGTTTTACAGTTTGCCAAATAGCAGCTCCTCTCCTTATCAGCAACGTATGTATTTCTGCTTTCATGATTTCTCCTTCCCGGGAGAGCGGAGAAAGGCAGCGCGTTTCTTCGCTGTCCCGGACGGCTTTGGAAGGCAGGCGGTGGGGAGCAAAGACTTTCGCCCCCCGCCCGCCTTCAGAAGAGGTCCAGGACCTCTTCTGAAGGCGGGCGGGGGGCAAAAGTCTTTGTCCCCCCTGCCTGCCTTCCCAGGGGCTTTTACATCGCCCCGGACAGCGGAGAAGTCCTCCGCTGTCCCGGGCGATTTTAAAATGCCACCCGCCAGCATTTTAAGATCGCCCCGGACAGCGGAGAAGTCCTCCGCTTTCCCGGGGTTTTTTAAAATGCTGGGGGTGGGAAGAAAAGCCCTCCCCCCCCCCAGCCTTCAGAAGAGGTCGGGGGACAGACTGTCCCCGGACCTGGTCTGAAGGCGGTTTCCATAGGAACGCATTAATTGATTTTCAATGCATTCCTATGGGAAACCGTGCATCGTAAGATGAAAAACTCGCAAGAAGAAAAAACTTGCGGAACGAATTAATTTCGTCTTGCGAGGCACCACTGTATTTCGAAATCCACTATGTGTTGTCTAAGTGGGGCTGGCCACACTGATTCCCAGAAGCCACCAGCATATGTGTGCATGTGGGGTAGGGAACTTGTGGCCCTCTTATGTTAATGTATTCCAGTTCCCATCAGCCTCAAGCAGCATGGTCAATGTCAGAGCTGATGATGAGTTGTAGCTCATCAAAATCCATAGCGCTCCAGATGTTGCTGAACTACAGCTTCCATCAGCCCCAGCAAGCATAGCCAATGGCCACGGATGAGGCAAGTTGTAGTTTAGCAACATCTGCAAGCTAACAAAGGTTCTTCATGAAATCTGGGTGTCCAACCATTTCGAGAAGCCAATGTATGTACAGCTGTATACACGCAGAAAAAACCCTTTCCATGTCTGCACTGAACACAAAAAGTTTGGAAGACAGAGCTATTGGGCATGATCCGTCCTCCTCAAATGTATCCAGCATACATGGAAATGGGGAGAGAAATCAAATGACTGAATTGGGCTATGGATTTCAAACAGAATGAAATGAGACGAAAACTGAAATTATACTGGAATGGATGAAGTAAATAATTATATATATAGAAGTCAGATGAAGAATCAAAAGTTCTTTAGCTTCTTTACTTCTCTCTCTGAAATCTTTTTCTATTCCTTTTTCTCTATCTCTTCCTCTTTCTTTCTTTTTTCCTTTACCCTCTTTCCTTTCTCTCTTTCCCCCCGCCCCATTTAGATTATTGTTTTAGTTTGGACAAAAAAAAAAGCTATTTGATAATAATCTTTGTATTTTTCTTTATAAATCCTAATTAAAAATATATTTAAAGAAATCACCTTTAGATAACACAAAGATTGAGGGTGATCAATCTCCCCACAGAATAGAAAGGCATCTTAGTGTGGGGAAAGATGCACTTTGGATGCACTGAGGAAATGCAGGAATAGAAAGTGCAAGGCCCTTTTGTACCATTTCTCAGCATCTCCAAACATCTCGAGTCCCTCTAAATAATAAACGATGCTTTCTTTTTCTATGCTGATGTGTTTGTTTCCTTTGCCTCCCGCTCCCTCCCCTACCGAATCACTGGAGGAGACGGTGACTAGTTCACACCATCCCAACGGGATTGTTGTTTTGCTCTCAGCTTGAAGAACATTCAGTTGTCAGCAGCACTGGGAGTTCCCAAAGTGAGCCCTTATGGCTAGGATTAGGTCCCATGAACAAAGGTTTAGAGATCCAGGGTAAGGATCACCCTGCCATCACACCTCAGGGTGCCTCGGAGGGCACAGATGCAGTCTAGTAGCAGCTACCAGGAGCCACAGTTCTCTCCAGACGGGAAGAAGCTTTTTGGTGGTACTTCACCTCTGCTCCTTCCAAGGCAGCTACTTTGGCTTGGATGTACCTCTCACAAGTGCTTCTTGGGTGGGGAGTTCCATGGCTTCGCTGGGAGGCTGGCACCTCAAATGGGCTACAAATAACTTCCTGCCTGTCCAGCCCAGGCAAGAAGAAGAGTTTGGATTTGATATCCCGCTTTATCACTACCCGAAGGAGTCTCAAAGCGGCTAACATTCTCCTTTCCCTTCCTCCCCCACAACAAACACTCTGTGAGGTGAGTGGGGCTGAGAGACTTCAGAGAAGTGTGACTGGCCCAAGGTCACCCAGCAGCTGCATGTGGAGGAGCGAAGACGCGAACCCAGTTCCCCAGATTACGAGTCCACCGCTCTTAACCACTACACCACACTGGCTCTCCACACTGGAAAGACTTTAATGGTAGGAAAAGCACATGCCAGGACACCTGCACATCACTTGCAAGCTGCTGTACACAACTTACCCAAGAGCCCCTTGCTATGTGGTACCCAATTCAATGTTCATCTGTGCTGCCAGCTTATCCAAGGTCAAGTATGGCCCTGGAAATATTCAGTTCTCAGAGTGTGTGTTAGGAACCACCACACTCTAACCAGCTCTGTATCAGAGCTAAGCCACAACCAGCTCTCAGAGGGAAATCAGGAGATGGGAACCAGAGGTCAGTAGTTGGGTCATGGAGTGAGACAGTGGTCAGCTGGGGGGTGTTTTTTAGTGGGGAGAGGGAGACACTTAAGCCAGAAGTCAAAGCCAGGAGTCCGAACCTACGAGCAAACAAAAATGTGCTAGAGCAGTACAATCACGGCTGTGGGAAGATACTCCAAGCCACGGTTCAAGTTGCTACTGACACAAAGTCACTGCGCACAGAGAACCAGATTGAGTCTAACCCATAGACATATGTGACAGCCAGGAGCTAAGTAGCTGAGATGGAAGTATTTTCTAAAAGTTGGATATCTAGCTGGAGTCACACCTATCTCCAGGCTGATCCATCCATCCATCCATGCATGCTCTTCCCTACTTCATGACTGTCAGACTTCATAATGGACCATCACCACAGGCAGCAAAGAGTTGCCATCACAAACAGAGGGCTTTTTAGTGGCTGACACATTTAACAGTCAATCAAATAAGAGCTGACAGAAAGATCAAGGGATGCATGTGACTCATGCATGAAACAGGCCTCAGGTGAGAGTTTTGCACCTCAGGTTCAAAGAATTCCCACATGAGGGTGGTCACAAAGCCATCTAGAAATTGGAACAGAATTTAAACGATATTATTTTGAGTGCAGTTTTCTGTTGAAAGCTCATACCTCCAAAAGCTACCCTTTCAAAATATTAGCTAAATGTCTACCTGGGCTGGAGTTCCTATTTCTCAAAAGTCTGGACCCAAAAAGACCTAGTGTTCTGCTTTAGTGTACTGGAGCTTGGAGATATCCTGCTAACATGCTGCTTTATTTCTTCTTCTTTCACATCCTTCTGGAGAAGACAGCAAGAATGGATTACATGGGCAGCTCCTGAATGAGACATTATCTAGAGGCTTTCGAGGGAGCAACTGAGCCATTTATGGTTACAATTGTTTTTTTCAATGTCTGGAACATAATGCGCCAAAAGACCTAAATAGATAAAAAGAACTCTGACTGCTGCTTCTTTTTACCTCCCTATAAAAATCTAGGAATGATACTGTACTGTAAATTATAGTAAACAGATAGAATTTTCAAACCAGTTAATTTTGGAAAATCCAAGAATAGTCCTATTTAATTGGTGGCACTTGAGCTTTTTCCCCCAAAGTACTGCAAAGCAAAAATGCCACATACCTTCCATAAAAAGCAGTTTACTTCAGCTCATACAAAAAAGCAGCATTTCTGAAACACTACTCAGGTGTTCTCAGAGGAATAGGTCAGTCTTTTTACTGAACCAAACTATGCTGGAGAAGCTGGCCTCTGCATTTAACGGGCAATCCAGAAGTACGAGCAGCCAAAACAAAGATGGATGGGTGTTCTATATTACACAGGATGGCAATCAGTTCATAAAATAACCTGAGGCGTGTCGGCAAGTGACGGCATCAAAGGACAACTCAGTTTGGCTGAAACAACTTTCCACCTTCCTTAAATTAAGGGTAGGGGCACAGGCCATTGGTGCTGAGTGGAACTCTGAACAAACAGCCTTTTAAACGCACTGCCGAAACATTTCCACAAACTATGCCTCAGAGCTATGCGGGGAAAAATGAATTGCACTGAGAGTTCAACGCATTCTGTCAGCCTGCCCAAGCAACACCAACAGACACCAACAGCAAGAAGTCATCATCTGTACCAACTGGGGAAAGCTGTCAGATGACGGTTCCCTAAAATATTTGGAGGGATAGCCACACGCCCGATATCATCTGCTGACACCTCTGCTGTTGGAGTTACCCTGGACAGAAAGTGGCCAAGCATTCTCAAAACATTTAACTTCCAGGCATTTTTAAGAATGGATAGATCCCTGAGGCCCAGATCTCCTTAGTTCAAAAGCTTACAAATTTAGTGCCAAGCAATCTAAAAAATCTAAGATTATTTAGTTTTCACTAGCTTCTGTTGTTGTGAATCCCTCCCTTAACTTACTCTACATAATTAAATTGCCTTTCACTATCCATTCCGCTGCCATCTGGCCCCAACTGTTTCTTCCACACACGCATAAATGCACCTCTTAAGATAACCCTTTCACCTATCTGGAAGTAGACTTCAGCCTATGAAAGCTAATGCCACAGTAAACTTGCTATTTGTTAAAATGTCACATAGATTCTTTGCTTTCTTTAATCCGTTCCTGAACCACGTGAGAATCCACCCTCCCCGTCCCCAGTCTGCTAAATTTACCCAAGAGCTAATGAAGAGAAATGTTGAAACATTTTTGGAAGTCCAGTGGGTGACTTCCTCCATGTTTGCTGACAGTGCCAAAGAATTCTGAAAAATTGGTGAGGCAGGGATACCAGCAGCCTTTTCTATAGAGCCATGCCCATGATGTGCTTTATGCTAGCTGCTTATCTGCATGGTGGGTGGTGTTGAAGGTAGATAACGTGACCCTTAAAACAGAACAAAGTAACTACTGCTCAACAGATGCACACTTGGGTGTTGGAGGGCCTTCCCAACCAGTGTTCAAAATCAGCCAGGTGCCAGGCGCTTTTTGCACCTGGCTATTGGCCACATAAGGGACGCGGGTGGCGCTGTGGGTTAAACCATAGAGCCTAGGACTTGCCGATCAGAAGGTCGGCAGTTCGAATCCCCATGACGAGGTGAGCTCCCGTTGCTCGGTCCCTGCTCCTGCCAACCTAGCAGTTCAAAAGCACGTCAAAGTGCAAGTAGATAAATAGGTACGGCTCCGGCAGGAAGGTAAACAGCGTTTCCGTGCGCTGCTCTGGTTCGCCAGAAGCGGCTTAGTCATACTGGCCATATGACCCGGAAGCTATACGCCGGCTCCCTCAGCCAATAAAGTGAGATGAGCGCCGCAACCCCAGAGTCGGCCACGACTGGACCTAACAGTCAGGGGTTCCTTTACCTTTACTGGCCACTTGCGACCAAGTGAAGATTCCTGGGTGCCAAGATGGTGCCTGACATCTCCACCATCTGGAGGTGAATGCCTGGGGATCATTGGATCTTGACTGTTTCCACACACTAATTTCACATCCTGCAGAATTCTATCAGTTAGATTTTATCTACACAATCGGAACAAATTTCAGGAACCAAACTTGGCTTTTTCTGTGCAGTGAACGTTACAGTTAATTGTTGTAGCTTGTCTCCACTTACCCCACCCCACTGCCCTGCTCACAGTTTGTGAAGAATATTCTTATGTTATGAACGGTCCGTGTCACCATGAAGAAAACGAGGTAGGAATAGGCCAATATCTATGTGGACTGTCCCTGGATCAAGTGACTTTCCTTCTCAAAGTTCTTAACCAAGCTCAAGGTTGTCTTCTGCACTAGCCCGATGTTTAACTGATAATCAATCAGAGTCAGTACATCATTTGAAAAATAAGACTTTAGAGCTGTCTTGCCCCAAAATGGCAAATGGACATTCTGTTTTGGCAACTGCAACCCTGGTTTAAGGAGCCATTTGGTGCCTAGCTTATATATCTGAGTTTCTAACACTGTTCCCAACCCCCTCAAAATAGCCAGTTTCTCCTTTGTGATTCAGAAGTACAGTGTGCAGTTGAGGGCTGCTGATGAAATGGACACTATACCCAAGGCATTGGTAGGCAAACTAAGGCCCGGGGGCCAGATCTGGCCCAATCGCCTTCTAAATCCGGCCCGCAGATGGTCCGAGAATCAGTGTGTTTTTACATGAGTAGAATGTGTCCTTTTATTTAAAATGCATCTCTGGGTTATTTGTGGGGCATAGGAATTCATTCCTCCCCCCAAAAAATATAGTCCGGCCCCGCACAAGGTCTGAGGGACAGTGGACCGGCCCCCTGCTGAAAACGTTTGCTGACCCCTGACCTAAAGGTACAATTAACCAAACACTGGTGCCCCTTTAAAGGGATGAAAAAAAGACATTGAGATCACACCAGCATAAGCGATTAGCGAGGGAGCAGCACAATTAATACTATTCCCACCCCCACCCCAGCTAAGGTTGCCAAATGTTTCCTGGCAGGACTCCTGGGTCTTTAACACCTACCTGGCGTGCAGTAATGTAGCAGGTGCAGCTTTAGCAATCCATTCGTCTTCAAGGCAGGAAAAGCTTCATCTGCTATATTTCTGCCTGTCAGGCAGCTGTAAATAGGCAAAGGAACTTGCCAGGACAAAAGAAGAGAAAGTTATTAGCCTTTATTTTTAATCAGCTTACACTGCAGGATGCTCTCTCTCTCTCTCATTATTTTTCCTCTCTATAAAAGAGCTGTTTCGACCCCTGAGCTGGAAGGTATAGCTATTCCACCGTTGTGCTGAGAAACTGCAGATAATTTTGCACAATAGGCCAAGAGCAAGCCTTTGTAAGGGCTCCTTCTTTTGCAGATTTAACTCCATGGTGCTGTAAATATTTACAGCAATGTTCCTTCCATCTCACTCAATTCTTCCCCCCCCCTTCTGTTTCTGGGGAAACCCAGCCAGATAGGTGGGGTATAAATAATAATAATAATAATAATAATAATAATAATAATAATAATAATAATAATAATAATAATACAGTGGTGCCTCGCAAGACGAAATTAATTCGTTCCGCAAGTCTCTTCGTCTTGCGAGTTTTTCGTCTTGCGATGCACGGTTTCCCATAGGAATGCATTGAAAATCAATTAATGCGTTCCTAGGGAAACCGCCTTCAGACCAGGTCCGGGGACAGTCTGTCCCCGGACCTCTTCTGAAGGCTGGGGGGGGGGCAAGGGCTTTTCTTCCCACCCCCAGCATTTTAAAAAACCCCGGGACAGTGGAGGACTTCTCCGCTGTCCGGGCGATCTTAAAATGCTGGCGGGCGGCATTTTAAAATCGCCCCGGAACAGCGGAGGACTTCTCCGCTGTCCGGGGCGATTTAAAAGCCCCTGGGAAGGCAGGCAGGGGGGACAAAGACTTTTGCCCCCCGCCAGCCTTCAGAAGAGGTCCTGGACCTCTTCTGAAGGCGGGCGGGGGGCGAAAGTCTTTGCTCCCCCCGCCTGCCTTCAAAAGCCCTCCGGGACAGGCAGGCAGGGGGGAGCAAAGACTTTCGCCCCCCGCCCGTCTTCAGAAGGTGTTCCCTCCCCGCCGCCCGGCTTCGGAACGATGCTCCGAAGCCGGGCGGCGGCGGGAGGAGGCGTTCCCGCCCCGCCGCCCGGCTTCGGAGCATCGTTCCGAAGCCGGGCGGCGGCGGGAGGAGGCGTTCCCGCCCCACCGCCCGGCTTCGGAGGAGGTCCGAGGACAGTGGGGAAGACGCGCTGCACTTCCCCGCTGTCCCGGATATTTCCCTATGGGCTGTCGTCTTGCAAAGCAAGCCCATAGGGAAATTTGTCTTGCGAAGCGCCTCCAAAATGGAAAACCCTTTCGTCTAGCGGGTTTTCCGTCTTGCGAGGCGTTCGTCTTGCGAGGTACCACTGTAATAATAATTTCCCCTCTTATAGATAATAAGGAAACCCTCAGTAGATATTCATGTTTAAACTGACAAGCAAAAAGGGAAGAGGATGGAGAGATCTCTTGAAGAGAAACCACAGGATCCTCATAACTCCCCATAAAGGCTTGGTGTGCTGCTACAGAGAAGAAATGGCCAGGGAGCAGAAGAGAACAAGAATTCTGAAGGATGTGAAGAGGTCAAAGGTCAGCGAGGGAGGCTCATATAATTAGACCGGAAGATCTGCTGGAATAAAATAAGATTCCTATGATGTAACTAGATTTGAAATAGCCTGGGGTGACTCATGACATTAATGAAATCTGCCCCAAAATATAAGCCAAGATGGAAAGGACGCAGAGAACTCCAATGAATTATGGAAAAATGCAGGCGAAACAGCAACAACTGAGAAGTTTTCATGCTGTCAGTGTTTAGTTAGCAAAGGATGGAATCCCTCGTGATAAGCCATCCAGTTAATTCATCCGTTACACTTACTCAAAAATTAAAATTCCACATTTCATCACCAACTGCAGGTGGCTTCAACTTTGCAAATTTTAAAATCTGCAGGCTTAAAAAACAACCAGTTTTTAAATTTAGGCTTTAATTTTAGGAGCTAAAATTAAATAGCTGTTTTGGAATGCATAGCTTTTTTAGCTTCTGGAATTCATGCTGCTGTTCCATTTATTTTTAACTGGTCTATGTTTCGGGTAATTTTGTGCTCCTAGCATTTAAAACGGTCTAGTTTGCCTTTAAATGGTATTGTGTTTTTATAATAGGTAAGCCGCCTTGTAAGGACTATGCCCATAAAGACAGCTTATAAATAAGTTTATAAGTAAATAAGTACAGCCCAGACATGATGCAACACATGCACATATATTCCTAAATTTTGATTTACGCAGGGAAGAAACCTGCGCCACCTGAAAGCTTGCATACAGCAATTCTGAACGACGACTCGGCCAAACAATACTTATTGCCTTCCTTTCTCCGTGTTCTATTTCTTACACTTCGATCTCACTCTTAGCCTCTTTACGTGAAGCAAGGTTATGGATAAATGCCCAGCGACGCTGCGTTGACAGCATACTTGAGGGTACTATTCCCCCTCCCTGAGCCCATCTATCTCCTTTATGTTTCCCTGCAGCAAATGATGAGTATCCTGAGTCAATTTGTGTGGGTTTCCTGCCAGCGGCTTTAGCAAGGCTCGCTTCAAAAAACATACCAAGAATAGCACATGAGCCTCTCCAGGCAGCAGAGTTGGAGGGAGTGGAGTATTCGCCAGGCCAGCCTATGGATGAGATGACTGGAGCTCCTTTAGAGAACATGTAAGGGGGCCTCTGTGCAGTTCTGCGGTCTCGAAGTGCACCATACAGTTCCTCCTACACTTGGTATTTTTAAGATTAAGATTGCCGGAAGAAATATCAACAACCTCAGATATGCAGATGACACAACACTGATGGCAGAAAGTGAGGAGGAATTAAAGAACCTCTTAATGAGGGTGAAAGAGGAGAGCGCAAAATATGGTTTGAAGCTCAACATCAAAAAAACGAAGATCATGGCCACTGGTCCCATCACCTCCTGGCAAATAGAAAGGGAAGAAATGGAGGCAGCGAGAGATTTTACTTTCTTGGGCTCCATGATCACTGCAGATGGTGACAGCAGCCACGAAATTAAAAGACACCTGCTTCTTGGGAGAAAAGCAATGACAAACCTAGACAGCATCTTAAAAAGCAGAGACATCACCTTGCCAACAAAGGTCCATATAGCTAAAGCTATGGTTTTCCCAGTAGTGATGTATGGAAGTGAGAGCTGGACCATAAAGAAGGCTGATCGCCGAAGAATTGGTGCTTTTGAATTATGGTGCTGGAGGAGACTCTTGAGAGTCCCATGGACTGCAAGAAGATCAAACCTATCTATTCTGAAGGAAATCAGCCCTGAATGCTCACTGGAAGGACAGATCCTGAAGCTGAGGCTCCAATACTTTGGCCACCTCATGATGAGAAGACTCCCTGGAAAAGACCCTGATGTTGGGAAAGATGGAGGGCACAAGGAGAAGGGGATGGCAGAGGACGAGATGGTTGGATAGTGTTCTTGAAGCTACCAGCATGAGTTTGACCAAACTGTGGGAGGCAGTGGAAGACAGGAGTGCCTGGCGTGCTCTGGTCCATGGGGTCACGAAGAGTCGGACACGACTAAATGACTAAACAACAACAACCACACTTGGTATTTGCACAATTCTGCTGCTTCTTCTGAGGCTAATTTTAGGCACCGGCCATCTTTCAGCCATTTTAGCAGATCTGAACTTCCAAGAGCAAGGCATCTGCCAGTAGCAACACAAGAGAAAGTGACAGACTTGACATTCACGCAACTCTGGCTCTTCCAGCCGACAGAGGGAATGGGAGAAAGGGGCTTGCACTCTAAGCCTCAACACTTTCACACTTGCATTTTGAAAATCCCACTTGTGAAGTGCCCAAAGAATGTGTTGCAAAAGAATTTATTATTATTATTATTATTATTATTATTATTATTATTATTATTACTACTACTACTACTATTATATTAGGACGTTTGCTAAACATGTGAACAGGAGGTACAAAGCGTTCCCAGATTGTGAACCAGGTACTCCATAAACCAGATTGGCCCCTTATGTAGTCCATTAATTGGTCCAGGCAAGCTCCACCATCTGGTTCCTTATGATCACAAGGAACTGGTTCACACATGCGAGCCGGCCACTTTCTCTTCCCCACTCATCTCTCAAGCAGCCTCAACCAAGGCCTCCCTGCTTATAGGGTTGCACAGACAACCACAATGATTTCAGGCAGCAATAGCCAGCAGCAATGCCAGTGCTTTTCTAGCCGGAGTGATTGCAGGGATTTCACACAGAAGATCTCCATAACAAGAAGTGGTGAGCCCAATGGGTTCAGGAAAGGGGTGGAAGCACCTTACCAGATTGTGCAAACCAGTGCTTCCCAAACTTGGGTGTCTCCAGCTGCTTTTGGACTACCACTCCCATCATCCCTAGCTAGCAGGACCTGGTCAGGGATAATGGGAAAAGCAGCTGGAGAGCCAAGTGTGGGAAACCCTGCTCTAATGGAAGCCTCCACTGGATCAAATGGCTTTCCAACAAGGGATGGACATGGCTGGATAGCACTCTTGCAACACAAGGCAGAACCAATAAGTGTGAGATGGATGAAATGACTACAGGTGCAGCTGCTCCCAGCAATGTATTCTGAAGAGACAGCCCATCTGAAAATGTCCACAGGTATAAGAATAAAGTCAATTACCCAACAGCAGGGATGGGGAACCTACCGCCTTCCAGTTGCTGTTGAAATCCAACTCATCAGCCCCAGGCAGAATGGCAAATGCTCTCGAATGATGGGAATTAGTAGTCCTAAAAAAACCCATCTGGGGGGGCCACAGGTTCCCCATCGCAGCCTTGCAGCCTTGACCTTCCCGGGGGACATAATAGGTAAAGGTAAAGGGACCCCTGACCATTAGGTCCAGTCGTGACCAACTCTGGGGTTGCGGCGCTCATCTCGCTTTATTGGCTGAGGGAGCCGGCGTACAGCTTCCGGGTCATGTGGCCAGCATAACTAAGCCGCTTCTGGTGAACCAGAGCAGCACATGCAAACGCCGTTTACCTTCCCACCGGAGCAGTGCCTATTTATCTACTTGCACTTTGACGTGCTTTTGAACTGCTAGGTTGGCAGGAGCTGGGTCCGAGCAACGGGAGCTCACCCCATTGCGGGGATTCGAACCGCTGACCTTCTGATCGGCAAGTCCTAGGCTCTGTGGTTTAACCCACAGCGCCACCCGTGTCCCTTCGGGGGATATAATATGTCTCAACAAATCAGAGAACCAGCAAAGGGGAATCTTTGGGCGTTATAATTACATCCATCCATCCATACACACATAGCACCACCCCAGGCCTAAATCCTCTGAAAGCTTCTTAAATACTCTCCCAACGCTTTCCCCTCTGTTCTGGCAGCCCTCCCCACATACTCAGACCTTCAAGTGCGGCCAAAGGTTGTCAGATCTCACCCTTTTTCCCCCTGCAGAAAATCTGCCAGTGGAAAGGATTAAGTTGGGAGATTGCTCTCCCTGCTGCTGCTTCTCCATATGAAGGGATTCCAAGGCTGCCTGAGTATTAATGTCAGTGGAGGCTGTGGATGCTGGCTGCATCCCCCTGCTTTTTTGTACTGTCTCTACAAACCTGCTTCTACCTTGGCTGGGGCGGGGGGGGGATTAAGCGGGGGGGGGGGAGAGTGTCCCATGGGCGCAGAGGGCTTTATAAATGGAGGGTCATGTCAGGATGGATGCCAAATGCGGCAGGAGGACAGCAGGAGAGAAGCCCATGATTATATTAAATTGTGTGCGTACAACGAATTGTAGAGTCGGAAGGGACCCCAAGGGTCATCTAGTCCAACCCCCTGCAATCCTGCCCACAGCTGTGCCTTGGTGGGCTCGGACCACCAGGCTTTGGGGTCAACAGCCAGATGCAATGACCCATTGTGCCACAAGATGCCACATAGCTATCCAATAAAGTACTTCCACAGCCATCTGTACCTGCCTGCCACGGGTGCCAATCAAGTAGGTCTTCCCCCATACACCCTCATTTATTGGCCAGCGTGCAGACCAGCTAAGGTAAATAAATAACCGACGTGAAAACCAATTCCAAGAGAGATAAATAACCAACACAAAATCAATTTGCGCCTCTTGGCGATCAACGACTTGCATGGATATTTTTTTTCAGGGAGATGCTATCTATATAGCACTTTATAAATCAAGAAGCGTTAAGAGGTGGCCCGATCCAACTTCCTACGCTCATTTGCCTGGCGGAGAAGAATGAGGAGAATAGCCAAGGATGCCCACACCCAAGAGGCACACCCACCGACCCAGCCAGAGGGACAGGCGAGAACCTGGAATCCGCATTCCCAGCCGCCCTGGGGGGCAAAGTGAACTTCTTCAAGGCGCCACCTCAGCCTCTTGGGGCTAAAATCTAACCCTGCACACGGGTACCAACATGAACAAAATATTGGGGATGGGGGACCAGGTAAGCTCCGCCCCGCGTAATCCATCACAAGACGTGGCGGTGCGCACAAGCCATTTGAACGGCAATGTCCATAAACTGTGGGGGGGAGGGGGAGCCCCCTCCGTTATTTTATTGGGGGAGGGGGGCGAAGGGAGACCTCGGCCCTAAGAAGGGGCTCCTATGCCCGCATCTTCGTCACCGGGAAGGAAACACAAAGGCGCGCGTCGGTGCGGACGCCTCGGAGAAGGAGCCGCCTCGCCAATCCCCGAGCGAGCGGCCTAGCGAGCGCGCCATCCCCGTCGGATGCAAGCAGACACAAAGCAGAGCGCGCCGCGCCGCCTTACCCTCCTGCCGCCGCCGCCGCGCGGGAAGAAGTGGGGACTGGGGCCGCCGCTGCCTCTTCCCTCCTGCTCTGCTGCTGCTGCTGCTGCTTCTCCTCCTCCTCCCGCTCGCCTGGACCGCCGCGGCTCAGTCTCCCGCGCTGCCTTGCCCGGGTGTTGCCTCTTGGCGCATTGTGTGCGGCTGCCTTCCCGGCGAAGTCTTGCCCGCTCGCCTGGGCGCTTCTGCCTCTCCCTCTCCCGCCGCTCCTTTTCTTCTTCTCCTCCTGCCCGCTGCCCGCCTCCCCGAAGGAAGGGGAGGAGGGGGAGGAGGAGGAGGAAGGAAGGAAGGAAAAGGGAGCAGCTAATCTGAGCGCAAGGACGCCATTAAGCTCCGGCGGCTTTGCAGCCGCGGCGGCTGGGCTTTGAAGCGCGCCGCTCAAGTCGGGGCGCGGCGCGCGCGCGGGGAGGACGCGCCCCCTGCCGGACTCCCCAGTTCGCGCCTCGCTCAGACGGGGCGGAGGCTTGGCGTGGTGGGGGTCTCCTTTCTCCAGCTTGAGAAGGAGAAGCGCCTATGGAGAAGAGGGCTGGCTAGGGGGTAGCTGCCCCTCACAGCGCCCCGTCGTCGAGATGCGCCTCCGGATGGCGCTCCAGGAGCTGGAGGGCGGTTTCTTCACCCGTTGCGAAAAAGCGCCTCTGGGTGGGTTGTGCGGCTGTGCGAATGCCTGCCGTCGACCCGTGACAGAAAGCGAGGAGGGAATTGTGTCCTCCCTGGCCACTATAGGTAGGATGAGTGTGAGTAGAAACTAGCCTACTATAAGTACACAGGTGGGGTTGGACTACAACTCCCCTCATCTCTGACCAGTGGCGTAGCGTGGGTTGTCAGCACCCGGGGCAAGGCAAGTAATTTGCGCCCCTAACCCGTGGATTTGCGCCCCCTAACCCGTGGATTTGCGCCCCCTAACCCGTGGATTTGCGCCCCCTAACCCGTGGATTTGCGCCCCCTAACCCTAACCCCCAGATGTTGCGCCCGGTGCGGCCGGCCCCCCCTGCACCCCCCACGCTACGCCACTGTCTCTGACTACTGGTCCCTGCTGGCTAGGGATGGTTGGGGTTTGTAGTACAACAACATCTGGGAATCCGCGATGGAGAAAGGTAATACAGTGGTACCTCGGGTTACATACGCTTCAGGTTACAGACTCTGCTAACCCAGAAATAGTGCTTCAGGTTAAGAACTTTGCTTCAGGATGAGAACAGAAATCGTGCTCCGGCGGCGCAGCGGCAGCAGGAGGCCCCATTAGCTAAAGTGGTGCTTCAGGTTAAGAACAGTTTCAGGTTAAGTACGGACCTCCAGAACGAATTAAGTACTTAACCCAAGGTACCACTGTAGGCACATTCATTGCTTCACCTGGGCAGTGTGTATGGAGTGCCTGGGCTGCCCAGATGACAAGCCTCGCTGATGTGGTCCGAAGGAAAGCAGAGCAATGCGTTTGGCACCGGTTTGGCTGCAGGAGTTGCTGGAAGGTGCCATCCAACAGCCTTAGGGTTTGTGTAGCCTTTTCTTCTCCTGAAGATATCCCACAAGGCAGTTCCGGTTTACAGTCATTTCTCCTAGATGGGCTACCTTCCCGAGTTGATGACCCATGTCTGCTCCTCGCTTCCTTCTACAGCAGGCATCCCCAACCTTTGGCCCTCTGGATGTTTTGTACTACAATTCCCATCAACCTGATCTGTTAGCTAGGGATCATGGGAGTTGTAGACCAAAACATCTGGAGGGCCGCAGGTTGGGGATGCCAGCTCTACAGCGTGTGCAGAAACTGCCTTCTCGGCTGTTGGACCCGCTATTGGTCTGTCTGCTCAATCCTCCAGAGCCTGCCTTCACTCATTAAGGATTTGATACCTATCAGCTGCCCTCGCTTGGTTTAGCCAGCCAATTGAAGCCATTCCCCTGGTATGGCTGCTGTCACATTCTGACAGCTTATAGGAGCCACAGGTGACAGCTGAATGCGGGGGGGGGGGGGAGTGGACAAACTACTCCAGGAGGACCACAACATGTCTCCCCCACCAGAGGTACTACCTGTCCCCTCACACTCCCATCAAGCACAATCAAGTGGGCAGCATTTTTGAACTGTCTGGTGATGACCTGAATGGCTAATCTGTTTATAACAAAAAAACTTTTTTACTAATTATGAGCAAGATCAACACACTAATTAGATCATTCTCTGGGGCATCAGGAAGAATCTCTGTGCAGAATTGCCCAGGAAAACTACATTGCTGGCTAACTGAGCTAGGAGATTCGGTTCTACAGGCTGTAATACATTCAGCTGCTAAGTAGCTGATATTCTGGATGGACAGCAGACAGCGGTTGTAATGGTAGAGTAGCAATGCTAGTAAGGCTGGAACAGCTTCTTGCAACATGTGTGCTGGTGGCTTTGAGGTTTTAAGGCTTGATGCAATCCATAATGAAATATATGTGGTTTGGGTGTAGACTTGCAAACTTTATTTAGGCAAGATTCCATCTGAAGAGAGGGCAGATTTGGCTAAACTGCTGTGGAATCAAGCCCCATAATTTCTTCTTACATATTTTGAAGGCGGGGAGGGGGAAAACTAATGTCAAAGGCCTACATAAAAGAAATAATAAGGATGGGAGAATTTCTGGAAACACTTTGTTGTATATGATTATGGCAATAAAAATAGTGATTCAGAGAATTACCATTCAAGAAGTTCTTTTTTTACATATTTATTTTGTCCCGGCAGCAAACGATACATCTTTATATAGAGCCTGTGGCTTTGGTCTAAATTGGTGTCTTGCCGATGTAACGTGGGTCATCGTAACCAGCTTAAAATTCATCTTTCAAAATATTACTAGGCTGTGTGGTTAAAGGGACAACATAAAATCCCTCTCAAATGGAAGGGATTGTAGCATAATCGTGCATTACAGTACCTGCCCAGGTTCATTGTCATTCGGAATATTTATTAAATTTTAAATTGCTGTTATTTTTTACCTATGTCATTTAAATCTGTGATATTAATGCTGTATTCTTAGTTTTAGATTTTGATTTATGTGGAAATTGTTTTCCATTTGGTTGTGTATTTTTTGATGTGGTTTATTTATTGTTTATGACTTTTGTAATTATGTAAATCTTGTCATGTTGTAAGCCGCCTTGAGTATTGTTTTTAACTGTGGAAAAGTGGCATACAAATAAAAAATGATGATTTTTTTGAGGATTTTAGGCTTGTCTTTGAAATGCAGTTATTCTCAGGCCAGCTTACAAGTTGTTGACAGCAGCAATAACAAGCTCAAAACTCACATGCAGGCCAACAGTCCTGTTGATGGTCAGAGCATGCTCCGTGCTTGGGGCCTGCAATCTCATGGTCTCTGGCAGTTGCTATCCATAGAATCATAGACTTGTAGAGTGGGAGGGGACCTCTGAGGGTCATCTAGTCCAGCCCCCTGCAACACAGGAATCTCCAGGAAGGAGAGTCCAGTGTTCTTTTTGGAGGTGGGAGAGGAGGGGAGCAAGCTCCCTACAGCGGCTCCTTCACTGACTAATGGATGAGGGCCAAGCTGGTCTCCCCCTTGTCATGATGTTTGTCCTGGATACGACTGGGCGCTGTATCGATATATCGTTCAAAGTACAGTGGTGCCTCGCAAGACGAAATTAATTCGTTCCATGAATTTTTTGGTCTAGCGAATTTTTCGTCTTGCGAAGCACGGTTTCCCATAGGAATGCATTGAAAATCAATTAATGCGTTCCTATGGTCAAAAAAAGTCCAAAGAAAGCCAAATTTGGTACAACAAGAGTTTATTAAGTGCTCTTTAAAGTCACACATACTGTAAAGAGCATTTCAAAATTCAAACCCAGAATTTTTTTTTAAAAAAAGCAGAGTGGCCCAATGGTCAAAGAAAATCATAAAAATGCAGAAAAAACCACAAGCTTCCAGATTCTTGCAAACCCCTCCCCAACTGTTCCCCCAGCCACCCAGCACACAGAAATTCAAATCCAGAATTTTTTTTTAAAAAAACAGCAGAGTGGCCCAATGGTCACAGAAAATCATAAAAATGCAGAAAAAAAACAAGCTTCCAGATTCTTGCAAACCCCTTCCCAACACCAAGTCCTTGAATTCCAAACACCCCAACCCAAAATCCAACCCCCCCCAAAAAAAGTTTTAAAAGCTTAACTTACCAAATGGCTGCAAAAGAAGTTTTGGGAAAGCTTCAAAAATCACCAAAGTCTTTAAAAACCTCAAAAAAGGCTACTATGTACACTGTGTTCTCTGAGTTGCTTCTCGAAGTCAAGTCGCAACTGTATTAACGGTGTTAAGAAAAAGGAAACAAACTCGCAAGACGTTTTCATCTTGCAAAGCAAGCCCATAGGGGAATTCGTCTTGCGAAGCAGCTCAAAAACGGAAAACCCTTTCATCTAGCGAGTTTTCCGTCTTGCGAGGCATTCGTCTTGCGGGGCACCACTGTAATCAATTTGAAGTCCATATTGTGATATCCGTTTCATAGTTTTTGACCCGGGAATATAACTTGAATCAGGATATGCGCTAGGGCGGGGCGATATATCATCCAAAACTGGTTTGAAGTCCATATCATGATGTTGCTTTCATAATTTTTGACCTGGCAATATATTACATTCATGGTGTGTGTGTGTGTGTGCGCGCGCTATGCAAAAATAACTATGTGGGGAAAACTGTGAAGCCAGCAGATGCCGCTCCATAGCTTCATCCTTGTTTCAGACACACGTCACAATCAGTATATTGTGATGTTTGGCTGGCGATACGTTGCAATGTTGAAAATCAGCTCCATCCTTATTTTGGACATTATGTTATCTCGGGTATATTGCAATGTTTAACTGGTGATACATATTGCGATGTTGAAAACCAGATATCTCCCAGCCCTAGTTCTTAGGTAGAAATAGTGCAGGGGAGCATCAGCCTCCCAGTGTCCCTCGAGTCCCTGGTCTTGTAGGCATCCAGTTTTCCCACCCAGATGAACTGGGGCTACCATCTGCTTCATCATTTTGGCAAAGTCCTGTTTCCAAGCTAGTTTGCCAAGGGTTATGGAAGTAGAGGGACATGGCGGGTAGGAGAGAACGGCCGTAGCTCAATGGTACAGCATCTGCTTTGCATGCAGAAGGTCCCAGGTCCAGTCCCCGACATCTCCAGGTAGGGATGGGAGATGTCCCTACCTGGAACCCTGGAGAGCCACTGCTATCCAATGTAAGGAATACTGAACTAGGTGGACCAATGGTTTGTCTTGGTATAAGGAACCTTCCTGCATCCCATGTTTCTAGGCATGAGTGTGGAGGTACTTGGCATCTGTTCTGTGGTGGACTCTCCTTCCTTGGTTTAGGGGCGGTGGGGTGAGAGGGAGAGAATATTATGTTGCGCAAGGAGACTTGCGTTTCGCAAGGCACATGGCGCCACATTCTCTTTTACCAGCCATTTTTATTTATTGCTTTTACTTCCATCCCTCACACAAAAACACAAGCGCATGTAATCCCCCATCTTATTAAGAAAAACAACACTAATGTTTGTTTGTTTGTTATTTATTAAATTTGTATACTTCCCTATACCCACAGTTCTCAGGGTGGCTTCAACATAAAATCACAATATAAAAACACAAAAAATACATAATCACTAGAAACAAGCAATGGTTTTTCCAGTTTTACGACCGTTCGCCTGTTTTAGTTTACAAAAATATTTATATGTCACATCAGAAACATCAAGGTGGTGTACGGCAATATATACAGAATGAAACAATACAAAATAATCTTCAAGATGCCTGCCTAATCTTAATAAAACTTAAACCAAATAGGCACGTCTTTTCCATAGCATTATTTATTGAATTTATATACCGCCCTATACCCGGGGGTCTCAAGATATAAAACCACAAAAGACATAATAAAAATAAAAACAACCCAATAGCCCCCCCCCCAAAAAAAACACACCACACATTTAGCATCACTAAACACCTGGCTTCTGGTCCAGGCCAGTTGGACCTCTGAAACACGGGGGACAAATCCTGCTCCTCCACATGATCTCAGTGATGGAGCTGGGATATAAGGACTCAGGCAGCCCTTAAGGTATCCTGGACACAAGTAGTTCAAAGGCTTTGTATATTAATACAAGAGATTTGAACCTGGGTCACACACTGCCAGCCCTCTCTGCCCCCATCAGTAGTCTAGCTGCTGCGCTCTCAACAGCTGAAGCAACTGGATCAGGTGCAACACAGCACAGTATCTAGAAGTTACCAGATAGCTCAGTATGGCGGTGATAACACCAACGCGGCAGGCTCGATCCCTGCATGGGACAGCTGCCTATTCCTGCAATTGCAGAGGGTTGAACTAGACAATCCTCAAGGTCCTTTCCAACTCTGCAATTCTATGAATTATAGTTTCCTTTTACAAAATAATAATGCTACGTGTGTCCAGCCAGAGTTAATGGATCATTGCTGGTGTATGGAATAAATGGCCATCACATCTATATATATTTTCTTAAAAGCTTGTGCCATTTTATTTGTTCTGTTGTGTTCCAATGCCACATTAGCCACTGCTGGGCCATTAGTCTCTTTGAGAGTTCCCCTGGTTTTTTGGCGGTAGCATATTTAGTTTTCTATGTATTGCTAAAGTCTTTGCCAAAGACAATCTTTTCACTCTTGGTAATTTAGTAATGCTCCAGTGATGTCTGTGTCTGCTTGATGCCCGGCTATATCTTCGACTTAAACAGCATTTATCTGAAAGTGTTGATGACAGCTGCCTCCATGCATACAAATAAGTATCTGAGAGCTTGTGTCCTTGACACCTTGGGCCTTCCCCTTTATACGTTTAAGCCTCACTGACGTTAGGTATTGCTGGTTAATATGTAGTCTTCCTCTACAAACCCAAAGTCTTGGGAAGACTTGGTGTGGCAGTTCAGATCTTCTTCTGGGTTTGAGTCTTTGGGGAGATGTTTTATCCAAGCCTATGTATACACAGTGCTGCTTTTGTTGCTGGTGCAAGCCATTATTTAAATATACAGTGACTGAAAGCTAATTCCCACTTGTGGGGAAATGTACACCTATTTTGCTTGCAACAGTCCACAGTCATTAAAATCCTGCCGCACATCCAAAGAAGCTAAAATACATATTGTTCTCTCTCCAGGGTGGAAGAAATGGATACTGTTCATGGTTTCAGTGCACATGTGGTAAACAGACAGGTTTGGTCACCATTCTAGTGCCATATCTGCTTTGCTCCAGACATATTTTCCTCCTCGCTTGAAAAACATATTTTCATCAAATCCACTGAATTTTATTGCGTCTTCTACACCTACATCCAGGATAGATCGGGAAGGTTCTTTCCGGCCATTTGCACAGTTTAGAAAACGCATCTGGGGTGAGGGGTGGACAGAGAGGAGAATTAATAACATATATAGCAGATCCCACAAAACAAATACCCACATCCCAATCACTTGAGATTAAAGTTGCTGGAACACCCCTGGTGCCTAACTCCGAATGTATGTAAAGTATACAGTGAAGATCCACGGAGGAACATTTTAAATAAATCCATTTCCTACTCTTAAACCACAGAGCCTAGGACTTGCCGATCAGAAGGTTGGCGGTTCAAATCCCCACGATAGGTTGAGCTCCTGTTGCTCGGTCCCTGCTCCTGCCAACCTAGCAGTTCAAAAGCATGTCAAAGTGCAAGTAGATAAATAGGTACCGCTCCAGCGGGAAGGTAAACGGCGTTTCCGTGCGCTGCTCTGGTTTGCCAGAAGCGGCTTAGTCATGCTGGCCACATGGCCGGCTCCCTCAGCCAATAAAGCGAGAAGAGCGCCGCAACCCCAGAGTTGGCCACGACTGGACCTAATGGTCAGGGGTCCCTTTACCCTGCCACACTGTATTTTTACACAACCCTTTGAGACCGCCTTGCAGTACTTCTGTATGCATATGAAATAGAACAGGTAATAGAAATGTACATTCCAGCCAATAACAGAATTTGCTGTCACATTACAACCATGCACTTTTAATGAGATGTGCAACTGTTCCCCCCCAAAAAAACCACACACTTTCAGATAGCATGTATGGTTGAGCAATTTGGGCTGTAGGTTTCCTAGGTAGGGTAAATAATAATAATAATAATAATAATAATAATAATAATAATAATAATAATAATAATAATAATAATAATATTGATACATTGGTGTGGTCAGGAATTAAAATCTCAGGATGCTGACAGCACAAATCTTAACCACTAGACTAAGGTTACCAGATGTCCCCGTTTCCCAGGGACAGTCCCCGGATTTACAAATCAGTCCCCATACAAAATCCATTGAAGCTGAAAAGTGTCCCCGCATTCATTGAAAAAAAAATCTGATAACCTTACACTAGACACACCGGGAAATGTTCAGGGACAGGGGTTCTACCCATCCTCTCAGGTACAGGTATTGTATTTCATCAAAATACAGAAAGGCTCAAGCTCAATCAACTTATATTCCAGAGCTGCACAGCCAAGCACAGGCATCTGTTCACGAACCCCATCTAAAAGCTGGTGGTGCAGTGGTTAGAATGTTGGACTAGGAGCTGGGAGACTCCAGGGTTTGATTCCCAACCATGAAGCTCGCTGGGTGACTTGGGCCAATCACTCCCTCTAAGCCTAACCTACCTCACAGGGTTCTTGTGGGGATTAAATGAGGAGTGGAGGAACTATATAAGCCATCTTGAACTCCACAGAGAAAAAGGTGCGATATAAATTCAATGAATGAATAAAGACTTCCGGTATCCAAGTGTGAAAAAAACATGGCAGGTATCTGTGCAGTATCCCAATATTGTTTTGTTTTGTTGCACTGGGGCGCAGCACTTCCTTGGGTTTCTCCACAGGGTGTACCATTCCCTCTTTTTACTTAAATTTTATCATAATGAAATATAAACTAGAATTGTAAATATTGCATCGTGCCATTCACACATTACAGGGATAAGCTTCAGTAGATCTCCACCAGCACAGTCACAAGAAGATCAAAAACTATCACTTCCGTTTTTGGATTAACCACAGTTTACGGTGGCTTACCAGATTTTTTTTCAATGAATCCGGGGACATACCCTTTTTTTTATTATTATTTTTGAAGCTGAGTAGGGAGTAGGGAGTCAGTAGTGGGGATGCTGAGGCAAAAGACCCTAGATCCAAGCATACATGCATATTGTATAAAGGTGCAAAGCCCTTCTTTCGCACCCTGTGAAACATAAATGCACTGAGTTTTTTTAAAAAAACTGGGCAACAGCCACCTGCCCGCGACTCCCGAGCTTCCCCCGATCAGTCAAAACAAAGGGGGAAGGGGGCAGGAGATTGCACAAGACACATCATATGGGGACTTCCGGTGAGGAAAAATGGCGGGCACCATGGCAGCGAGAAGCTCCTGAAGCCAGCCAGAGCCAACTGCGCTACCAGGCTGGCTCTGGGCTGCTGAGGCTGCCGCTGCCACGTTTCCCCAGATCAAGTCTACCGCTCTTAACCACTACACCACACTGGTTTAAGTAAGACTTGTCCAACCAAGTAAGTGTAGGGCAAAGGCTGATATTTTGCCCCATAGATGGAATGAACATTTCAAGTTGTGGTTGTGTGGGGTGGGGTAAATAAAACAACAAAAGAAAACAACTTACATATTCATCCAGAATTAGGTATGAATCTCTCATCTGTTAAATAAAAAGGGGGATGGAGAAAAAAATAATAATATTAAAATATATCTGTAGGTTTGAAGATTGGTGAACAATAATAATGACAGATTTTACCTAAGCTTTAGGATTGTTGTTTTTCTAATAACTTAAACCTGTATATAAATTACATGGAACCGATCCATGCTTTAAGACAAAAACAACTTCATTGGGTATAAGAGGACAGCTCTCTGTATTAAAGTGCTTTCAATCAAAAATTCAACAGAGAGGAAACATAAAGGGGATGGTTTATCTTCAAACATTAAGTGAGGGGGGAACCCCCTAAGATTTTCAGAATGCTGAATTCTATACCCAATCCCAGTTACTTCTCTTCCACCTCACAGTTATAAAATAATACATGGCCCTGGTGAAAGCATTCATCAGCAACAGCTCTATTACTACCGCAATTTTGTCTTCTTAACTATTTTTAACAAAATGAGCTAACGTTTAGGAAGTGAGTAAACCATCAAAGCTACCCTCTCTGCCAACCCAGCGCAAGCACACCGGCGCAAGTAGAAAAATAGGTACTGCTGCAGCAGGAAGTTAAATGGTGTTTCCGTGTGCTCTGGCACTCGTCACAGGGCTCCGTGCGCCAGAAGCAGTTTAGTCATGTTGGCCATATGACCTGGAAAAGCTGTCTGTGGACAAATGCCGGCTCCCTGAAAGCCAAGATGAGCACCGCACACCATAGTCGAATTCAACTGGACTTAACCGTCCAGGGTTCCTTTACCTTTTACCCTCCCTGATGAAACAGACTGCATCAGAAGCTGCTTTAACACTGCTGCAATGCCAGGATATTGTTAAGGCTTAATGTTTTCCACTGATAGACCTATCCGTCCAAGCCCTACCCATTTGGAGTGCTTATCATACAGTGCTGCAAGCTTACAAGAATTCTAGCCGATGTGGCCCCCATTTCCAGCAGGGGAAAAAGCAATAAACTTTGTGCCTGCATTTTTCTGCTAGCAAGCTCCTTTCAAAATACAAAACCAAACCATTAGCATTTCTAGTTTTCAAGATAAAAAGGTCTTTTCTCAGAGTTGATGAATAGTCCGCATTAGAAGAACTTTACCTTTTGATTAGATTCGGGCACCAAGCACGAGACATCTTTATGACAATGCAGGAATCGTTCAAAATCTTCGTCGCTGATGACAAATCTCTCTGCTTCTCTCAGAGCCTCTTCCCCTGTATTTTCTCCTTCGATGAGCAGGCACTGAAATACCTGTGAGACAGCCGAGTGTATGATTAAGAGAGGATGTTTGTCGGTCACACAACCACCGTGGCAAAACAATGATCTGATGGAGAGACTCCCGATAGTCTCTTTTTACACAGTAATAGACCACGGGTAAACTATACGATAAGGGACGCAGGTGGTGCTGTGGGTTAAACCACAGAGCCTAGGGCTTGCTGATCAGAAGGTTGGCGGTTCAAATCCCCGCGATGGGGTGGGCTCCCGTTGCTCGGTCCCTGCTCCTGCCAGCCTAGCAGTTCGAAAGCACATCAAAATGTAAGTAGATAAATAGGTATCGCTCCAGCGGGAAGGTAAACGGCGTTTCCGTGCGCTGCTCTGGTTCGCCAGAAGCGGCTTAGTCATGCTGGCCACATGACCCGGAAGTTGTACGCCGGCTCCCTCAGCCAGTAATGCGAGATGAGCGCCGCAACCCCAGAGTTGGTCACAACTGGACCTAATGGTCAGGGGTCCCTTTACCTTTACCTTTAAACTATACGATAGTGGCTGGAGGCTCACTTACTGTCACCTATGAGAAAACACACCCACAGCATTTTGCCACCCACACCAGCCAGTAGGTCCATTATCCTCCTAGAGCAGCAACAGAATCACCAGTCTCTTCAGGCGTTACGCGTGTGAAGAGGATGAATGTGATGAAAGGGGCTGTGCAGCTGTATGTCTAGCCTCATCCTCACCACTGTGTCGGGCGTAAATTCTGAAGCAATGAGTCTGCTTTATGAATGGAAGCTCCTGGCCCAATTGAGAAGTGGGAGGAGCCACACAACCAGTTCTATTTTACTAGGGCCAAACTTTCATTTAGTCCAGAACTCTGTTCTCATTTGTCAACCAGATGCTCATAGGAAGCTTGTAAGCAGAACCTGAGTGCATTGCAGCAATCCTCTGTCAGGGATGGAGTTTTATTGGTGCAGAATCTTCCTGGATTCACGAGAACATTATTGTACTTTCTAGTCAAACATGACCGCAGCTGGTGTTTCTCTCCTGTGAGCCATGTGAGAGCTCAAGATCGGTGCTCAGAGACAGGGAGATATAAACCTGCCGCTGAGCACATTATCCTTTCTTCTTACTTTACTTTTGGTCTGTATATACCATGTATTTTTTGCTTCTGCTGAATCGATTCACAGCAGCTGGTATTTAGGAATATGCTGCCTCAAACAGTGGAGGTAGAACACAGCCGTTATGTTCTAATGTGTCCTGGGACCTCACGGTGAAGGGCAAGTAAGAAATCTTATAACGAAATGAAAGCATTTTGCCGAAAAGAAGAGGTTCTTACCTTCCAACGGACAGGGTTTAGAGCTTTAATGTGCTTGTTCATATCCTCTTCCATGTTGAATCTGTTAATCACGGAGTTTATTTTGAAAGCCACACCATAATCTTGGCACCACTTCTTCAGTTTTTGGAGATTCTCAACATGGCTTTTCCTCCCTTGCCCACGGCCAATCAAAACATTGACTTCCTCGCAGAAGCTGTCACACGACACTGCAAGTATGTCTAGGTATTTCCCTGAAAGAGACAACGTTCACCCATGAACACCATGAGGCAAGGTGAGGCAAGAGCCCCAGGTAGAAAGAGCCCCAGGGGCAGCAGATCCCAATGCAGATCTTTCTTCAGGGCCGGCCCACCCATGAGGCAAGGTGAGGTGATGCCTCAGGCAGCAGGATACACCAGGGCAGCAGTTCCTGCTGTTGATCTTTCTTCCCTCCTTGTTCATGATGTAGATCTTTCCTCACCCCTTGTTTCTTGGGGCTACTTTGGGGTCTGCCTCAGGTGGCAAAATGTCTTGGGCCAGCCTTGATCCACACTATGGGCCAATGATTCATATCCTATTCAATTCAAAGTTATTTTCACAGGCTGGACCAGAAAATAACACACAATGTGCTTTTGGATTGTAATTAACTGTTCTTCCATTTATCTATAAATTCCTTACCAAAGCGTCAATCGAGCTCAACATTATTTTGACAACCATGAATTAATTCATTCAACAAATCTAATGCATTACTGCCCCCTCTTGCTGGTTGCCCTGGAAGAGGCAAACTTATGGGAGTTTTACTAAAATAGTAATAAACGTAGATGCTTTTAATTAATTAATTGAACAGGTATCCAATCGCCCAAACAGAGCAACTTATAGCTGAGGCCAAAAACAAGCAGAAATAAATTAGGGCTCATCCATACTGCTGGGTAATGCAGACAACAAGCTTTGGTGCCTCCATTAATTCTCCACAGTTCACACATCCTCCTCATACTTCCCCATCCCTGGATCCAGATTTTCTCATCCCTAACCCTTTTCAGAGCATCCCTGGTGTGAGAGAAAACCCTGGAAATCTCACCAGAGCAGAAAAACACCCCCCAAATCAACAATGTGATCTTTTTTTTTGCCCCCAGCCAGTAGATGAAAGTTAAGCAGGATAAAGGACTAATAACACATTTTCGAACAGATGATAAAGAATGGGCCTTGAAACAAAACGTCATGTATCTCTGCTACCCTAGAGAAAGATTCCTGTTCAAGGTTCCAGAATGTCTGGAGCAGCAGCCTTGAGCTGTTCACGCCTCTTGAGGAACGGCTGTCCTGATCCACCAGCTCATTGGAGTGGTTTGGTGTAGAGATACCAAAGGAGTATGTAAAAAATGCCAGTGTGGTCAATTCTAGTGCTTTATTATAGGAAAGAGTGAACTTACAGCCCAGCCTTTGGAGCTCCACTGCCTTTGGAGAAACGGGACAAACACCACAAATGTGGGAGGTCACCGTGACTTGTCCGCACCCAAGCAAACTTTAACACATTCCTTATACACAAAACAGCATGCCAGACCCTCCCACCCATTCACCTGCCTAGTGAGGCCATAGGTGGCAACTATCCAGAGCTTACAGATAAGTTTCCCTCTCTGGGCCAAGAGCCCAGCAACCCAAGGTCCACAGATAAGCACAGCATCAAAGCAAGTGAATAAACGAGCTCATTTTTCCAGGAACTACCAGTTAATGTATTGACTACCAAAATGCACACAAAAAACCAAAATGCGCACAAAAAGGCTGTGCTGAAAATTCAATTTATGTGAGTAGTCGTGCATTCAGCATCAAATGCTATTGAGCAAAAGCAAAGAGTAAAAGGTAAAGGGACCCCTGACCATTAGGTCCAGTCGTGGCCAACTCTGGGGTTGCGGCACTCATCTCTCTTTATTGGCCAAGGGAGCCGGCGTACAGCTTCCGGGTCATGTGGCCAGCATGACTAAGCCGCTTCTGGAGAACCAGAGCAGCGCACGGAAACACCGTTTACCTTCCCGCCAGAGTGGTACCTATTTATCTACTTGCACTTTGACATGCTTTTTAACTGCTAGGTTGGCAGGAGCAGGGACCGAGCAACGGGAGCTCACCCCGTCTCAGGGATTCGAACCACCAACCTTCTGATCAGCAAGTCCTAGGCTCTGTGGTTTAACCCACAGCACCACCCACGTCCCAAAGCTGTTGTAGGGATATAGGTCATTGTCCTGTTGTGCATGGATAGACTGTCTCCGTTGGCTCCATTTACATTCAGAGAACAGGGTCCCTATTAGTACAGTGGTACCTCGGGTTAAGAACTTAATTCATTCCAGAGGTCCATTCTTAACCTGAAACCATTCTTAATCTGAAGCACCACTTTAGCTAATGGGGCCTCCTGCTGCTGTTGCGCCGCCGGAGCACAATTTCTGTTCTCCTCCTGAAGCAAAGTACTTAACCCGAGGTACTATTTCTGGGTTAGTGGAGTCTGTACCCTGAAGCGTCTGTAACCTGAAGCATCTGTAACCCGAGGTACTACTGTATTAGTGTTTATCCTTCTGTGGTAAATGGGAGATTATTTCTTTTACTTGTAAAGTAAAGCATCTATGGCCAGCTAGCTCAGTAGGTACAGCACGAGATGCTTGATCTCAGGGTCGTGGGTTTGAGCCCTACATTAGGAGGAAGCTTCCTGCCCAGCAGTGAGGGTTGGTGTAGATGACCCTCACGGCCCCTTCCAACTCAATGATTCTCCTGCGCTCTCTCTTACCATAGCATCTGAACCATCTTTCCTTGATCATACTTCCATTGCTCACGATGCTAACGCTCGGCAGCTGAAGGTCTTCCTTGCAGAACTGGACCAGCTTCCCAACAAATTCTCCTCTCTCGTGCAGAAACGGCTCCCCTCCTGAAAAGTTTATTTTCTCCATGCCTAGGATGCAGAAGTAGGTGTGTGGGGGAGAGTAAGTCGAAAGCATATTCTGACAGTTGCACATGCAGCGTGTATGCGTTTGTGCGTACTGTGTTGTCACGAGGGCTGACAGGAAGTGCCGGGCCCCTGCAGGTCAAGAAGAGGCCAGAGTCGTGCTTATGCACAGCTCACAGACTTAACATATAGAATAAGAGAACAAGAACATATGTTTAAAGTTTATTGAATATATGGAAATAATTGTGTACAGCTGACCATGTTGGCAGCATTAAGACAAATTCATCAGTATAAAATGGTTTTGATGGATGCAATAATGGAAGACTGTACTCAATGGTACAGTTTTTTTGTGTAAAATATGAAGGGATTTATGATATGCAAAGGATGCGGGTGGCGCTGTGGGTTAAACCACAGAGCCTAGGACTTGCCGATCAGAAGGTCGGCAGTTCGAATCCCCGTGACGGGGTGAGCTCCCGTTGCTCGGTCCCTGCTCCTGCCAACCTAGCAGTTTGAAAGCCCCTCAAAGTGCAGGTAGATAAATAGGTACCGCTCCGGTGGGAAGGTAAACAGCATTTCTGTGCACTGCTCTGGTTTGCCAGAAGCGGCTTAGTGATGCTGTACGCCGGCTCCCTCGGCCAATAAAGCGAGATGAGCGCTGCAACCCTAGAGTCTTTCGCAACTGGACCTAATGGTCAGGGGTCCCTTTACCTTTACTTTATGATATGTAAAATGAACCACGGAAAGAGAAGAATGGAAGTCAGTGATATCTTGAGGATGTAAAATGAGTATTTTAAATTGTAAAACAGATAGCTTAATAAAATTATATACAAAAGAAGACTTTGGAGTCTTGGAATACAATCGTATTGTCTTAATTATTGCAAACAAAAGGCCGTGTGCAATTAATCTAGGCTGCAATCTTATACATATTCACACCGGGACAAATCCACTTGAACTTGCGATGGAGACAAATATCCAGAGGTCCCACCGTCGCCGCCCCTTTGCACGGTTGAACTACTGTCTGCCTAAACAACAAACAGCAGGACTCCCTCCTGGAGGAAATGCACCAGCTATCTAGCTAGTACAGGAGCCAACTCCTAGGGGACGAGGTCCCTTCCAGTCCCCCATAAAATATTTGAGATGTCGGCTCACCCACCCACCCTGCCCAAAGTTGATGGGCATTGTTATTCAAATAGTGGGCGCGCCCAGCATCTTGCGATCGATTATGCGGGGCGGCGCTTACTTGGGTACCCCCCCCCCCGATGTTTTATTCAGGTGGGTAGCTAGCCAGACAGCCCCGGGTCACCCACTCACTCACCCGCCTGCTTGAGCAAGCTGAGCCCTCTCTTGGCTTCCTGCAGGGGCAACACGAAGGAGGTCTTGGCAGTGTGGAAGCAGAAGCCGCACTTGTAGTTGCACTGCCGAGTGAAGTGGTAGTTGACGCTGAGCGGCACCGGCGTCCCGGAGGGGCTCCCTTTCTCCGGGGCGGGCAGGCGGCGCCCGGGAGCCCCCCAGAGCCAGAGGGGTGCCAGGCTGCTCCAGAGCGCGGCCAGAGCGCGGAGCAGGAGGCCGAGCAGGTGGCGGGGAGGCGAGAGCATCATCCTTGTTACGCACACAAGCGCTCCTCTCCGAGGCTTCAGTGCGCGGCGGGGAGCGAGCCGGCGGCTTTTTAGCGAGCAGATAACGGGACGGCGGGGCTGCGAGGAGGAGGAGGAGGAGGAGAGTTTCGGTTTCCATTTCCCGAGAAACTAAAATTGGCCCGGGGTTGCCAAGGGCGCGAGGACTCGCTCGGTTGCCTATGCAAAGGCACACCCACTAGCAGCCCCCACGCGCACACAACACGCACAGAGAACACACCTAGCAGGAGTCTTTCGTTTTTAGTTAGTATACAGCCGTGATTCATTCATGACTCTACTTCGGTGCAAAAGGGAGCCCAACTTTTCATGCGGAATCTTACCTGTCCTGACTGCGAAAGTGAAGCTGGTGCTTCATATGATTTGGAAGTCTAGAAATGGAGCACACCCCACCCTCAAATAATTTGTGCCTCTGCTGATACTGCCTGTCATTTGAATGCTCAACCCCCCTCCCCATTTTTAGAACTGCGCATTACAGTAACCTCTTTCCAAGCGCACATTCCCCCACACCAAGTCAATGTTTTGTGTGCACGCTTAAAAAAACAACAACTTGAATCAAGTCATGATATTAGAAAGTTCGTGAGTAAACATCATTAACCAACGCAGGGAACGGCCGCTCCGTTCATAGTGTGCACGTTTGAGATTTACTGTATACAGTGGTACCTTGGGTTAAGAACTTAATTCGTTCCAGAGGTCTGGTCTTAACTTGAGGCCCCACTTTAGCTAATGGGGCCTCCTGCTGCCGCTGCACGATTTCTGTTCTTATCCTGAAGCAAAGTTCTTAACCTGAAGCATTGTTTCTGGGTTAGCGGAGTCTGTAACCTGAAGCGTATGTAACCTGAAGCGTATGTAACCCGAGGTACCACTGTATTTGAAACGTCCCACGCTTCTCTCCTAGTTTTTGGGGGTCTTTGTGGGGTCCTCGTTTCCGTTTTCCCTATACCCGCGAATGTGAGCTGATGAAAGTTTATTCCAAAACATATCTGCGAAAGCGCTGTGGTTTTCGTTACGAGACCAATGCGGCTGTCCCTTCATTATTACTATTATTATTAGCCCTCTGGCTGCGTCGCCCCAGCAATCGAGAATGCCCAGGGGAAGGGTCAGCTTCACTTTCCCTTCGCGTCAGTTTCCATTCCGTTTTCTGGATCCGATTCTTGCTCCGCTTGGCAAAGAAGCGCCTGCACACACCCGCCCCCTTTCCTCAGCTCCCGCCTAATCAGGACATGCAAAACGCTCCCTGCCAAAGCTCAGGTTCGTTTCTCCCTCTGCAGGAGCGGCTGGTGATGAAGCGAACCTGCTTTTAAAAAGAAGCCCAATGAAAAGTTGCAGAAAGCAACTCGTCCCCTCGGAGCAAAGGCACGAGAGAGAGAGAGAGAGAGAGAGAGAGAGAGAGAGAGAGAGAGAGAGAGAGAGAGAGAGAGAGAGAGAGAGAGCGAGCATGCGCCGCCTGGCGGAAACCGCCCCCACTCCTCCTCGATCATTTTCGCGTCCCTGCCTGTTGCGCGCCCCGCTCGGTAAGTTTCGATTCTCTGCGGCGAAGCGATGCTGCGACGGGGCGCCCTCGCTCTGCTGGTGCCGCTCAGATGCCGCTCCGCCATGGCGACGCCTCCCGATCGCCGCTTCGTGGTGGAACTCGCGGGCTCGGAGCTGGTCCATTTCTCCCTGAGCGACGACGACAACAACCACCGTGCGCCTCCCCGGTGCTTCCTGCCCCGTCCGGGGAGATGCTACTCCTTCTGCCTCCCGGCGGCGGGGAGCCCCCGGGAGCGGGTCCGGGCTGCCCGGCTGCACCGTCTTCTGCAGCGGAGGCTGAGCAAGGAGCAGCCTTTCGGGGCCGGGAGCGCAGCGCTGGCGCTCCTCTCCTACAGCCCCAGCCGCGAGGCTGCGCTGGAAAGAGGCTTCCTGGTGCAGGACGAGCGGCGGGCGCCCGAGATCGAGCGCTCCCTCGAAGAGCTGCTTCGCCACCTGCTGCCGGCGCCGGTCCACCTTGCGGTATACGAGGTGGCGGAAGGCGGCGAGGTGCGCTGCGCACTGTGGCGCCTTGTTGGGGCGGCGCAGGGCAGGCAGCTGGTGCGCAGGGCGCGCGTGGTCGCCGAGGAGGAGCCGGCGCTGCATCCTGCCGGCGCGCACCTCCTGGACGACGCCGTGTTCCGCTCTCGGGGAGCTGCCCGGAGGGTCCTGGAGGAGGTGAGTGTTGCTTCTCATGTGCATCTCTTGCTTGTTGCTGTTGTTTAGTCGTGTCCGACTCTTCGTGACCCCACGGACCAGAGCACGCCAGGCACTCCTGTCTTCCACTGCCTCCCGCAGTTTGGTCAAACTCATGCTGGTAGCTTCGAGAAAACTGTCCAACCATCTCGTCCTCTGTCGTCCTCTTCTCCTTGTGCCCTCCATCTTTCCCAACATCAGGGTCTTTTCCAGGGAGTCTTCTCTTCTCATGAGCTGGCCAAAGTATTGGAGCCTCAGCTTCAATCGATACCTATCTGCAACTTCAATCGATATGTCCTTCCAGTGAGCACTCAGGGCTGATTTCCTTCAGAATGGGTAGGTTTGATCTTCTTGCAGTCCATGGGACTCTCAAGAGTCTCCTCCAGCACCATAATTCAAAAGCATCAATTCTTCAGTGATCAGCCTTCTTTATGGTCTCTTGCTTAGGCGAATGAAATAACTACCAGGATTGGCAGAATGGGCAGCCTTCAGGTGCCGGTACTCACCATCAAGCTGTTACAATAAATGCCACAATTTCTAACAACAAAAGGGGTACAAGGCAGCTTACAGCTAAAAACAGCTGAAAAGCAAAAAAGAAACCAATCATTTTTTTTAAAAAAATGATTTAATAAAATTGAACCCCCCTCTCTTTCTCTATTGAAAACATACAATCACAACAAAAGCAGCATGGCACCACCTCCCTTGTTAAAAGCAGTCAGTTCCAAAATGCCTGTTGGAACAAGGTCTTCTCCACTTGCTGGAAAATTATAGAATCAAAGAGGCACCCCGAGGGTCATCTAGTCCAACCCCCTGCAATGGAGGAATACTTTTGCCCAACATGAGGCTCGGACCCACAACCCTGAGATTATTAAGAGTCTCATGCTTTACTGAGGGAGCTATCCAGCAGCTGCTATAGTAGCATTTTTTCTTCCCTCTCTGTTTCCTTTAATGCCCAAATGAATCTCTCTCTGCACTGTCCCACTTTCAGGGAATTCAAACATATCTTGGCCTCCCAGCAAGGGGACTGGGCAGGCTGTCATTGGGACATTCCAAAGAACCCCAGGAAACAAACGCTAGTGAGTCGCCCCATCGCTATCTCCCAGAGCTCTCACAAGCTTTTGTGACAGACCTTTGAATGCTCCCCCATAGGCATTGCTGAGGCTTCAGTCCCCGAGTTATTGATAAGCAACTGCTTCTTTAGTAAATACATGCTTTCCTTACAGTGCACTTCTCTCATTCCTGAGGCCAAAGCAGTCCTTGATCTGGTGGATCAGTGCCCTCAGCATCCAAAGAAGGGTGATTTCCCGGTGATAGTTATCGAGGGTCTGGATGCAACAGGTAAGAGTTTAAGGCAAAACTCAAAAGGCGTGAATAAACCTGTGAGCTCTGCAACAGAATGTTGCAGTGAGAAGGGATTCAGGGTTTCAGCTGCTCCACCCAGGTCTCTGTCCATCCCCAACAGTCAACTTTCAGTGGCCACTGAGCACATTTGGTCTTTATTGGACGGTTCTTGGGGCTCCCCCTTGATAGTGCTGCTCCAAGAAGGTTGGGTCTCTCTGGTGATGATGCTAAACCTGCAATCCTATTCACACACTCAGTATGGCCCTAACTCGTCAGGCGTGGGAGAAGAGCAGCAAGAGCACAGGCCACAAAACATGTCTCAAGGGTGAAGGAAGGAATCAAAGTAGGGTGGAAGACAACTGGTGTCTCCATATCACCAAAAGAACCATCAGTGTCAGGAAGGAGGGAAAAATAGGCTGTTAAATTCACTCAGGCACATTTACATTGTGTGCCTCCTGCACGAGAAGTTCTGGAGGGTGGCAACACAAGAATGGGCCTTTTCTGCAGTGGTTCCCCATCTGTAGAGGTAAAAAGGTCAAGTCCAGTCAAAGGCGGTCCAGACGGTTAAGTCCAGTCAAAGGCGAGTGTGGGGTTGCGGCACTCATCTCGCTTTCAGGCTGAGAGAGCCGGTGTTTGTCCACAGATAGCTTTCTGGGTCATGTGGCCAGCATGACTAAACTGCTTCTGGCACAACAGAACATTGTGACAAGTGCCAGAGTGCATGGAAACACATTTTACCTTCCCGCTGCAGTGGTACCTATTTATCTACTTGAACTGGCATGCTTTCAAACTGCTAGGTTGACAGGAGCTGGGACAGAGCAACGGGAGCTCACTCCGTCGCAGGGATTTGAACCGCCAACCTTTTGATCGGCAAGCCCAAGAGGCTCAGTGGTTTAGGCCACAGTGCCACCCATGTCCCTTTGCCATCTGTGGAATGCTTTCCCCAGGGAAGCTCACCTGGCATCTTCTTTACATATTCTTAGGCACCACGCAAAAACGTTTCTCTCCAACCAGGCATTCTGTGGGTTTTAAAATGTGTCTGTGGGAGGGGACTTATCGGTTGGTTTTGTTTTATTATGTATTTTGTGTCCCCATTTTGTATTTTTCTGTTGTGAACCACCCTGGAATCTTTGGATAAAGGGTGGTATACAAATTTAATCAATCAATCAATCAAATAAATAAATAAATAAACAAAACATTACATCCTGCAATTTCTGGCTTAACAGTATGCATTTTTTAAAAGTACTTATGCAGATGCTACAACATTCAAGAGGCTTTCAGAGGATGCTTTTGTCTCTGTTGAACTTCTTAAATCAACTCTTGCACTGTGCCGTGAATAAAGGACATGCTCTTCCTTGTGTCATATATAGGCAAAACAACATTGACGCAAGCTGTGAAGGACTCACTGAATGCTGTTCTCTTGAGATCTCCTCCGCCTAGTGTCAGCCAGTGGAGAAAGATATTTGATGATGAACCAACGCTCATACGGAGGGCATTTTATGCTCTGACCAACTACATCCTTGCTTCCGAAATAGCGAAAGCATCGTCTAAGTCACCAGTGATCGTAGACAGGTTGGTAAAAACATTGCACATTATCAAAAAGAACTTGGGAGCCCTTTTCCTGTCTGTATATGCTGTATTTTTCACTCTATAAGATGGACCAGACGTCTTATGGAGTGAAAAATACAGTAATTACATTACCTGTTTCCTGTATGGGGCCACTATTGGCATTACTTTTGCCCTACTTGCCATTGTTCTGCTTTAGAGTCTTAGAAAGCAAAAGCATGTATAATATAACCAGCCAATCACCCCTTGTTTTGATTGGCTGGATCTCACTCTTACCTGAAGTTAACAGACCTGAATCCAGAGAACTTGTTGCTTGTACTCAAGAAAGATTGAACGTGTGTTTGTCCAACAGCAGCTACCCTTTGCAGGATTCCCTGGAGGAAGCCATGACTGTCAAAGTGGTACAGACGTATGTTAAATGCACATAGCATAGATGTGACCAGTGTCACAATCCCTTAAACCAGGGGTGGCCAACTTCTGAGAGACTGCAATCTACTTTCAAAATTAAAATCTGACAATGATTTACCCCTGTTTTGGGGGGTTCAGGGCAAAGTTGTTGACCTTTTTTTAAGGGAGGATGAAAGCCCCATTTCTTAGGACGGAAGTTCCATTTTTGGGGGGGTTAAAGGCAAGGGTCTAAGGAAAAAAGCCGCTCACAGTAATACCGCTTTTAATGAAAACAGCTACAGGGAGAAAGCTCCATCTTCCCTTCCACTGATCAGACAACATTGGAGGGCAGGGCAAGAAGGCGGGGCAGGAGTCACTTTCAATGCCGCTGAAGAAAGGGAGCCACAGATCGACCCGCGATCTACCAAAACCTCGCAGGGATCTACCAGTAGATCGCGATCGACCTGTTGGACATCCCTGCAGGCTTAAACTAACCTACCCCACACATGGTTCTTGTGAGGCTAGCCCTTCGTGTAGACTGCTTTAAATGCCTCTTGGGAAGAGATGTAGTCCAAAATGAGAATGAAGGCCACATAACGGATTTTAGTTAGATGCGGAGTTGCCTATTTGCACAGCTCATTCTATGCACCTAGTGTTGAATTTTCTTAAAACCTTCAAATGCCTCAAGTTTCACCCACACCCGTAATTTGATAGGTATTGGCACAGCACTGCTGCATATGCAGTTGCCACCGAAATAAGTGGGAAAGTGCAGAATCTTCCTCCTCTGCATCACGAAGTATACCACTGGCCCGAAGACCTCCTAAAACCAGATGTTGTTCTACTGCTAACTGTTAGTCCTGAGGAAAGAATCCGGAGACTGAAGGGACGAGGGATGGAGAAAACAGAGGAGGAGACTGAGCTAGAAGCTAATACTTGTTTCCGTCAAAAGTATGTATTAAACCCATAATATTGTTGTAAGCTTGGGCGGAGAATTGGAGCGGATGAACTCAAGGGCCCCTTTCAACTCTTGATTCTATGATTGTAAGGTACTGTTAAAATGGATAAACTTTTTAAGTAGGGGGCCGGTCCACTGTCCCTCAGACCTTGTGGGGGGCCGGACTATATTTTTTTGGGGGGAATGAATGAATTCCTAAGCCCCACAAATAACCCAGAGATGCATTTTAAATAAAAGGAAACATTCTACTCATGTAAAAACACGCTGATTCCTGGACCATCTGCGGGCCAGATTTAGAAGGCGATTGGGCCGGATCTGGCCCCTGGGCCTTAGGTTGCCTACCCATGGCTTACACCATGTGGCATTTTTAAAGACTTGGATAAGACCACCTGCTCCAAGCAAGATAGCCTTGAGAAGGAGGCAGCCGGGCAAAGATCCTGCTATCCACTTGCTCCTGAACCAGATCACTTGACCCCTCCATCAACATGGCAGTGACACCCCCTGCCCATTTTCTGAGCTCTTTTTCATCCTGCTCCCCTCTTTCCACCCTGCCACGCTGTCCCTTAGTTCTCCTTAGGAATCCATTTCTTTCAATGTTTTAATTATGGCTGTACTTCAGATGTGTCGTGAAGTCTTTTGACTCCAGTTGGAAAGTGGGATATGCATCTAAAACAGCTCAATTAAGGCTACAATCCTAAACAAACATTCTAGTGTGAAAGGCCTGTTCAGCTTGGTGTGATTCATGTTGGGTAAACACCGGTGGGGTGGCGCCATGGAGCCACCCATTTGACGTCAACACTGTTGCTGGTTACTGGGATGGTATGAGAGTGGCATGGTGTGGTTGGTGAGGTTGGAGCTGAAGAAGCACAGTGGCAGAGCCAATCAGGCATTCGTACTGGTGCACTTACATGGCTCTGACCATGCCACCACCCTGGGAGGATAGTACTATAAACAAATCAGTGGATAGCTGAAATCTGTTACAGGAGTAAATCCTAAATACATCGTCTTGGGAGTAAGTTCCTAAGGAGTGAACTGAGTAGCATTGCATTGGAAACATTGTGACTGACTTCTATGTGTGGGTTAAATTTGTACTCTTCCTTACTCTTTTCTGACAGAGTTGAAGAATCTTACAGAAGGATGGAGAATCCGACGTGTCAACCAGTTGACGCTAGTCCCTCTAGAGAAGAGGTTCTCAAAGCTGTTCTGCACCTAGTTAAAAACCAGTGTCATTTACCATAATTGGTTGCGAATGTAGTAGTGCCAGGCTGCTTTGGCATAAAAGGGGTTGCCCCCAAACTTCCCAGCAGATAAGTGTTGAGTAGGAGTATTAACAACTTCATTTTCTCAAAGAGTGAGAAGCATATTGGATTATACAGGATGGATGCCACATTGTCATGGGTTAGCCAAAAATCCTGTCAATTACAGTTTGCTGATGAGCACCAAGGATTTGTAACAGAAATCTCAGAAGAACCAGAGGCAAATCAGGGGTATATGTTTTGGGGGGAGGGATTTATTGCCCTCCCTCTCATATTCACCTGTATTTTAAATTGGTTTCTTTTCTTTTCCCCTATTATGTTTTTACTGTGATTTTATTGGTGTTAGCCACCCTGAGCCTGGCTCTGGCTGGGGAGGGCGGGGTATAAATAAAATTTATTATAATTATTATTATTGTTGTTGTTGTTATTGTTGTTGTTATTATTATTATTATTATTATTTCCCCAGTTTTTCAGGGGACTACAAGGCAAGAGTGAGGGCAATGCTTCCTGCTCTTGCTCTGACTTGGCTTTGTGACAATATCACATGGCCAAACCTGATGGATTACTTAATTTAGCGAACTCATTATGCTGCCTACATGATTCCGCTTTTGCTAGCCCATTTAATAAAAAAAAAAATGGAGCTGGAACTGTGGGTAGGGAAGACAGCAGCTCAGAAAAGTTGCAAAGCGGTACACCAACAAGGTAAAAAGGTGGTGATCATGAATTCCACACACACACAACCTTCCACTTGGAAAATGTTCACAGGCAGCAAGATCCTAATTCCCAACTCTCACCAAACTTCAGTTACAATTCTTTGCAGGGAGCCTATGACAATTAAGCAATTATAACACTAATGCGTTTTTGTAGAGTCGATCTGCCCAGTGAGTCATAGGCCATAAAAACGTAAAATGATGTCCTGAGAGCTGATTACTCTGATAATTAGAGATATAATTCTGCACTGGGGGGCAACACGGAATGGTGGATGTGCAAGTCCTTTCGTGCCACACTGCTGCTTTTCTGTGGCTTACGAAGTAACTTCGTTCAACTTCATTTTTCCTTCCCTTTTTTTTGGCACACTCAAGTGGCAGCAAAGAGAGGTGCAGCTCACTGTTTCAAAAAGAGAAATTGGGGAAACAGGAGTATTTATGTATAGCCTGCTGGGCTGGATTTTGGCTTCAGCAAAAGATTGTAAGGAATATTGTTTAGATCTAAACTTTTAGTCTCAGCCTATATTACCAATGAGGTACACGGGTGGCACTGTGGGTTAAACCACAGAGCCTAGGACTTGCGATCAGAAGGTCGGTGGTTCGAATCCCCGCGATGGGGTGAGCTCCCGTATCTTGGTCCTTGCTCCTGCCAACCTAGCAGTTTGAAAGCACGTCAAAGTGCAAGTAGATAAATAGATACCGCTCTGGCGGGAAGGTAAACGGCGTTTCCGTGCGCTGCTCTGGTTCGCCAGAAGCAGCTTAGTCATGCTGGCCACATGACCCGGAAGCTGTACGCCGGCTCCCTCGGCCAATAAAGCGAGATGAGCGCCGCAACCCCAGAGGCGGTCATGACTGGACCTAATGGTCAGGGGTCTCTTTACCAACAATCATTTGGAGTAGCTGATATCTGAACAATTGCAAATGAAGAAGATTCATGTCTCTTCAAGCAAGCTCTATGTAGGAACGTAGTCCAAAACTTTGACTTGTAGTGGGTAGAGCCGAAGGGTCTCTAGTTTTTACTTAAATGAGCCAGTTTACTCTCCCACTTCTTGTGTTTTAATCAGCTGAATTTGTCACTGTCCTGCATTTCAACAGGAGAAGTAATGTATTTTGCATGGATTAAAATGCCCATTTCTCTTGCAAAACTTTGGCTGTGCACCTGTTGTCTATGTGGTTATGCGTGTGCACATAAAATAAAGCAGACTACTCTTTCAGGGCAGACACCATGAGAACCTAAGGAGAACTCTGTGCAGTTGCCATCATGACTATTAGTAGTCATTAATAGATGCTTGAAGATGCATTTCCACGAAGAGGAATATTCATATTTCAAATTGCTTGTGCTATAAATTGAAAGATAGCCTCAAAATGTTAACCAGCAGATTTTTGCGAATTTAATGCATATTTCAATTCACTAAAATTGAAGAGCAAAAATTAAGATTAATACTCTAAGGAGTATTTTCTTCACTTATCACTTCCCTCTGTGGCTGCCTATGCTCGTGCTGTGCCCCCCCCCCATTTATGCATTTTCACCTGTGGCTCCCTTGGAATATCCTGGGGCCCACCAGGGGGCCATATGGCCCCCATCTGGGAAACACTGGACTAAAGCATCACTAACTTGTGCATCTAGAGCAGGGATCAGCAAAATTTTTCAGCAGGAGGCCGGTTCACAGTCCCTAAGACCTTGTGGGGGGGCCGGACTATATTTTGAAAAAAAATAATGAACGAATTCCTATGCCCCACAAATAACCCAGAGATGCATTTTAAATAAAAGCACACATTCTACTCATGTAAAAACACACTGATTCCTGGACCGTCTGCGGGCAGTATTTAGAAGGCAATTGGGCCAGATCCGGCCCCTAGGCCTTAGTTTGCCTACCCATGATCTAGATCTAACATGATATTTTACTGGACCAAAATCCCATTAACATAGTGCTGCATCGCCTTCTCAACCAATATTTACAATGGCTCTTTTTAATCCAAAGGACTTGGTTCTGGTCTATGGAAATTAGTTCCTTCGCTGTGTTTTTGTTTTGTTAGGGTGTGTGTGTGTTTCATTTTGTTGTTGTTTTTAACCAGATGAGCAGATATTGCCACTAGAGGGCAGAAAAGAGCTAGGCACAGCATGTCTCAAAAGTCAGGCAACAACAAATACCTTCTGTCAAGGCAATCATTTCCAGCTTTGCAGGGATAGCGAGCAGAGATAAAGAGTGCTGAAACAGCAGAACGCATTACGCTCAGTCTAGAGCTTCGGGCCATGCTGGAGCTCTCTGGTGGAGCTGCTGTTGATAGATCGTGGTCTGGCAGGATTTTGTGAACAAGGGGGAGGGCTTCCCTGGGCGAAATGCTGTAAGACAGCCTTCGGCAACCTGGTGCCCTCCGGATTTTGCTAGCACCCATCGTCCCTGGCTGATGGGTGCTGGAATGACTTCATCTGAATGGCACCAGGATGATGAGAAAGGCTGTTTTGACTTTAAAACATATTGGCATTCCCAATGAAAAGGTGCCTGCTGCAAGTGATTATGATCCCTAACATGGAAACCTTTCTTTCGCATCTCAGTTTTGCTGCGGTTTCCGTGTTCTGAAATGAAAACATTTTTCCAAAGCAGGCAAATATGTTAAATCGTGTGAAAACTAGAAAGTAGCGCTTTTGGAAGGCCAACATATCTCTCGACCCCCTGCTAGGAGCTCATCTCTTTTGCTCTTGTTCAAAGGCATTTTGCTAGTTGGGAGTTGCTGAAATGGATGACCCATCTGAGAAAACAGGTATCGACAACATAAAACACAGACTATTGTTGTAAACAAAATCTGCCCTTCTTCCCTTATGGGGTATCCAAGAGCCCGTGTAGAGTCCTTAAGTGGGTTCTCTGTCGGTTGGAGAAAATAACAGAGGCCAACCAGAGAATATTGAGAAGCAAAGCAGCTAGTAAGCCTGATCTTTATTAAAGCTGTTGCAACAGGGTGCTCCCCTCACACGCAGGAGAGCGGAGGAGGACCCAGAACAAAGGTGTGCCTGCCCTTATAAAGACATTTTAAATTCCCTGCCCTGGAGCTCAAGACCACCCCTCCATACATCATACATACATCACAGAAGGGGTGCAACCCAAGACTACCCCCCACAAACATCATACCTACTTCACAGAAAAGGCGGTCTACAACAGAAATTTGAATGTTGTTGTTTTTCTTGTCTGCCAGGTTATCTGATAATGCCTTCTCTGATTGCCTTTCCTGGTAGTCTACCCATTCCTTTGAGATGGTGATTACCCAATTCCCATAGCTGTCAACGTTTGCCCCTTTTTTAAGGGAAATTCCCTTATTCCGAATAGGATTCCTCGCAAGAAAAGGGAAAAGTTGACAGCTATGCCAATTCATGAGACAATGGAAAGGTTCCCTCACCCCCTCCCTCCTTGCAGAGAAAACATTTGGTCAGTTTGGGAGTCAAAATGGTTTCAAGGAGGTCTTCCTGTGGTGCTCTAGACATGTGGTCCACATATCTATATACGTGCTTGGTTGGTACATTTATGAACATTTATTATATATATATAAGACCTTAATTTTTTTATTACACTATAAAGGAAGGCAGCAAAACTGTTGTCTACTGATATTGACCTTAATGGAGGTGACTTTAACAGGACTACTCTAAAGTAAATGGGATAAAGAGTACAAGCAGTGAGTTGGTGGTAGTAAGTATTCAGGGTTGCTCACATGGGCGTAGCTAGGATTTATGTTAGGGGAGGCAGAACCGAGTTGTCTGCGATGCAATTGGTCAGTTAGTTAAGTATTTTTATTTACTTGATGCAGGGGGGGAGGGCAGCTGGCTGCACGCATGGTTGCATTTTCTTTGGCACTGTGATTGAACAACAGTTCTTCCCATTTTACCAGACTTGTGTGTTTGTATATATCAGGGGTGTACATTGGCTCTGAATGGGATGCCAAGGAACAAAGCAAAGAGGGCTGCTTTGAGGGTACCCTTCCCCTAAGTTGAAGGGAGACATCAGTAGCTCCTCTCGCCTGAGTTAGATTTTTTAAGAGTTTGTTTTTAAATCCTGTGTTGCTCTGCTATACCACACATGCGTGCGTCTGCACAAACACACAGACACACACGCCACAGCTTTTCAGAACTCTGCAGGCGGTGATCTGATCTAGAAAGCCTCACATAATAAGACTTATTAGAGATCCCTGCCATAAGGGATGCAGAAGAAAGTGAATCCATTTTACTTCGCTCACAAAAAAGCCCCTGGACCTATTTGTCTGCAATTTCCCAAGCTTCATTCATTCTAGAGCAGGGGTCAGCAAACTTTTTCAGCAGGGGCCTGGTTCACTGTTCCTCAGACCATGTGGTGGGCCAGACAATATTTTGAAAAAAAGAAAAAAGAACGAATTCCTATGCCCCACAAATAACCCAGAGATGCATTTTAAATAAAAGCACACATTCTACTCATGTAAAAACACCAGGCAGGCCCCACAAATAACCCAGAGATGCATTTTAAATAGAAGGACCCATTGTACTCATGTAAAAACACGCTGATTCCGATTTAGAAGGCGATTGGGCCGGATACCCGGGCCTTAGTTTGCCTACCCATGTTCTAGAGGCTTATACTGAGCCCGGCCTTGGCTGAGGAGGGCGGGGTATAAATAAATATTATTATTATTATTATTATTATTATTATTATTCCACACAGCCATGTGCGTAAAATTCATCTATTTTGGCAAAAAGAAAGAAAGCATTCCAACAATTTTTTTTTTAGATTTCCCATTGTCGTGAATCAGGGGACCCAGAGCTTCATTTTCTACACAGAGCATCTTGGGAGCTGATTGCAGAGCAAAGCAGAGAGTGTACAGAACACCTCAGAAACAGGCTGGAATGTTTTTAAAGCACCAAAATGCAAGGTGAAACTTGAACCCTGCACATATCCCTGGTATGTACGTATGTGTAGCCTTTAAATTGCTGCGGAACGTGATGGTGCACTGATCATTATAGAATTGCCCATCTCATCAGCTCCTATGAGCAAAACCTCCACTTTCAGCTGCATCGCTCTTTAATTTTTGAAGTCTTCCTTAGCGGACCTGCTCTGCAACATTGCCGTTCTCAACCAGCGCTATTTCTGCTATCATTGCATCATTCAGCCTGGGGAAAATGTTGGTTCCTGGAACTCCAAAACCATGTACCAATTGCATTGATCTGACACCACATTGTAGAGAGCCCTTCTGCGCCTCTGATGTATTATATTTTAATAGGTTCGCTCATGCTGTTATAATTAAGGGTGTGTCAGACTTTCCATAATAGGGATCTGATTTTTTCAAGGGGTCTATAAAATTTCACTCTTGGCTGCATCTTGGGATATATACAAGAGGTCCCGCTGCTTTTAAAGCTTTTCTGGATGCCTTAAAACATTCTTTTTTACCAAATTGGCTCATTAAGAAAAGGGAAGGGGAGTGGACACAATAATACATTAGCTCCTGAAGTCTCCCTTCCCCTCCAACTGGGTTACGCAGCCCCCACCTCCAATTTTGTTCTGGTGCAAAGAAATATAGCCGTAATGTGAATTTGCTATTAAAAGAAATCATGAAAAAATAATTACGAAAGGATGCGCTGAAACACCATCTTGCAGTTGGCCGTTATGGGAATGTGGTTCAAGTGGGGAAATGAAGTTTTATGTGTGTTTTGTGCCTCTCTTAATCAGTCCAACCCTTGACATGAACAAGTTGCAATCCACAAGCTCAGCGATCCCTTTATGTCGGGCAAACACAATAGTTTAGCTAGCTAAATTCACTAAATTAAGTAAAGAACTATTAACAAAGAGCTTAGTTAATCAATCTTCGGGTCGCATTGTTTTATAATACGGCTTTAGTTTAAGTCTTCTCAGGTCTTAGATAAAGGAGATCTTTGATGAGGATGTCTCAAGCCTCTTTGGGCGATCCAAACTAAAGGAAGCGAGTGCAATTTACACAAGGGTAAATTATGCTGGTGTAACTTGCTTATTCACAGTTCCTCTTGTCTCACGGCTTTCCCCCAGGGAAAACCACTCTTTTTTGGCTCAATCAGAGCAAACGGCAATTTGGGTTTCCCCCCCGGATTGCCACATGCTCCAATCTATCGCTAAAGAGCTTGGCTAGGAGCATGGCAAGAGGAAAACAGCTTGGACTCCTTGGATTCCTGCATTGCAGGGGATTGGACAAGATGACCCTTTCTATGATTCTATGGTCTCGTGCCTTCTAGGGCCCGACACAAGCAGAAATGTGGGCAAGCCCCCTTTTCAAACACTGTTCAGGAGCCTGCCAGAGCCTGGGAGAGGGAAAACAAGCCTTTAAAGAAAAGGTTGACTTACACCACTGAGTTGCTAGGTCACATAACTGACGTTTGCATTTCCTAGTGCAGAAAGTATTGATCTGATGTGTAGAGATCTTTCCTATTCTAATTACCATATTTTTCACTCTATAAGATGCACTTTCCCCCTCCTTAAACGTAAGGGAAAATGTGTGTCCGTCTTATGAAGCGAATGCAGGCTGCGCGGCTAAGCCAGAACAGCGAGAGGGAGCGCTGCGCAGTGCTCCCTCTCGCTGTTCTAGCTTCGGGCTTAGCTGCGCAAAGCCTCTGCAGGGCAGCGGGATGAAGTCTCCCTGTGCCCTGCGGAGGCTTCGCGCAAAGCTATTCTGGATTTTGGCTAGCCCCCACAAAGCCTCCGTAGGGCAGCAGGACGAAGGCTCCTCGCTGCCCTGTGGAGGCTTCGTGCGACTCTTGCAGGAAGTGGAGGGAAGGGACAGAGGGCAGCTTACCTGTGCCCGGGAGAGGCTTCAGCAGCTATCTCAGAAGCCAGAACAGCAAGAGGCTATCCCAGAAGCCAGATCCCTCTTGCTGTTCTGGCTTCTGGGATTCAGATTTTTTTTCTTCTTGTTTCCTCCCCCCCAAACTAGGTGCGTCTTATCGTCTGGTGCGTCCTATAGAGCGAAAAATATGGCAATTCAAGAGGGTTCTGGAAAGCTTCTCTGTGTGAAAGAAACAAGCAGGAGGTTCATGATGTTTGGGTTATTCCTTCAGAGAAGCCGAGTACAGCTGGCTTAAACTGGTTCTCTTATCTCTTCTGTCAAGGTCATGCTGAGTATAAAAATAGGGCCAGAGGGAGCCTGGGTTTCACTTTCTCTTTCTACCTCTTTTACTTCTGGTGTGGTGTCCTGTACATAGGATGCTTAGTGTTAAGGTTATTATAAGTTATGTGACTTATTATAAGTTACAGTAAATTTAAGTATGCTGCAACTGGATTTCTTATGGACAATTCCAATCCTGGGTGTATTGGATTTGTGACCCTTATGCTCATTTGCCTTCAGTAGCAGTAAAGCAGTAAATGACAGAACAGAGTTTGGAATAAGGGTATGTCGCCCACTGTCCTGTTCTGCCCCCGCCATGTCAGGAAAAAGCAGCAATGCGAGATCGAGCTGCAGGTGTCTGGAATGCAAAACAGGATGTTGATGTTTGGGACTGTACTATTGGAACAAAGGGGCAGTCTATTCACTGTTCTGAGCACCGGATGTTAGCTCAGAGTGTCATCTGACCTGTACTGGAAGTACAGGGGTGGAGTTTTCTCTCTCTACTGTTGGAGACTGGAGAGTGCAGACGTGTTTTCTCTGTACTGCTGAAATGACAGAATAAAGCAATGTAAATAGATTTCTGTCTGTCTCTTTTCCCCTCCCTGAGGGAAGCAGGGAGGAGGGAGGAGTTGGTGTGTCCCTCTCACGCTGAGTGGGATCGCCGATAGTGACCTTGCCTGTATCCTGCCGGGAGACGCAGACGGGGAGGTCAACAGGATCTCAAGCCTAGTGCCTGGAGAATGGCCAGTTCCCTCTGACTGAGGCTGAGAATCCGACACACCACACCCATTCCACCCTCCCAAGGTGCCCCCTTTCCAGGACTCTCTCCAGCTTTGGCTCAGCTGGCTTCCACCGAGCGCCAGGTGAACTCAGAGACTTTCTGATGGCATATACCTTTCTGAGCTGGAATGAGGGCCTTCAGGTGGCTCAGCCAGAAACCAATCTATTCTATTCTGGATTGGATTTGGATTACTCCCTCAGCGTATGAATTAGCATTGTCCTGTGGTGGCTGCTTTGAAGACTGGGGGGAGTAATAATAATATTAATAATAATAATTTATTATTTATACCCCTCCCATCTGGCTGGGTTTCCCCAGCCACTCTGGGTGGCTTCCAACAGAATATTAAAATACAATAATCTATTAAACATTAAAAGCTTCCCTAAACAGGGCTGCTTTCAGATGTCTTCTAAAAGTCTCGTAGCTGTTTTTCTCTTTCACATCTGGTGGGAGGGCGTTCCACAGGGCAGGTGCCACTACCGAGAAGGCCGAATTGGGATGGGATGGGGAAGGAGAGGAAATGACATCACACATAGCCCTCTCTATCAATTGTATTTCTATGGTCTGAGTGTCTTGCCTATCAGCAATACAGCTCTGTGGGCTCGGCCCCTTCTCATGCTAACTAGCAAGAATATACACTTGCTAGGTTTGGCTGCTTCCACATGGGAAACATTTTAGTGGCTATCCGCTCTGGTTCTCCAGTTATCTGTTTCCATCCAGAGAAGCGGCAGGTTATATGTTTGAAAAGAAAGCAGAGGAAAGAAGTGGACCGCATTCCTTTCTCCCAAAGTGTCGACGACTCGTGGTTTAATTTAAAAGCTGCATTAATGAAGTGACAAATTAAATCTAAGTTTAAAACTTACTTTAAATAAGAGTACAAATCAGTCCCAGCGTTATTCAAACAGGAAACACATAATTTACAGCACATTTAATTTCAATCAGTGCTTTCAAATGGTTCACAGAGAGTTCAGTCGCTCTCTAGTACAAGAGCGCAAGGCTGACTGTGGAAGGGAGTGTGAAAATGTAGCCAGTTATGCACAGGCAGTGGTTTGGGTGGTGTGTTATTCTTCAGCTGTCTTGCTCTTGGCAGAGTCTGTATTTTTATTCTGCAGAGGAAATTTGCTCTAAAAGAGTGTCTTTCATTCAAGGCAAATCTGACAAAAGCCCTTTTGGGGGAATATATCTTATATTTGGCTTACTGACCATTAGTCAGGGCTCAGATGGGGGCATTATCTAAAGTGCAATCAAATACCATGCTACAGAGGGAAGCACTAAAACCTTTTTAATTAAAAATGTCATAAAAGCTTAAATAAAATAATAACCTCCAGTTAACAGCAATTGCTTAAAGGCTGTGCATGTGTGCGTGTGGGCGCGCGCACACACACGTGTGTTTGCAGCAAGAACAAGAGCATGGTCACCTGGTAATCGAGTATATTGTCTACCAGCAGAATAACCCGAAAAGCAGATTTCAACATGCTGATTCCACATTATGGTCACTTTTCAGTAACCTTCCAACCACAAAAGCGCAAAATGCACAGGAAAGCAAATGCAGAGTCTGAGCGCTCAAATCTTGTTAAAACGCATTTGCTGTCACAAAAGTGGAAAGAAGTGGTAAGCCAGGATTTGCTGGTAGGTTGCTGTAGATGGCAATTTTTATTTTTACTTCCAACTGTTTAGCAATAGCAAGAAGGAGCATCCATGCTCTGTAGTAGTTTAGATGAAGATATAATTTTACACACACACACACACTGCCCATCTGGCTGAGTTACACCCAGATATGTCCATGTCCATTCAGGTTGTCCCAATGTATAACTTGTGAGGTTTAGGAGATAATTGGCTCCACCTGCTGAGCCACCATTTTGTATCTGGCTATACCACTTCACCTGGAGAGTGAAGTCAAATGGGCCTTAGAAAGCGCTGCAAATAACAAGGCCAGTGGAAGTGATGGTATTCCAGCTGAACTATTTAAAATTTTAAAAGATGATGCTGTTAAGGTGCTACATTCAATATGCCAGCAAGTTTGGAAAACTCAGCAGTGGCCAGAGGATTGGAGAAGATCAGTCTACATCCCAATCCCAAAGAAAGGCAGTGCCAAAGAATGCTCCAACTACCGCACAATTGCACTCATTTCACACGCTAGCAAGGTTATGCTTAAAATTCTACAAGGAAGGCTCAAGCAGTATGTGGACCGAGAACACCCAGAAGTGCAAGCCGGATTTAGAAGAGGCAGAGGAACCAGAGACCAAATTGCAAACATGCGCTGGATTATGGAGAAAGCTAGAGAGTTCCAGAAAGACATCTACTTCTGCTTCATTGACTGTGCAAAAGCCTTTGACTGTGTTGACCACAGCAAACTATGGCAAGTTCTTAAAGAAATGGGAGTGCCTGATCACCTCATCTGTCTCCTGAGAAATCTCTATGTGGGACAAGAAGCTACAGTTAGAACTGGATATGGAACAACTGATTGGTTCAAAATTGGGAAAGGAGTACGGCAAGGCTGTACACTGTCTCCCTGCTTATTTAACTTATATGCTGAATTCATCATGCGAAAGGCTGGGCTGGATGAATCCGAAGCCGGAATTAAGATTGCCGGAAGAAATATCAACAACCTCAGATATGCAGATGACACAACCTTGATGGCAGAAAGTGAGGAGGAATTAAAGAACCTTTTATTGAGGGTGAAAGAGGAGAGCGCAAAATATGGTCTGAAGCTCAACATTAAAAAAACGAAGATCATGGCCACTGGTCCCATCACTTCCTGGCAAATAGAAGGGGAAGAAATGGAGGCAGTAAGAGATTTTACTTTCTTGGGCTCCATGATCACTGCAGATGGTGACAGCAGTCACGAAATTAAAAGACGCCTGCTTCTTGGGAGAAAAGCAATGACAAACCTAGACAGCATCTTAAAAAGTAGAGACATCACCTTGCCAACAAAGGTCCGTATAGTAAAAGCTATAGTTTTCCCAGTAGTGATGTATGGAAGTGAGAGCTGGACCATAAAGAAGGCTGATCATAGAATCATAGAATCATAGAATCATAGAATCCTAGAGTTGGAAGAGACCACAAGGGCCATCGAGTCCAACCCCCTGCCAGAAGAATTGATGCTTTTGAATTATGGTGCTGGAGGAGACTCTTGAGAGTCCCATGGACTGCAAGAAGATCAAACGTATCCATTCTTAAGGAAATCAGCCCTGAGTGCTCACTGGAAGGACAGATCGTGAAGCTGAGGTTCCAATACTTTGGCCACTTCATGAGAAGAGAAGACTCCCTGGAAAAGACCCTGATGTTGGGAAAGGAGAAGGGGCACAAGGAGAAGGGGACGACAGAGGATGAGATGGTTGGATGGTGTTCTTGAAGCTACCAGCATGAGTTTGATCAAACTGCGGGAGGCAGTGGAGGACAGAAGTGCCTGGCGTGCTCTGGTCCATGGGGTCACGAAGAGTTGGACACGACTAAACGACTAAACAACAACAACAACGTACCACTTCTCACCAAGATTGCACATGACTCCTGTTGGGGGTTGCGGTCCTAGTTAAAAAAAGAGAGAGACCACAGTAGTTCCCACTAGCCTGAAGTCTTTCCACAACGTCTTTCTCCTGACGGGTTTCCAGCTGTGATTTGGGGCGCCAAAGGTTTCTCAACGAACAGATTAGTAATGGTAGACCTTCCCTGAAGGGTCTTCTCTGAAGAACAGCTTTTCTGCAGTTACAACTCTCTTCCCCTAAAATGGGGAAGCTGTGGCCCTCCAGATGTTGCTGAATTCCAGTTCTTGTCAGCTTCAGCCCGTGTCACAGACGATGGGAATTGTAGTCTAGAAATATCTGTGGGAGCCACAGAGAGTGTACTGCCAAATCACGTGAGGTAATGTTGAAGCCTAACAGGCATCTCTGAGGGAACTGAGACAGTGTGTCTACCCTTTTCAGCCTGAGGCCTGCATCCCAGTGGTGGGTGAGGCCAGAGGCCAAAATGAGCCAAAGTACAAGTGTAGATTTCACATTTGTACAGTAGTCTAGCACACACACACACACATTCAGACATCCCTCTCTATCCTTCGTCTCTATCCTATACCAGCACTCAAGCACACATTCCAGCCAGGCAAGAACACTGAAAGAGGAAGGTGAAGGGTGCTGGTTGCAGAGAGGGTGTGTGGCCTAGAGGGAATCCTAGGAGCTAGATACAGCGAAACCAAGGGCCACTTTTGGCCCATAGGTTTAAGGTTTCCCAATTCTGCCCGAAGAAAGGCGCCTCAGAATCTTCTGCAGACAACCAGAGTTTTATTGAAGACAAATACTCAGGAGCTCCTCAGAAGACGAATAAATGATGTTGTGGCATCAGCAGGAGGATTCGAAACCGCTGCTTTATCATGTGGATTTCATTTTAAAACGTTCATCTCAGCACGCAGGAGTCACCACACTGGTTAATTCTTTAAACCACAATGTTTTATTTCCAAGACCTTGAATCGATTTGACTCCATCAACAGTTACTGTTGATGGGGTAAAGAGGCTTGTCTTCTTTCTCTCTCTCTTTTTATAGGCCTGTTCATGATAAGAACCCATTGAACCATGTTGGCTCCGTTGCAACTAAATGCTCCCTGAAAGTATTTGAACCAAGCCAGTTTTTCTTTCCAGGATTAATATGTGAGTACTTTTTTTTTTGCTAAATGCCCTAGCTAGCCTCCATCTGCTTGCTTCAAAGAGATTCCCCACAGTCACCCATTACTCTCTGGGCTGTGTGCATGTACCCAAGCAATGGAAATCTGAAATATTTTTTTCCCTGCTCTGCATACATTTACCCTCCATAATTCATTTTGGATTTTGCAAATCATGAGGTGGAGTGATGACCTGACCAGGGCACTGAAGCTACTCGTCTCCTCCCAATCGTCTGGATATCTTACTCAGCAAGCCTTCTGACTTCTTAGATTTCAGCAGACATTGCATCGTGGAAGCATATATTCACAGAAGGGCTAGAAACCTGCTACGTTAAAATAAATAAATAAATAAGGTGGAGCCTGTCGAGAACCTGCATCCAGTATAATAACATCCTACTTTTTTTCCTGCAAGCTTGCAAAATTGTGGCTTACACATGGGCCTGATTATTCTACCCTGTGGATAATCCTCGACTTTGAGAGGAGCCCTCAACATCTTTTGTGTGTGTGTGTGTGCCTGTGCATGCATCACCATAATTAATAACATCTTCTGAGCATCCCAGTTGGCACGCTCTACACTGGAAGGGAATTAACTCATGTACTAATATCTCTGGGGGGGTCACTCCACCGGCTGTTCCTTCAGCAGGCCTGGGGCAGCAGGGAAGCACACACCTGCTCTAGATTAGATATGGCTTCAGAATCTGACCCGCTTCCAAAAACCTTTTGGCCTGGGAATCCTGCGTAAGGCGGCCTACTCCAACCAGTCACTCGGTGCTACATCGTCTAGTGAGGTGTGCATTTAAAAGTTACCTCTCGCTGTAGATCGGGCTCTGTGTCTCTCTGCCACATAGCCGGTGGCAGCCCCAGAACTGGCAGGGGTTGGTGGTGGTGGAGCACTGTCAAAAGACCTCATTAAGCTGAAAGTTAGTGCTTGGCTACACAGGTTGAAAAATCCCCCACACATTGTCTTCAGCCTTCTTGAATGCTCCCTGCAAGGAGAGTAAGTCTCAAGGCCTTGGCAAATGCCCAGCTGTGCCGCTCTCCAAAGACATCCGTGTTGTTCAGCTGCCTCAGCATAGCCAAATAAAAGACCGTTCTATTTCACCGCTGCAGTTCGGAATGGCAACGGTGCAGATGCGACAGAGGAGATGTTTCACGGGCGAGGACAGGTTGGTGCATAACAGTGATCCATTATCTCTCTGCTGCAGCTTTAGGAGTGTGGCAACAGAAGCGCTGAGCAGATGGCACCTTGGCAGACTCGGGCCGTCTGCATTTGGCAGTCCTTCCTGTTTCAGGGCTTCAGCAGCTATTTTGAACATGTGTGACAATATTGGCTGCTTCTATTCCACAGGAAGGTAAGGTAGACCAGCTCTTTCTCCTTATGAAACTATCAATCACATTTATGCTCCACTCTTCCACCAAAGATCTCTGAGTAAACACACACACACACACACACACACACACACACACACACACACACTTTCTCTTTCTCTTCTTGTGTGTGCTTCCCATCCTGGTAATTTAAATGGCCAGACCCACTTAAGTCTCCTTCAGATGACCTCTTTTTATTTTTATTCTTTAGCATTCATCCTGATTTACTTGCACAAAGCTTACGTGGAGGCCAGATTGGATCCAGGTCTAATTAAGCATCCACTGTGATTTATTTATTGGGAGGTTATGTAACAATGATTATCCTGCATTTATCTCCGTTTGCTTGCGGTCTTTGCACATTGTCTTGTTAATCGTTGATTCGTTCCAAACTATTCAATACATTTCCTTGTCACTTTCGAAACTGCAAAAGTTCTTATTCTTTTAAGGATTTGCTTTCCAAGATGACATGGCCTTTAACTCATGTTAGTTGCAGAAACCTAAATCGACTTTACATTCGCGAATCCCTCCTGTGAAATACCAACAGTCTCCGGAGGCACCCTTAGTTTCAGCAATGCTGGTGCGCTGCACTCCTTCGCTGGGCTCTGACTGGTCACATGTGTGAGAAATCGGTGTCAGAGAACAGAGGTTGCTTAGAGCAGAAATCAGAATATTCTCTCACATGCTTTACACACTAAGCTGTGTTGTAGCCTAGAATGTGGATCACGAGGGGTGGGTAACCCGAAAAACAGCATATATAATGAGGCTGGGTTATTGATAGGTCAGCTGGAGGCAACATTATTTGGGAGGACTTGTCTTTCTCTCTAACCTTAAGAGAACCCAGGACAGAGAGTGGCCTTGCAAGGGCATGTTTATGGGTTCAAAATCCAGCAGTTGTTGTTGTTGTTATTACTATTATTATTTATTAGATTTATATACCACCCTGCATCACAAGATCTTAGGGCAGTTCGCAGAATAAAATACAGGAAAGTTGTTGTTAACAACAACAACAACAAAGGCATTTATTTATTTATTCTTCTTCTTCTCCTTTGTCAATCACTCGTAGCCGAGTAAGATTGTCTTCCATAAACATGGTCTTAACAGTGAGTCCATAAGTGACTGTGGAGGCCAATTCTAGATCCACACGTCCTTCCACAGTGGGGACATAGGTTTCCGGGCGGGAGCTGATCACGGTGAGGGTTTGCCAAGCATGCCTTTCTCTTAGCATGTTTCTCCCTTTCATCCTGAGTTCGAGCGTCTTCAAAGCCCATGACACCTTTGGTAAAGGCTGTTCTCCAATTTTTTAAAAAGTTTTTTTTTTAAGATTTGCCTTGAGAGAGTCTTTAAACCTCTGTTGCTGACCATCAGCATTAGGCTTTTCATTTTTTAGTTCATAATAGAGTAGTTGCTTTGGAAGACGATCATCAGGCATCCGCACCACATGACCAGTCCAATGAAGTTGATGTCGAGGAATCATTACTTTGGCACTGGTGATCTTTGCTTCTTCCAGAACACGGCATTTATATCCCACCTTTCTTCCAAGAAGCTCAAGGTAGGGTCACACATGGTTCCCTTCCCTATTTTATCCTCACAACAACCCTGTGAGGTAGGCGAGAGACTGTGACTGGCCCAAGGTCACTCTGGGAGCTTCATGGCTGAGTGGGGGATTTGAACCCTAGTCTCCCAGGTCCTAGGCTTTCACTCTAACCTCTGCACCACACCAGCTCTCACCATGGGGTGATGATGATGATTCCTGTGCCCATGAGCTTAATACTTATGCACAGTGTTATTTTTCTAGAAAAGGAGGTGCCGGAACTCACCATGAATACCTCCTTTGTTCTCTTAGAAAGGCTATGGCGCCCACCTGAGAGGTGCTGGAACTGAGTTCTGGTGAGTTCTGGCCACAAGAATACACACTCACACCCCATTCACACACAATTCTCATTACAAGTCACCCAAAACAACCAACCACACCCTAAGCCACCCCCCAACCTCACCACCAAGGAAATACAGTGGTAGCTCGGGTTACAGACGCTTCAGGTTACAGGCGCTTCAGGTTACAAACTCTGCTAACCCAGAAATAGTACCTCGGGTTAAGAACTTTGATTAAGGATGAGAACAGAAATTGTGCAGTGGCAGTGGGAGGCCCCATTAGCTAAAGTGGTGCTTCAGGTTAAGAACAGTTTCAGGTTAAGAACGGACCTCCAGAACGAATTAAGTTCTTAACCCGAGGCACCACTGTACAACAAGTGACTAGTAAGAGAACCCATACAAGTAACGTTGACACAACCCCTCCCACACACTAAGTAGAAAAATAGAAGCATAACCACCTGACCCCACCCTAGTCACCATTCCTCCTCCCCCGCTCTCCTGCTCTTTTCTTCCTAATGGTTTAAACCAATTCATGAACCAAGAATTTATACATTGACCACTAATAATGAAACATACGTTGTAGATATTTTACCACATTTATTGTGCTATTTTTGTGATATACAAATGACATGAGAAAACTTGGTGTACTTATTTGTATAGCATTATTCTTGTTTATAAAACCCAAAAAGAAAGAAGAAAGAAAGAAGGAAGGAAGGAAGGAAGGAAGGAAGGAAGGAAGGAAGGAAGGAAGGGAAGGAAGAAAGAAAGCGCTACTTGTGCATGCCACTTTCAAGTTGTGATCACCACTCGCTTGAGATAATACAACCCGTCTTTTTGAAAATCAAGTTGGTGGCTGGGGACTAGCAGTAGAAAGGTGCTCTCATGCTTCTTACAGCTGCAAACATGTATAAAGGGACTGTGTAAGATACAGCCAAATACTGCATTTACGTTGCAGTTAAAAAGAGGCGACGAGGAAGGCTGCCTGCGCTGTGAAACGGAAATCTGGCATTTAAAGGGTGGTGCGGAGCCGGTTCCTGCTGTAATGCAGAATGCTCCATATAAATAGTGAAGCAAAAGACCCCTGTGGCGGATTGTAAGGCAGTAAACCAGGAAACAAATTACTGCTGCTGTAAAAAAATAAAACACAAATGAAAGAATACAAACACAGGAGAATGGCAAGGCCCTCCTAAGATAATGTGGATGGCAGCAGAAGTGGCACAATGCAAAATCCCTGTAAATAAGGTTGCCAGTTGGCCTGGATTTCAGCCTCTTGGAGCGGAGCCAAGACAGGAGTGTGTACAGCAGGGGAACAGGGGAGGCAAATGTGTGTTTGTGCATGAGAGAGGTTGCTTTTAAACAGGTATTTCTTTCTTTTCTGTACAGTGCGATTTTTGAAACTAAAAAAAAAAAGCAGTACTTTTCACACACCCAAAAGCACTTCCCCTCCCCTTTACAAGGTGGAAATCGCTCTGAATATATTGAGGGGATGCAGTGCCCTTAAATGCAACCCAAGGAATGGCTCCCAGCTGTGACAAAAGCAAAGGGACTCTGCTCCTGTCCACAGGCATTCAGACCAGGGTACCAGAATTGTTTTAGAGCAGTGTTTCCCAACCTTTTTTGGGCAAAGGCACACTTGTTTCATGAAAAAAAATCTCGAGGCACACCACCATTACAGCCCCGTGACGTCAGCGCGCAGCGTCACGCCGGGAGGGACATGAATTGCTAGCAAATTACATAATCACCTCCTTGAGGGCTGGCTCATCTTCTCCGAAGGCAGAACCCCATTAATTAACAGCACAGACTCACACCATAGCCAAGACGAGGGGGGAAAACCTCAGTCATGCACAGTCATGCACATGTGGGGGCTAAAAGAGGACGAAGACTGGGCAGAGAGCAGGGTTCAAATCACCCCACCTGGCCAGGACAATCCCTGGGTGCTCCCTTGGGCCACTCGCCTGACCCACCTTGCAGGGCTGTTGTTGCGAGGATAACACAGGGAGAACCACGCGCGCCCCCGGGAGCTCCTTGGAGGAGAAAGCGGGCGATGAATGCAATGCACGAAATATATGAGAGGCGACCAGGTTTTGCAGGTGAGGGGCCCCCGCCAGCCTCCGCTTCCAACACCCGGCGCAACAACGCCGAAGTTTCCCCCCGGGCTCGGCTCGGGGAGCAGCGCTGCTCCCCCCCGGCTCCCCTTCACCCTCCTGGCTCTCTCTGCCGCCCACTGGGGACCCCCCTCACCTGCCAAGTCCGGAGCGCCGGTGGAAGTTGCATGCATGCATGCAGGGCGCCGCGTTGCCATTGCCATTGCATTGCACTGCACTCCATGCAACGCCTGCATGCATGCATTGCCTTGCACACCCGCCAAGGGATCTCTCCACGGTCCGATGCGTCCCCTCCGGCGCGGATGCAGCATTGCAAAAATAAACACCCCCCCGACGCAGCCCTACCTGGGGGGCAGCCTCCGCCTCCGCCGCTCCGCCTCCGCGGGGATCCCCGGGCTCCATCCTGCCGCCCGATCTCCGCGGGGGCGCAGGCAGGCTGCGCGGGGTCTGCGCGGAAGAGGCCCTGCCCGCCCGGCCGCCGCCACTGCGCTCATTCCATGGCCGGGAGAAGAGCGCTTCAAACAAAACGCCCGGCCCGCCAGGCCACGCTGGGAAACGTAGTTCGTGCACCCCGCGCGGGTGCGGAGCCCAAGGGCGAGGGGACTACGGATCCCGGCAGCCCCTGCACCGGGGACGGAGGGGGAGAGGCCGGGTGCAGGGATGGAGGGATGGGTGGGCGAGCGAGTGAGTGAGTGGCAGCCGCCAAGCTTTGGCCGAGAGCCAGGAAGGGCCTCCCCGGAGGAGGAGGAGGAGGAGGGAGGCGCAGAGCGGGAGGGAGGGAGGGAACCCCAGGGGTCATCTAGTGACGGCGCCCCAATCGAAAATTTGACTTAAAAAAAAAATCTTTCGAATTTTTTAATTTTTCCCGCGGCACACCAGGCAACATCTCGCGGCACACTAGTGTGGTTGGGAAACACTGTTTTAGAGCACCAGACTCCCCTTTGAAATGCTTGCCGCACCCCAGATCCCAGGGACAAAGTGGGCACCAGCAAAAGAGCAGTGGGCTCAGCGTTGTGCTCCATGTTGAGGCCCTTGGGAAAGAAAAGGGGGCCAACTTCCCTGGAAGTAACAGGGCCCTCCGTAAGAAGGCAGGAGGTCTCTGGCGTCACCACCACCCCTTATTAGAGAGGCTCCTCTTGTCAGCCGTCAGATGCAACCAGCAAACATAAGGTTCCAAATATGATTTCCATTTTGAATGTATGTATGTGCCTCTGGTTAAAAGGATTAGCTGGTGGTAATCTAGTTCTGGAGGACATTATCTTAACAAAAAAAGAGGGGGGGGGTTAAATATAATTTTTTTAAAAAGAAAACTCTTCAGCTGGACATATTTTTGGCTCCAGTTCATTAGGCGGGCTGCTATTTGTGCGTGTGCATGTGTGCAAATAGGGAGAAGCTAACCTCTTCCATCCATCTATCTCCCCTCGGGAGGCCGCCACATAACTGTCAAAAAATAAGCTTTTATTGTCAGCATCTTCTTAGGCTTCCCCGATTGACAAAAGGCAGGGGCAAGTTGTTGCAAGATTCCGTGGGCTGCGAAGGAATTAAAGACTGTCCAATTATAGCGTTCCAAGACCCCATAAAACCCTCCCCTTCTTGCCCAGAGCTACTCCTAATTGGGTTTAATTATGAGCCAGTGGTTTCCCTAGAATTAATTGTACAATATTTGTAGTCTGATCCCAATAACGAAGCCAGGTTCATACAGACGCAGCTCTTGATTTATGTTTACAAGCGCGTAAAACACAGAACAGAGGGAGCCCCAGTTTGGGACTTCAAACATTAAATCAGGCCCTTTTTTATGCGGAATTCCTACAGGAAGTTCCTAAACCAGTTTTAAATGCCAGGCCCTCAGCCCTTGGACACATGGATGAATAACAAGCAAATATACCTGAGCATGTGCAGAATGCCTTTTTGTCATTCTTCAGTGAACACAGCGAGCTCTCCCCTGCCTGATGCAGACCAATACATAGAAGATAAGGCTATCAATAGCCTTTTAGGAATGTTAGCTAAAATGGAACATCCTTGTTCAAACTGTCTACGTTTTGAGTTCTTTCAGTTTCTTATTTCCCCAAACTTAAATTCAGCTTTCCACATTTTTGCAGCAATTTGCAATTATTTAAAAAGTGTGAAAATTCTCCATGCAAATAAACACATTTGGTTACACAGTTTTGACAGATATATGCTTTGCATGCAATTAGTCATAACATAATCATTTTTGTATGTCTTATTCATTAATACACACATTTTTATGCATACCATATCCGAATACATACTTTCTTGTATGCATTGCTAGGCTGCAGAACTGCACTGCAAAATTCAAAGAAGTGCAGATTTCAAAGAATGGCTTCGTTTTGTTTCACATACCGTTTCAGAAAGTGTGCATTTGCTATGTTTGCTTTTAAATGCAACCAATATTGGATTTTCCACCCATCCCCAATCGTAGGAAAGGATCCCCCTGTTTCTTCCTCTTTCTCTTCTTGGATTTATGCTTAAAAGATGGACCAGGTTTAATTAGTAGAATGACATAATCCTCTGTCAGCCTGTAAGCTCTGGGAAAGGAATGGCGCTAGGGATTTAGCAGGCTTAGGTGAAGGAGCCAAACCACCGTGCGTCTCTTGCCTGTCTCAAATGCACAGCACAGAAGCTTCAAAAGAATGGCCCTCAGAGGCCCTCAGAGGCCCTTTAAAACTCCTAGGAAAATTTACTGCCTTGGCATTGGGCTGGCCCCAGTGTTTACTGTTTGCTTTGCAATCTCCCTCTTCAGAAGAATGCAAGAGGTTGTGTTATAATGGCAAAGAGGGGAATGAGTTACGGAACTGGGGAACTCCTTGGTTTGATTGCTCAGACCCTTATCTCTGTCATATGAGGGCAGTCAGGACCAGTTCAGTAGTTGCCTTCCTATGTGGAGGCCACATCATGCAACTCCACACAATTCCACGTCACATCTCCATGGTATGTTTGCCCTGGACCAGGAATGAAGAAGCCTGGCTTTGTGGAATTGCTGATCTGAAGCAATTCCTACACACCTCCATGCCTACTTTTGGCACACAATGTCTTTGTGAGTCAGCGGAAAACAAAGTTATCACTTTGCTTCAAGGTAGACCTGCCAAGGATAGGTGAGTAGAGGGCTGCTCACTCCTAGAATTGACCTCAAATGTATGAAGGCCCACAAGGGGAGGGTTTTGGAGCATTCAAAGTGTCCTGCTCAGAGGCTCCAATTGCCTGTCTCTGTCAGGGACTGCCTGGATGAGGAAGAGTGGCGGGTGCTGCCTGGCCTAGAGACCCTCCAGAAGACATAGAAGATGACTTAGACCCTAGATCATGGTGATGGGACACTGGGGAGCTGTCTGGGGGAAAGGATGAGCTGGGAGGTGCTAGTAGCAAGAGGTTTGAGTGATCAAGGTGGGTCAGAAGCAGTGCCAGATTTATGTACAGGCTAAGTAGGCTGAAGCCTAGGGCCTCTAAATCTAGGGGTCCTCGCCAACCAGCCTGCTCCCCAGCAGGCAGTCACCCCTCTCCCCAAATTGAAAACCCAAGACTTCATGCAAGGGCAGGGCAACGTGGGCCTCTAAATCTAGGGGGCCTCTCCAGCCTATCTGCTCCCCAGTGCTGCAGTTTCCCCTCTCCCAAAATTGCAAACCCAAGACTTCATGCAAGGCCATGCAAGGACAAATCAGGCCCAGCAACTATGAGACTCAGGGCTAGCCAGTGGGGCCCAATTTGAAGCATTGGGGCCCAACTTTTTTTTTGTAGGGCCCCAGTTCACAGCCAAAGTCTACAAAATCTTAGAGATATAAATAAAATCTATCTAGATTGCCCTGGTGCGCGGGGCCCCTTAGGAGCAGCCTGTAGGGCCCAATTGGCCAAATTGCTCCAATTGCCTTAAGGCCAGCCCTGATGAGACTGTGCAGGGGTTGGACTGACAAGCCCTGCCCCTTCTAGGTCCCTGGTGTCACTATTCAGAGTACAGACTCAAGGACTTGTTATGGAAATAAAGGGAAGCACTTATTGGAAATCAGTTTTGTCACCTCTCTCATCCCCCCCCAAACCCCAGGACAATGAGCCCAGCCACCTTTTATTCACAGTCGCATAAGCACTACACTACAGCATGGCCATAAACCTGTACGTATACACCCAATATGGACCAATGGAGATTTATGTTACTGCTTTATGAATGAACAGTGTTTACGTGCCGTACGTCCAGAACTTCTCAGACAAAGCTCAACAACTTTTGTGTCTGGATTTTCACTTTTTGAAATATGGCAACCCTCGCCCATGAATGAATCTGCCTGTCCTTTTCTCTCTCTGCTGATCTTGAGCAGCCGAAGTTCATGCACTGAAACAGAAGAGAACTTCCACTTCTGCTTTGCTGCTACAGCCATATTAATGCCGGCCATTTGAAAGCACTACCCTAGAAGCACCCAGAAGCACCATGAAACAATGTTAGTCCTGGTTCTTTCTGCCTTCCACGCTGAAACAAATTCTCTCTTTCTGTGTCTCTCTCCCTCCCTCCTTTGTTTTCCAGAGCCTCTGAAGAGAGTCGCTAGGCTTGTGCTTCAGAAGTGCTCAAATAAACAGACATATGGGCTGCACCTGGCCAGTGCTTGCGGTGCCCTTGGAGTCCTGCATGCTCTTGCTGGGGCTCGCAGAAGCCCGGGGAAACCAAGCTCTGTTTATATATTCCCAAAGGCTGTATAAACAGTGAGCTCTCCTCCTTTCCAGCAGTTCGAGGCTGAATATATACACAGGCAGGTACATGGGCTGGGCCATTCCTCCCTTTATTTTGGAGGAGCGTTAGATTGCGTTAGATTGTCATGGCTGCTGCCACCTCCTTCACTACTTTTCAAACTGCCAGTCCGATTGGCAAGAGATCTTCTCATATGTGCTTTGGGTTAGGGCAGCTTTCTTAAACTTGGGTCTCCAGATGTTGTTGGACTACAACTCCCATCATCCCTGACTGCTGGTCCTGCTAGCTAGGGATGATGGGAACTGTAGTCCAATGGGGACTGAAGTTTGGGAAAAGGCTGGCTTAGGAGAATATGGCTTAGGGCGTACACACATGGACCTTTCCAGGCACAGGTCTGAGCCTAAAAGCTGTGTATCCATGAGATTTCATTTCATTTCACTTTTATCTTGTATACTGCCTTTCACTTTTATTTTGTATACTGGCTTACAGCGGCTTACAGCAACATAAGACAAAGAACACACACCTTAAATTAATCTGATCCCATATCAAAAGTCACAATAAAACGTAACTTTGAAATGGGTAGGCTTATAGCAAATAAAGTAACAACCAATAATGTATTGGAATATAACAGCACACCATGAAACTGACTCTCACAATATCAGCAAATAATAATCAGAAGTTCATCCTTAACAACTGCAATAAATAATTACTAAGCTGTGATCAATAAAAATAACTGCAAGTAGTCACAATGCGTAAAATACCACAATACATACCAAACCATGTAAGAGGGTCAAACTGAGAAACATAAGGCACACAACTTATAAAACTATTCTTTTAAAAAATCACTGAACTGCATGAAAACCCACTCTTTAGTGCTCAATCAGAACAAACATCCATTCAGGTCTTCTGTGGATTGTCATTTGCTCCAACTGAGCTTTAGAAAGTGGGTTTTCATGGGGGAAATTCCAGGCCACGAAAAGGGTGATTGGACATGGAGCTTTAAAGCATAGACTGTACCTGGAAAGAGTAGAAGAAATGTAAGTGTGGATAAGCCTTTAGTTTCTCTTTTTTCCCACCCAGTGCGGTGTAGTGGTTAAGAGCGGTAGACTCATAATCTGGTGAACCGGGTTCGCGTCTCTGCTCCTCCACCTGCTGGGTGACCTTGGGCTATTCACACTTCTCTGAAGTCTCTCAGCCTCACTCACCTCACAGAGTGTTTGTTGTGGGGGAGGAAGGGAAAGGAGAATGTTAGCCGCTTTGAGACTCCTTAAAGGGAGTGAAAGGCGGGATATCAAATCCAAACTCTTCTTCTTCATCATCATCATCATCTTCTTCTTCTTCTTCTTAAGTTTGGTTCTCTACATTTCCACATACGTTTGCTCTTTTTTTTTTTGGTGGGGGAAAGTCCTCATGAAAACTCATTAGCATTTTGGTGCAAATTTCTCTGAATATATACATTTTTGAAAAGCAATTTTCCCTAATATAATGCCTTTCTGTATGCTACTGTCACTAATAAATCTGTTCATTTGCACATTTCACCACAGCATATGCATTTTTGTACCCATTACTTGGCTAGGAAAGTGCATTGCAAAATTCAAAGAATTGTGGATTTCAAAGGATGGCTTTGTTGGAGTTCACGTATTGTTTAGTAAAATGGGAATTCAGTAAGTTCACCTTTAAATGTGAACCAGATCAAGTTTCTCCGCCATCCTGTGTTTTCCGACTGTTGTCCTTCTATGCTTAGAGCTATGCTTCTAATCTCTCAACTAAAAACACAGACCCAGTGTAGTTGAGTGGCAAGAGTGTCAGACCTGAACCTGCCCATCCAGGCTTCAAATCCCCACGTGGTCAGGAAGCTCCCTGGCATAGCTGTCAACTTTTCCCTTTTCTTGCGAGGTATCCTATTCGGAATAAGGGAATTTCCCTTTAAAAAGGGAAATGTTGACAGCTTGGGCCTGCAAGGGTTACCTTGGGCCAGTCACTGACTCTCAGTCCAACCCACTGCACAGGGTTCTTGTGAGGATAATGTTAAGAAAACAAACTTGCACTGGCAATTAAGATAATATCCTTCTGTAATAGCTGGCCTCTGATTTTAGAATTGTATACGGTTTTATGTACAATTATTGTAAACCGCTCTGATTTTTTTAAAAAAATGAAAAGTGGCATATAAATATTTCTATAAACTAATAAATAAAGTGGAGATGGGCAGAGAACACCAATGTATGCCAAACCTGAGCAGAGCTGTAAGTGCAATAAGGAGTAAAAGGATCATAAGTCTTCAGCACAAACCGCAACTCTGATGAGAATGATGAACAGATGGCTTTATCTTGCATCGTCGTTTTCCTTTCGGCCAAGTTCATGCTGAAAATCCTTCCTAAGGACCCCATCCTTTTTATCTGCAATTGCTTAATAGGATGGTTTTATGAACTCTGCTGGAGAAAGGCCAATCTAGTCTAGGGAGATGTTCGCGACCTCTTTGACGGAGCCTTCGCTTCTCAGAGGATGTTATGTTTCCAGCGGCCATTTTGCTCCATTCGTCTCAACGTTCTGCTGCTCATGCTGTGAGCTCTTCAGGAAAAAACCAACAACCAGGTCTTTGTGTCTCCTCTACCTGTACCCTTTGCCTGTGAGCAGCTTTGCAAAAAAAGAGCAAAGGTGAGGGAAGGCAATTTACAGACTCTCCTATACGTTTGCAATACAAAAATCTATCTAATTTTATTAAGGTTAATTTGACCCTGCAATTGACACAAGACTCCGACCAACGAAGGAGACACATTTATGGGGATCATTCTTTTCAGATGCATGCAGAAATCCTATTGTACAGCTGAAGTCCCGTGGTGCTTTTGAGAAACACAATACACGTACGCAGGTGGGCTTCTGACATTTTCCGTTGTTTTGCTCAGTATGTACCAATAGGTGGCAGTGTTTTCCCTACTGTTTAAAGCCTTGCTTTTTGGAGAGAAACTTTCTAGCATACGTGCAGCAGATGCTACTGTGTGACCATTGAAGGCCCTGTTTGACCCTTTGACATTTTTGGTCACCGTGACTCATAAAGCTGTGATCTATAAAGCTTTGCTTCAGGTGTTACAATGAAGAAGCAAACACACAGTCAATTCCACCTTTGACTGCTGCAGGTGCTGATTGTAATATTCGCTGGCAAAACTTACACAAAAACCTTGTTTCCAAAATGGAAGGTTTTCCACTATTATATTTTTCTGTGGGAAATCTTCCAGTTTTGGAAATGTGTTGTATCATAAAACCCCTCAGCAGCACAAGGAATGAACACAACACAAATCAGATCGGGCTACTGGAACAGATAAAAAGCTACTCAAATCTAAAATATTTTGCCCCAACGAGACATGTACATTTATGTGCACAGCTCTTTAGTATGTTAATAGTTTTCTGCCTTTTCTTCTTGAAATCGAAATAACATAATGGAAGTATATGCTACTGAGACTGAAAATATTTGCTCATATTGTAATGAAAATAATTCAGCTACAAATTTAAATGTAATATTTAAAGTGCACTTTATTGGGTTTTGAATAAACATACAGAAACCTTTTATTGGTAAGATAAATTAAGGATATTTACAATTTTATAACATGCAGAGAATAACATGTGCTGAAAAACCAGAGAAAGGAGCTGAGGGAAGTCCGGTGTGTGTGTGTTCCTTTTTGGGGAGGGGGAGGGAAAAATGGGGGGGAGGGAATGAGGAAGATGTGTTTTTGATAAATTGTTATGTTGAAACTTCTAATTAAAAATATTCAATAAATAAAAATAAATAAAGTGCACTTTATTGAATTCTTCTCTCCCCACTCAAAGATCTTAGATTGTTACTTTTGGCTGTTAGAAAACCAAAATGTTTTAGATGATCTTGAGATAATTTTTAAAAAGTGCTTTTTTTAATGTAAGAAAAGCAAACATACCCAATCAGATCCACATCAACAATGTTGTCCTATTATTGCACACGATCCTCCTTGTGCAGGTAGCACATAATCCAAGGCTGCTCAGTTTTATAGCTGAGTTATGGAGGAATGTGACAAAATACACACAGACCTTGATGTTAAAATGTGTGCATGTTGTATCAGGGTATGCATGCAAAAACCTAAGTGAGGGGGGAAAGGCACCTGAGATGTATCCTCACACTTGGAATCACTCATAAATCGGTAAGGTAAAGGTAAAGGTAAAGGACCCCTGGATGGTTAAGTCCAGTCAAAGGCGACTATGGGGTTGTGGTGCTCATCTCACTTTCAAACCAAGGGAGCCAGTGTTTGTCCACAGACAGCTTTCTGGGTCATGTGGCCAACATGACTAAACAGCTTCTGGTGCAACGGGACACCGTGATGGAAGCCAGAGTGCATGGAAACACCGTTTACCTTCCCACCACAGCGGTGCCTATTTATCTGCTCACACTGGTGTGCTTTTGAACTGCTAGGTTGGCAGGAGCTGGGGCAGAACAACGGGAGCTCACCCTGTCGCAGGGATTCGAACCGCCGACCTGATTGGCAGGCCCAAGAGGCTCAGTGGTTTAGACCACAGTGCCACCCGCGTCCCCACTCATAAATAAGCATGCACTAAACAACTTCATGTTTTCCCCTCTTAGTTCCACAGCAAATGAAACATGGCCTCATTTTGCAATTCTTGCATGTGAACTTTTCCTGCAAGAATGTCATGCCAGCTGATTTTCAAGCTGTCATTCCTCAAGAACCACAGCCACACAGGAAGCCTCTCTTTCGACATCTTCATAGGGCTTTCGGAAGTGTGCGGCTATTTGGATCACCACTGGATGACACTGTTGCTCTGTAGAGCAAGACCAAGGGGCTCGCTTTGCTAATGAAACTTGGGGAAAGAACAGCAAAAAGCAAAAAGGGGAAGAAGATGTGAGAGGTTTTTCTTCCAAATGCTTAGTAGATTGTCTGTCTTGCGCTCTCCAGTTATTCTTTCCAGTTGCATCCGAAGGCATCTTTGCTAGTTAAAAGCTGTTTTCTTTTTGTATGGCTCTTGGGTCTGCCTTCAGATATGGCTGGGATTCTAGTGACCGGGTTTTCCAGAACAAGAGCAATGAAGGAGGAGGGGAGGAGGGGAAAAGAAAAAAAGCCCAACCATATATAGTAACTTCATATGTCGCACAGGGCGGCTTTCCTTACAACATCACTTAGAAGATTAAAAATAAATTGAAGCATATGTCACTTCAAAGAGGGCAGAAAAAGGACATCTGCATGATTTGGGTGCATTAATAAGAAAGATCTGCTGTGCCTTGATTTGAACTGCATGGGCAAAGATGAGATTGGTGAGTTTGTGAACGGAGTGTTTTTTAAAAGATTTCTTTCTTTCTTTTTAACAAAAAGGAGTCTCAGGCCGGGTTGGATGAAGTAGGAGGGAGGGGAGAGCTGACTTGGACTTCTGACATATTGTTGGTAAATTGAGCTTTCACCCTTTTAACTTGAAGAGTTTACAATGGGGGGGGGGAATAAAAGCAATTGAGCTCCAAATATCTAAGGCTGCATTTCAGTGGTGTAAGCAAGAACAGCTCCTCAGCCTCAGGCAAGCTTTATCAACCATGACCATCTGGGCTGCTACCTTTGGCTCAGCGAGATTATGGAGGTAGCGGCCTATAGACTCTGAAATGAAATGAACCATCTATTTCTCTTTCTTTCTTTCTTTCTTTCTTTCTTTCTTTCTTTCTTTCTTTCTTTCTTTCTTTCTTTCTTTCTTTCTTTCTTTCTTTCCTCCCTTCCTTCTCCTCAGGCTTTGCCTCAAAAACCACTCCTTTCCTTTTCATCTCACATCAAACACAATGGCATCTCCGTCATCATATCAAAATGCACCCTTAAGACAAAAAATAAAAAAGGGGCAGGATTTTGAAAGAAGAACATTTACAATACTCCACTGACACTGTACAACTTTGCACTAGTCCAGCCTCACTTGCTATCTCTGGCTGAGAGCCAAAGAAGTACTTTAGGGGCACCCAGGGGGACGGGGCATTCCCAGTGACTCTCCTGCCTGCCCTCCCTTCACTTTGAACGGCAGGACTTCATGCTATTACATAAGATTTAAAAGCTTCATTTTAAAAGCCCCCTCAGTTTCAAAAGTGATTTTCTCTATTGGACGAGGGGGCTGTTGTTTTTCGAACATCAAGCTCAGGAGTCGCATTGTGCATGTGGTTCATTAAATCCTGACCAATATCTACGCACACAAATACGCACACACATACAAAAATAATATACCAGAAGTCAGTGTTTTTTTCCTTGGGGACGCAGGGGTACGCATACCCCTAAACAATGTAACGGGAGAAGAAACTTTTTTTTTAAAAAAAAATAGTTTCTTTTCTAGAACGGTGAATTGTCACTTCCGTTGCTACCCCTGATGGAGGCCTCATTTCCTCTCACGCTGTTTCCTGAGTCTCAGACAGAAGCGAGCGTTTAATGTGTGAAGTAGGAGTTGGAATCTAGCACGGTGATTGGTCAGTTTCGTTGTTATTTAAATATATTTATTTTTCCTGATTTGAACTATAAAATGGTGATTTCTTGAGTCAAAATGAGAGTACACCTAAACATTATTTTTTTTAGGGAAAAAAGCACTGCCAGAAGTACAGACAGACATTATTGTTAATATTTATTTATATACGTGTTTTAGGCAAAATGCATATAAAATGTACATTTTAGCAGGAAATGGGCACATAAATGCTTCTTTAGGGGGGAAAGCATACATTTGAAATTGATTTTTTGTTTGCTGACTTCTTTAAAATTGATTTTTTTGCAGCTTCATGATTGAACACTGAAGAAACTGGCATGGATTTAGGATTGAAAGATGGGCAGTGTATAAATAAATAATAATAATAATAATAATTATTATTATTATTATTATTATTATTAAACACATGCAAAATGGATATTGATCAGAAATAGGTTGACCTGTCTATTTCTGAAAAGGGGCTTTTCATGTTGCTATTCAGCTGATAGGCCCCAAATGAACATTCAGCCTTCGATCTTTCAAGATAGTGATTTACCTTGCAAGGTTGCTAGATGGTGCTAAAGACTGCTGAATATTTTACTTGTTTGCTTATTTATTTGGAAGGATACTATGCTTGTCTGTGGTTAAAATGAGCTGATGTTATTTACACCTTTATTTCAGTTACTTATTTATTAAATTTCTAAGCTGCTCTTCAAGGATGACGGGGTGGTTTACAATAGAAAAACGCAAAAATACATAACTAGGCAACAAACAAAAACAATGCTCCCCACAGTTTAAGGTTGTTCAATAGCCAAAGGCCTGGGAGAAAAGAAAAGTTTTTGCCTGGTACCTAAAGATATGCAATGAAGGTGCCAGGCGAGCCTCCCTGGGGAGAGCATTCCACAAACACGGAGCTACTGCCGAAAAGGCCTGTTCTTGGGTTGCCACCCTCTGGACCTCTTGTGGAAGAAGCACACAGAGAAGGGCCTCAGATGATGATCACAGGGTCCAGGTAGGTTCATATGTGGAGAGGCAGTCTTTGAGGTATTGTGGTCCTGAGCTCTTTAAGGCTTTATAGGTCAAAACCAGCACTTTGAATTCGGCCCAGAAACTAGTTGGCAGCCAGTGTGGTCAGGTCAGAATTGGCATTATATGATCAAAACATCTTGCCCCAGTGAGCAATCTGGCTGCTGAATTCTGTGCCTGGTGAAGTTCCGGAACCATCTTCAGAGGCAGCCCCATGTATCACGCATTGCAATAATCTAACCTACATGGTGCTGTTCAGAACTCCTGATACTACAAAATTTACAAGGTTGCATCATGGATCATGGAACTACATTGCTGGATGGCTTTAGCAATGGAGAGTCATGGAAGATTTGCATCTCACAGCTTCCTTGGGTTTGGTTAAGAGGAGAGCTGTACCTGGTTTCAGCAACACATTCTTCTGAGAGAGCCCTTTAGAGGAACATCTCTACTAGTGTTAGTAGATGGATAGATGAAACAATTGCATTAGTCCCTGCTAATTTACCTTGCTTCAAACCAATTACTGGGTGGGATCCAGACTATGTCAACAGGTCTTTGCTGACATTGAAATCAATGGAATTTAGTAATAATGAATTTATTCCAAGGCTTTGCCCCTGTATGTCCCTCATTGCAGCTCAAGGAATCTCAGCTAGGAGAACCTAAATCAGTGTAACCTACGCTGGTATAACACCCCCCAAATTCTGTGGGTGAGGGGGCCGGACAGGTCAATGAGAGACTTAAACCTTCTTTCAGCTTGGTCATATGAGCTGGCAACCCAGTGGAACTTATCCAGCAAAAAGAATGGTTTTAGTCAAATCCAGGCTTCCTCAACCTCAACCCTCCAGATGTTTTGAGACTACAATTCCCATCATCCCTGACCACTGGTCCTGCTAGCTAGGGATCATGGGAGTTGTAGGCCAAAACATCTGGAGGGCTGAAGTTGAGGAAGCCTGGTCAAATCCCTCCTTAACAGAGTTTGGAATAGGGGTAACTATAGTTGGGATTGCTCTGTTGGTCTAGATCCAACTCAACAATGGATTCTTGCCCAATACAACTCGCAGATCTGAATGACAAATAGAAAAGCCAGTGATATGACCCATCCTACAGAGTCACCCATACTATGAGCCAGTATTAAAATTCCCATAATCCACATGGGCTCCTCTACCAATGTACCATATAGGATTAAGATGGCTCAATAGATAGGTAGGTGATGCTTGTATCATATGGGATATTGCCAAATATTTTTCAACATAGACAATTGCTAGCTGCTTTCAGCTGCTGCCTCTGGGTCTCTTTGGCATTCCTCCAGCATACACAATTGCCAGAGTATATGGCTTTGTTGCAGTGTGCAAGCTTCATTGCTGCTAATGCTACTCGTGATGGTTGGCTTTCAGTGGTGAAGCTAATTGCTTAGAAAGTGACAGCGCTGATTTGTTTTTCTTTTGCTGGACAGTTCGTTGCTGACAGGAGCTCACTGTGATGCGCTGTCATCTCAGCTATGACAGTCCTACCATGTTAACTGCTAGTCACCCTTGTGAAATTAAACCTTTAGCGAAGGAAACAAAAGGGAGGGGGTATACTCCTCTGAGCATCCATTGACAGAATCTTAAATTTATGCACAGTAAATAGGGAGTTGTGCTCGAAGATTTATGGAGAGAATTGAATGGCAAAATTGGCATAATTGCGAGCAATTCAAAAATATCACAAGGCAAAATCCACACGTATCTTTATGCTACAAATGCTTTGCACTTGGATCCAGTGTAGAGACCCACTGGACTCTCTTATTTTGATGTTTGTGTCCTGGTTTATACAGTGGTACCCCGCAAGACGAACGCCTCGCGAGACGAAAAACTCGCAAAACGAAAGGTTTTTTCGTTTTCGAGTTGCCTCGCAAGACGAATTTCCCTATGGGCTTGCTTCGCAAAACGAAGCTTGCCCCGGGGACAGCGGGTCTTCTCTTTTGAAGCAAGGGGCGGCGGGGAGAAGCGATCTTCTCCCCGCAGCCCCAGGTCCGGGGACAGCGGGAAGCGCTTCCCGCTGCCCCCGGACCTCTTTTGAAGCAAGGGGCTGCGGGGAGATCGCTTCTCCCTGCAGGCCCTTGCTTCAAAAGAGGTCCGGGGGCAGCGCGAAGCACAGCGCTTCTTCCCCGCTGCCCCCGGACCTCTTTTGAAGCAAGGGTTTGCGGGGAGATCGCTTCTCCCGGGGCTCCGAAGCGGGGCGGGGGGGGCGGGAACACCTTCCCCCACCGCCCCGCTTCGGAACGCTGCTCCGAAGCGGGGCGGGGGGGGTGGGAACACCTTCCCCCACCGCCCCACTTCGGAACGGTGCTCCGAATCGGGGCGGGGGGGTGGGAACACCTTCCCCCACCGCCCCGCTTCGGAACGGTGCTCCGAATCGGGGCGGGGGGGTTGGGAACACCTTCCCCCACCGCCCCGCTTCGGAACGGTGCTCCGAAGCGGGGCGGGGGTGGGGTGGGAACACCTTCCCCCACCGCCCCGCTTCGGAACGGTGCTCCGAAGCGGGGCGGGGGGGGGTGGGAACACCTTCCCCCACCGCCCCGCTTCGGAACGGTGCTCCGAAGTGGGGTGGGGGGGTGGGAACACCTTGCCCCGCTTCGGAACGGTGCTCCGAAGCGGGGCGGGGGGGGCGGGAACACCTTCTGAAGGCTGGCAGGGGGCAAAAGTCTTTGCCCCCCCTGCCTGCCTTCCCAGGGGCTTTTACATCGCCCCGGACAGCGGAGAAGTCCTCCGCTGTCCCGGGGCGATTTTAAAATGCCGCCCGCCAGCATTTTAAGATTGCCCGGACAGCGGAGAAGTCCTCCACTGTCCCGGGGTTTTTTAAAATGCTGGGGGTGGGAAGAAAAGCCTTATCCCCCCCCCCAGCCTTCAGAGGAGGTCCGGGGACAGACTGTCCCCGGACCTGGTCTGAAGGCGGTTTCCCTAGGAACGCATTAATTGATTTTCAATGCATTCCTATGGGAAACCATGCATCGCAAGACGAAAAACTTGCAAGACGAAGAGACTTGCGGAACGAATTAATTTCGTCTTGCGAGGCACCACTGTATATTACTGAACCACGTAATACCCTAATCCATTAAAAGATGAGGTGGTGGCTCCTGTGAAGAAGAGGAGGAGGAGGAGGAGGAGAAGAATTTGGACTTGATATCCCGCCTTTCACTCTGCTTAAGGAGTCTCAAAGCAGCTAACATTCTCCTTTCCCTTCCTCCCCCACAACAAACATTCTGTGAGGTGAGTGGGGCTGAGAGACTTCAAAGAAGTGTGACTAGCTCAAGGTCACCCAGCAGTTGCATGTGGGGGAAGTGAACCCGGTTCACCAGATTACGAGTCCACCACTCTTTTTTTAAATATACATTTTTATTAGTTTTTACATATATTTTCCAAACAGAACATATCATCTCATCTCATCTTATGCAACATTTTGGCTATTTTAGCCTGAGACTTCCATCAACCATGTCTAATGGTTTTCAGACCTCATCTCATTTGTTATCCTAACTATTACTTTTAATAACCCACAACTTAAAATCCATTCTCATAATTCTTTTCTGCAATATTTCATATAGTTCTCCTTACAAAACTTCTTGTAGTCCTACAAGCGTAGTCAGTTGGTTACAATTGTCTTTCAGATAACTTGTATATTTACTCCAATCTTTCAAGAATATCTGGTCCCGCTGATTTCAAATTCTCCCTGTCGTCTTATCCAATTCTGCGTAGTCCATCAATTTCATCTGCTATTCCTCTTTTGTCGGTAGTTCTTCCTGCTTCCATTTCTGTGCCAATAACGCTCTTGCTGCAGTTGTCACATAGAAAAACAGTTTTTTATCTTGTCTTTAATATCCGTGCCTACAATACCAAGAAAAAATGCTTCTGGGTTTTTTAAAAAAATAAATGTATATTTCAACATCTTTTTCATCCCATTATAAATCATTTCCCAGAAGCCTTTCACTTTCTTACATTCACGAGTCCACCACTCTTAACCACTACACCATGCTGCGAGAAGGAGGTGCTTCAATCATGGTCTTCAAAGAACACTTGAGTTAGGTGTCCAACATTGGCACTCAGTTGCCAGGAGGCCCTGGCTGTTCATATCCTTTTACCTCCCACGATAATAAGGCCCTCATGTGAGGAGGCATCTGAGCAGAGTGGAGATCATCTCTTCTTCAAGGTTTGTGGAGGAAGAGACTGGAAGCCACCACACAATGCCTTCTGGAGGGGCTAGGACTGTGTGAAGCAGAGATGGGGAATCAATGTCCCTCCCAGACCACTGGCCTGTTGGTTCAAGCTGATGAGAGTTGGGAGTCTAGTCACATCATGTTCTCAATCCCTAGTGTAATGTTAAGTCAAAGGTTAGGGTTAGGAATACTATGTTTGAAGTAAGTCAATATTCCCTGCTTATCTCTAACTCCACAAGAACCACTTATGCATTAATCTTAACTTTGCTCCATCCATCCTTCTGTCGCTTGCCTTTCTCTTTCTTTCTCAGTCTTTTTATCCCTGAATTGTCTGTCTGTCTGAAAGACTGAGCTCACTGCAGCTCAGGGTGCAATCTACCAGCTGAAAACTACTCAGTACAGACCAGTGTTTTTCACTGTGTTTGATTCATGTTTAGGTCAGAGAAGTCGAAGGGGACTGAGATTTTCAAAGCATTTTATATCATTTCCTAGCATTCCTCACCGATTAGATTAAAGAGCAGAGAGGCTTTAGACCAAAATGTATTGTTTGTCCTTAAGTAACAGATGCTAAGGACAGCAGGTTTTCCTACTGTGTCCTGCTAATGACCTCAGCCCTGACCTTGAATTCAGCCAATGAATGGAAGAGGCATTTAACCCAAGTCTATTCTTGGTCACATTCCACATGCCAGTTACTGAAAGTATTAGAGTCTAAACTCCTGGGAACTGAGACATCCTTACATTCTTCATATTTGACACCTTGGATGAAAAACCACAACCCTGAAATATAAAGGTCAACATCTAATCCTTGCATTGCCTGCTTGCTTTATTTTGTCTGATTAATAACAAAGGGGAAATGCAGCCTGCATTAGCTGGAAAGAAATGCGCAGTCACTAATGTACAGCATTCCATTTCCTTCACTGTTGCATTCTGCTTACTGGCACCTAAAGGATATTTTCGTGAAATTATGAGGCTGCATTTCACAGACACGAAAGCAGGTCAGTTTCAGCTGCACCAAGACTTAATCTCTAGCTGGAATTATTATCGCATTGAGAGAGGTGGGCAGGTTTCCTTATCTATAATGTGTTTACTACAGGGGTTCTCAGCTGTTTTGGGTCCTGGGATTGGGAACACAAAAACAGGTCACACAACAGCCAGGACACCTTAATGGCAAAGAGGTCTACATAGTTCCTAAATGAGGCTCCTGCCTGGAAGTGTAAACCAAAAGCCACAGTTTAGTTTTTAGGTATAAAATTGTGATTTCCGTACGGCAGAAAGATTCGTTCTTGCAATGTGAACATTTCACAACGTCAGGGCACAGGAGCCTCCCGAAAGATGATCGTTCTCTGCACTTCGCACAAAAGCCTCACTTGCTCCCTCTTATCGCAGCATCTGTTTCATGTTTGGAAGAGGAGTGGGGGGGGGGGCGGGCTAGCAGGAAGCCTGCAAAGTGAAACAGCAAACACTTGCTGATTCACTGGGCAGTAAAGGGATGGAAGGTGGAGGAAAGGCTTGTTCATTTCATTTCCTCATGCAGGGAGCACTGATTCTGCAAATTTGGGTTTTGGTGGGTCATGCCGATGGATTGAAAACAGGAAAAGTCACTAAGGTTCAATGGCTGATGCCTCAAGTTGCATTTTTATTCAGGAAAGTTGAGAGGAGCAACAGCAGTTCAGAAGAGTGAAAACTATGATGATGATAAAGATGACAAAGATGATGATGATAATGGTTTTTTAATGGCTTACACAAAAAAGACCTAAAATAATAGCTTCTACTCCTTTCAGAATGACACTTAAAAATTTCCAGGTGGATCATGACCTTTGAATACAGGACCCCACAGGTAGTGGCTCCGCTCAGGCTTATTTGAAAGCAACGCCTATGAGGGCTATGGGAAGGGTAGTTTGTTAAGGGTGCTGGGAACTAGCTCAGTGAAGGGCTGCCAACTCTAAGCATTGTTAATGGACTACATTTCCCAAGATAACTGTTAAAGTGGCATCATAGAGTGCTTTCAGTGATAGAGACTGTGGATGTAACCTGGAACAAATTGGAGTCTACAGAGCTGAATGACACCATGTTTGGTGAAGACTGCCTAGAAGCATAGGGCTTGGATTGCTGGCTAACTTGATTGTGCCAGGAAAACGTTAAAAGAGGGGGCAGGCAGCACCAGAAAGCGAAAATGCAAGGTGGGGCAGTGGAAACCCTCACATCCTCCCCAAATGATTTTTTTTTCCAATAGCAGGATCTGTGATAATGTCTCCCTCATCCTTTTTATTTCATTTTGTGAGGGTTTCCCCCCCCCCCCATTCAAGGAAAGGATATCTCTCTGGTTCAAATTAGCTAGAGCTTACCCCCTGCCCCCAGGAAGAGTTTGTGCATATCAGGGGTAGCAAACCTCATGCCCTTCAGGTGTTATGAACTTCAGCTCCCATCATCCCTGGCCATTGGCCATGCTTGCTGGGGCTGATGGGAATTGTAGTCCAAAACATTTGGAGGGCACCCCTTGGCTAGCCCTGGTGTATGCCATCTTGCTTAGCTTGCTTGAGCCAGAGCCTGCCGCTGTTGTTAATATTTTTGTTTATGAATGGCTCCCTGTGCTCTCAGCCCTTCGTGGCTGTTTGATTCAATGACTCTTATCCAGGCCTAGAAATTCTGCCATTTTAAATTCCTCCCCTATGAAACATGCAGAAATCAAGACTCTAGAACTCCCCACATGCTCATCACTTCAGACTCCCTTGCCTGAGAGGCCCCTTGAGATTAATGCTAATAATCATAGTTCCATTCAGCAGGGAAAGTATAAATCACATCACCCATTGCAGATGTGTTGTACATGCATCGCCCTTGTCATTTTTATCACTTACAATCTGACAAAAAGAGATAAATTTTTGGAGGCATACATTTCTTTCTTCAAAGGTATAAATTCCAATTTTGGACAAGCATACACTCCAGGGGAGATTAATTTACTCCTGCCATAGACCTCACAGGTCGTCTGCCTAGGGAGCAACCCTGAAGAATTATAATGCAGCCCCTCTCTCACTGAAACTGCCGTCTCCACTTACCTTTCCAAACCTTCTTATATATCACATCCTCTTCCGCCACGAACAAGCCAATGGGAAGTTCCAGAGAATACACTGCAGCCTTCTTGTCCAGTGAAAGCAGATGATTCCAAATTCCCCCAGACATCACCCATAGAAAAAGATTCCATGGGTAGGAAAGCAGCTGTGTCTGTGCATTTGATTGTGGGGTGTATTTGGACCCAGAAATGCCTTAGAAAAAGGGTTTCATGTGTTAGATAGGTCTGTTGACAACTTTTAGCTGCAAGCCAAGCTCAATACATTTTGCTACCTGAGGCAAAGGGCATAATGGCACACGCTCATAATCCTTGTATAGAAGCTTACCAGTATTGGCAATTGAATCCTAGGTCAAGGCTGGCAATGGGACAACGTCCTCCACACAGGCTAGGTTTTAAAGCATTTAAACTAGGCACAAGGTGGACTATGCAACACACACAGTTCTGTCCTCCATCCCATCAGATGTTTTGGGACTACAACTCCCATCATTGCTAGCTAACAGGACCAGTGGTCAGGGATGATGGGAATTGTAGTCCCAAAAACATCTGGAGGGTCGAGTGTGCCTCTGCCTGCTCTATTCAGTCCAATCCCTCCTTCCCAGCCCTTTGTAAAAGGGATTTGGAGGGCAGCCTAATTCAAACCAATAGAAATTGTGTTGCAGGCTGGGTTGGTTATGTTATGCTGGATTACTCATTATTTCAGTGTTGGCTTTTAAAGCAGTGCTTTGCAGATGTTTTCATTTGTTTTAACGGTGCGATGGTGACAGCACTGTTTGTCGAATGTTTTGTATTCCGAGGAGAAATGAAGACTAATGATGTGATGTGTCTTTACTCTACTGCATCTCCTTTGTTTGGCATACATGCCGTTTTCTGCCAGGTATTGATGACCAAGATAGCCCCATGGAAGCCATTCACAATTGATAACATGCCCATGATCCACTCAGGCACAATATCTCCTTTCAATAGAACGTCCCAGGAATCTAAGTTCACTATTTCTAAACTGATCGATGCTTCCTCTTCAGGTTGTTTATAAGATCACAAATTATTACAAAGCTGTGCCAGTAAACTGCAAAGAAAGCAATATGAAGAGGTGGGAGTTCACGTTGCCTAAAAGAGCACATGGGAAGATTCTCTGTTCTAGATATCGATGCAAACTGCTGGGGCCACATCCAACATCTCCTTCCTCTTTGAAAGGCAGTACATTCAGTGCAATATTTTCGAGGATTTCAATGAAGAAGCAAGAGATAGATCAAGATGAAAGGACTGCTGGATAAAGGCACCCTGCCATTTTTATTGCAATCCTTTTTCTCTTGGTAAACTTTTTTTTCCCTGCCACAGGCTGTTATGTGAATGTATTTACAGTCTGCTTGCATTTAGCTCCCTTCATTTGTGCCCATTTGTGACAGATTTATATAGTTCTGGTTTCTCCTTGTCTACTTTATCATTTACACTTCTGTACATGAATGCTGTGATTAGAGAACAGCTTCTGACAGTGGGCTGCGATATGCTATGCTATTATGTGCCGGCATTTTACTTATTTCTTTGAAAGGGTTTCCTCTTCTTCTTCTTCTTCTTCTTCTTCTTCTTCTTCTTCTTCTTCTTCTTCTTCTTCTTCTTCTTCTTCTTCTTCTTCTAGCTTAAGAGGCCTTGTTTTTTGTTGTGGTGGTTAAAAGAATTTTGTTGTTGTCCTGTACTAAAACAGAAAGGGTGCAAAATGGAGAAACACACCAAATTAAAAACAAATGTGAAAAACCCCAGTCTCGCAGCATGTGCCATTGTTCTCAGAAGAATAATTTAACACTGATCACTGCCATAGAATCAGTGGAACACACAACTGCTGCTGGTAAATCATTTTTCATTTCCGAAACAGGCAATTAGCTTCTGAAATACCAAAGATTACATTTTTTAAAACTAATTCTCAGATTTACCTTAATAATGGAATGCTGTTTTCTATAAGGCATTTTTAGCGAGTGGTTTATAGTAGATGCTACGCTTAGGTGTATTATATTGTCTGTATTCATAAAGCGGTACAGTGGTACCTTGGTTCTTGAACTTAATCCGTTCTGGAAGTCCATTCGACTTCCGAAACGTTCGCAAACCAAGGTGCAGCTTCCGATTGGAACAGGTGCCCCGGAAACAATAGCCGACAGCCGCATTGGGTGTTCGGATTCCGAAAAACGTTCCAAAACTGGAACACTTCCTTCCGGGTTTTTGGTGTTTGGGAGCCAGAATGTTTGAGTACCAAGGTGCTTGAGAACCAAGGTACCACTGTATATAAGTCAGTTAGACACTTCAGTGCAGTGGCGTAGCGTGGGTTGTCAGCACCCGGGGCAAGGCAAGTAATTTGCGCCCCCTAACCCGTGGATTTGTGCCCCCTAACCCGTGGATTTGCGCCCCCTAACCCTAACCCCCAGATGTTGCGCCCGGTGCGGCCGGCCCCCCCTGCACCCCCCACGCTACGCCACTGCTTCAGTGTGAGGAAATGTAATTTTGCCCCCTTTCTGGCTCCTGTAAGATGTCTATGTGTGCTAAGAGAAGATGTTTCCAGCACTAGATTAAGCATGGTGTTGTTGTTTTTTTGTTATGGTTCTGCATTTCACTGTGTGGTGCAGAGGACTCCTTTTGCCTTTCCTGCTAAGAAGGAAATACCTGCCCCATGCATTCAGAGAAGTATCACACCACTTTAAACAGCCATGACTTTCCCCAAAGAATTATGGGAGCTGTACTTTGTTAAGCATGCTCTGAGGAGAGCCATGTGCCCCCCCCCCACTCACGGAGCTATAGTTTCCAGGGGCAAGAAAGATTGGCTGTTAAACCACTCTGAGAATCGTAGCTCTATGAGGGGGAACACGGGACTCCTGTTAACAGGTCGAGGAAGTCGAGATACCAAGAAGTGTTTCCACAATCAAATCCTTTTCCTGATCTGAGAGAGTGTCTGTGCCTGGGGCTTTTTCCTCTGAGGAGGGTGGGTCCCAGTTCTACCTTTAATTTGGAATGTTTGGTTTCGTATTTATAATTCATATATTTTATAGACATATTAATTTACCTGGCTTTGTGATCAGTGCCATGGTTCACCAGCAACAGAACAATTAAGACAACTTGATATGTCAAAATGTTCCGAATGATGACGACGATGTAAAGGGCAACAACAAAAAGAGAGGAAAGCACAGCAAAAGAAAACATTTGCAGATATATGAAAGACGTTCAAAAAACAGAATTGATCCCATCATCCTTCTGAAAGGCTTTCTAACAGTTCAAACTTCCTTGTCAGTCTGAAACAAAAACCTATAATATTAAACTCAAATGTAAAGTGCCAAAAATGTTTGACTTGTCAATGTACAAAAATGAATATTTTAACATTTCCAACAAAAACCCAGATATTTTGACATATGGAAATGAAATGTTCACTTTGGGATTGTTGATGAAATGAAACATTTCATTTCAACATGTTGATTCAAATGTCAATTCAACACTCAGTGTCTGAATTAGCATATTAATGGCGATTGTTGAGTCATATGCCACTTGAATGTTATTTTGTTTTGTGACTCAACATTTGAACCAATGCTTGGAAATGGAAGCACTCCATGCAAATAAACATGTCTTTTCTGATATATAAATGCAACACAATCACTGTCTGGCAGTTCCTCCTCCTCACCCAAAGTATTCAGCAATAAATAAAGTATTAAAACAACAGTATCCTCCATGGGAGTCATAAGAAACCCTGGAAGGAGGCATCAGGGTTATCAGGTGCGCTATATCCAACTATACACATACACCCCAAAAGCACACAACTGGGATCACTAACCCAGACTCTGACTCATGGTGCACCATGGCAAAAACGGTTTCAGGGAAGGATATTAGCAGCATGCCAGCAAGCCAGAGTTCAGAGTAATCAGATACATGGTTCATAATGAAACCAAACAGATTACCGGTAATCTGTTAATTCTAAAAAATTATATTTCATCAAAGGGACACGGGTGGCACTGTGGGTTAAACCACTCAACCTAGGACTTGCCGATCAGAAGGTCGGCGGTTCGAATCCCCACGATGGGGTGAGCTCCCGTTGCTCAGTCCCTGCTCCTGCCAACCTAGCAGTTCAAAAGCACGTCAAAGTGCAAGTAGATAAATAGTTACCGCTCCGGCGGGAAGGCAAATGGCGTTTCTGTGCACTGCTCTGGTTCGCCAGAAGTGGCTTAGTCATGCTGGCCACATGACCCAGAAGCTGTACGCTGGCTCCCTCGGCCAATAAAGCGAGATGAGCGCCACAACCCCAGAGTCGGCCACGACTGGAGCTAATGGTCAGGGGTCCCTTTACCTTTTATATTTCATCAAGGATGAGAATCATTGCTTAAATTGTAGAAGGACTCCTGCCTTGCAGGAGGGACTTCCAGCAGAATTTCAGAGCCCTTCAATGGCATCTTTGGCCTGGACAAGCTGGTTACCAGTACCAGTTCAGAGTACAGGTGAGGACTTACCTAGGAACTTCCTACACCAAGGAAGACCACTGGTCCATCTAGCTCAGTATTGTCAACACTGACTGATAGGAGCTCTCCAGGATGTTAGGCAGGGTCCTTTTCCAGTTCTAGCCAGAGATTCTGCGGATTGACCCACTGATCTGCAGCCCTCACCCAGTGATGATCCATACAAAAAATGCCCTGCTGATAGAAGAATTAGCACATCCATGGAAAGGTCTAGCTTGCATGGCAGATCTTTTCAATAGGTAGATCTCTCTCTGTAGAAGAGCCCCGCAGTGCTGTCTGAGTGGTGCAAAGGTGGAACACAACTTAGGCATGTGTTACCACCTCTGTGTTCTTCACATTGGGAGATAAGAGGGGAAGGAGCATGCATGAGCCCAAGGTAAACACAGCCAGTGTGTGCGCGCATGTGTGCTTAAGAGAGAAGAAGACAGGAAAAGAGTAGAACTGGTTGAAGACATTTTGTTACCTGAGGTGAAGAGCAATATGGTGCCTCTTCCTGTTCCATGTACAAAAGCCAACCAGTGGGCAGATCAATCTTACTTTGATGGATCAGCAGTAGCTGCGTTTGTGGTGGGGCTGAGCTGCCTTTCCAATGCAGGTGTTACTGCTCTTATCAGGCCTATGAGGGGGCTCCCACTGGTGCACGAATTTTGCCCTGACCCCATTCAGGTAAGTAAGCAGTGGGGCTGCTCAATTCCACTTCACCCCCTGTGCTACTGTTTTGACACAGTGTCCTCCAGTGAACCTGAGGGTACAGGCTTGGTTAGGGGGCACGAGGCCATCTGCACTTAGCTCTGTCCACTCCCCTATCATCAGGATCTGCCACCTGAGGCAGGCAGCTCCTTTTGCCTAATGGCTGTGCTGGCCCTGTGAGGGAAGCTGATTGTGTCTTGAGACGACAAATTGGAGCTGAGCTTGAGTTTGTAGGATTTTCCTCAGGATTCTTAAAACAGTATGAACATCAACCCAAGAAAACCATGCTGTAATAAAGGTACGGTTTTTCACTGAACAGAACACATCTCTGTGCAAATGTCTAAATTTTCTTTAACATTGTGCTATGGCAAAGTGCTGACCTTCACAACATCTCTTCCTTGCCACTAAGAGGTTATTAGGCAATAAAAATGTTTTATTGGACTGGTTATACAAATCATCCTGAGATCCTGAACCAGCTAGACCAGAACTGAGTTAAACTCTCTTTAAGCCCCAGTGAACACATATATCTGAATGGGAGTACCACAGAATTTTGCCTAGATTTTGTTCACTTAAGGAAGATGTACACTCAAATGTGTCCTCAGAGCAAAACTCAGAACAGACTTATGAAAGAAAGTTCACTGCAGACCTTCTCTAAACTTTTAACAAAGATCGGGAAGCAAATATCTAATTGAACTCTGCCTATTCCATTTTAATCCCCTTTTGGATGTTGGCCAAGACTACAGGAATGAGTGCTGATATATCATCACAAGTGCTGCTGGTCTCATGTTATGTCACTGGTCCTGATGTTACATAATCTGATCAATCCCCTAATTCATATATGGTACGCCATACACTGATAGATTCTTCCTAAAATGGGCAGTGGGTTGTATATTTCTTTTCCAGAGTTCCCAACTTTCATTGAAATGGACCAAAAACAGATTTGTTTTGTTCCTGCTTATTGCTCTGTTCCTGAACAGTTAGCCGATGATTTGACAGTAACTTCTGTCATTCTTGAATGACATTAAAAATGTATTTTGAGCAAATGTTTGTCTCATTTAAATACACATAAACACGTGAGTCATTCTTGAAATTATTTTAGCAACATTTTATAGAGTTGTAAATGCTCTTAAAATAATTGCACCAGCATTCATGCTGCTAAAATAATTTAGCCTTGGTAGAATTTCTTTCACATGTGTTTCTGTGAAATCAGAACCATTCAAGACGTTATAAATCTAATGCTTACTTGTGTTGCGATTTGCCTATTAAAACACAAAAATGCTCTAATGGTTAAGACATCATGCAATTTTTTTTTAAAAAAGTATTTATTTTAAATGAAACAAAATGGCCAGGATCCAAAGAGTCCCATGGATTATTACAAATGTTTCTTTTGGGGGCTTGACCAATTCTGTGTTCCAACTGCACTTCTTTAGGATTGCATTATTGTGGTTGCTTCAAAGGCTTCCAGCACATAGGAGTTGTTTGGTGTTCTTTTTAAGAAGCATGGGGGGGTACCACATAAAGGAGGAGGCATCTCTGCATTTGCTGAAGCCCCGAACATGACACTTTGGGCCTTGGCACATGGCCAACGTCAAGATAACCATGGTTCAAACACAATCTTGTACAGTGACCTTCACACATGGGAATGCACTATATAATCTGACACAAGAAATATCATGTTTTGATACCAAATCTCTCCACCGCCTGTTCTCCCAATATAATAATGATGTGGAGTTGCATTTTATTGTATTGACACCCTGTAGTTCTTCAGAGGGGATCAGCGCAGTTTACATTGAACATGGGTGGTGCTGTAGTCTAAATCACTGAGCCTCTTGGGCAGGGGTCAGCAACCTTTTTCAGCATGGGCCAGTCCACCGTCCCTCAGAGCATGTGGTGGGCTGGATTATATTTTGAAAAGAAAAAAAGGAGCAAATTTCTGTGCCCCACAAATAATCCAGGGATACATTTTAAATAAAAGTATACATTCTACTCATGTAAAAACACCAGGCAGGCCCCACAAATAACCCAGAGATGCATTTTAAATAAAAGAAAACATTACACTAATGTAAAAACCCGCTGATTCCTGGACCATCCGAAGCCAGATTTAGAAGGTGATTGGGCCGCATCTGGCCCCTGGGCCTAAGGTTGCCTCTTGTGCTTGCCAATCAGAAGGCTGGTGGTTTGAATCCCCACAATAGGGTGAGCTCCCGTTGCTTTGTCCCAGCTCCTACGAACCCAGCAGTTTGAAGCATGCCAGTGCAAGTAGATAAATAGGTACCACTGTGGTGGGAAGATAAACGGTGTTTCCATGCGCTCTGGTTTCTGTCATGGTGTCCCGTTGTGCCAAAAACGGTTTAGTCTTGCTGACCACATGACGCAGAAAGCTGTTTGTGGACAAACACCAGCTCCCTCAGTCTGAAAGCGAGATGAGCACCACAACCCCATAGTCGCCTTTGACTGGACTTAACTGTCCAGGGGTCCTTTACCTTTACCTTTACATGTTATAAGAAGACTCTCCCATTCATTGCCTGCTCTGGGCCAGACTCCTTTGCTTCAGCAGTCTAATCTTATCTGCCTTTGGACTAATTGGCAATTGGTTTGGAGTCAATTGGACAAGGTTGTATTTTTGGGGCATTAGCTTGTGACACTGCTTTGCTTTGTCAATTACTTGGTTTGGGGGGGCAGCACAAAATGTGGGGTTTGTAGCACAAAATGACATGAGACTATAGCACAAAACTTTGGCCTCAGTTGGGGGGGGGATCCAGAAGGTTGGGGTCACACGTTAATGAAGTTCTATGTTCCACTGGTTCATGGGGTGATTTAGTAACCACTCCATCTTCATCCAGCCAGTGCAACCCAAGGATAGGTCCATACGGTAAATGATTTTCAGTCATTTTGTTTCCTCCCTCGTTGGGTCTTACTCATATCCCTAAACAGGTGTTCTATTCAGATACATATTGCTTCCAATATACAACTCACCGCTTGATCTCATTACTGTATAAACAGGACCAGGGGCGGCTCGTGTTGGCTGCCAGCTATCTGAATAACTGGATAAAATGGATGGTTTCCTTACGTTTTGATTAGATTTTGTGTCAGTCCTTACAGTGACAGATTTTGAAAAAAAAGTAATAAAAAGACAATGTAATTTAAAAATCAATAATATGTACCAGGGGCAGGGAGGGAGAAGCATAGATGGCAGTTTTGCATAGCTGGTAACATTGCATTGTAACACTTACTGCTCCTCTGTCAGCCCTCGCCTCAATTTATTAACGTTTAAATAGATTTCTTGGGAATTTTTAAAAACCTCATATAATGACTGCAACCTTTTCTGTCGAGCCCATTTCCATTACACAATGTTCTTCCAACTCTTACGGGAACAGCTAAAATGCACCTTCATTAAATATAGCCGGGGACAGGAGTTCTGTTAAGAGAAAAGCATCCCTCCAAAACAAGCAATTCTTATTTGTATCATTCTGCCACTGCCATCCTCTATCCATTTATTGCATTGGCTCTCTTTCAGTAAAGAGGTTGGGTAGGCCTCAAGCACAATAGCCAATTAAATCTATTCTAATCCAACTAATGCCACAGTTCAAGGGCAGAGAAGGTAATATCATATTGTCACAGCTTGACCCTCAACCAGGGTCTGTGTTCCTTCGGAGAACTGAAGATGCAACGGAGGCTGTTGTAGCATTAAGTAATATGATCTATTGATATTATTTGCACATGTGACTGAAGCCAGCAGTACTGAGGTGGGCAGCATGTTCCTGTCAGCTCTGGAGCCTGTAAGGATATGTGAAGGAGGATTCAGCTCTGCACTAGAACATTTCCTTGGAAATAAACTTTATAGTGGTTTTAATCTGGAATAGCTCCCCCTTTGTGGATCGAGGGCCCCGAACCCGCTAAGTGAAATAAATACACATGGACACGTGGTATAAGGTTAATGGGCAAGAAAAGGCCACAACTTTATTGATTACAGCAGTGAAAAGGTATTGGCGTAGGCATTGGATGACTATAGGTGGTGGGTTTATTCAACAGTAGGTGGAGCCTGTTGATGCTCATCCAACTATAGGCTCACCCCTGCTGTCACCGAGGGTCGTGCCATGGCCTCCCGCCAAGCAGGCATCGGACGGAATACACGACCCCCAGATTCCTTTAACGGAATACCCCTAAAAATTGAAGGCATAGGCGATAGCCACACCTAGCACTTCGACACACCACAACACATTATTCCAATGCCTAACCTACCCACCAATACCACAAAAGTTGTGACAATTGCTACGAGGTAGGCGAAAAAACCAAAAAGCCTAATGCCAAATGGAAAAATTCCTACCAGGCCCCCCAGACAACCAGGGCGACCAACCTAAGGTCCATAGCAAGGCCAAAAACCTAGACCCTGAGCTAAATGGGAGTGGAAGGTGGGTGACTCGCTGCAGGACGACGAGGACTGAGGGGGAGGAGAAGGTAAGGAGGGGCAGGGGCTAAGGCCCCTGCCAGGGCGGAGTCCGGGCTCCCGCCCACAACTACTCCCCTCTCTTGCAGGGAGGAGAGTCTTTCTCTGCTTCATGGCAGTCCAGGCCGAGTCTTTGGAGCACTGTCCTTTGGCTTTGCTCTTGAACAAAGGTTGCATTCACAAATCCATAGTCGCCTTCCCACTGCTTCTCTGTGGTGTAATGGAGATTATGTGTGATTGAGCAGGGACAATCCTGTGAGTGGTTTTGTTCCCATGTTGAAAGTGCATGTGTGAAGGGGAGCAGGGCTAAGTGACTGGTCTTAAAGATGCAAATCCACCTCCTAGAGCTGGGTTTCCAAACGTGGGTCTCCAGCTGGGTTTGGACTACAACTCCCATCATCCCTAGCTAGCAGGAGCAGTGGTCAGGAATGTTGGGAACTGTAGTCCGAAAACAGCTAGAGACCAAAGTTTGGGAAACCCTGACCTAGAGCATCCATCTCCAACCTTGAGTCTCCGGGTGTTTTTGATCTACAATTCCCACCATCCCTGGGTGTGGATGATGGGGGTTGTAGTCCAAGAACACTCTGAGTGATATTAGAGAGGAACATATATATATATATTCTATCCCGACCACGATATGCATTTTCAAGAAGTCTAGAAGATGTGCAATGCATTTATAATGTATGCACTATATCCAGTGCTCCAGATTAATTGGGGTTCTAATCAGAAAAGGCCAGGAGAGTCTTTATTTGAAAAAAACAAAAAACTGGTACATTTCACAACGTAGGTTTATAGTGTCAGTTCTATTTCCTGAAAGTCACACGTAAGAAACAGTACGCTGCCATTATATTATTTCCCCAATTTGGCATCTGAGAACAATTATAGTTTGGCTTTGCTAGCTGTAAGCTTTTAAGTATGTATGTTGTCGTTCTCTTGCTTCCCTTAGTATAAGAATGCAATATTTTAGATATAAATTATACATGCTCCAAAGTAAATAACTGCAGCAAAGAAGAAATGAATTACCGTAAATAAGCAATACAGAAAACTTCCCTGAGGGCTCCAATGTACAGCACTTTCCCCCCAGTTTGATTTGGCCATATTCATCAGAATGGGGCAGTAACTGCAGACACCATGCATGAAGCAGACAGCAATCTATGTGTAGCTTTGCTTATTTCAGAAGAACCAGCAAGCAATCCTATAATTACCAAGAGACCTCCGTGAGACAATCCAAAGGTAAGAGATATAAGACATATATGTGTCTCTTTATGTATGCATATAGAGATATAGATATAGATCTATATTGGGCCAGGGAATCTGTGAGTTCACCTCACAAAAAATGGAAATGTACAGAACCCCATCACTACCCTGTATTGGTACTGAAAAATGTGAGACACAGTATTGTTCATTCATTAATTCATTCAGTACAGTATTGTTCGTTTGTTCGATCATTCATTCATTAATTCATTCAGCCTTTATTGGCATAATTCAGAAAATAGAAATCTTAAAAGAGGGGAAAAAACCCTATGCATAATACATTGGTAATCCAGACATATTAAACACATAAACATATAAAAAACCTTGTAGCCACCATTAAGTAAAATTAAATAGTTTTAGATTTGACTTTTAAAATCTCAACTAAATATCCCGAAACAATATCAGTGGCTTCGAGAATACCATCCCTCAGCAAATATTGGATTACAGCTTCTTTGCAAATAGATACTTTAAGCTTCAGAGGAGGTCACCTGTAGGTTTGTCCGAAGAATGTTGAAGAGAGGGCAGTCGTATTGTTAATTAAATGGACTGAGAGTGCAATCCATCGAAACCACCCCACAGATGGAGCTTTGCATAGTGGCAGAGCAGTCGTGCACAGCGTGGGTCTGCTGCCAACCAGAGATGGCAAGGAGACATGCTCGGGGGTCAACAGACCCTAGGCCAGCCTTTCTCAACTTGTGGGTCCCCAGATGTTGTTGAACTACAACTCCCATCACCCCTAGCTAGCAAGGCCAGAGCTCATGGATGATGGGAGTTGTAGTCCAACAACGCCTGGGGACCCACAGGTTGAGAACCGCTACCCTAGGCCAACTCAGTTCTGCCCCTTTCTTGCCTTTGGAACGCCCCATTTTGGGGTTCATGCTGGGCTTCACCTGTGGAGATCCCACCCACCTTGACGTTCAGGAGGAGGCCATCTCAGTGAGTGGAACTGAGAGGAGGAATGCCTCAGCTCAGTCAAAATCCCAGTGTAAGGGAAGGTTTGGATTGATCAGCACCTCCCATTCATGAAAAGAAAAAATATTTTGAAAATGGTCTTTGTTTATTAATGTCTGGAACAACTGTCAGAATAAAGCCTTGCATGCTATATTGTAATGTGAATCCAGTTAAATCTTATGATTGCTTTACGACTATTGTGCTTAACCGTTTTTACATTGTTTTCTATTTCCTTCTTTTCATGAGATAAAAATATTATTAGCAATAGTGGCAAAATCTGTATCATCGGTTAAAACATAACACAGCGGACAATAAAACTGTAACTGTTTAAGACTCCCAGCTGGTTGTATTACAAATGCCTGGCCAAACAAATACAGTTTTAGTTTGTGGCTAAATGTTGCCAATGCAGGTGCAACAAAATTTCCCAGGACTGGTGCCACCACTGAGAAAGCCATGCCCAATGGGACCACAAGCAATGTCTCCCCCATTTATCTTAAAGCACGAGTCAGCAGATACTGGGGAAGGCATTTGAGCTTCAAATTGTCTAGGGCTTTATATACGGGGACGACCGAGGACGAGATGGTTGGGAAGTGTTCTTGAAGCTACCAACATGAGTGCCTGGCGTGCTCTGGTCCATGGGGCCATGAAGAGTCGGACACGACTAAATGACTAAACAACAACAACAACAACTACCCCCTTGAATTGGGCTTGGTGGCTAACAGGCAGCTGGTGCAGAGATTTAAAGAATAGTGTACAGTGGTACCTCGGGTTAGAGACGCTTCAGGTTACATACGCTTCAGGTTACAGACCCCGCTAACCCAGAAATAGTACCTCGGGTTAAGAACTTTGCTTCAGGATGAGAACAGAAATCGTGCTCCGGCGGCGTGGCAGCAGCAGGAGGCCCCATTAGCTAAAGTGGTGCTTCAGGTTAAGAACAGTTTCAGGTTAAGAACGGACCTCTGGAACGAATTAAGTTCTTAACTCGAGGTACCACTGTAATGTGATCCCATCTTGCTGCCTCACATAACAGCCTGACAGTGTCATTCTGCACCAGCTCCAGCCTCTGGTCTATTCTCAAGGGTAACACCACAAAAATCACGTTGCAGTAGTCCAAATGCATTACTTTTTAATGAGGACACAGATACATACTCGTGAGACACAACTGTAACAGCAGGCAGAGAGATTTGTAAATGCAAGAACAAGGGCATGGATCTCTGAGAGAATTCCAGGATAAAATCTTATTTTAGATATATTCGATGGGGCTCACTGGTGTGTTGTTTTTTAAAAACAACAACAACAAAAAGTCATTAAGTTTGTTTGAACAAAATGTATAAAAGTGCTCAAATTAATGTTTCCCACAACATCAGCCTGGAAATCCATCCTACCCCCAAGCATCCAACAAGAATGAATGCTTTTCTTGCCATGTAGTCTCATCAAAGTGAGATGAAAATGAAGTGGAAATGAGAGCTGGACCATAAAGAAGGCTGATCGCTGAAGAATTGATGCTTTTGAATTATGGTGCTGGAGGAGACTCTTGAGAGTCCCATGGACTGCAAGAAGATCAAACCTCTCCATTCTTAAGGAAACCAGCCCTGAGTGCTCACTGGAAGGACAGATCGTGAAGCTGAGGCTCCAATACTTTGGCCACCTCATGAGAAGAGAAGACTCCCTGGAAAAGACCCTGATGTTGGGAAAGATGAAGGGCACAAGGAGAAGGGGACGACAGAGGACGAGATGGTTGGACAGTGTTCTCGAAGCTACCAGCATGAGTTTGACCAAACTGCGGGAGGCAGTGGAGGACAGGAGTGCCTGGCGTGCTCTGGTCCATGGGGTCACGAAGAGTCGGACACGACTAAACGACTAAACAACAACAACAACAGTCTCATCAAATCTGCTACTTCTTACCAAATTTCTTCATCCCACCACCAGTAAGTGGGCCCTCGTCAGTGGCTTTTGCCTTCAATTTATCCAGTTTCTTCTGCTCCTCCTTCTGTTATTGCTTGAAAGATTTGTCTTTCTCATTCATTTCCTTTACTTGCTTCTTCGGCTCTTTCAAAGGTTTCTTCTTCTTTTTTTAAAAAACAAATTTTATTAGTATTTTCCACACAACAACAACACGAAAAATATTGAAAAGTAACAATACACAACACACAAAAACCAACATTCAAAAAACTTTAAAAGCAACAACAACTAAAAAACAACAACACAAATCCATATCTTACAAGTTAATAATATAAACACTATAAAAACAACAGCAAAACATTGACTTCCACCAATCCCACAGCACCTCCTTTATCTCTCATTGTGTCTTCTCGTTTTCCTTATCATCTCTATCCTAACATCTAGATATAAATCCCTCTTTCTTATCCTTTCACTTCACAAGGTTATTCCAGACTCAGCCAGATTTCTGTCCTCGAACCTTGACTTTTGAGGTATTCATTTAGGCACTCCCATTCTTTTTTTACTTCACTTTTTGGTTTTTGACTTATTATGTCTGTCAATTTGGCTAATTCTAAGTATTCTGAAAGCTTACATAACCACTCTCCCCTAGTGGGTAACTGATTCCCTTTCCAATACTTAGCCACCAGGATTCTTGCTGCAGATGTTGCGTATAAGAAAAATTTAGTTTTGTCTTTTGGAGTATCATCATTTAAAATTCCTAAAAGGAATTCCTCTGGCCTTTAACTATATGATATTCTTCGTGGATCAAAGGTTTCTTCTTACCACCATCCCGTCCCGACATGATGCTCCTGCCTGCTTGCTTCTCCCCAGCTCATCGATTATGTCTCAGTGCCAGACACTTGCTCTTGATTCACAGATTTCATTTTCAGAATTCTTCCGACATGGAGAACACACCCATATAGTTAGTGTCTCACCAGAGGAGAGAGCTTTCTGTGATGCATGTGCAGAAATTTGGAGACCTCGTCGGCCTCAGTGTACTTGCAGGGAGGGAATTGCAATCCAAGCATGTAATGTGCCATTCATAAACCTGTTATATGGGTTCCCAGCGCCAACTCAGCTTACTACATAAGATCACTATGGCGCTCTTTTTCAGCATTATAAACAAGTTGTTTTCAAGAAGAAGGCACAAGGACACAGTAATGGAGGTGAGCTGGAGCCATGAATTTTATGAAAACTTTGATGGACACCCCATTAAAGGGCAACATCAGCTCACAAATCAGCTCTGTAATGTTCTTTGCTCCAGCATGGTGTGGAGCATGATTCATGGTGAATTTACTTCTTCATGGCCACCATTTCATGCAGCATCATTCATCAGTTTATCAGGCACTTGAGCCAGAAAGCAAACTGTGCCATTATTTTAAATGGTATTAAGTAGCACTTTCCTCAGCTGTCTATACTCAACACACGTACCTACTTTAAAAGGCAACCTGCTCAACTCCTATTGAGAGGTCATCTGCTCTAGGTTATGTTATTTGTGATATCTCTGTTCATGGCATCGTCATGTCAACCAAATTATTAAAACATCCCACCCAGTGCAATGAAAATAAACCACAATCTGGAACTCCAGTGCCACAGACAAATAATAATAATGAAGAGATGCATAACTGCAGAATATGTTGTATGTCCCAAATACACTGTATCCATACAATTAAGGATTCTAGGTTTTGGCTGAAGCCTTACATAGATAAGTTAATAATAATGATGATAATTTATTGTTTATACCCCGCCCATCTGGCTGGGTTTCCTCAGCCACTCTGGCTGGCACCCAACAGAATTAAAAGCACAAGTTAAGTGGCCAAACATGCAGTTTTTATTCTCATAGATGTGAGGGGTACATTAATGGTTCAGCCAACTTTGACCAGCTTTGTAATTTAAAAAAAAAAATCCTCTGCTAAATCTTTTTTTATTATTTTTTAGTTTTCCTACCAAAAAAAGGCAAGTGTTACAAAAGACTCCTACTCTATTTCCTCTGCACAGGGTCTTACGCTGTGGAATTCCCAATAATTAAATGACAAAAGGGCCAAATGTCTAAGTAGAAAATCAATTTCACATCATGCCATAGCAAACCTATTGGGCTTGTACAGCCAACCCATGTCTCCTTCTGGAGTGTGTGCATCTGCTTAACACAGGTTTGTAAGCATGTTTCTGTCACATTGACTTTACTTTTCCAGGCATGTGCTTAACATATCTCAGATTAGCATTGATAAAACGTAAGGTGTGAATAGGACCGGTTAAGGAAGTGTTTTCTCTCATAGATGGGATTTAGATCAGGCTAATGTAACATATGAAAGCAACAAAACCCCCAACCCTCTAGCAGTGTAAGAACAAATCACAGAAGAGGGCACTGCAGGCTAAGCTGTTCACATACACATGTTTTCTTCATTCTCAGTGGTCACTGGAAGCAGAAAGCCACAGACACTTCCTCATATCTGAAGAAAAGCTTCCAGCCATATCCTGGGACTAGCCTTGCTCTCTGCACTTGATCTATTGGGTGCTTGCTCGGTTGTGTCAGCAACACTGAAACTTTAATAAGTGCATAGCGGAAGAGTTGCCATCTCTTAGACTAACCAGGATGCTTAATAATATCGGGAAGGAGTTAGCTGTGCACTTCTTTAGATGAATTCCATATGATCCTGCTTATGGAATGCTCTAATTAGTTTCTGAACGCCTCATCCTTCGTGACCTGAGAAACTACCAAAATTAATTTTAGCTAGGTGAGTGCTATAAGATAAAAGGCCCATACGTTTATTTCCCCAGTGCCTCCTGCATCAAACAATCCCATCAGAATACGTGCTGCTGATGGACCAGAAATTTAGGGACCATAAATACCTTCATAGGAGACATTTTGCTCACCTAGCCCAGTATAGCCTCTGCTATCAGTGGTTATTAGTCACTATGGGGGGGAATTCAGCAACACACTAACACAATCATCGCATCAGGGGAAGCATGTCAGCTTACCAGGTGAAGCAATCACCCCAAAAACTATTCTTGGGGTTCTTCTGGCCACCTCTCTCAGTCAATTTTCAGCGGCGGATTTAGGGGAGCACAACTGGTTTGGTCACACTGGGCACAGAGCCTTGGTGGCACCAGTGAGCACGTAACAACAAAGATTTACAATGGAGTGTGAGACTTGGAGGCGTGCCGAATGTTAATGTCACACATGGTGCTCCTGTAATTTAAGACCCCCAAAACTACCACTGCAATTTGGGGAGCAGAGAGAGAAAAATCCTTCAGGATTAGCTGAGTCCTGCCAAGGCTGCTGGTGTATTTCAGGAAATCGGGCCATGCTTCCAGAAGCGCACTCGCAGTGGCGGCTGTGGAGGAGGCTGTGGCATCATCGTGGCAGCTATGGATGAGGTGGAGGCCTCGCGGTGGAGGGAGGACTCACAGCAATGGAGGTGGTGGAGAGAGAGCCTGGCTGGCAAAGGTGGCGTTGGCAGGCTGAGGCAGCCTGAGAGGGCAGCAGCATAGTGGAGGAGGGTGTCCTGGATTTTCAATAGAAAAAGTGGGGTGTGGAGTAAACCCCACTGAACTCAGAAGGACATGCATACTCAGACCAGACATGCATAGGACTGCATTGTATGTGAAATGTACCTTTCCTTCAAGAAACAATGAAGGTGTAGCAATGGAAGGGATTGGTGGAGGAGAGAGATTGTTTGTTTTTTAAATATTTCAGGGCAGTGGCGTAGCGTGGGGGGTGCAGGGGGGGCCGGCCGCACCTGGCGCAACATTGGGGGGGGTGCTCGCACTCACAGTGCTAAAATCCACGGGTTAGGGGGCGCAAATTACTTGCCTTGCCCCGGGTGCTGACAACCCACTCTACGCCACTGTTTCAGGGTTGAATAATGAAATAAGGGCTGTCCCCAGCAAAGAGGCCAGTTTGGGTCTTTGACCTTTGTAGATTTCCACCATACCCAAGTGCTTTTTCTTTCCCTGTCTCACGCATCAATGGCTTCACGTCAATGGCTTCATTTTCCTGGGAAACTATACATTTCCCTGTGGAAGAAGAAGGCAGGGCTGGCAGGTTATGGGGGGAAAGCATGTTAGCCAAAGTGTTCTGTTTAAAGGTGAGGCAAAGCAGTATTCAGAACTGAGCAAGGCAAAAACCAACCAAACAAAAAGTTTGTACCACTTTTTGCATCCAATCCAACCCTCCTGAACTAGCTTGTGGATTGGAATGCAACTCCCAATCAGATGACACAGTTTATCTAGATTTTGAAATGCAAAAAGTGTGCACAAATAAATGTGTTTTACATCAGGGCTTTTTTCCAGCCGGAACTCAGTTCCATCACCTCTCAGGTGGGGGCAATTGCCATTATAAGAGGAGTTCATGGTGAGTTCTGGAACCTCTTTTTCTAGAAAAAACAATACTGTGTTACATTAAAGTGTGTAGAAGATGCACACTTTATGGGGAAATGCAATGGAAAATAAGTACTTTACATAAATTGTAGATAATTTCTTTCCACATTTTGCACAAAAAATGTGTACAAAATGTGCATTTTAAATGCAGACTTTCCGTCCCTTTTGTCAGTAAAGCCACACAAAACGTGGTGGATTGGACCTATGACTGGGTGTGAGCTCATTCAAAATGGGACAGAATTAGGTGAATTAGTCCAGCCTTCTTCAGAATGAACTGCCAGGGATTTCTTTCTTCAAGGTAAGCAAGTTATTCTGGATTATCCTCCTGGCAACTAGAGACCCTTTTCTTTTTTCTTTATTGATAGTCCCTTCTGCTCTAGCATGCAGCACTGTATTCATTGCTCTGTGTGGCAAAGTGCATAGCGACGTTACAGTGTCAGCTGCAGCATGAAAGCATCAGTCTTAATTATATTCATGCCACCATCTTCGACGTTATAGCTAATATGCAACAGCACTCATTTTCCTATACTGGTATCTTGCATAACCAGCACTTAGGTGCCAAAGTGGTTCTCCATCAACTTTCGCTGCGCTGTGTTTCAGCTTGAGAGTGTGACTTGACAAGTATGAAAATGTTGGCTTGCCCTGTGACTTACAAGGAGAGGCACTTAGCAAAGTCTGACATTTGTCAAATGAAACTGTTGTTATCAACGTTGGGCTATTTTTAGGAACCGTCTTGACACGGCAGGAGAAGCACCTGAAAATTAATGATCTATCTCCCATTTCAGCAGAGAATGTTTAGGAAGTGATTTCTTTGGGGTGGCGGACGCAAGGACCCAACCAGTTCTTTGTGGTAAGGTAAAAGCAATAATGCTTTGCAAGGAGCCACTGTGATGCTGTTGACAATATCTTGCCTATTTGCTAAGGGCTCATCTGAATCATAGATTGTGTTTCCAATCCCCCATTCAATCACCTCCAATCAGCCACTCTTTCCTCTCCATCCTCTTTTGATGCCGTTGACTTAGAGCAGGGGTGGGGAATCTGATGCCCTCCAGATATTGCATACCTTTCCAACATGTCCCAGTGGAAAATTGGGACCCGCGTGAGTCATGTGACCTGTCCAAGAGCACAGCAAAAACTGGATGTCCCAATTTAATCTGGGTACTTGAGGGACGCGGGTGGCGCTGTGGTCTAAGCCACAGAGCCTAGGGCTTGCCGATCAGAAGGTCGGCGGTTCGAATCCCCACGATGGGGTGAGCTCCCATTGCTCAGTCCTGGCTCCTGCCAACCTAGCAGTTCGAAAGCACGTCAAAGTGCAAGTAGATAAATAGGTACCACTCTGGCAGGAAGGTAAACGGTGTATCCGTGCGCTGCTCTGGTTTGCCAGAAGCAGCTTAGTCATGCTGGCCACATGACCCGGAAGCTGTACGCCGGCTCCCTCGGCCACTAAAGTGAGATGAGCGCTGCAACCCCAGAGTCGGCCACAACTGGACCTAATGGTCAGGGGTCCTTTACCTTTACCTTTACTTGAGGGGTGTGATATTGTTGGACTCCAACTCCCACCAGCCATAGCCGGCATGGCCAATGGTCAGTGATGATGGCAGTTGTAGTTCAACACAAGTCTTTTAAGCTTCTAAAACAGAATATCTGGCTGCCCACAGCCTCATTGGCTAAGGTGCAGGGCTCCTTGCCGCCCCACTCTTCCAATGCACATTTATCAAGTGCCACAGGACTTGAGTGTCACTGAGTATCCTTTTCTTCCTCCCATATAAATGAATAGCAGGAGGCAACACTGTTGCTGTGGGAGAAAAATGGCACCCCGCCCCTCATGCTGCATCTCGTGTCCTTCAATAACAAAGCAGCCCTTTCAATGTACAGGTCCTGCCATTACCACCACCACCACCCACCCATCCATCCATCGTAGTAGGAACATAGGCTGCATCTTCACAGCTATTAAAAAAACGCTATGAAAATGCTCTGGGGAAAAAACATTCTAAAGCTCACAATGGAAAATTTCAGAGTTCCAATTTCAGTTCTACAGTGCAGATGTATAATGGGTGTTATAACGCATGTATAACATTTCTTGATTGATTGATTGCCAACGCAGCTGAGTCCACAGGGTAAGGATGTGAATAGATGCAAGGAGAGGATATATTTATTCAGCGCTTTTTTTCCTTAAAAAAAGATGTGGTTTTTTCCCCTACTCATTTTCCTACTCATATTGAAATACTGCCCCTCAATGAGGCCAAACTTAGATTCACAAAATATTTAGGGGTATGCGTACCCCTGCATACCCCCAGAAAAAAGTGCTGCATTTATTAGATATTATCCTTCCTTCCTCACATTTGTGAGTTCCACAGAGTGTCATCCCTTTGCAGATTAAAAGGAAGCTTAGACTGGCTAGTTTTAGCCTTTTATAGTTTAAGTAATCCAGGCTGCTTTAAGACAGGCTGATTTCCCCCAGTATTTCCCCTGTTCTCCCCCTTAGAACAATAATTGCACAGTCTTGTAAAAAGTAAAAAAAATAACATTTACTCACCCAGAATACTTGTTGAAGAGTAACAGATCCAGCAGCTTTGTTCAGGCTGTCTTAAAATGGTAATCCAGTTACAAGGACACACTTTAGGCTAGTTTTAAATGGTGTCTGAGCTGTAGCTTAGATATAGCAGATGTTCTACACTGCTGGCTTGGTGATGAGGGTAAGAGAAGAAAGAGAGTGTGCCCAGGCAGGTAGGACAATTTATTTACCGTAATTTTTGCTCCATAAGACTCACTTTTCCCTCCTAAAAAGTAAGGGGAAATGTGTGTGTGTCTTATGGAGCGAATGTAGGCTGCGCAGCTATCCCAGAAGCCAGAACAGCAAGAGGAATTGCTGCTTTCACTGCACAGCAATCCCTCTTGCTGTTCTGGCTTCTGAGATCCAGAATATTTTTTTTCTTGTTTTCCTCCTCCAAAAACTAGGTGCGTCTTATGGTCTGGTGCGTCTTATAGAGTGAAAAATACGGTAGCTATGCCCTCCCCTTGATGGGACACAGTGGGAGTGTTTCTCAACAGAGTTCCCTCTAACAAACTTACAGGAAAACCCTGTGAGCAGCTTCAGCTGCTATGATGTGCCTATCTAGCAATACATGAATCATTGGTTTTGAGTGCACTTGAAATATCCCACACATTGGAATCTATCTTACCCATACAAACCCTCTCTTATACCAAGTGAGGCCACTTGCCTGTATAGCTTAGCCTTGTCCGCACTGAATTTCAGACGCTCTTTATGATTTCAGAAGGGGGTCTTTTCAACCCAACCTGGAGGTGCCAGAGAATGAATCTGGGACTATCTGACATAGGATCTGCTGCTGAGTTTGGGCTGGTCCCCATCATAACAATGGGCATCACACACACACACACACACACACACACACACACACACACACACACACACAAACACACACACACACACACACACACACGAATGAATGCCTCACATTGAAGCTGACATTTGTTTGTGTATTAATTTATTCTTGCCACGATTCTTGCATTGTTTACTATTCTATAAGGTAGGAAACTTTCCCCAGCATATCTCCTGGGATATAACTTTGGATCAAAGATTTTTATACAAGAGGATCCTTGGTTCTTATTCTTTAAAAAAATTATTGGAACTGCTCCAACATCCCCTTGCCTTCCTTCCCTCTTTCCAAACATAGGTGCTAAGTAATTTGCTATTTCTCTGTCATGCCAAGTTCCTGGAGAGAGCTGCATTGTATATCAAAAGGTTTGCGCTCTTCTGACTCTGAGTCTTCTGTGTAACTTTATGTTTTGAAAAACAATGTTTTTCAACTCATACTGACTTATGAATGCAACCCACGGCTGTTCATGTTGCTTATTATAGGGAAGAAAAATGTAACGTTTGCCATACTGTGCATGTCTAGACAGAAGTAAGCCACACTGAGCTTCTTGTTGTTGTTTAGTCATTTAGTCGTGTCCGACTCTTTGTGACCCCATGGACCAGAGCACGCCAGGCACTCCTGTCTTCCACCGCCTCCCGCAGTTTGGTCAAACTCATGCTGGTAGCTTCAAGAACACTGTCCAACCACCTCGTCCTCTGTCGTCCCCTTCTCCTTGTGCCCTCCATCTTTCCCAACATCAGGGTCTTTTCCAGGGATTCTTCTCTTCTCATGAGGTGGCCAAAGTATTGGAGCCTCAGCTTCAGGATCTGTCCTTCCAGTGAGCACTCAGGGCTGATTTCCTTAAGAATGGAGAGATTTGATCTTCTTGCAGTCCATGGGACTCTCAAGAGTCTCCTCCAGCACCATAATTCAAAAGCAACACTGAGCTTATTCAAGGTTATTCCCAATAGAAGCATTATAGTAACATTCAGAATTGCAGTCCTAAACTAAATTCATAGAAAATTCCTTATGTCATTTAAAGGCCAATCTGGACAGTGTGAGTAATGCAGGGGTGGGGTAGGTCATGCTGCTTGGGAAGGGAACATGACCCCTTTCTCTCCATCCACTTGCTATTTTTTAAAAATAAAAAATAAAAACACACATTAACAGGTCCTCATCCTCACAACTTACAGGTCAGATACACAAACCAGCAAACAAAAGGATGGGTCAGCCATCAGTCCTGCCCCTTCTCCCAAGAATCAGGTGGGCTACCTACCTTTTTAAACAAGGTGGCATATTTACCTCATTTATTCATTTACATATTTACCTTATTTCCCCCCAAAAAATGAAAACACAATTTTTAAAAGAATTGCAAAACAGCTGCAAGGGCTGCAGGGAAGGGAGGACTATTGTTACATTAATTAAGTTATTATTATGCCAAAATAGGCTTCCGAGCTATTTATAAAATATAAAAACCAGTCACACAAACATTAAAATATAAACATCTGTAATCAAAATACACAACAAAGCAATCACATTAAAACCACATAGCAATAAAAACGGACTGGTGGTGACATCACAAGTGCTAGCCAGTACCCTCCCGAGCTGGCTTTCTGCTGCAGATTTGTCCTTTTCTTTCACAGTTTGTCCCAGAAGAAGTGAAATAGTATGTTTGCATCATGGTAGCAGGGGTTTCCAAACCAGCCCCTCTGTCCTAAACAATTTATGTTTGCCTTCACCTTAGTTGACTTGAAAAGCAATCTTTATCGGACACATTTTTTTCTTTTCCCCTCTCTTGGCTCCCTAGTCTTGTCCTGCCTCCCTTTGTCTCTCTTATGCTGTGATACCTCTGTAAGTATAAAAAGCCAACGCTGCCGAAAAGGTTGACAAAGCTGCTTATTAAACAGACAGGGAGGAGGTTTCGATATAGCAAGAGGACTAATGGCAGACATCAAGAGAGGAGCTGGGTGGGAAAGCCAGTCTGAAGCCAAGTTCTCAGCTTGGGTAAATCAGCGCAGATCAGTTGAAGTTACATAGAAGGATAGCATTTTATGCCTCACTGGAATCTGGCCCAGAAGCATCATGATTAATATCACAAATAAAGTCATTTATCTAACAGGCGCATATGCATCATTATTTACACCAGCGATAATGATAATGCTTTGCCACCATTCAACATTTACTTGGCCTTATGTCTTAAATCTTCTGCCATTTAACTTCACTGACACTAACGCTCTAATCCTAAGTACACTGGGCAGAAAGAATACAGCAAATTTAGTTGCAACTGGCAAGGCAATCCTAAGTGTGTTTGCTCAGAAGACTGGGTGCAATTCAAAGCAGCAAAGCTTAGGGAGTGGTCATAGCTTGACGGTCGGGTTATAAGGCTGCACACTGATGTGCAAAGTTTCAAGTATAGTGGTACCTTACTTCTCAAACTTAATCCGCTCCAGAAGTCTGTTCCAAAACCAAAGCGTTCTAAAACCAAGGCGTGCTTTCCCATAGAAAGTAATGCAAAATGGATTAATCTGTTCCAGACTTTTAAAAACAACCGTACTGTACTATAAAATAAATAAGACAGTATTGTAGATGATAAAATTATTTTTTTTCCTTATGTCCACTGATGATAGTCATTGTTTGGATGGGGGGGGGGCTTTTATCCATTTCTGCAGTCACACAATCAATCAATCAATCAATCAATCAATCAATAGCTGAACTGGGTTCAACACAGTCACAAAAACAAGTCACAAAAACAAAGTCACAAGCCACAGTCACAAGTCAGTCCCATAAGACCAAGAACAAGTTACAAAAAATGTAAAAGCCACACAAACAAAAATGCAATTTTTTTAAAAGCAAAAACAAAAGCTCCAAATATCACCTCTGTGTTGTGTGGGTGCTCGGGACTCAGCAGCTGACTGATTCAACAGGAAGCCTCTGATTAGCAGTGAGGGACTCGATTTACACATGGAACACACTCAACAGGAAGCAGAACATGTTTTTTTCTTTAAAAGAGTTTATAATGGAGAGGAAAAAATGCATGCATTCAGAGAAACAAACATACATTTTTCAAGTATGATGGCGGTTAAGCCTTGAAAAAGCAATGTACAACTCTCAGTCTGCCCTAATGTTCTCTACGCAAACACTTCAGACAGCGGAAAACCAGGGTACCAAGCACCAGTTTTAGAAGGTATTGCAAGTCTGTTTAGATCCCACTCTGATAATTCCTTGTCTTGCTCTCCTGATCTATATACGTGCAATAAAATGTCATTACAGCTGACTTTTGCTTTAAACAGGCTGTTATCATCATTGTCAAAGTATTGTTAAAAGCTTCATTGGTTCCACCATATGAGATCTGGGTCACCCCGCAACCAATCTCTCTGCCGTCTATCGTTAATGAAATCTCGACAGTTTTTCCCCTTTTAAAATAGGAGTGTATCTTATTGAAATAGGTAGCCCATTTCCTCAAAGCTGTGAGGCATACATGCTGGAGTTCTTCATTCTCCCTCCTGGGAATACAATGAAAAGGAGAAGCGGGGAGGGAGGGGGGAGGTCTGATGCACAACAATGGAGACAGAGGAGGCTTCCCAGGGAACGAGAAGGGGATTGTTAGCCTTAGTATGCACAGAAGGAGAAGAAAAGACTATATGGATTTTAGTAACCTGCTGGGTTAGGATGCAGCTGAGGGAGACTTGCCATTCTTTTTGGATGGAAGTGACTAGCTCCGAAACAATGCATTCAGTGATTGCATGTACTTTACTCAGTCAGGCTGGCTAGTTAACCTCATGCATCAGCAACTGGGCCTATTCAGAGCTGAGAGCTGGCAGTGTACCTGACAATTTCAATTACCCACAGACGTTATGCTAAAGTTCAAACCTGAGCTTTGTTTTCCTCCTACAGTTTCTGAATTGTTTCACATTCCTAGTTTCTCAGTTTCCCAATACACAGCACACAGCCTTTATGACAGTTCTGCTCCGTGATATAGTGGCCTGCTTGTATTATTATTATTATTATTATTATTATTATTATTATTATTATTTGTCAGGGGTTTAGGTGCAGAGGCACGGGCAAGGGAGGAAACAGAGAGCGAAGGGGAGGAGACAGAGGAAAGGATGAGTGATGACGACGACCCGAGATCTCCCAGTCTTTCCAGTGAATCAGAGGATTCACAGAAAGGAGCACCAGTGGCCAGGGCAAGGGGGGAGTCTAGGGAGGCACCCCAGGAAGATAGAGCCAGAGGAGACTCAGGGGGGAGCAGCTGGAAATCGGGACCAGCGTCACCGCCAGGAAGCAGGGAAGAGGAAAGGAGCCAGGGGGGAAGCGCTGGCAGCTCACCACAGGAGGGAGGGCAGGAGTCAGGAGTGGCCACACCTCCATCGGGGAGCGAAGAAACGGTTAAGAGGAAAGTGGAAGGTTGGGCGCGCGCGCCAAGTTCAAATGCAGAGGAAGGCGGCGCAGTGAGCAGCCCCGAAAGGGAACCAGGTCCTAAAGCCCGGCGCAAGGAGGCAGAAGGGTCCGGGTCAGCGTCAGAAGAATCCCGGAAGGAAGAAGCCCCGGGGGGTAGAGGGACCCAGAGGAGGACAGTCAGGAGGAAAAGGTGGAGCAAGGCTAGGATATTAAGTTGGTGCGCACGGGGCGGAGACTCAGACGGAGCCTCGCCGATCTAGCTAGTAGACGTAGAGTTGCAGACAGCAGCGTGAGAATGGAAACTGTAATTCAATAAAGACTTTTACTTAATGACCGCTGGCTAGCGTGATCCTCTGTGAGCTAGGATCTTGAAGCAGCTCTGACAGTAGGCTCCGTCTCTACATTGTGGGCATCTGCAGCCTCGAGGAGGGGAGAGAAACAGGCGCCCACTAGCGAGCTCACGAACGGCAGGAGACATGACGGCTGAGCAGCAGATAGAGGACCTCAGAAAAGCAGTGGCACAACTGAACGCCGAGGTTCTCGCATCCAGGAAGAGAGAGGACGAGGCAGCTGCCGCCTGCAGGGATCTCCAGGTCAGGTTAGACGTACTGGCAAAGCAGACACCCCGGCAGGAGGGAATTGGGTTGGCGAGACGGACAGGCGGGCTGCTCTCTCACTTCGATGGGAACCTGCAACAGTATCCCAACTTTAGAGCCGACGTACTGTGCGCACTGCAACTGTTGCATAAAGACTTTAGAGATGAACAGGAGAGAGTGGGGTTCATCATGTCCCATCTGCATGGGGAGGCGAAAGCATGGTTGCGCAATTTATGGAGAGATAACGATCCGGCGCTCCAGAATGCGGATGCCTTTATTAAAGCGATGGATGGGTGTTTCTTATCAAGCAAGAACATGACAAGCACGTCAAGGAAGTGCTGGGCAGGTTAAAGCAACACAGGCTCTACGCCAAGCTGGAGAAGTGCCAATTTGACGTGCCGGAGGTGGATTTTCTGGGCTACAAGCTGTCTGACAAGGGGCTCGCCATGGACAGCGCCAAGGTTCGAGCAGTGTTGGATTGGAAGAGCCCACGCAACCGGAAGGAGGTCCAACGGTTTGTCGGCTTTGCGAACTTCTATCGCAAGTTTATCAAGGGCTTCGCGATGCAGACGGCGGCCATCACTGACACCCTTAGCTCCAAGAAGAAGAAGTTCATCTGGACAGAGCAGGCGGAGCAGTCCTTTCAGGCCCTCAAGCGTCTCTTCGCGTCGGAAGAGCAGTTGCTTCATGTCAACCCCAGCAGGCCGATGAGGGTGGAGACAGACGCTTCGGACAGAGCAGTGGGGGCGGTCCTGCTGCAGAAGGACCCGCAGGGCGTGTGGCGGCCGGGAGCGTTTTACTCCAGGAAGCTCAGCAAGTCCGAGCAGAACTACACCATATGGGACAGAGAGTTGCTGGCCATTCATGCAGCGTTCAAGGCGTGGAGGCACTTTCTGATCGGCGCCAAGCACACGGTGCAGGTTTGCACGGACCACAAGAATCTGGAACACTGGCGCACGGCACAGTTCCTGAACCAGAGGCAGATACGTTGGGCTGAGTTCTTTGCGGACTTCGACTTCCGAATAGAGTATGTCCCGGGGGACACCAACATCATGGCAGACGCTCTCTCCCGCAAGCCACAGTATCTGGAGGACGCAACACCAGCGGCCGCCATGCACATCTTTGCACCGACAGTGTGGGCGTGCGCCGCGGCGACCGTGGACCTAGAGGCGGTGCGGCGAGCGTTGCAGGGGGACTCCTTCGCACAAACGAAGATGGCAGAGGTGCGAGGGGGCAAGGCAGCGGCCGACGGTTTCCAGCTACGAGATGGATTGCTCATCCGTAAAGGGGCCATCTACGTGCCGGGTGACGAACTTCGAGCCAAGGTGCTACAGCAGCTGCACGACGCACCCACGGCCGGGCACTTTGGCAAGGAGAAGACGGTGGAATTAGTAGCCAGGGATTTCTGGTGGCCTGGAATGAGAGGGGAGGTCGCAGACTACGTGGCGAGGTGTGACACCTGCCAGAGGGCAAAGCCGGTGCACAAACCGCCGGCTGGACTGTTGGAGCCGCTGCAAACTCCGGTCGAACCTTGGGAAAGGGTGGCTCTGGACTTTGTCACGGATCTGCCCAGCTCAAGGGGCAAGACGGCAGTGTTGGTGGTTGTGGACCTGTTCTCCAAGATGGCGCATTTCATTCCGTGTGCTAAGGTGGCCACGGCAGAGCAAACCGCCAAACTGTTCATAGACCACGTGTTCAAGGTTCACGGTCTGCCACGGTCTATTCTGTCCGACCGCGGGCGGCAGTTCATCTCGAACTTCTGGCAGAAGCTGATGGGCTTCCTAAACGTCAAGATCAATCTGGCGTCGGCGAGACACCCGCAGACCAACGGGCAAGCGGAGCGAGCCAATGCCATCATGCAGCAGTACCTGAGATGTTATGCAAACCAACAGCCTGCGACGTGGGTGGATTACCTGCCGCTTGCAGAGTTTGCCTACAACAACACGAAGCACGTATCCACGGGCGTCACGCCGTTCTTCGCCAACAACGGGCGGCACCCCAGAACCTTCCCGGGACTGGAAAGAATGGGGGAGGGGGAGCCGCAGACAGCAGATGCGTTCGCGTCGGAGCTGCAGGAAGTCCACGATCAGCTGCGGCGCCACCTGGAGCTGGCTAAACACGCATACAAGGTACAAGCGGACAAACACAGAAGGGTTGGCGAAGAGCTCCACGTGGGAGACTGGGTCTGGTTAGCAGCCCACGCAGTGCCGGCCAGGTCGTTGGCCAAGAAGAAACTAGGGCATAAACAACTGGGGCCCTACCAAGTCGAAGAGCAGGTCAACCCGGTGGCTTTCAGGCTGGCGCTTCCGGAGGGTTCCAGAATGCATCCGGTGTTCCACAGATCGGTGCTCACTCCCTACAAGGCACCGCACAGGTTCCAGGAACCCGGAACGGCACCGAGTCCGCTCAGAGAAGGAACGGGGCACGCGGGAGTGGCACAGGAGGAGCGCATCAACGAAGTCACGGAGATTTTGGACTCCAGATGGGGGGAAGAGGGAGTAGAATACTTTCTCGCCAGGGAGGGCACCCCGGCCAGTGCGAACAGCTGGGTGCCGGGCTACGCTTTAGACGAACCTCTGCTCAAAGACGAGTTTCATGCCCTCTTCCCACATAGACCTATGCCAGCAGACTTTTTCGACGACTGGCTTTTCACGCCCACGCTTTCGGACAGCACGTTCAGGGGTTTCGACTCGGACGAGGAACCAACACGAGACGTCCGTTCCCCGGAGGGGTCACCCTCGGGATCTGTCTCAGAACCCTCGTATTGGTGGGACGATAGGCCGGAGGAGCAGTTCCGCAGGAAGTGGCTGGACTGTTCCGGCCGAGCAACGCCGCCTGGAGGAAGTGCGGGAGAGACGGACATGGACATTTTCGGGGACGACCCTGGTTTCGAGCACGGCGGCACAGAGATGGAAGAGGAGGTGACTGTCGTCAACGAGAGCAGGGAGGAAGACCCGGAAGAGTTCCGATGGAGGCCTGCCACGGGAAGCGACCGATATCCGACGTTCGTCCCTTTGCAACAGCAGCCCCCAGCTCCAGCACCGGAAGGAGGGGAGGGGGGAATGGGGGGCTTCGAGGGGGGGATGGATGTCAGGGGTTTAGGTGCAGAGGCACGGGCAAGGGAGGAAACAGAGAGCGAAGGGGAGGAGACAGAGGAAAGGATGAGTGATGACGACGACCCGAGATCTCCCAGTCTTTCCAGTGAATCAGAGGATTCACAGAAAGGAGCACCAGTGGCCAGGGCAAGGGGGGAGTCTAGGGAGGCACCCCAGGAAGATAGAGCCAGAGGAGACTCAGGGGGGAGCAGCTGGAAATCGGGACCAGCGTCACCGCCAGGAAGCAGGGAAGAGGAAAGGAGCCAGGGGGGAAGCGCTGGCAGCTCACCACAGGAGGGAGGGCAGGAGTCAGGAGTGGCCACACCTCCATCGGGGAGCGAAGAAACGGTTAAGAGGAAAGTGGAAGGTTGGGCGCGCGCGCCAAGTTCAAATGCAGAGGAAGGCGGCGCAGTGAGCAGCCCCGAAAGGGAACCAGGTCCTAAAGCCCGGCGCAAGGAGGCAGAAGGGTCCGGGTCAGCGTCAGAAGAATCCCGGAAGGAAGAAGCCCCGGGGGGTAGAGGGACCCAGAGGAGGACAGTCAGGAGGAAAAGGTGGAGCAAGGCTAGGATATTAAGTTGGTGCGCACGGGGCGGAGACTCAGACGGAGCCTCGCCGATCTAGCTAGTAGACGTAGAGTTGCAGACAGCAGCGTGAGAATGGAAACTGTAATTCAATAAAGACTTTTACTTAATGACCGCTGGCTAGCGTGATCCTCTGTGAGCTAGGATCTTGAAGCAGCTCTGACATTATTATTATAAAAATTATACCCCACCCATCCAGCTGGGTTGCCCCAGCCACTCTGGGCAGCCTTCAACATATTTAAAGCCAAAATAAAACATCAAAAATTAATAGTAACAATCTCATCAATTATAAAAAGTCACAATAACATTAAAACAAATAACTTTTATAAATGTTGGAGAAATAACAACATTTTATTGACTTTTTAATTTTAAAGCAATTGTCTAGCTTTCCTATTAAATATCTCCTCAAGGCTCAGTTGAGTAAATACAATTATTAGGATCAACCAAAAAGAGGCAAAATGGTGGCACGCTAATGATGTCTTCAGAAGAACCAGTGCTATTTTTCTAGAAAAAGAGGTGCCGGAGCTCAACACAAACTACTCCCTTGTTCTCTTTGAATGACAATGACGCCCACCTGAGAGATGCTGTTGCTAAGCTCCTGTGAGCAACCGCCAGAAGGCCCTCAGAGCTGGACCTCAGTGTCTGGGCAGAACAATGGGGGTGGAGACATTCCTTCAGTTATACTGGGCCAAGGCCATTTAGGGATGGGGGAAGGAGAGAGAGAGAGAGAGAGAGAGAGAGAGAGAGAGAGAGAGAGAGAGAGAGATCTGCCAGGGAGAAAAGTAGAAAAAGATTATGCACATATAAACACCCACCCCCTCCCCGCTTTGTAACTATATAAGTATGCGAGTATATAAGCAGCAGTATAATGATGTAATAACTAACTGTAGACTGAGATCTGAAATTCCTACAAAGCTTGAGAATTTTTGTTAAAAGGTTTTGTGTGATGCATCATGAATTTTATTTACATTTATAAATGTAAAGACCCTGTCTTTCTTCAGTCATGGAACCTGAGGTGGTTCCCAGGTAGTCTCCCATTTCAACGCTGACCAGACTGAGTCTCCCTTCGTTTCAGCAAAGTGGGAGCCTTATGTGCATGCAGATTAAAGGGATACCCAGTGATTAATGTGTGTGAGAGAAACATAAATATTAGCAGTTCTTTCAATGCTTTATCCAGAAGTGGCTAGTATAGGGGATGCTTTCTCAGAGGGCCAATATACGAACTTTGTTAATGAAAAACATAATAAATAATGACGTCTTAGAAGCACTGAGAATTTTAAGGCTGCAGCCTTAATAGGGAGACAGTCCAACTGGAATCGATGAGATTTACTTCCAAGACAGTATTTAGAAGCAGGGTTTAAGTAATTTGCCTGAGGTTTAGGGGAGAAATGAGGGTGGGATTCAACTGGTGAGTCCTGTCAGAGGAAGCCCTGCACAAGGATTTCTGCTTGCACAACAGGACTCTGCCCCTCTCTCCTCATGCCCCCCAAATTGGCTCAGGGTGGCATGGGGGTGGGGACACAGATCATTCTGTCTTGCTAGCCAATCTGCTTTGTGGACTGACCCATCAGAAGAGCGTGAGGTTGACACTCCCTGAATCCAGAGAACATGACCTGTGCTGAAATGCAAGAGATGTAAGAGAAAGTTAAAGGTAAAGGGACCCCTGACCATTAGGTCCAGTCGTGGCCTACTCTGGGGTTGCGGCGCTCATCTCACTTTACTGACCGAGGGAGCTGGCGTACAGCTTCTGGGTCAATTGGCCAGCATGACTGAGCCGCTTCTGGCGAACCAGAGCAGAGCACGGAAACGGCGTTTACCTTCCCGCTGGAGCGGTACCTATTTATCTACTTGCACTTTGACGTGCTTTCGAACTGCTAGATTGGCAGGAGCAGGGACCGAGCAACGGGAGCTCACCCCGTCGCGGGGATTCGAACCGCTGACCTTCTGAACGGCAAGTCCTAGGCTCTGTGGTTTAACCCACAGCGCCACCCGTGTCCCACAAGAGAAAGTTAGCTGTGTTTAAATTCTTTTGAAATGAACGTGATTTGCGGTGGCCACAAATAACCTCCTCCTCCGAGTTCACTGGGACTTTTGCATCTAATTTTCTCTGGATTTAGATCATAAAGTTGAAGAGAGCTCTGTATTCTTTTAAAATCTCATCTTCAAAGATCAGACATTAACAGCTGAGCACCTCAAGAGATTCCATTATCCTTTTACATCCCAGAGCTTAAGAAACACATCTGGAAGCCTAGTTTGCCGTTGGAATTTTTCTATTTTGAAAGGTAATGTAACTGTTGAGATGTAACCATTTTAGGAACGGAACCCCACTTAATCTTATTGTTGTCGAGAGAGTTCGGTCCCTTTCCTACAGCTAGCACGAAAGCATATATCGTTTTAATTCTCCCGTGAGTTGAATGGGTAGCTGGACCCATTTGCCATCTCCAAAACACAGCAGAGAAATGGTGCTGCATTTCCCCCTTCTTATCATGTTCACAGTTGTGCTGTGTCCATCTCCTAACTCTGGGGTCAAAAAACTTTTTCAGCAGGGGGCCAGTCCACTGTCCCTCAGACCTTGTGAGGGGCTGGACTATATTTCGGGGGAAAATAATGAACAAATTTCTATGCTCCACAAATAACCCAAAGATGCATTTTAAATAAAAGCACACATTCTACTCATGTAAAAACACGCTGATTCCCAGACCATCCACCGGCCGGATTTAGAAGGCGATTGCGCCGGATCTGGCCCCCAGGCCTTAGTTTGCCTACCCATGTCCTAACTTTATTAAGAATTCTCTCATGAAACTTTCCTGATTTTCCAGGCAAGACACAAAGCTCCCAATTTTGAAAGTATCCTTTGAACTCCTCCATTGATCTATGCAATGTAGATATTGACATGCCAGCCCCTTTGATTTGCCCAGATCATTTCTAAAAGCGGGGATAAAACTCGCCCAAATGAGCAGCAGGCTGACTAGAGAACTCACTCTAGGCGGTCCTGCTGGGTTTTCTGTATGGGATCACAGGTCTGTCTTCTTCCAACTCTGCTTTTATCAGGCATTTATTGTAATTTGATACAAGCACGTGTTTTCTTTAAAAAGAAAGATAGAAATGTCTTTAATATCCCTCTCTGATCCTTCGTCTGACATGATAAGCTGAAGCTTTTCGTACAAGGTTGGATTGGCATGCATCCTATAGTGTTTTGCTTCACTCCCGGGAGATTTTAATACTTAAACAGGTCACTCAGTGATACTTGTTTTATGCATCCTTTGCACTCTCATTTTAGGATACCTTGAGCTAAATCCAAAGTGTGGTGTAGTGGTTAAGAGCGGTGGACTCGTAATCTGGGGAACAGGGTTCGCGTCTCTGCTCCTCCATCTGCAGCTGCTGGGTGACCTTGGGCTAGTCACACTTCTGTGAAGTCTCTCAGCCCCACTCACCTCACAGAGTGTTTGTTGTGGGGGAGGAAGGGAAAGGAGAATGTTAGCCTCTTTGAGACTCCTTCAGGTAGTGATAAAGCGGGATATGAAATCCAATCCAATCCAAAGAACTGTGAGTGAAAAATAAAATGTGTTAGTGCTGTTCCCTACATTCACCAGCTATCACTAGGGGCAGACTTCTCACAGTGCAGCATTAGCCATTTACATAAAGGTAAAGGTAAAGGTCCCCTGACAGTTAAGTCCAGTTGCGAACGACTCTGGGGTTGTGGCGCTCATCTCGCTTTTCTGGCCAGGGAGCTGACGTTTGTCCGCAGACAGCCTCCGGGTCATGTGGCCAGCATGACTAAGCCGCTTCTGGCGAAACCAAAGCAGCACACGGAAATGTCGTTTACCCTCCCACCGGAGTTGTACCTATTTATCTACTTGTACTATGATGTGTTTTTGAACTGCTAGGTTGGCAGGAGCTGGGACCGAACAATGGGAGCTCACCCTGTCGCAGGGATTCAAACCACCAACCTTCCAACCGGCAAGTCCAACGTTCAGTGGTTTACACCACAGCATGGCGGAAATGCTTCAGATCCTGCCTCAGTGCTCTAAATGCGAGACTGATTCTCCTTGGATGGATTCAGGCAACACTGGCTTCTTGGCTATAATGGGGAAATCAACAAATGGCTACAACTCTTACGTTTTGTCAGAAATGGATGGAATTTGCAGGCTGAGGAGATAAAACCAAGTTCTAGAAACATAGGTGCAATGTTGGGGGTTTTGTGTGCAATGCATCTTTAAAGTGCTTCAATAATATATTAAATTTGTGTAAAGGGAGCTTTAAAGTAAGCTTTGTTTGGGATTCATTCCCACTTTGTGATGGGGAGAGTTTGTATGAATATGACATATGTTGGCTGTCAGTTCATTTCCAGGCCCCAGACAAGGTGTTCATGTTAGTGTTTATAGCCCTAAACAACTCAGCCCCTCAAATATCTGAAAGACCACTTCCTTCTTACAGACCCTTCTTGGTGCTAAGATCAGCAAAGGGGGCTGTTTCATTGCCCTCAGAAGCTCAGGGGGTGGCAGCCCAGTAGAGGGCCTTCTCTGTGGCAGCCTCCATCTTGTGGTACTCCCTCCTCACAAAGATGTATCTGACACCATCATTATACTTCTGTGAATGCTAAAGACATATCTCTTTATTCTGGCTTTTCACACTTCATGTAAAGGACCCACCTTATTTATGCCATTGCAATTTTGTTTTAAGCAGTGCTATTTTTCTAGAAAAAGAGGTGCCAGAGCTCACCATGAGAACTCTTGTTCTCTTAGAATGGCAATGGCGCCCACCTGAGAGGTGCCAGAACTGAGCTCTGGTGAGCTCCAGCTGGGGGGGGGGGGAGAATCCCTGGTTTTGGACTGTTTTTAATACAGTGGTACCTCAGGTTAAGTACTTAATTCGTTCCGGAGGTCTTTTCTTAACCTGAAACTCTTCTTAATCTGAAGCACCACTTTAGCTAAGGGGGCCTCCTGCTGCCGCCACGCCGCCAGAGCACGATTTCTGTTCTCATCCTGAAGCAAAGTTCTTAACCTGAGGTACTATTTCTGGGTTAGCGGAGTCTGTAACCTGAAGCATATGTAACCTGAAGCGTATGTAACCTGAGGTACCACTGTACTATGTTTTAGCTGATGAAACCCACCTGGAACCTTATGGTGAAGGGCAGGTAAATGATGATGATGATGATCTTTGCTAGGTCAGTGGATATTCATTCAAATGCAGTACTTTTGTTGTTGTTCTGTTTGTGAAACTTCTCCAATAATATCAGCAATATTCTTCTCAAAGGAGAGCAAGGGACAACCAGCACCTGGAATGTGTTTTCAGGTGCTGGGCACAGTTTGCCAAAGTGATAACCAAAAATGTTCCATATTAAAATTATTGTTTTTTTATTGCAAGGATCAATAAGGAAATATGAAAGGAGAGACGCACCAATGGATCTCTATGTGCTTTAGATAAATGGCAAATTTGGATTCCTGGGTAAAGGAAGACAAAGCAACTTCTGAAGGAGTGGAGAGTGCCTTTCTAAGCATGTATTTCCTGAGCACAGACTTTCCCAGTGTCTGGATGCAAGTTAATTCTCTGTCCACGGCTGACAAAGCAGGGGCATAAAATCTCTTCTGCCCAGGGGCTGCCCATGTCATAAATATACACCTCTGATCATGACTTGGAGGTGGCCAAGTTTGCCGATGATACCAAACTGTTCAGGGTGATAAGAACAAGAAGAAAATATTGCAAGGCGCTCCAAAAAGAGCTCTCCAGACAGGGCAAATGAACATTAAAATGACAAATGAGATATAATGTAAATAAGTGTAAAGTGCTTAGAACATTTTCTGCTGTTTTTGGCAAGAGCCGATTTAGGAAGGAGACTAGACTGGGTGGAGAGAGGACCGGACTGAAAGGAGAAAGAACGGGGGAGAATGGGACATGTGCTATATTCTGCTAATTATTCTGTTATTCCAGTAGGTGCCCCCCTCTCCCCCACTGTCTCTCCTCGCAGTCTGGTCTCTTTAGTGCTTGCCAAAAACAGCAGACATAAAATTGACTGCTTGTGAATCAGTTCTACAAACTGGATAGCCCACATTTTAACAGATATGATGGCCCTGAATAATGGAGAAGTGTTGAGCTCTGTCAGGTTCGGCTCAAAATGGGCCTGCTAACTATGATCACTTGGGGATAGAATTCTTTCCCACCAACGGTTCTTATAAGAGCCAAAGGGACAGGGGTGGCGCTGTGGTCTAAACCACTGAGCCTCTTGGGCTTGCCGATCACAAGGTCAGTGGTTTGAATCCCCGTGGTGGGTTGAGCTCCTGTTGCTCTGTCCCAGCTCCTGCCAACCTAGCAGTTTGAAAGCACACCAGTGCAAGTAGATAAATAGGTACCACTGCGGCAGGAATGTAAATGGCATTTCCATGCACTTTGGTTTCCATCACGGTGTTCTGTTGCACCAGAAGCAGTTTAGTCCTGCTGGCCACATGACCTGGAAAGCTGACTGTGGCCAAATGCCAGCTCCCTTACCCTGAAAGCAAGATGAGCGCCGCAACCCCATAGTCACCTTTGACTGGACTTAACCATCCCATGGTCCTCTACCTTTACCTTATAAGAGCCAAACAGGCTGCTGAGCCCACCAATCCCCCCATTTAACACATGCTATGGGTGCTGTTGCTTCAGTCATAGCAGAGAGAGAGATTGGTTTTCCTCCCTGGTCCCCTTCCCTGTGCACTCCCTCTGTCTCTCCTGCCTCTCTTCTTCTTTGTTTTTCTTTCCCTCTCATCAGTGCCTGGGATGGTGGGAACTATATTCTCCCCATGGTACCAGACATCATCAGCATGCCCTCCAACATTTCTCCGATGAAAAGAGGGACATCCCATTCCATAATGATAATTTTATGATTTATACCCCACAAATCTTACTTGGGTTGCCCCAGCCATTCCGGGCAGCTTCCAACATATATACAAACATAATAAAACATTAAACCCTTCCCTATACAGTAGTACCTTGGTTTACATACGCTTCAGGTTACAGACTCTGCTAACCCAGAAATATTACCTTAGGTTAAGAACTTTGCTTCAGGATGAGAACAGAAATCGTGCTCCAGCTGCGTAGCAGCGGGAGGCCCCATTAGCTAAAGTGGTGCTTCAGGTTAAGAACAGTTTAAGGTTAAGAACGGACCTCCGGAACGAATTAAGTACGTAACCAGAGGTGCCACTGTACAGGAGTGCCTTCAGATGGCTCTGGGGTTAGATGACTCTATACCCTCCAATATTTCTCCAATGAAAATAGGGACATCCTAAGGAAAAGTGGGACATTCTGTGATCAAATCAAAAACTGGGATGGCTTCTCTAAATCAGGGACGTCCCTGGAAAATAGGGGGACTCTTGGAGGGTCTGCATCAGGCACTTCCTGGTGTTCAAGGCACCAAAGATGGCTAGAAAGAGAGGAAGAGAAGGATCATGACAGCACCCTAATCTGTCCTGCTCCTGCTGTGGTTATCAGTGCAGCAGGCAGTGTGTGTGTGTGTGTGTGTGTGTGTGTGTGTGTGTGTGTGTGTTAGAGGTAGGAGTTATTTTCTTACTGCAATCCAACCAAGAAAAGAACTCAGTGCAGGTAACCCTCACCTTCACATTGAAGCTGATGCTGATCAAAAGACGAACTCAGTGGGGGGGGGGTAACACTCCCCTTCAAGGTGAGCATTACGAGTCGCCAAGTTCATATTCCGAGCCAAGGAAACCCCAAACGCGGCTGCGTTGCTCCTGTCCCGAATGCAGAATTTCAGGGCGCATTCTCTGTTGGTTTAAAGAACGTCAGACCCAAGTAGCATATAGCATACATATATTAATGTCCAAATGCTATACATGAATTGTTGCCAAAAGAGTGAATAATTGTTGACATTAAAAAAGCCCCATCCAGTCTATCTAAATGTACAATTTACGATCAGTGAGGCTTTTCTTGGGGGGGGGGGTTGAAGGGGGGGAGGGAGAGAGAAGAGAAATGTGTGGCATGTGAAATAAATTAATGGGCCTCCGTAAATTTAGGGACTGCTGGCAACTCAGCTTTGCATGTTGCAATAAAAATGGTTTATTGGACTAACATTGTTGAATCCAGAAGCCCAAATTATACTAAGCCTCTACACAGCATTTCTAAGGGGCAGTGAGGGCTGACCCCAGTCCCTCCCTAGCCTCGGGCTTTCCTTGAGTTTTTGCCTGCGTGTGAGGCTTAACAGTGCAAAAGTAAGTATATTTTCCACGGCGTCTTTGCGCTTCAGCCCTTTCTCATCTCCCCAGAGCGCCAGAACCCATTTATTTCCTTGCCGCTGCCTTCCTGCTTTCCTGAAACGGAGCTAATGTACCCCAGAAGGCTTAGAGAGACTGTCAGCTGCAACATGAGAAGCACTCGAAAAAAATATTCCAGGGCCATTTGTTGTCAGGCCCAGAAAATAAACAGCCCCAGAATTTCGCAAATGGGAGAGAAGAGGACTGGTGCGAAGCTGGAGCTGAGAAGGAAATTGTGTAGTAAGGAGGGACGGATTGATATCCTGGCAAAAAGGCAAGCGTTGCACCGAGCAGGGTGGGCGTTTGCAGTGACGGCTTGATGCAACGGACAAGCCTTAGCAAATTGATTTGCTGCTTCGGCGTCTTATCAGCAGATTTTTTAATAAGTGGGGGAGAGCTGGTTCTACAGAGGTGCTGGAGTTCATCTCTGAAGTTGCTTTGACTGTGCTGCTGACTGAAAAAGACTTTGCCTTTCTAGAATCCACACTTTCACACTGAAGCATTTCCGTTTAGCTGGCGGCATGCAATGAATAAAAACCCCAGCAGAATTTAGTGTCAGGGACAGGCTAGATGAGGAGAAGCGGTGGAAACCACCTGAACAAAAGCCCCTTCCAGGGAAAGCGCAGAGGGAGAAAAATTGGATCCTGGATCTTGGTGGTGAACAATTGGATGCACACCAGAGGAGGGGAAGAGCTCGGAAGAAAAGGAGACTGTGAGCTTGGAGGACGAGGAAGAGGAGGAAACAGGCAGGTGCAAAGCCAGGAATCAGACTTAGCAGCTTCACCAGTGAGCCACCCTGACAGCTTTTCTGCTGACAGCTTGCAAGCCCCTCCACACTCCCAGAACAAGGCGTCTGAGGCACATCACAGAGCAGAGAGCCAGGCAGAAATAGAAATGGTCCCTTGGGGCTCCCCATAGAGAGGGAGAGGCTGGACACAGAGGGAAAGGAGTAAAGTGGGAGGTGCAAGCCAGTCCCAGCAATTGCTTCACCTAGGTGAAGCATATCTCAGAGGTCTCCATATGTTCTCTGTTCTGTTTCCTTGAAAAAGAAACTAACTGCGAGTTAAATGGTGTTTCCCTCTCTTTCTCTGATCTGCGAATGAGCTGTTCTTGCGTGTTCAGATGCAGAGACCTCCCCCCTAAATAAACACACATTTAACTCAAATTTTAGTTTTGGTTTTTGGCAGAATTTAGGCCACAACTTTATTGATTACAGAAAGTGAGTGGTTGCATAGGCTCTGGTTCGACTAGCTCCATGCACCCTTGCAGGTAGCGTTGACTCAGAGCTCTATCATAGGTCAGCCAAGGGTGAACACCTGAGGTAGGTGGAAAACCTGGGAACAGACTATGTCCACTCCCCAGATGCTCCCCTAGACTCAGGCATGGGCACAACCCCCTCTCAGGGGTTGACCAAACCAAGTTGAGTCCCTGGATTCCTTTAACAGGTATTCCCTTCACATAGGGATGGCGAGAGCGTTCTCCCATCCCTATCACCTGAACCAGAGCCTATCTGCAACCTTACAAGTTGTGACGATTTGCTACGTGGTAGGCGAAACCCAAATGGCAACAGCCAATCAGCCAAGTGGGGAAAATTCCTGCCGTGCCCCTGTCCTAACGACAGACGACACACGACAGCATAGCAAGGTCAATTGCAAAATGCCCTAAATATAGGGAGAGGTGGGTGGATGTTCCAATGCATGAGCCGAAAGAGGAAGCTCTGGGTCATGTGCATAGGTATATATAGGTCCCTTGGTCCATTTAAACAGCTCCCCATTGGCCAGATTAAACCCAGCAACGAGGGACCTACCAATTGGGTGTTGTGGCTGTCCAATAAACCCACCCACAGCCAGGAGGTCAGTTTCCAGGTCTCACCGCAACACGTGCCCTCTTTTAGGGAGGACACGCTTTATCAACTCCCTGACATTTAGGAACGCATGCAGAGTCAGAACCTAGCTCAGGATTTCCAGCTGAGAAGGGCCATAGCTCAGTGGCAGAGCATCTTCTCTACATGCAAAGGTGCCAGGTTCAATCCACAGTGGCTGGCTGGCAATGTCTCCTATCCCAAATCCAGTATAGACCATGTTGCGCTTGATGAACCAATGGACTCTGTATAATGCAGCTTGCTGTGTTCCTATGTCTTTCCTGATTGTCAGTAGTTCTCCAAGTTTTCAGACAGGATTCCCCTAGCTGGATATAATGATGATGATGATAAAGTGATAAAACTTCAAACATTAAAAACCTCCCTAAACAGGGCTGCCTTCAGATGTCTTCTAAAAGTCAGATGGTTGTTTATTTCCTTGACATCTGATGGGAAGGTGTTCCACAGGGCGGGCGCCACCACTGAGAAGGCCCTCTGCCTGGTTCCTTGTAGCTTCACTTCTCGCAGTGAGGGAACTGCCAGAAGGCCCTCGGAGCTGGACCTCAGTGTCCGGGATGAATGATGGGGGTGGAGACGCTCCTTCAGGTATACTCTTTTAGGTTTTTGTTGGGGATTGATGTAATTCCTGTACTCCACCACTAAGCTATAGCTCCTCCACGTCAGGTGCTTCATTTGGTACAGATGCAAGCCAAGTGGTCTGTTTTTGGACACAAAATCCCACACTATTGGCTATGCTGGTTAGGGCTGATGGAAGCTGGAGTCCAATGGCATCTGGACAGTCACAGGTTTCCTGTTCCTGTTCTTCAGAAGGACATAACACTGTCTTAGCTGCAACCTGAAGGGCTTGTAGCCCCTACTTACATGGGGAACAGGGTTGCATCAGGGCTGCATTGTGCTTTTAAAACTCCCCGTATTTAGCTTAGCAACACTTTTAGAAACTGGGCCTCGGAAGAAAAGCCTTTTTATGTGCTCCCTAATGGCCAGAGAATGTAATACCTGCAGAGCCGGAAATGTGCTGAAGTATATTCCTGAAAAAGAAAGCATTTTACTAGCTGGCATCACATGATTCAATGTGTGCAGTAATGCTCTGTTGCACAGAAACATATTGTATATGCACATGTAAGCATGTGTTACATAGAAGGAAAAAATGTGAAATAGGCAGCAGTAACAAGATGCAATCATTCAGTAAAGTGATTTTCTTGGAACACCCTTTTACTTCCTCAGAGAACTCCTTATTTCCCCACCCATGCCAGATTACAGTCCTGCAGTATTAAGAGCTATTTTCTGCACATCTGTAGATGTAATCATGCTGTGTGCATTGCAGAGGACTGAAACTGTATTCCATGAACTCAGCACTGTACTATATGCTCTGTACTGTTCAGTTCCTTTTTATTATCTAAGTATTTTCTGCACTCTCTCTTTTAAATGTGTGGATTTATTGCGAGTACTCTCATTCCCCTTGCTAATTTCTTTGCCCCTCACAAACAGAAGCTAAAGGTGGGCCCTTCACCAGCCATTTCAGGATCCAGCCTTTTCAAAGTCTCATCTTGCCCTGTCCTTTGAGGGCCAGACTTCCCACCAAATTGTATTCAGTTTATTGTGTATAAGTGCAAATCTGTGAATTTGATGTTATTTTATTGGGAACCGTGAGGGGAGGGAGAACTCCAAAGCCTACAATTCTGAGAAAGGAAATGGAAGGTGCCTGGGAAACACATGAAGATTGGTAGTTGACAGCAAGGGACAAAAGCAAGATGAAATGAAAGGTTGCAAGTCTGGACATCTTCTCTGGTAGATGGTTCTCTAATAGCCAAGTTTCACAAAAGCTCCGGCAATGTGTCCCTGGAATAACATCACACTCACGTATAAGTACATGATTTGCATACATTAGCATTGAGCTTGGATTACCCCCCCCCCCACACACAAATGATGATTATTATTATAACAACAATAACAAAATCATCACCATTCAGGATAAGCTCCTGCAGGTGTTAATTGGGCTGCTGAGGCAACCCATATATTCTGCTGAGATTTTTACCTTAGATTTTGGTGTTGTTGTTTCTGCCAGGCAGCAGGTTTGAAAAGCTGCAATGGAATGAGAAAAGATGGCCTTTGGTGATTAATAGCGCAGTCCTCTGCATGCCTATGCAGACATCAGTCCCATTGAATTCAATAGGCCTACTCTGGGGTAAGTGGATCGAGGACTGCAGGCTGAAATTATGCTTTTTTTCTGGTTCACAGCAGAGGAAACCTTTCTCCCCCCTAATGGAATTGTGATTATAGAACATATTAATATTACAAAAGGTTTAAGTCCATTAAGCTTCCAGGCTTGCAGCCTTTCTTGCCTAATGAATGGTGCCTGTGAGAGGTGGTACCCGAAAGTGACAATGGAAAGCGAAGTTGGCTATTATTTCTCAAGCCTCCAACAGCTACTGTATTGCTGTCAGAGTCATGTCGCTGTGCTCACGGTGCCTATTTTAACATTCCTCAGACATGCTGGCATAAAATACAAAGATGATCCAATTACATTTCCTGCAACTGCATCTTATTTTACTAATGCTTACAAATTAATGGTGTCTGCCACTGCCCCCCCCAACACAAGAGGGAGCAGAGATGGCATTTTAAATCCCATGAATTTTATAGTATGCATTACTTAAATACAGAAAACAACCCTAACCGTAAACAGTTGACATGCCTCTCATAATCTCTGTCTAGTCAATATGAAAATGTAACTACATGGGGCAATGCAAAAGAAATTCCACTGTATACTCATTTATTAGGAGAAGCATTATTTATTCCTAGCAATTTACTGTTAGTAATTTATTTCTGTAGAGCCATTAATTCACAAACTTCTAAGTGCTTAGTCAAATCTGGAGTTCTCGCAATGTATCTCCCCAAATCACTCTGTGTGTGTGTGTGTGTGTGTTTGTGTGTTTGTACCAAAGTCCCATAACCCTTAGTTAATTCAAGATCCAAATCATCTAGCCCTCATTCGCTGACCCAGCAAGAGAGATCTGTCATTGTGGGCTCTGCTCCACCCTCACCTATGCAAGAAGAAGAAGAGGAGGAGGAGTTTGGATTTGATATCCCACTTTATCACTACCCGAAGGAGTCTCAAAGCGGCTAACATTCTCCTTTCCCTTCCTCCCCCACAACAAACACTCTGTGAGGTGAGTGGGGCTGAGAGACTTCAGAGAAGTGTGACTGGCCCAAGGTCACCCAGCAGCTGCATGTGGAGGAGCGGGGAAGCGAACCCGTTTCACCAGATTACAAGACTACCGCTCTTAACCACTACACCACACTGGCTCTCTTGACCATCACTTGACCATACATGGTCCCTACCAGGGCTCTTTTTCAGCCAAAACTCAGCTACGGCACCTCTCATGTGGGCACCATTGCCATTATAAGACAACAAGAGAGGTGCTCTTCATGAATACTGGCAGATCTTTTTCTAGAAAAATAGCACTTTTGGCAGGGTTCCCCAGACACACATCCAGAGCCTACTCTCTAACAGCTTAAATGCACCATGCAAGCGTTGAATGAACCCATCTAGGTCAACTAAGTGAAGCCATTGAAATTAATGGAATTAATTTAGATGTGTCCACTGATTTCAGTAGGTCTGCTGTGAGTAATACCACCCCTGGCTTCCTGACGGCACACGCCACTGCTAGTTTCCTAGAGGGAGCACTGGGGAGTGCAGTGGCATAGCCAATCCAATGCTCTGGATTGAGCAGCATTGAGCTCTTTGATGCCTTCCCCTGCCACTTTTGATTACTGACAGTAACATGTGGCATTGGGAAGCCAGGGGAGCATCGCTGCTCTGTTTGTACTGCATGGCTGGCTGCTACTGCAAAGCAGGAGCTAAAGAAAGGTAATAAGGAAATGGGCAGAATGCTAGAGTGTGTGTCTCTATCCTTAGCTCTCTAAAAGCGTGACTTAACTTATCTATTTGGATATTTGGAATCCATTCTTACAAATATTGATAGGTTAAGATCTGGTGAATTACGATAAAGGTAAAGGGAAAGGACCCCTGGACAGTTAAGTCCAGTCAAAGGCGACTATGGGGTTGTGGTGCTCATCTTGCTTTCAGGCCGAGGAAGCCTGTGTTTGTCCACAGACAGCTTTCGAGATCATGTGGCCAGCATGACTAAACCACTTCTGGCACAACAGGACACCATGACGGAAGCCAGAGCACATGGAAACGCATTTACCTTCCCGCTGCAGCAGTACCTATTTATCTACTTGCACTGGCATGCTTTTGAACTGCTAGGTAGCCAGAAGCTGGGACAGAGCAATGGGAGCTCACCCTGTCCCGGGGATTCGAACCACCAACCTTCCGACTGGCAAGCCCAAGAGGCTCAGTGGTTTAGACCACAGCACCACCCAACTTTGCAAAGTATACAGTTTTGGGTTGTTTTTTTTCCTGTGCCCCCTCTTTACTTTTCCTTCTACATGGGTGCTATTTCTCTTTTTATCTTTCTCTTTTATTTATGTCTCACCACGTTTAGTGTGCATATAATAATTTTTAACTTTCAATAAAGGAGGAAATAAAAACTTATCTATTTCCAGTCACTTTTGCATGTGCCCACTGAAAAGTCTATTCCATTCTGTTTCTGCATTAATCTGTGGGTTTAAAGGGAGGGAAATCTCCCTTTAAATTATCTCTTTTCTCAAACTGTATCAGAAAATTCAGGATGGTTGAAAGACACTGAATAACTAAGTTCTGGTCGGCACATTAGTCTGGACAGTTTGTGTCAGGCCACTCTATCAGAATTCATGAAGATCAACTTTACTCAAGCATCCCTAGCAAAGAAATTTGAAGTGACAATGGCTAACACAACAAAATCCCTCTCCCACCCAAATCGCCTGCTTTCAAATAGGGCAAGCCAGTTCTGGAGCAGCTGCGGCCTTGAAATGGCAGGCAGATCTCTCTGTCACTGTTTAAACTCAGCTCCCGCTTGTCAGATTGAGCGCTTCCTCTTTGACCTGGACTAAAGCTGTGACATGCATTAGAAATATACATAACAACCATTCCTAAAGCCTCTTTTAAAGCCTCTTTTGCCTTAGATTTCCATGGATACATGGAGAGGGACTATCAAGAAGGCCTCCCAGCCTTGGAAAACAACAACAGGGCCCAGAAAGAGCCAATTATATGGGTTGCTAGGAGGTGGGAAATACTCTTTAACCCAAAAACATCTGGGAGGCTACCCGTAATGCCAGCTACAAGGGAAGGGCTCAGAGGATGCAATGAACATCTTGCTCTCAGTGATTTTCTCTGCTTAGTTATATCTATGAACCGCCGTTTGTTGAAGGACCCAACCCTTCTTCCTAAGTTGCAGTTCTATCCCTTTCAACATATTTTGGCATTCAGTGGTACATTTAATTTAATGAAGATGTTGATGTCAGAAAAAGAATCATTTTGGGTCATCCCAAAAGGGTATAAGTACCACTGTCAAACAGTAAAGGTAAAGGTAAAGGACCCCTGGATGGTTAAGTCCAGTCAAAGGCGATTATGGGGCTGTGGTGCTCTCAGGCCGAGGGAGCCGGCATTTGTCCACAGACAGCTTTCTGGGTTATGTGGCTGCCATGACTAAACCACTTCTGGCTGTGACGGGAACCAGAGCACATGGAAATGCAGTTTACCTTCCCACTGCAGCAGTACCTTTTTATCTACCTGCACTGGCGTGCTTTCAAACTGCTAGGCTGGCAGGAGCAGGGACAGAGCAACGGGCGCTCACCCCGTCACGGGGATTCGAACTGCCGACCTTCTGATCGGCAAGCCCAAGAGGCTCAGTGGTTTAGACCACAGCGCCACCTGCATCCCTACTGTTCAACAGTAAGAGCTGTTCAGCAGTGGAACAGTCTCCCCCAGCAGGTAGTGGACTCTCCTTCCTTGGAAGTTTTTAAGCAGAGGTTGGAGGGCCATCTGTTATTGTTACCTTAGCTGAGATTCCTGCATTGCAGGGGGTTTCTGCTCATACAATGAGACTTCCCCTTCTTTTTCTCTCCCAGCGCACCCCCCACTCAGCAAAAAAAAAAATTGCTTTGAAGGGTTTCCCAACCACCTAGAAAAGATTTGAGAGTGTGCAGGTGTGTGCACACACATGCAGGGCATGTTAAAGTTCTGTTGTGCAACTGGATTTTGCTCCCCATATGATACCATTGCATTGGATACAACTTCCTGTATTTCTCCTTTTTCCTTGAGTCTCTAACATTCACTAAGCTACACACTTTGCCTTTCTGTATTCCTCTGAAATGTTGTTCTGTCTCTACAGGAATGATGGAAGAAGGCCTTCAAGCTGTACCTCCATCCCAGCCTGGAAGGGTATCAAAATGGGATGGACTCAGTAGGAGCATTTGGAAATCCTAGCTACGTTGTCTTCATCTGCCTCTGTTTTATTTAGATGACTAAATATTACCCCATTAGCGTACTATAACCGTTGCTCATTTTCCTCTCAGGCATTCTATATATCATATATACCGCATTACTTAATTACCGTCTTTCGCACTTACACACCGATCTGTCCATTGGCTTTTAGATCACATTCCTAATTGCAATAAGCAAAGTAGCCTTTTGTTATGGCACAGGGAAAGGGTTGGTCAGCTGCCCACTGTTGGCATTAGAGCACACAGAGGGCTGGCCAATGATTTCTCTCTCTCTCTCTCTCTCTCCTTTAATGATCAATTACCACCAGAATAGGTTTCTAATGGACACACTATTAGAGAGTAATAGACTTGGCTATAATAGTTCCTGTTCACAATATTTCTCAAACTAGACACTGAACAAACCCCACGCCAGCAAATGTTTGGAATGTTTGCCTCATGGCCAGGTATTTAAAAGGCAATATTCTCTCACACACTCGCAGCAGGCCTGGCCCTACCCTTTGGCAGAATGAAGCAGCTGCCTCAGGCGGCAGATGCTGGGGGCAGTACCTTCTGAGCTGGGCTTTGACCTCCAGTGCAGTGGAAGATGTTCTCCCATCACCAGTCAGTCTGTCAGCCTGGTTGGATTCTGCACATCTCATCCTCTTGCCTCAGACAGCAAAATGGCTTGGACGACAAAGACTGCTTGGAGTCTAGAGAAGGAAGTGTCCTGAAAAGCATATGCAAGGAGAGAGGAAATGGACTTGGAGCTTCCTATGTATACACACTTATATGTGAACCCTGGGACAGAGGTCGCCTTGCCAGATGGAGGAACTCACGCTGAAAAGTGAACAATGCATAAAAACATATCATCTAAAGACATAGGCCGCCACAATATAAATACAGCAAACAATTGTTTTGGCATACTCAGCAAGCAAATAGATTTACAAAAGCAAACATTCAAAAATGATACTTTCTCCTGCAGTGTAAACTACGCATTGCCCTTCTAGAGGAGGCTATATAGGTGCTAAGAAATATGCCGAAAGTAGAATTACATTCTGGACCCACATACAAAATTTTGTTCTGATGATCTCAGTGGTGTTTAAAAATAAGGTCATGAACAACATTGTAAACACACATGAAATACTGAGGAAACAAGTTGAATTAAATATTTCTCAGGTTTTTATTGTGCAATTTCAATTCATTTAACTAATGCTTCCCAGGAAACAGTCTGAAGTGATTTACTAAAAGATAAAGAACCGGCTTCTTTTAAAACTGCTGCTTTTTCTTAACGGTTGGTTGGTTTTTAGGCTGCATTTTCTTGGTTTTTAGGTTGCCTTTTTAGGCTATATCTGTATCTCGGGGGGGGGGGCGGGGGCGCTGTTTTGTTTTTGCTTACTGTGTTGATTTTGTTTGATCCGCTTTGTGTATGTTGGGGAAAAGGCAGGCTATAAATTCATTGATAATAAATAAGTACATGCTGATAGGCCTCACTTTACTCAACCCTCAGCCTTCTAATAATCATTAGAACAGCCATCAGGAGATCTTGCCAAAATATTGTGAGATCTTACAAAGCACACAAGATCTCACCAGAAACTGTGGCTGCTGCTGCCGCCACCTCTCTGCCAGTGGTAGAGGGGCAGCCAGGGCACCTTTGGGGGTGCCACCTCTTGGAATTCTGCCACCTGCCCCAGCCTGCCTCATGGGCAGGCCGGCCTTGTCCGAGAGATTAAGTAGCATTCATGTGGCAATTTAGTGCGTGAGTAATTTGGCTGAGGTGGGATTGGAACTGTAGGCTTACAATTTCTCCTTATTTATTTTTTTTATACCATCAGAGCCCTATATATATTCTTTAGTAGAGAACAGGAGGTAGATTGATGTAGGATCTCCCTTACACATGATTCCATATGTCATTCCTGCCCCCTAAGGAGAAAAGACATACCGTACATTCTAAAGAGAATTTGCTCTATCCTGCTTGAATCTCTAATTCACATGAGAGTCAAACACTCAATTCTGTACCTACAAATAAAGAAAGGAAGTGTAAAGGACCTGCATGATCTTTATTATCACCTAGAATATATGACTGTAATAACTCAATTTGCATGACATAGGAAATATGGTTAGGCTCTTGACCACAGCCACGGACGAGGATTCTTTCCAGTAACCCATTGCAAATGAACCCGACAAGAACCAAAATAGGATAAGAAGTAGTATTAGTTTACCATCTGTCCTTCCAGAGTTCTCCAGCAACAATATACCAGATCATCTGGCACTTAAAAGTAAACCAAATAATTGTGACATATGGGCAGAGATTTCTTTTCAATGCCTTGTTCAGCAAGTGGGGGGGGGGGAGTGGAGTGGATATTATTAATGCACAGAAGTGTGTGTTTTAATGCCTTTGTAAGCGACCGGGCAAGTAATTTGCTGCTTTCTGATGCTTTCCCTTAGTCTATAAATACTGTCATGCACCAGACCCTAAATCGATGTTTGTAGGAGCTGTGTTATGCTAAGGATGCCCTGACTGACATCCTTTGAAAGAGTCTTTTGCTGATCATGTAATGTTTAAATTCTGGAAGAGGTCTCCTTGTTCTGTCTACTTTAGGCAAGTGCATTTTGTCTTCAGAGCCTGGTGAGAAGAAAGTGCTGTAAAAATGAAACTTTTTTTTTTTTAAAGTGGAACTGCACCACCACTTCCCAACCTTATAGCAGAAGTGGGGAACTGTATCTTCCCAATTCCTCAGTTGCTTCCAGTTACCAAGAGGATGAGGGTGAGGTGGTGGGGAAAGGGTTGCAGTGCTACTCCTTCTTTTCATGCCGAAATTGGAACCTTAAGAATACTGGCCATATCACCAGCATCAACCACTCAGTATGTTAGGGAAGTACATCATTCAGGCAGGGCACCCAAAATGTATGAACACTCCGCACTCTACAATCTGATGAGCGATGCGGGGACAAGGTGTCAGGTGTAATCACATTTGTATTCAGATGCTGTTGAAAGCAGACACTGATATATGATCCATCAACCACTGCCAGTTTTTCTGGCTCCTCTATATACATATGAATGGGTGGATGAATAGATAAACAGACAGTGAAATTATGTTGGAAACGACATGGCACTAAGCCCATAACATATCTTAGACTCATTAAAATATGGCACAAATGTATCTCTTTCCCAGAGCAGATCTCGGAGAGCATTCTGTTTTACAACATGGAGATCAATGAAAAGAGGACAATTCCTATTAAATATGCAGTTTCAGATGCTGCTCCTTTAATTTCGCAGCTCACCAGTCCTTATCAGCCACTACCAAAATCCCAAAGCGGAGAGGTTCACAATGATTTCATTCGAACATTGCAGAATCAGAATGTTATTTTTAAAATAATGTCTCGTTAGCAAATATATTGACTCCTGGAATTTAGTACTGTGCTTTAGTTAAGTATCAAACTGAAGGAACAGAAACTTGAAAGAAAACACGGCTGCCTAGGGAAACAATGATGGAGAAATCCTGAATATGTCTCTGGATAGAATATGTCTCTGGATATAAATATTTTAAAAGGCATTTTTAATAAGAGGGCATGTCTGAAGCAACCTTTTATAATCACTTTGGGAAAGCTGGGTGGTTGGGCTAAATGCCTAGCTGAGAAGCTGTCTCTTTTTTAAGGTACAGGTATGTATAATGCAAGGGATGTGGGTGGCGCTGTGGGTTAAACCACAGAGCCTAGGACTTGCCAATCAGAAAGTCTGCTGTTCGAATCCCCGCAACGGGGTGAGCTCCCGTTGCTCGGTCCCTGCTCCTGCCAACCTAGCAGTTCGAAAGCACGCCAAAGTGCAAGTAGATAAATAGATACCACTCCGGCGGGAAGGTAAACAGCATTTCTGTGCGTTGCTCTGGTTCGCCAGAAGCGGCTTAGTCATGCTGGCCACATGACCCGGAAGCTGTCTGTGAACAAACGCCGGCTCCCTCGGCTAATAAAGTGAGATAAGCGCCGCAACCCCATAGTCGTCCGCAAGTGGACTTAATGGTCAGGGGTCCCTTTACCTTTTATGTATAATGCAACTGCTCAAACCTGATTTTTTACACTGTGTCTTTACTATTCATGGGATAGTTATCAAAAAGGACCTCAGTCTTAAAGTTGTTGCTGGCATCCATCTGTCTCAGGAGACAATGGAGTGTGCCTCGAGGGGTGAAGTCAAACCTCCTCAGACTGACCTCCCCATGGAGCATCCCTGGGCAGTGTATATGGAGGTCCTGGGCTGCCCAGATGATAGCTTTGCTGATGTGATCCAAAGGAAAGCAGAGCACCAGTTTGGCTGCAGGTGTTGCTGGAAGGAGGCTACAAGGCACCATCTAAGGGCCTCCACCCCAGATCTGTACAGGGTTTACTTCTTAGCCTTTTCTTCTCCCAGAGATATCCCACAAGGCGGTGGAAGTTTAGGATCAGAGTTATTTTTCTCCTAGATGGACTGTCTTCCCAAGTTGCCTTCCCATCAGCCTCTCAGTTCCCTCTACAGCATATGCAGAAACCACCTCCTTGACCCTTGGACCCACAATTGGTCCATTTTGCTTATCAATGCCCCATGCACAAACCATCATGAATGCTCAATAAAAAGGATGCCTGGGGGGGGGGGGTTTCCTAATCTTTCTACAACCTGTCTCCAACCACAGCAAAAGTTTGAGGGAGGGGGGAGCTTGGGAGAAGGAGATGAGGTTCACCACTCATACCCTCATTTTCCTTTTATTACAAAGCTCTTCAAAACCCACTTTATAGGCAATTGCAGCCGACCCGCATTTAAACATGCATGTCTGACACCATCATGACTCATGTCTAATTTGGCCTCCAGTTTGGGAAGTTCTCCCACTGGAGAGTTTTAGATTCGGTGACCTTAGAAAGGTGCTTTCCAGCTGATGGATTCTACTATGGTCTCTCTCCAGAGAGCAACACGTCTCTCTCCAGAGAACTGAATTTCTTGGGGAAGCAAATGGCATGCGACTGAAATCCGAGTCAGGATTAAGGAATTTTTAAACAGTCTAAATAAAAATCAATTCCCATCTTAATTAGATTTTGTTCCTTCGATGTGGCTGATGTCAACTCTTCTAAGCCTCTGATTGTTTAGGGATTCGGCAGGACAAACAAGAAAGCAATACCTGAATTTCCAAAGTGAAGAATAAAACACACATACACAACCCAGCCGACTAAAAACGAAACAAGGCTGCTGATCTTGAGCACGTTTATTTATAGAAGTGGGTCTCACTCATTGATTCCAGCTGAGTTTATTTCCTACGCTGAGCGCTTAGGATCATGGTGCCTCTTAAATATTGCATCAGCAAACAGGAGAAAAATGAACAGAGCTAGCAAATGTGTAATATATTTTGGAAGTGCCTAAAGGAAAAGCAAAGAATAAAGCAGGTAAATGAGTTTTGGTGGTAAAGTAAAAGACCTTTCTGGATGGCCAGTTTCTCCTTCAAAGCTTACTGGAGCATAATGCAAAATTATGTAAGGGTGAGATCAAATGCAACATAGAGATGGTAGGTCCTTCACTCATGGTGTAATCTGGAAGGCTGAACTTGTCTTACTTGCTGCACATATCAAGGGCTACTAGTCATGATGGCTATGCTTGCCTTCATGGTTAGCATAGGAGCAAACTCCTAGGGGCCAAGGTCTGTGCATGCGTGTGATGTCATTTTGCGAGTCTGCGCACGTGCGAGCGGTGAAACCCGGAAGTACCGTATTTTTCACTCTATAAGATGCACCAGACCACAAGACACACCTAGTTTTTGGAGGAGGAAAACAAGGGAAAAAATATTCTTAATCTCAGAAGCCAGAAAAGCAAGAGGGATCGCTGCGCAGTGAAAGCAGCAATCCCTCTTGCTGTTCTGGCTTCTGGGATAGCTGTGCAGCCTGCATTCGCTCCATAAGATACACACACATTTCCCCTTAATTTTTAGGAAGGAAAAAGTGAGTCTTATAGAGCAAAAAATACGGTAACTCTTTCCGGTACTTCCGGGTCACCACCGGACGTAACCTGAAAGAACGTAATATGAAGCGGACGTAACATGAGGTATGACTGTATAAAAAAAAAGATTTAGAGAAACACCATACATAAGACTCTGCATTATTATAAGTGTGTATACAGGGAGTTTGTCACACTCAGCATTATAGAAATAGAATGGAATTTAACATGAAGACTGCAAAACATGGATGGAATGGAGAAATATACAGTAGACCCGTCCACCCCTAGTAAACATTTGTAAGTCTCACTCGATAAATTAGAAATCAAGAGTTTATTTGTGGGTGGGTGGGCATGTATAAAAACAATTGCCATACTTTAGCAAGCACCCGCTCCTCAGTGCCATCTGTCTGCCACCTTAAATGAAATCTAAGAGATCTCCACAGAGCGGAAAGCAGTAATGTTTGAAATATGAAGCAAATTTATCAAGATGGCTATCTTGCAATAACTTGCCACCAAACTGTGGGGAGGATTTTTTGTTAAAGCAGTGAGTGTCCCCTTTCTCTGCTCAAAACTTGCCTGCTGTCCTAACAAACGAGCCTTCAGTGTCACTCAGAGAAGTGTGCATAATCCCATAGTAAATAAAAGCATGCTGTTTTATCTTCACTACAATAAAGGCCACAGCTGGGCTCAGTTCTTATGTCTCCACAATTGGCACGGCAATGTTATTTTTGACAGTGCTCTGCCACTGCCTCTTCCCTCTCAATAGGATGTTGACATTACAGAAGCCTATCCTGGACTTGTCAAGCAACAGTGAGCCTCAAAACATACATACTACAGTGCAGTAAAGCATAGTGTATTCCATATATTATGTTGTATTAGTACACATAATATACTATATAATGTAATGTATTAGGTAAAAGTAAAGGACTGCTGGATGGTTAAGTCCAGTCAAAGGCCACTATGGGGTGTGGCACTCATCTCATTTTTGAGGCCTAGGGAGCTGGCATTTGTCCACAGACAGCTTTCTGGGTCATGTGGCCAGCATGACTAAACTGCTTCATGACAGAAGCTAGAGTGCATGGAAACACCATTTATGTAATGTATTAAGATAAAACTTAGGGCACAATCCTAACCTGAGAGCCACTGGGATGAGCAAGATAGGATGTGGTGGATCTTTAGCGCAGCTAGCTGGTTTTCTGAGTCAGCTGGGCTATGCTAGCAAAAGTCCAAGAGATAGGATGGCATAACTGCTTTTAATGAAAGGGCTGGAGCTGTGCTGTCTTTATTGTAATTACCTTTATGTTTTTAATAGATATTTTATACGTATGTATAGTTTTAATTCTATAAATGCCCCCCCCCCAAGTTTTTAGCTGTTCCTATTTTATCTGTACAGTGGTACCTTGGTTTTCAAACGTAATCTGTTCTGGAAGATCGTTTGATTTCCAAAGCATTCAAAAACCGAGGCGCAAAGGGCTGTCTGCCAATTCAATAGAGAAAATTGTGAAAAATAACAGACACACACAGCCGAAGCCATTTGACTTCCGAGGCGCGTTCGAAAACGGAAGCATTTACTTCTGGGTATTTGGCGTTCGAAAACCGAAATGCTCAGCAACGGAGACGTCAAAAAACTGAGGTATCACTGTAAGCTGCTTTGCATCTCCATGTAGGAATGCAACAGCAACTCCCCCATTGGCAAAACTTATACTGGTATAATCCCACTTCTGGGGGACTTGTGGTGATATAGGAATTGGACACACTCACACATTCACACAGTTTATTCCTAAGGACATATGTAGATACAGTGATACCTTGGGTTAAGAACTTAATTCGTTCTGGAGGTCCATTCTTAACCTGAAACTGTTCTTAACCTGAAGCACCACTTTAGCTAATGGGGCCTCCCATTGCTGCCACCGCGCGACTTCTGTTCTCATCCTGAAGCAAAGTTCTTAAGCCAAGGTACTATTTCTGTGTTAGTGGAGTCCTTAACCTGAAGTGTCTGTAACCTGAAGCGTCTGTAACCCAAGGTACCACTGTAAATGGATTCCAACAGCCATGCAGAGGGACCAACTCTGCCCATATTCACAACCCTTCAGCTATCCTTCTGTAAACATGCAGGAAGGTCTGCCTTGAATAGCATCTCTGTGTAGCATCCCAGCGCTCCTCTCTCCAAAGTGAAAACAAAGTTGAATAAAAGAAATATAAGGAGATGTAGAATAGAAACTAGCCTAGGGTCTTGTTTAATAAACTGTGAATGAAATGTAACATTGAAATATCCTTATATATAATCCTGTCTTTATATAAACTGTATCCTCTCTTGTAACTTTGATTGTAACTTTATTGTTTCAAGTTGTACCCAATTAAGCTGTGAATCAGAAGATGTTGATATTCTGGGACACCAATTACTTTAACATTTGAGTTTGAGGAAATGATTCTATGAACGACTCTCCAACAGAGAGTTCCCAATCTTAATCTTCTCTCTTCGTCATCCCTGGGGATTTCATCACAGGGTCTGCCATGAACACTGAGCAAACAAGCCCTGTAATAGAAGGGAAATTAGTTTCCACATCACCCTAAACTGCTGACACCTCACCCCATTATTTTCCCAGAATCTGGTCATCAGCCCATCTCCCAGTAAATATTAGGACTTTCACGCCTGTTCAACTTAGCACTACCTCACTACTTCGATCCCAGACCCCCAACTTTTGCACCCCTTACTCTGTAACTCGAGTCACACATGTGTGACGTATTGTATCTTCTTGACTCAAAAGTATACAAAAATTGTACGCACATGAAGGTGGGGTTCTTCTTCAGCTTTTGCTGTGGGAACCCAGTTGCAACTGTAATAAAGGATCATAGCTTAGGGCTGGGCTGCCTGGCTTTCCTTTCTTTTGTTGCTAGTTTTTTCAACATTTCTAACCACATTCCGAACTTCAGACATCGTAATTTTTACAACAGTGGTGCAGGACCAGGCCAGGTAGGGGGCTTACACTGAATCCTAACTCTGTTCTGCTCAGTTACGTGACCTGGCTACACTGGCAGACTGTACACTGGCAGGAAAGGTGGTGTAAACAGGATATTCAGTCAGGGAGTCATCCTGATGATGCTATGGGCTGGACCCTGGAAAACCTCTGCATAGAAAGAAGATGCTGAACCACTGAGCTGCAAGAGTGGGTGAACTTTATGATACCACCTCCATCGTTCTACCCGGACACTGAGGTCCAGCACCGAGGGCCTTCTGGCGGTTCCCTCACTGCGAGAAGCCAAGTTACAGGGAACCAGGCAGAGGGCCTTCTCGGTAGTGGCACCCACCCTGTGAAACGCCCTCCCACCAGATGTCAAAGAGAACAACAACTACCAGACTTTTAGAAGACATCTGAAGGCAGCCCTGTTTAGGGAAGCTTTTAATGTTTGATGTATCACAGTATTTTATTATTCTTTTGGAAGCCGCCCAGAGTGGCTGGGGAAACCCAGCCATATGGGCGGGGTATAAATAATAAATTATTATTATTATTATTATTATTATTATTATTATTATTATTATTATTATTATTATTATTATTATTACTCAAAAAGATGGCCACAAAGATTCCTTATTAAGTAAGCATTTAAAAAAATTGGAGTGGGAATTTCTTCCATACAATATAATATGCTTAGCTTTTTTCCTACACAGACACACATTTTATTATGTTCCTGTCAAAACCTTTTCCATATTCCTGTCAACCTCTACCAGTGCCTGTTTTTAAGAGATTTAAACAGCAGCAATTTGTTACACAGCAGGAGTGATAACTGAAGAGGACAAAGAACCTCTTCCACTGTCAATGGAAACTGAACGACAGTTGCGTTTCTCCACCAAACAAAACAAACACCGTATATAATGCTCAGCCCATTGTGATGACCTTTTTGGTTGGGTTTTGCAAAGGAGTTCTGGCTGCTTTACGAAGGGTGCCACCCCAGGGCTTGCTTGGGGGACATTTGTACTGTAGTTTAAGCCCAGCTTCAGATGAAACTGAGCTGCGCGTAGGAATGTGTGTGCGTGTGAGCGGGAATTAAACTGAATCAAAATTTCCAAAATGTGACAGAAACTGAAATTCGGGCATCCTTCAACATTCACACTTCTCCAAATTTTGCAGTGTAGTTCTCCAACTTAAGAAATGCAATACAAAAATGAATTACCATACTTTTTCATGTATTAGATGAGATTTCCCCCCAGAAAATTAACGTTAAGAGATGGGGTGTGTGTGTCTTATACATGGTCAGTGCATATTGGTGACGTGGGATTGGTTGCTTTCGCTAGCCAGAGATTGTCGGCATTGTTATTTGTGGCTGCAACAAGGGCTGGTGTCTATTTCATTGCACTGCGGCAATAGGGCGGACAAATTGTGGCTTCTGGCGGTGAGTGAACGGCTGATAGGCGGCTTTTGCTATGTGGGTGCAGTAGCGCAGGTCAGATGGGTGAATGGTTTTCGGCAATATCCCCCCCCCCATAAAAGCTCAACAACCATGGGCAATCTCCCCCATTTTCTTAAGTCTGAATCCCCCCAAATAGGGGGTCGTTTTATACATGGGGGCGTGTTATACACTGAAAAATACAGTATATAGGGACAACATGTTACATTTTCAAAAAAATCATGCATTATTTTAGAGGGAAATGCTTTGCAGACTTGTGCAGATTAGGCAGAATTACAGATGTGGATATTAGGAGGAGTTTTACATTAAAATGCTGGTGAATTTTCACAACTGAGAAATTTTCATGAGGTCTTTATTTTGCTTAATTTTTAAATAAAATTTAGTTGCAGAGACTGCAATCTAACATGGAAGACCTATGTGGCAAGGAATATAATACCGCACATATAACTGTGTGGTGGTTCTTAGCCCATTGTTTGCTGACCCTCTCTAGTATGATTTACAAGCTCCACACAGGACTTTGGTAATGTAAGAAGGTAAAGGGACTCCTGACCATTAGGTCCAGTCGCGGACGACTCTGGGGTTGCGGCGCTCATCTCGCTTTACTGGCCGAGGGAGCCGGCGTTTGTCCGCAGACAGCTTCTGGGTCATGTGGCCAGCATGACTAAGCCACTCTGGCGAACCAGAGCAGCATATGGAAATGCTGTTTACCTTCCCAACGGAGTGGTACCTATTTATCTACTTGCACTTTGACGTGCTTTCGAACTGCTACGTGGGCAGGAGCAGGGACCGAGCAACGGGAGCTCACCCCATGACATAATAAATAGGGTTATATGCAGCTCCTGGCAAGGGCTCTTAGTACAGGCCTGCAACAGGCTTCCTTTTGAGCCAAGATGGAGGAGGGAATGTGATGCCCGAGCCACATTTAAAGAGTCAGTTTATTGCGCCTGAATGCAACACAACCAGGGCTAATTGATTACACTTTTTGCTCTTCCTACTTACAGTGTTTGTGTTTGTGCTTGTGATTTTTTTTTTTTAATGTGTAGCATTCTCTTGCCTGCAATATGCGATTCCCATATGGTTTTCATTCTGTTGGTGCGGATGCCCACTGATATCGAGAGCAGGACGTTGCAGATCAAAGTAGTCTCACCCTTAGATAAAACCGTGTCAGTATTTAGCATGCAAGGGCCCAACAGCAGGACGCCATCTCATTAACTCTTCTTGCTTCCTTCCAGGAGCACAGCCGCGCCTCCTCATTGGTATTCATATATTCTCCTGCCTGCTGTTCGGAGAACGCAGGGGCCCAGGGCCTTCACAAGGGATGCTTGTTTGAAAAGCGGCACTCTGCCGTTTTAAGGGGGATCAGAGGCAAGGCACTTTTGTCTGCTGCAAAGGGGTTCTGCTTGAAAAGATATGGGTTCGGGGAGGAGACCCCAGCATTGTTCCAGACCTGACAGATGTGCTAGCTAATGCAGAAGAAGCAGGAGCTGCCAAGAGGCTTGGCAATAAGTCCTGCAGCACTCAAGACTGATCAAGAAAAATATCGCAGTCACGCACACACACACTCTGCTTATCGTATTGCAAACATGCTTTCTGGTTGATCATTTTAGCCAAGATGGCAGGAAATTATACCGTCAGTTTGCATTTCCTGTATTTTCCATCTGCAGTGTACCTATAAGCAAAGTTAACCACTAAATGCAACGAGAGTCGGGCGGAAATACCAATTTTCAAATACAGACCTAGGTGCTATTCAAAGGACTAAATGGAACAAGGACAGAATAGGCAGATAAAACTGGACAGTGGATATTGACATATTTTGGTCCCTCAGCTCTGGTTTTGTAGCGCTCCAAGGACGGCTCAGTTATTAGGACATCTTCTTAAATAAGTACACGTGGTGTTGATTGTATGTTGGTATCTAACCGGGGGCAGAGAAACGAATTCTACAGAACTCAGTGGACAGTGCAGGCTCTCCATTAGCACAGCGGGCGAGTTTCAATGCTTGAATTGCTCACGCCCTTTTATCATCATAACATGTCATGTCAGCTGCACATGCGTACTTTTCAAGAATACGCTTTCTTTCTACAGGATTGTGTACATTTTGAGCAAACAGATTGGGATGGATCCAGAACGAGGTTTTTTGTACACTGAAATCACTGGCTTTGCACTTCATCCTGACTAACTTTTCACATTGGCAGCAATGAACTCTGGGTCCTACCCACTATGTAGCAGATCACAAGCATCCATACTTAGAATGAACAAATCTATCTATATTTTGTTTCCTCAGTTTCTCATTTTTCCAGCCTTCACATTTCCACATCAATATGCTTTTTTTGGGGGGGGGGGCAGGTTTAAAGTCCTGGTAAAAATCCACCAGCGTTTTAGTGCAATTTTCTCCTAATATAAACATTTTTTGTATGCAATTTTGTCTAAAATAAACATTTTTCAAGGTAATTTTTCTAACATAATGCATTTATATATGCTATTTTCACACACACACAAACACACACTTTTGCCTCGTATATGCATTTTTTTTTTACATATTCCTTAGCGGCAGAACTGTATTGCAAAATTTCGAGAAGCGCAGGTTTCAAAGGATGTCAGTGTTTTGATTTGCATATTGTTTCAGAAACTTCAAGTTAGGCAGGTTCAACTTCAAATGCAAACTGAAGCAAATTTCTTCTCCATCCCTAATCCAGACTCCTTCATTACAGAAGGTTGGTTTAATCAATGTACCTGAACCATCCCCTAGCTTATAAAATGAAAGAATGAAACATAATCCAGCCTGGGAATTTTGATTCACTGCTTTCTTTTTACAGCATTTTCCTTTCCTCCATCCCAATTCCCCAAATTTCCCATTCCCATTTTCTTGCTTGGCCAAGCTAGTCAGGACAGAGTAGCCGCATATTTATTTCTGCCCTGTTCAAGAAGCGGGTGAAGCTATATTTTATGACATTAAATGGTGAGGCAAGCTAAGTTTCATTCCCTCCGCTTGAAGTTAAGAGACCACCGTGAGGTGATGGCGGCAGCAGAAAGGGGAAGGTACCCACAACATCCCATTTTAATTATGAAATGACTTGCCCCTACTTTATATGTAAATGAGGCAAACCACACAATAAACACACTTGGCTGCCCCTTTTCATCTAGCTTGGCCTGCATATGAGCTGATCATCCGTCTTCCGAGGGCGCACTAGGCAGCCATTTTCTCTGGTCTGACAAATGCACCGGCGCTCTCCAAACCTGCTCTCAGTGCACCGTGCGAGCTCCTCTAAGAGAATACAAATGGCCAAGCTGTCTTGGGAGAGACCTGAGAGAGGGTTTGGTTATTTGCATGGGTTTCAAATGGTCAGCTTGCTGGTCGTGGTCTTTTCTTTTTAAGTTTCTCAGGGCTTAAACGCTTTTTCCGATGTTTCTGTGTCGTTCCATTATCAACTCGGCTTTCTCATAGTAGATGTGCTGATGGAAATTGGTGTGGAACCAGTTACACGATACAGATACAGTGGTACCTCGGGTTAAGTACTTAATTCGTTCCGGAAGTCCGTTCTTAACCTGAAACTGTTCTTAACCTGAAGCACCACTTTAGCTAATGGGGCCTCCTGCTGCCACCACTGCACGGTTTCTGTTCTCATCCTGAAGCAAAGTTCTTAACCCAAGGTACTATTTATGGCCAGACACACTGACCTAAAGCTTGCAGCTATTGCATAAGGCAGGAATCTCTGGGTCTGGGTCTATATGTCTATTCCTATTATGGAATACATGAAGAAAGCAGTGGTTTAGGAAGCCATGATGGGGAAATAAGGCAATGAATGTAAATAAGAGTACAGTGGTACCTCGGGTTAAGAACTTAATTCGTTCTGGAGGTCCGTTCTTAACCTGAAACTGTTCTTAACCTTAAGCACCACTTTAGCTAATGGGGCCTCCTGCTGCCACCGCGCTGCTGCTGCACGATTTCTATTCTCATCCTGAAGCAAAGTTCTTAACCCAAATACTTGGGGATTAATATGACATCTAGGAATGTGAATTTATTTAAAGACAATTATGAGAAATGTTGGACAGATGTAAAAAAAGATTTAGAAATATGGTCAAATTTGAAGCTTTCCTTGTTAGGCCGAATTGCTGTTATCAAGATGAATGTTTTGCCTAAAATGTTGTTTTTATTCCAAACATTGCAAATTGTGGATAAGATGGATTGTTTCAAGAGGTGGCAGAAAGATATATCAAAGTATGTCTGGCAGGGCAAAAAACCCAGAATAAAATTTAAAATTGTAACTGATGCAAAGGAAAGAGGGGGATTTGCCCTGCCGGACTTAAAACTGTACTATGAATCAGCAGCTTTCTGCTGGATGAAAGACTGGCTACTTCTTGAGAATATAGATATCTTGGACTTGGAAGGCTTTAATAATGTATTTGGATAGCATGCATATATATGGTACGACAAGGTTAAAGCTCATAAAGCTTTTAAAAATCATATAGTTAGGAAAGCATTATACAACATTTGGATTAGATATAAGGATTTGTTGGAAAATAAAACCCCAAGGTGGTTGTCGCCAATGGAGACAAAAGCCGTGAAAAAGCTCAATATGAAGGCCAAATGGCCAAAATATTGGGAAATTTTGGAACAGGAGGGAGATAAATTGAAATTACAGAGTTTCGAGAAATTGAAGGTGAAAGTACGAGATTGGCTCCATTATTATCAAATAATGGAGGTTTACAAACAGGACAGGAAAATTGGCTTCCAGGTGGAGAAATCAAAATTAGAAACAGAACTGTTAGAACCCAATACTAAGAATTTGTCAAGAATGTATAACTTGTTGCTGAAATGGAATACACAAGATGAAACAGTTAAATCAGCCATGATTAAGTGGGCACAAGACATTGGTCATAACATTATGTTTGCTGACTGGGAACAGTTGTGGACCACCGGTATAAAATTTACGGCATGTAATGCCTTAAGAGAGAATATTATGAAAATGCTTTACAGGTGGTACATGACCCCAGTCAAGCTAGCAAAAATCTACCATTTGCCTGACAATAAGTGTTGGAAATGTAAAGAAGCTGAAGGTACTTTTTTTCACCTTTGGTGGACGTGCCCGAAGATTAAGGCCTTCTGGGAAATGATATATAATGAAATGAAAAAGGTACTTAAATGTACTTTTCCTAAGAAACCAGAAGCCTTTCTCTTGGGCATTGTCGGCCAATTGGTGCCAAAGAAAGACAGAACTTTCTTTATGTATGCTACTACAGCAGCAAGAATTCTCATCGCAAAGTATTGGAAGACACAGGATCTACCCACTCTGGAAGAATGGCAGATGAAGGTGATAGACTATATAGGACTGGCTGAAATGACTGGCAGAATCCGAGACCAGGGGAAAGAGACGGCGGAAGAAGAATGGAAGAAATTCAAAATTTACCTTAAGAAATACTGTAAAATTAATGAGTGCTAAAATGTTGAGGTTATAGAAAAAAGGGGACTACAGCTGTAAAAGATTAAGTAAAAGAAAAGAACAAGGGAAAATTAGATAAAATCAAGGGGGAGGATTTGCTGAAACAAATTTGGGAATTGGGATGCAGAAAGGGGAGGTACGGGGAAGTCGGCGAAATAAGGTTTAAGAAAAAAGGATTTGAAATTATACATGTTTGTTTAAGTGTTTGTATGTTTGTATTGTGTATTGTTTGTGTCTATATAAATTGTGAAAAACCAATAAAAAATTTTATATAAAAACAAAACAAAAACAAAGTTCTTAACCCAAGGTACTATTTCTGTGTTAGCGGAGTCTGTAACCCGAAGCATCTTCAACCTGAAGCATATGTAACCCGAGGTACCACTGTATCCCGAGGTACCACTGTACACGGAACAAAATCCTTCCAGGGACAGCTACAGGAAGGGGCTGTTTTCAGCAGAAAAGCAGCAAGGGGAGGAGTACTTCACCCCCTCCGCCTCCCCAGACTTTTCCCATGCAACGTTCCCCAGCTGCTTTTCGTTCTGTGGGCTTCCAGACATGTGTTTACCCTTGCAGCCCTAATTAACACCCCAAAACTGGAAGCTTCCTTGCTTAAAATCTGAACCAGTTATTCAGAAGCCATCTGTGCTCCAGATATTGCCGCAAAGCAGAATTGTCTGTAATCCTTCTGAAGCGTCCGTACCCCCCTACCCCAACTGTTTATTTAACTGAGCTGAAAAATACATAAAATATGCTAATAATGTAGGAGTAATAAGCTTGGGGGAATCTCTCTCTCTCTCTGGTGCACACACACACAACACGGAGTACATTTGTATTAGGATCACAGGAACCACCTCATATAGATAATTTAACCCTCTGTTCCCTGGAAAACTCCCTCAGCCTCAGTTAATGAGACGTAAATGGCCTTGTTGTCAGTTGTGGGCAATTAATGTTATTGAAATTATTCACTCTATAATTGTCAGCTGGTAATTGGTTTTCTAATGATAAAATGGGATACATGATACCAATATCAATGCTGGGTAGAAACTAGAAGTGTTGTTTGGGGTGGGGAGGAGAGATGCATTGTTTACTGGAAAAGGGAGAACGCCGGAACGCATTTCTAATCACTTTGTTTAAATGGCATAGGCAAACAGCAGATAGAAGGTTACTCCAGCATGTGCTAGATTAATGTTAAGTGATTCATGCATATTCAAACAGCCTTATTATCAATAAATGGGAAGAGCTGACCAGTAGGGAAGAAGAAAATGTGGGACTGATGAACTATGGATTGGAGATGCCATGAGAATTGGGTGCAGGGGTGCTTAGCCATGCAAGTTCCCCCAGTTAAATTCTTGTGAGCTGAATCCAGAAGAGTGCAACTCAAGCCTCAAGTCTCCTTGCACTCCCAGGTGCCCCCCGATGGAGAAGGGGGAATGCTCAGGAGACCCTCTCACACCCCCTGTTTTGCCCATCTGCTCACAACAACCCTGCAGTGCTGCCAGTTGAGCCTTGCTCCCTGGTAGTTGCTGCCACCACTACACTTTCTTTTTACACTACACTTTTTTTTACAGCCCGAGGGGAGAACTAGTGATACACCAAAGCGATTAATTTTTTTAAAAGTATCTGAGCCAGTGTACCCTGCGCTCCTCTGCACAACCTACGCACAACCTACGCTGGGGAAAGCAGAGCTTCTGCCACCCCATAGATCCAAACAATTTACTCATTTACTCATTTCCCTGGCAGAACCCCCTCAAGTTCCTGAAGCCCAGGAATTATGAGATCAATGCACTCTCTGTGTTCCTGGTGGTTCCCTTATAAGCTACTCAGGGTGCATGCTCCCCAAAACTGGACTAAAGGTAAAGGTATCCCTGACTGTTAGGTCTAGTTGCGGACGACTCTGGGGTTGCAGCGCTCATCTCACTTTATTGGCCGAGGGAGCCGGCGTTTGTCTGCAGACAGCTTCCAGGTCATGTGGCCAGCATGACTAAGCCGCTTCTGGTGAAACAGAACAGCACATGAAACGCCATTTATCTTCCCGCCAGAGCGATACCTATTTATCTACTTGCACTTTGACATGCTTTTGAACTGCTAGGTGGGCAGGAGCTGGGACTGAACAACAGGAGCTCACCCCGGTGAGGGGATTCAAACCGCCGACCTTCTGGTCAGCAAGCCCTAGGCTCAGTGGTTTAACCCACAGCGCCACCCATGTCCCTGGACTAGTCCTAGCCTATTCAGCTACAATATAATACTTCTAGCCTACTTTTGAGAAGGCTGCAAGGATGGTCAGTTTTACTGCAGTAGGAACATCCCAGCCTGGACCCCAATGGTAGGAGAGACCCAGAAGCAAATGCAGCTCGGATTTGTAAAGGCTCTCTCACCTCAGACTCTTTCTGACCAATGGGGAACCAGTTGGTCAGGTAGGTCTCATGGGAGCCTGCCTTAAACCCAGGAGGAGTCTTTTCCACTTGCTGCAAAAGCAGCCTGGATCCAACCCTGTCTGTTGCCCATGGGAAATGCCAATGTTACGTTGACATATCTGCCACAGTCTTCTCCAGTGACTCAGATGTGGAGATGCCCTTTGACAGTGCAAGCAGTCGGCTCAGTTGGCATGCAGCTGACCCCCTAGAATCAATCCTCAGTCTCCAGTTTTATTAAAAATGTCACCCAATTCAGTGCCGGATTACCAAATAGACAGAGTAGACACCAGCCTATGGGCCTCATGCCTTTTAGGGGGCCCCAACAACGGATCAAAATAATATTGATTTGAGCTTGAAAGGTTCGATGTTATCCCACTAGAGTGCACCCACGAAGTGGGGGGAGATTTTGACTGCCTAGGGCATGGTAGGAAAAATAAGGCCCAGGGGCTGGATCCGGCCCAATCACCTTCTAAATCCGGCCCATGAACGGTTCAGGAATCAGTGTGTTTTTACATGAGTAGAATGTGTCCTTTTACAGTGGTACCTCGGGTTACATACGCTTCAGGTTACATACGCTTCAGGTTACAGACTCCGCTAACCCAGAAATAGTACCTCGGGTTAAGAACTTTGCTTCAGGATGAGGACAGAAAACGTGCAGCGGTGGCGCAGCAGCAGCGGGAGGTCCCATTAGCTAAAGTGGTGCTTCAGGTTAAGAACAGTTTCAGGTTAAGAACAGACCTCCAGAACGAATTAAGTACGTAACTAGAGGTACCACTGTATTAAAAATGCATCTCTGAGTTATTTGTGGGGACTGTCTGGTGTTTTTACTTGAGTAGAATGTGTCCTTTTATTTAAATGCATCTCTGGGTTATCTGTGGGGCATAGGAATTTGTTCACCCCCCCCCACCAAGAAAAAATATAGTCCAGTCCTCCACAAGGTCTAAGGGACAGTGGACCAGCCCCTGGCTGAAAAAAATTGCTGACCCCTGGCCTAGGGGTTTAATCCAGCACTGATTCAAGTAGTAGGTGATGGGAGCAACCTCTTCTGCCTGAAGTGTTGAGATGAAGCTCTGGAGAGCCACTGCTAGTCAACTTTTGGCTAGATCACCAAATAACCTGACCTGGTTTAAGGCATCTCCCTGTGTTCTATGTCTTGGCTGAAGGAGGTAAGTCGCTGTTTGGTTTTTGTTTTGTTTTTTTAACTTTTTGAAATGACTTAATATGTATGGAAGCCATTCAGCAGGACCTCCTTTTGTCTGTGCGTTTGTTTCCGAGCAGATGTCTGGGAGGGGGCCTTTGGCAGGAAACACCCCCCTCACTCTGAAATGCCCCCCCCACTCTGTCAAGCGGTCCAGCTTTTGACAGTTGCTTGCTGGAGGGACAGCTGAAATGCAAAGCACTCCGGATCAGAATATCACATTCATCTGGAAGTTAATTACTGGGGTTGCATCGGCATAAATAATTAATTATGCAAAACCCATGCAGCTGCGGCGGGGCCAGCCAAACGACTTGCCGCTGATGCCCTTCCTAGAGTTTGAGGAAGGATAAAGGGATTTGTGGGGAGCTAAGCCTCTTTGAACTGTTGGGCTGGGCTGGGCTGGGCTGTTCTGGTGGCCTTGTCCGTATATATATATTCAATCCCCACTGAACATGGCTTTTGAAACAAAACAAAATCAAAGGGAGAGGCTTGTACGCTTTCCCCAGTTCAGCCAGCTAGGTCTCATTAATCACCGTTTTCCAAAACCGCACACCTCTGTTGCATGGAGAGACTGACCATATCAGAATGTCTTGGGTGGAAGAGAGAAAGACAGAGATAGAGAGCCAGTAAAAATATGTTCAGAGGGAGGAGAAGGGCTTTGATGTACTTTGGCTGTTCGGAGAATGTCTTAGGCCAGCACTTGGAGCAGGTATGCAAGAGAGTCCACTTCTGGTACTTCTTCCCCACCCCCATTACCCCAGCAGGAGTAATGATGTCATCTGCCAGAGCAGCATTTGCCAAGATGGGTGGGTTGGAAGCCTAGCATATGCTGTAAGTTAGATGTTGTGGATGGGTTGGATGCAGAGGAATAGTGGAATGAACTAGCCGGAGAACCAGCAAGGGAAGAAGGCTCAGAGCCTGGGCTGTGGTGGTGGGATGATGAAGATTGGTCACAGGGAGAAGACTGGGAAGAGGAGGTGTCGGAAGCTGAAGAGGTAACAGGGTTTAGTGAGCTGAGAGAGTGTGTGGCAGAGAAGTCCCGAATCAGAGGCAGAAGCTGAAGCAGGAGAGTGGGAGGAGGCCAAGAGGCAGAGATGAGTCTGGCTGTTGAAGAGTCATGGGTGTCTTCCCCTCCTGCTGTGACAAGCTCCCCTCTCCCCTTGTCTCCCAGAACCAAAAGACATGAAAAGGGCATAGGGAGGTTGCCTGCCCATGGACGTAGTCTCTGACTGCTTGAGAAAAGCCCTGGAGATGAGGGAGATGATGGCTGTGAGGAGACAGGGACTTTCAGTCTCGACAACTGGTTTTTATGGAGTAAGACCACCAGGAAAGAGCTGCCTGATACTCAACCAAGTATGTGGAGATTGTGCTTTTGCTAATAAAGAGTTAACTCCAAATTTGAACTGTGTGATTACTGACCAGCTTGCTCCTATGACAGCATATGATCCCATTGTAAGGTAGGCCAGGCATGGGCAGTGACTAGCCAAAGGTCACCTAGTTAACTTCATTGCCAACCAGGGATGTGAGCCTGAGTCTCTCCAGCCCACGTCCATCCGTAGTGCCATCCAGTGACGCATGTGGGGCGGCACAGGGGCAGTTACCCTGAGCGCAAAATTGTTAGAGATGCAAAATTTAAACGCCTGGTGCTGCCTCAATACAGCCGCACGCTTCTGTCACTGCACTGCGTTGAGAACCAGGAAATGACCTCTCCAGACAACAGAACAACTCTTCTTTTCTTATCTCTATGGCTGCGTTCTTCTGAGTGACACAGATGCTGTTAAGCAGTTGAATGTGCATGTGTATTCTGTCCATTTCTCTCCTTCCTCAGCCCCTACAGTCATGGGCACTGGCAACCCATGCTATGCCCCTGGTGCCATCCTTTGCCAGCTCCCCATTCTATGACTGTCAGTTGATCCTAATAAGTTGAGAATAATGTCATGCACTGCCGTCATTTGGGGGCACACATGGATCCACACAGCTTATGTAGCTGTGGGGCCTGTCATGATGCACTTCAGAATTTGCAGCATTGCAAGTGACACTTATGCATAAGTGCCCAGTGCAAAGGTCCTTAGAAGAAAAGCAAAAAAACGGTGCCATAATGTTGTTATGCTAAGCTTTGAATACAATATGAGGCCTTTTACCAATGTACAGCACCAGCAGTGAGCATCTCTGCTCACTTGCTAAGTGCAGAAATAATAGCAAGGGGCTACGAGGAAAGAGGACTGCCAAATGAGTAATAGTGACACATTGGGTTCAAAGGTGCTTAGCTGCTAGCTTCGGCAGGAGCAGAATTCATTCTTTTGTATCTGTGAAGGAAGAACATCATTACACTCAATTTAACAGTTCAGGCATCACTGTCATCAAGAAGCAGCACTAATGGCTGAAAAATCTATGTGAGTCCTGCCAAAGTGTTATGGAACCAGGAGGTGGGGGAGGGAAATATTTGCAGCTGCCAAAACTCCTTGTCACATATATACATACATATGCAAATGCAGCTTTGTGTGTGTGGGTGTGGGTGTGGGTGTGTGTAAGATGATGCTTGCCATTCTTCTGACATTGTGCAATTTCTGAAAACAGGTGTGTGTAGGTAGGTAGGTAGGTAGGTAGGTAGGTAGGTAGGTAGGAAGGATAGGATGGAGGGAGGGAGGGAGGGAGGGAGGGAGGGAGGGAGGGAGGGAGGGAGGAAGGAAGGAAGGAAGGAAGGAAGGAAGGAAGGAATCCATAAAAACACTGAGGCATTTTCCTTCCTCCCCTGAGAAGAGGACAACATGCTATGGCCAGTTTGCACATTAGAGCTATCACATGGGCTGCTCTTTAAGCCTGTGATGTCTGAGGGCTGATTCTTGTATATATGTACCCATGCTGGAGCTATGCCATTCATCTGACCTCCCTCTAGTGAAGTCATTGCTGCACACTGGGATGGAGAGGGGGTGGCGGCGGTGAGGTCGATGCAGTGCAAACACACCGGCAGGAACACTGAACTGACTCTGCTAGTGCATCTGCACCACACTGACCTAGCCTCTCCCCCCTCTCCATGCTAGTATGCAGCTGTGACTCAGCCAGAGGGAGGTCACCTGCAGTCCCATAACTGTCTGCTACAAAAGCACCTCTTTTGATTTTTCAGAACTTGATGGCTGGCCGCTGAATGTGTACTGCCAGCTGTGTTAGATCTACAAGGGGCCCTTCACACATGCAAGTCATCACTTGATGTTAGGGATGCCAGAAGAATCTGCTTTCAATGGCCTTTCAAGTGAATTTCCCTTCAACTACCCATTCAACCACTGCAGGGGCATAGAAGTCTTGTCATGGAATGCTTTTTACACCTGTCCTTCACTATTTATTTATTTTTTAAAAATACATAATTACCGGTATATAACCTTACCTCTGCAATTTGCCAAACAAAAGGAGTTTGGTGAGATATGTTTTGCACTGTTCCAACATGTATGTTCCTCTCTTTTCCCTCACCATGTTGGACACCATCTTGATGGGAGCATCGTGAATCATGCAACGAATTGTCGACAAACTATATGGAGGGCTTGAAGAGATGTTGCAGCTGAAATGTCCATGGCACTTTCAAAGTATAATGTATAATGTATAATACAAGGCAATAGTCTAAGTGAGAGGAAAGTACTTGGTCATCTGTACCTCTAGTTACAGAGAAATATGCAGGAATATCCCCAATGACACTATATATCTAACCAAGGAGTCCCTTTCAACCTCTTCTCCACTTGTATCTAGTGCTCTCTACTTCAGCAATGTGACCTACATTGCAGTCTGTCAATTTCATCTGATTTCTACTCTTTAGTAGTTGAACCGAACCTTATCAAGCTATGCCAGGGATAAGTTCGACACCCTCCCCCTCCTGCCTGCATGTCTTTAGAGGTGACCTTTCTGTATCCTTCTATGCCAAGAACCTATCACAGTAGTACAGCGTCTGAAAGTCATGGATAACATTGTGATATATATATATATATATATATATATATATATATATATATATATATATATATATTTAACAACCCCCACTGCCCGAAAAGAACTGGCTTGGATTTAATCCTGATTATTACGACTGCCCATTTCAGAGAGATTATCTTCTCCTTCCAGGAGGTTCTGTCTGATAAAGTGACTTCAGCATCTAATACATTATTAACTGAGAAGAAACATGGAACCTTCCCCATTATAAAGTTCTGCCCGGAATTCCCAGCAGGAGCAAAGCCGGGTCACGGAGTCATCATTAACCAATAGCTGACAGCTAATTGATTTTAGACTGGCACATCGGAGATTGTATACTGCACGGTTCAAAAGCTAATTTGTCTCCTACCTCTAATACAGGTGACTGTCACAAAATTTAGATATATGTCATAGTTCATTAAAGGAAAAGAAAACCACCCTGAAATTGACTTATTGCAAATGAGGTTCCATAATCCACTTATTTCTGTAACCTGAAAACACTGCCTCTGTCTCTAGCGCTCTTCTCATGGAGCTATTTGTATGGCGTTAACTGAAAGCACTTTAGGCTAGTTTTTAATGAGGCAGTATTTGCTCAAGAATGACTGACAGAAACACTAAGTTAGCATTTGAGGGAGAACCTCAGAAGTGAAGCTCAGGTAGGCAGAAAGCCAAAAGGAGGTTTGTGTGTCGCACGAAGAAGGAACACTTCCAAAGACCAGCTCGGGCCAATTTAATTAAAACCAGTGATGTACATTCATGGAACATTTCCTGTGGAACTGAGGCAGTCCTGGATTTAATATATATACTCTTATGGCTCCTTGACAATAAAAATAAAATGGCAGCGGACACAGGCTTCCACGAGGCACAGTGGCATTTAATTGCAGTTCCTAAAATAAAATCCTATTTTCATTTGCAAACAACTGGAGGAAAAACCATTTGACGAAAGTCTTAATCCCACATTGATCAACTGTAATTTGCATGTATGCACAAGAGCTAAGAATCTTATTTCTGAATCCGCAGGGCCCACGGGATTCATTCATCAAGCAATGGTAATATTATTCAATATTTCATACTCAACTTCATTACTTGTTTTTTGTAGAATATGATAAGAGCATCAGTGATGAAAGGTTATGATTGAAAATAGCTACTTTATTGATTTAAATGTGCCTAACATTAAAATAAATTGATATATCTTATTGAAAAATGGGATTTGTATGTGTTTGTGTGTGTGTACAGTTCATGGAGTCCAAGACACCCCTTATATATGCTTTTTAATAGAATCATAGAATTGTAGAGTCAGAAGGAACCACAAAGGACATCTAGTACAACCCCCTGCAATGTAGGAATATTTTGCCCAACATGGGGCTCAAACCCCCCGACCCTATTTTTATTTTAATCCAGTCTGTGCTCTTCCCACTTTGATCTGTGCTCCATGTTGCAAGCCACCCTGTACAAACCAAAGCTCTGTGTTCCTCAATCACTATTACATAGAATCTAAAAATGACTACAACATTTCTCCTTTTGGGCCAAAGTGAATGAAGTTTGCAGGCACAGGAGCCCCTTCACAATGCATTTAAGTGTGCCAAATTGTAAGCAGATTCACCCAGGGGTTTTTCATACAAGGCAGTTTTTATTTAATAAAAAAACACATGCTTTCTGCCTGAATTGGATGGCATCTGTAGGCCTGATAAACCTTTGTGAGGGGATGAAAACTGCCAAATTTCAGAATGTTATCTGCAGTGGTTCTCCGCAAGGGCAGACTTTACTGCTTTTTTGGAAGATTCAATATGTATCAGAGGAGGTGGTGCTAGAAAACAACATGGATTCCCATGAAACAATGGGATGATGAAATGTCACACCTAGCAAGGAAGAGCTGGTTGGTGAAGATGGATTTCTGCCTCCCTCATGATTTTTGAGATAACTCCATTGCCTTGTGCATTGCAAAATTGGCTCTTGGGGAGTCAGGAGAACCCCCAGAACAGCACAAGGCACAAGATGAAGGGGAATTGTTCTGTCTCGCAAGCCAAAATGCTTGCCCTGATGGAACATTCCATTGAAAGATGAAGCGTGACGATGAATTTCATCCTATGACTCCAAGAGCTACAGGGTTTGATCCTGTAAGGTACTACTTGTTCACAAGCCCCTGCAGAGAAGCCCTAGGACATCGGACACCCCTAGCCCAATGCCTCATACGTCTTCCCATTCACCCCTTCAGGGGAGGTGACTGAGAGCAAGTCTGATGGCAAGATGGCTCTGACTCCACTGCCCATCTCCATGTTTCATTTTATTGGCTGTCATCCAGCCCATGACTGAGGCAAGACATCCGTCTAGCACCTGCACTGCCCCACCCACAGATGTAAAGGAGATATAGAGCTGTGCGTCTCAGCATATCGCTGACAAGGTACTCCAGAAGACCCCACTCAATGAGATGATATATAATGAATTGAAAAGGGTATTTAAATATACCTTCTTGAAGAAACCAGAGGCCTTTCTCCTGGGCATAGTCGGCCAATCGGTGTTAAAGAAGGACAGAACTTTTTTATGTATGCTACAACAGCAGCAAGAATACTTATTGCAAAGTATTGGAAGACACAAGATTTACCCACTCTGGAAGAATGGCAGATGAAAGTGATGGACTACATGGAACTGGCGGAAATGACTGGTAGAATCCGAGACCAGGGAGAAGAGTCGATGGAAGAAGATTGGAAGAAATTTAAAGACTATTTACAGAAGTATTGCAAAATTAATGAATGTTAGATGATGTTTGAATGAAGTTAATAAGGATATGAATGTATAATATAGAAAGGTTGATCTTTTATTTTTATTTTTTATCTGTGTACTTATTTTGTATTTTTTTGTATTTTTATTTTTGTTTTTTTATTCTTGTATTTTATTCTTGTATTTTTTGTTTTTATGCAACTCTTTTTTCTAAAACTTCAATAAATATATATATATCTATAAAAAGAAGACCCCACTCAATGGTTTTGTGAAAAGAAAGGGGATTAAAGCAAACCCTGAGGAACTCCATTCTGGAGGCTCCATGGGGCTTGTGATAATTAGCAGTAGTATTGATTGTGGAATGTATATTATATATGTGTGTATGTGCAATGTTGGTGAAGCCTTCAGAGGGGTGCCGTTGTTGTTCCCAGCCTTTGTGTGTGTACGCAAATGTGTATGGGTGTGTGTGCCAAATTGTGTCTTTGAAATAAAGCCTATAAAGGAGGTTGATCGCCAAAGAATTGATGCTTTCGAATTATGGTGCTCTTGAGAGTCCCATGGACTGCAAGAAGATCAAACCTATCCATTCTGAAGGAAATCAGTCCTGAGTGTTCACTGGAAGGACAGATCCTGAAGCTAAGGCTCCAATACTTTGGCCACCTCATGATGAGAAGACTCCCTGGAAAAGACCCTGATGTTGGGAAAGATTGAGGGCACAAGGAGAAGGGGATGACAGAGGATGAGATGGTTGAACAGTGTTCTTGAAGCTACGAACATGAGTTTGACCAAACTGCGGGAGGCAGTGAAAGACAGGAGTGCCTGGCGTGCTCTGGTCCATGGGGTCACAAAGATTCGGACACGACTAAAGAACGACAACACCCTTGGTGTGCTTGTGTGCATGTTCTAAACTGATTTCTGGTTTAGATATGTTAAACCACTTAAGTGATTTCCATTGAAAGATGAAGCAAATTAATTAACTGATTACATCGTGTAACATTGTAAGTACATTTTAAATGTGCACTGATCTTTTATTTTTTAGTCATACAATAATGGGAATGGTAGAAAGAACGAAATTACGATGTTCAAGACTAGCACAAATAGAACATATGCTGAACTGTGTCCATACTTAGTGTCACCAAGAGGCCAGTAAGAAGAGGCAACTGGCGACTTCTGCTGATTTTGTTTTTGGTAGGAAATGGTGTCTAATATACAGGCATTCTAAGGTTGTACCTGTCAGCACTCTAGATATGAAAAATAATCACCCCAGGTCCAAAGCTTAACCAGCCTAGAGCAAAATGAGACCAAACTACTCTATGGGCCCTTCTTTTTGAAACAACAAAGCCTAGCCAGAAGGAGGCAAAGTCCCCCCCACCTCCTGCCCTGCTACTCACAGATAGACACAGTTTGCAGATTTATCTCTGGTTCCTAACAAAACTATGCATTCCGAAACAGGATTTAAAGACTTCTTTACTTGCTTAATGGCCATTTAATGAACCTGAATGGCCTTCAGTTTAACAACTTGGTTCCATCTTGCCCCAGAATCAGTGGCCCTAGGCAATTTTCCAAGCCATTATAATATTTCTTAGTTGGAATGTCACGGCGGGGGGGGGGGGGGAGGAGAAAAAACAAACAAATCCACACTCTTCTAAGGTAGCTAGTTTGCTGACAAAGAAAAGTCCACAAAGGATTTATTTTTCTTTTTTAAAAAAGAGTGATTTGTTTTGTCCTTAAGTATACAACCTAATGGTGCATGTCAATAACATTGCGATGTATTTGTTTGTTCCAAGAGAGAATGTGTCAGCATCCTATCGGCTCCAGTTAAAATGATCTGTTGACATTGTGGTCCTCACTTAAAATGTTGCAAGTTCTGGCAGGTACAACATTACAAATTTAGTAAGTACACTACTTACCCATAGCGGAGAGGGAAAACCTGATTATTGTGGCACATTTACATACTGACCTAGGACAGGTGGGTGAAGGCAGGCTATTAGTAACAACAGCAGCAGCAGCAACAACAACAACAACTGTGAGTTTAGATATGTGATTGATAGATAGTTAGACGATAGATAGATGATGATAGATAGATAGATAGATGATAGATAGATAGATAGATGATGATAGATAGATGATAGATAGATAGATAGATACCGTAAATGATAGATAAATGATAGATAGATGATAGATAGATAAGATAGATGATAGATAGATAGATAGATAGATAGATAGATAGATAGATGATAGATAGATAGATAGATAGATAGATAGATGATGGATGATATAGGTAGATATAGATAGATAGATAGATAGATAGATAGATAGATAGATAGATGATAGATAGATAGATGATAGATAGATAGATAGATAGATGATAGACAGATAGCTATACCGTAGTAAATAGATAGATAGATAGATAGATAGATAGATGATAGATAGATAGATAGATAGATGATAGATAGATAGATAGATGATAGATGATAGATGATAGATGATAGATGATAGATAGATAGATGATAGATGATAGATAGATAGATAGATAGATAGATAGATAGATGATTGATAGATAGATAGATATAGATAGATAGATAGATAGATAGATAGATAGATAGATAGATAGATGATAGATAGATAGATAGATAGATAGATAGATAGATAGATAGATAGATGATAGATAGATCTCTACTCCAGCAGCAGTGGCAATTTGTGATTTCATAGCCAACCCCAGAGTGCCCTCACAAGGTCCCAATGACACACTTCCTTCAGGTTGGGGGACATTAGTTGTTTGTTTCATCAAGTCGTTTTCAGTTTAGAACCATTCCATGGAAACAAAACCATTTGTGGATATAACAGAAAAGGCAAACTCTGCAGCCCAAGCCAATTCCATTTAAATATGGACCAAGCCTAGAATCATTTGCAGAACGATTGTGTGCTTATTAGCGTTAATTCTTCCAGCGCTGTCTGAAGCGGCAACTCTTGTTTGTCCTGCGATGACGTAACGTTGCATGATGTATGCTCTGGATTGTGTCAGGCTCTGATAGAAGCTGCCATCACCTCACCAGGAATTTTCTGCAATGTATAAACACTTGACTTCACGCTAACCTCCCCTCCTGCCTCCTGCCTGCGCATCCTGGCTGCATATCAATGACTGCTGAAAAGGGCACTGCTGTGTACCAGAGGCCCAGTCAACAGACTGGATTGATGAAGGCTGCAGGATTACTACACCTTTGACTGCTAATCAATAGGTATTGAGTGCAACCCTAGGCTCTAAATTCAACAGGGTTAATAAGTGTCTACACAAAACAATGGCCTGAAATACAATCTTTCTATTGAGTGAGCAGAGAGAGAGGTGGGAATGTTTGCTTCAGCAGCTGCAGATAAAGCCTCTGAGAGAGACCAAGCTATCTTCTACCCCACTTTGGCCTGAAGCATTCTTGGTTTGCTAAGTACACCGCGCTGTAGCGCTGACAAAGGAGAATGCCCCACAGCACAATGTGTTTTGGAGTTTCAAAAGAAGGGCATTGCAGTGCAGAGGCAATATGAACAATTCCCTGAAATCATTTGGTCCCGGGCAAAAATAGTGGGTAGAAAAACAACAACAAAAAACAAGCCTTGGACATCCCTCATTCAACGTGAACACTTCATGCAGTATGAATGGAGGGATGTTCTGGTGAAAGCTATTGCACTTCATTTCCCTTAAGTCTCTCTTTATTATTTTAAATTTATAACCAGCCCTCGCTCCCCAAAGGGAGCCCAGGGCAGCTTGAAATAATAACATTACATAGAACCCATTTAAAACAGCACTATAACATACTGCAGACAGCAGTTAAATCCAGCAGTGTAAACATTTCATAAAACTATCTAAACTTCATAAAAATGAGAGGAGGCCATGCTTTCTTTAGAGGGGAAGGGAAGGCTTCATGACTTAAGGAAGAGTTTGCTTTCTAATCCTTTAAATTGGCCTGGTTTGGGCAGAATTAGACATCCTCCCAAGGCCATAGTGACACACCATCTGGATTTTCATGTACAGCGTCTGCCTTTGATCACACTGCCTGATTGTGAGGAGTCACCAGGTGAGCATTTCTGAAATAATGGCCTTTGCACAGGACTACTTCACTCGAAGGGACACGGGTGGTGCTGTGGTCTAAACAACTGAGCCTCTTGGGCTTGCCAATCAGAAGGTCGGCGGTTCGAATCCCTGCGACGGGGTGAGCTCCCGTTGCTCGGTCCCAGCTCCTGCCAACCTAGCAGTTCGAAAGCATGCCAGTGCGAGTAAATAAATAGGTACCGTTTGGCGGGCAGGTAAACAGCGTTTCTGTGCGCTCTGGTTTCCATCACGGTGTTCCGTTGCGCTAGAAGTGGTTTAGTCATGCTGGCCACATGACCTGGAAAGCTGTCTATGAACATATACCTGCTCCCTTGCCCTGAAAGCGAGATGAGTGCTGCACCCCATAGTCGCCTTTGACTAGACTTAACTGCCCAGGGGTCCTTGACCTTGATCTTTACTTCACAAAATATCCATGATATTTCAATCAGCCCTCAGTTTTCTGTATGGGCTCTCCACCCATAGCAACCATACTAAACAGCATGAGCAGACCCTCCAAGGGTCCCTATTTTACAGGGATAATCCCTGATTTAGAGAAGCCATCCCAGTTTCTGATTTGATCCCAGACTGTCCCGCTTTTCCTAATTTTATTGGAGAAATGTTGGAGGGTATGGAGTTACCCAACCCCCAGCCATCTGAAGGCAGCCCCGTATAGGAAAGTTTTTTAATGTTTCATGTTTTATTATGTTTTTATAGATGTTGGAAGGTGCCCAGAGTGGCTCGGGCAACCCAGTCAGAAGAGTGAGGTATAAATAGTACGGTGATGATCATAATGATGGAATAGGACGTTCCTATTTTCTTCGGCGAAATATTGGAGGGTATGCAATAGAATAACAAGGATATGAAATGCAGATGAATCAGAAAGCTCAAAAGTATTTTGCTTTAGCTACGGTGAATACAGAATGGGTAAGGGGCGACTAGATGTGGGGGGTGAGGAGCTAGCCAGGGTTCCTGTCCATGGTTGATCAGGGTCCGTGTCCCTTTGCAGAAAACTCTGCAGAGTTGCTCCCTTGAGTCTGAACTGCTCACAGATGCAGGGGCGAAGGAAGGCGTTGTGGTGTTGTGACACCTGGGGCGAGCCTCACGACGTAGGGCACATGAGTGGAGTAGCTACGTACGGCGCATGCACCATATGTAGCAACGCCGCACATACACTGTGTAGCAGTTTGCCGCCAGCGCTGGGATCCCTCCGGACAGTGCTGGGATCCCTCCATCACCGCTGCAGCCACGAATGCAGCTGTAGTGGCAACAGAGGGATCCTGGCACTGTCCATATGGTGCTGGAGCAGCGCCAGCAGCAAACCACTATACAGTGCATGTGTGGCATCGCTACATACAGCACATGTGTTATGACGCAGCACATGCACTGTTCTTAGCAGATTGCTGCCGGTGCTGGGATCCTCTGCTCGCAGCTACAGATCCTCCGAAGGCAGCTGCAGCGGCGCGATGGCTGCTCACACCCTGGGGGGGTGACTTCTTGTCACCCCCGCAAACATGGAACCCGGGGTGTACCCCCCCCCATTGTGACGCAACTACACAGACGTTGCCACTGAATGCATCATTGTCAAAGTGCCTAGGCTGGTATCTTCCAACGGGACCCTTCACACATTTGGAAATGAATCTCTCAATACAACTTTTATCTTCCTTCCTTTAAATGGAATATTCTGGGTCATACTCAGGCTAGACTTATCTAAATCAGAGGACATAACTAACAGCAGTCCATTGATTTCAGTGTAACTACACAATACTTTGTCCTAAACCACACAAGACAAATTTGTTGACCGGCTGGCTGCTATATCTGCCATAGCTTACATTTATTGAATGATGCATAAAGGTAAAGGTACCCCTGCCCGTAGGGGCCAGTCTTGCCAGACTCTAGGGTTGTGCGCTCATCTCACTCTAGAGGCCGGGAGCCAGCGCTGTCCGCAGACACTTCCGTGTCATGTGGCCAGCGTGACGAAGCTGCTCTGGCGAGCCAGAGCAGCACACGGAAACGCCGTTTACCTTCCCGCTAGTAAGCGGTCCCTATTTATCTACTTGCACCCGGGGGTGCTTTCGAATTCCTAGGTTGGCAGGCGCTGGGACCGAGCAATGGGAGCGCACCCCCCCACGGGGATTCGAACCACCGACCATGCGATCGGCAAGTCCTAGGCACTGAGGTTTTACCCACAGCGCCACCCTTGAATGATGCATAGATAACACTGGTCAACAACAAATTTGTTGTCTGCGTTTTTTCAGTTGATTTAGGACGAATCTGATGCACTGAATCCAAAAATCACATTGGTTTTGCTCAATCAGGTCAAGTTTTTGAGCTATGGCCACATGTCGTTTTTTTACATTTTTCTTCACATGTACGCTTGTGTGGAGCATTTTAGAAGAAGTTGGTGGGGGTAAAATGCCATGTCGAATAATTATTTTGATTGGAAATGATTATTTTAATGACAAGAAGTATTCAGGTCCGATAATTCTGGGTGATTATGTCAAAAAGGGATCAGTTTGAAGTCATAAAACCTCAAAATCTTCCATAAATTGGTGCGGCAAAGCATAAAGTTGGGGGATCAAAACTAAGTTAATGGGGCAACCGCCCCACGATGTATCCTGATCTTCAATCAGCACGTCGTCCTGTAGCTCATTGTGATGAAATTCCAGTGCCTATCTTCGGAGAACTTCCTGACATTAGTGACGAAGATGCCTCCAGTGTTGAAGGACATGAAGAAGAAGAAGTGGTTCTTGAAGATGATGCTCCACATCCATTTTCCCAAAAGGAGTTGAATGATCTAGTTCGCGACCTCAGCTTGTCAAAGGACTCTGCCGAACTGTTGGCATCCAGATTGAAGGAAAAAAAACCTCCTCTCTGACAGTGCTCACATCAGCTTCTTCCGCAACAGGCATCAAGAGTACCTCCGTTTTTTCTCGGAAGAGAAGGACTTGGTGTACTGTGCAGATATTGCGCAGCTTCTGCTCAAGCTTGGAGTGCCACAGTACGAACCCAAAGATTGGAGACTGTTCATTGACAGCAGCAAGCGATCACTGAAATGTGTTCTGCTACACAACGGCAACCAATTTGCCTCTATACCCCTGGCTCACTCGAGTTCACTGAAGGAGAACTATGAAGCGGTGAAGTATGTGCTGGAGAAAATTGGTTATGATCAGCATAAGTGGTTTATTTGTGTTGACCTGAAGATGGTGAACTTTTTGTTGCGACAACAGTCTGGCTTCACCAAGTACCCATGTTTTCTGTGCATGTGGGATAGTAGGGACCGTGCTCAGCATTACACGAAGAAGGACTGGCCTGTGCGGGAGGAATTGGTGTCTTGCAAAGAAAGGAACGTCATCAACAACCCTCTGGTGGACAGAGACAAAATACTCTCCCCACCGCTGCACATCAAGCTCGGCTTAATCAAGCAGTTCACCAAGGCTCTGGACAAGGATGGTGACTGCTTCACTTACTTGTGCCAGGCTTTTCCAGGATTGACCATGGAGAAGTTGAAAGCTGGCATCTTTGACGGTCCTCAGATCCATCAGCTTATCAGAGATCCAGAATTCGGAAACTCAATGAACGAAGTGGAACTGGAAGCATGGAAGGCATTTGTTCTGGTAGTGAAGAACTTTCTTGGCAACAATAAGGCCAGAAACTACGTAGAACTTGTCAACAACATGCTGACTGCTTTCAGAAACCTGGGCTGCAACATGAACGTCAAGATGCACTACCTATTTTCACATATGGACCGGTTTCCTGAGAACCTGGGTTCAATGAGTGACGAGCAGGGGAAGAGATTCCATCAGGACATGAAAGAGATGGAGACCAGGTATCAGGGTTGCTGGGACGCAGTCATGATGGCTGACTACTGTTGGACTCTGAAGAGAGACCTCCCTGCCGCTGAGCATTCCAGGAGTTCCAAGAAACGGAAGTTCAAGCCCTGAAGTTTGAAAAATGGTGAAGCAACATGCAATTTACGTGTGAGAGCCAGTGTGGTGTAGTGGTTAAGAGCAGTAGTCTTGTAATCTGGGGAACCAGGTTCGAGTCTCCGCTCCTCCACATGCAGCTGCTGGGTGACCTTGGGCCAGTCACACTTCTGTGAAGTCTCTCAGCCCCACTCACCTCACAGAGTGTTTGTTGTGGGGGAGGAAGGGAAAGGAGAATGTTAGCCGCTTTGAGACTCCTGAAGGGGAGTGAAAGGCGGGATATCAAATCCAAACTCTTCTTCTTCTTCTTCTTACTTACCTTTATCAATGCCCACTATTCAGTTTACAGTAAACCTGACCTGATGGAGAGAAACGGATGCCATTTCCTGATTCAGCAGTGCAAAAATACCCTAAATCAGTAGTAGAAATCTAGACAACATTCAAAAAGTAAAAAATTGTTGCCCAGTGTAACCATTATTTTATTGGGTTTGATTTGCAATGTATTTTTTGTGTGTCATATACAATCCGAATAAGCTCAGATTGGCTCGGCCAGCAGCAACTTTTGCTACCTTTATTTTATTTATTTGCAAAAAATGTCTATATCGCCAACATTAAGTAGATAGATAATGGTGGTGAGCAATATTTGTAATCCGTTTCGAGGTATTTTTAACAATCAAGTAATATTTAAATTTTATGAATTAAATAAATAAAATCAACACTGAAATTTCATTCACATACAGAATAGATCAGTACCTTATGATCAATGACGGTGTCACAAAATTGGCACCCCCTCCCCCTAAACTGCAGTGCCTACGGATTTTCGTGCTATCATTTTCAGTGCAACAATGCATATGGGTGCTGTGTGGTTATAAAGGATTAGACATGTTTATGCTGCTTATCCAAAACCTGTCTACAACAGTTGATTGATTTTCTAGAAATGGACATATCCTTTTACTGATCAGTACCAATGAATGATTGGCTGTCCAAACATCTTCTTTGTGAAGACAAGTATTTGTTCACCATAGAGCCTCAAGTAATTAATCACAAAGAGGAATTAGAAGACTATGAATTTCCTCATCAGAAGAATTGCATGGGGGGGGGGGATTTTTGAGGTACTTTGGCTGAGAACAGATGATAACTTTTCCAGAACTTGGAGTGCTGGAACTAGCATTGTTTGCAGGTACACATGTTAGTTTTTTCCTGTCCTGTTATAGCCTCTGTTCTGTTTGCGAGTTTTCAAAGCACTACTGAAAATTTTATTTGACCCCAGACTATACTTAGGGGTAGCAAAGAAAAGGTTCCCATGGACAATGGTGGACCAATAATACCTTTAAGACTTTGAAAAGCTATCACCTGCTCATAGTCATTGCTCTGTAGTGAGCTTCCAGTGCTTTGTGGCCAGATCTTATATTCTTGGAGAATATGTGAAAGCAACATACCACCATATATTTTACTGCTCCTTTAGGGATTTCTCAGTCCCTCCTTGGTTGGTCAGTATAAATACATCCAGTCCTAGAAACTGATATTATATCATCATCATCATCATCATCCCTTCTCCGTCTTATTTTTAAACCACCCTTCATCACATTGGATTCCAGCATACAAACTCAAATTACAACAATTTAAGGCAGAACCAGAATGATAACAGCAACTCAGCAGCAAGCATTAAAATAACTGTCCCTACACGGGCTATTCTTCCTTCAAATGCCAACTGGCATTAAACAGATAATCAGTGAAGGGGGCAAGCACACCTCCAAAGGGAAGGAATTCTGCATCTGGGGGGCTGCTGCAGAGAAGGCCCTCTCTCGAGTCACCATACAATGAGCCACACTTCTTGACAGGGCAGGGAGAAGGTCCTTCCCTGTGGACCGTAAGGAGTACGCAGGCAGATATGGTGGTTCATACTGTTTGCGGATGGGAAATACTTTTTGCTTTCACTGGGAACCACTGTCGGGGTCAGTAGTTATTCAGAAGATGCATCCCATTCTGTCCTGTATGAGATTCAAATTCAAACCCACAAGGGGGAGTCCTCTGACTATATATATAAGCACACTCACATACTGGTGGAGGACTCTCTGCTGTCCTGACCCTGGGATGAGAGTTGATGGGAATGGACAAAGGCTGACTGAACCCACCAGTCTATTTAACTCTTAAAACCACTTTTTCACAGTGCGGCTGACAAACTAATTTATTTAAACCTCCCACATACAAATAGGATTGCACAGGCCAGTAAATCATTTCATCCCCTTCCACCTTGATCAGGGTGACACCTGTCATTCTGCTGAAAATCTAAATCAGATACGGCCGGGGTGTGTTTGTGTATTTGTCTACTTAGTGCCTTTTAAACTGTCATTTGCCACTTATCTGGTTCAAATACCTGGGTGAATGTAAAGAAAACATGGGATTCAGTCAAAAGTGCAAAATTATTAATCAAGTTGTGCAAACAAATAAATCTCTCTTCAGCAGCTTGCCCAGAGACAGATTTCAGGGACTTGTGCAAACGAAGCTTGGGGGTGGGAATGCGAGGAAAGTCTTGCTGCTTATCAACCCAGTTTATCTCGGCTTTGTGTTTACTCTTCATTAGCTGTGAGCAAAAGACAAAATTGCCTGGTAAAGGATGCACAAGGCACATCATGTGCTGTGCTCTTAATTGCTAACACCATTCATTAATCAAACAAAAGGGAGGCATGCTCGGAGGTACCACCAGGGACTGGCACGGTTTTGGCCTACCTCGTTGAGTATGCTAATGACGGCTGATTTTGTTTTAATAAGCCAGTCAAAAGCTACTCCCTCAAATCTGGCCTAAGCTGCTGTGACAATCGGAGCATGCAGCGACAGCTGTGAAGTCAGAATGCCGCATCCCACTCCGAGGGGCTTCAGGCTTCCTTTCCATATCTCCTGGGGAGCCCGGCCAAATGGTGGATGGAGCCTGAGACTGCAATAATAGCCGCTCTCTCACACTCTTCTGGGTTATGCATTTCAATCAATAGAGCACCCTCGGTGGCCAAGAGAGGCGAGGGCGAGGGCGAGGGGGTGGGGGAGAGAGAGCTGCTCTCAAAGAAGTCGGGCTGGCAAGATAGAAATCCATCCCACAATTTTCAGGAGCAATATTATACAGTTGCCCACAGAGCACATGATCCTGTGCATGGTTACACTTCTTAAATCCCATTGAAGTTAAAGGGATTTCGAAAGCCTAGGTGCTTTGCAGATCATCGCTCATAACGGAATTTGTTTGTGTTTAGAAGAAGCCGCAGTATTTCACCCTCATAACGCAACAGCTCCTCTCTTACCAGCAGAATGTCTTCTCAGAATGCAAAGACATGCAAAATTCTGAGGAAAGAAGAATGGCAGACAAAATTAATGGACTACGAAGAATTGGATAAAATGACAGGAAGGATACGAAACCTGCGGGACCAGAGATTTACAGAAGATTGGAAGAAATATACAAACTATTTGAAGAGCAACTGTAATCAACAAATTATGCTAGTAGGACTACAAGAAGTTTTGTAAGGAGAAATATATGAAATATTGCAAAGTAGAGAAAGAATAGAGATATTATGGTAGTTATGAGATTTAAATGTAATAGTGAAAGTAAGAAATGTAAATTAAGTGAATAGATAGGAAAATTTTCAGATGTGATTGATGGAAGTAAAAAAATTGTATAAGATATAAAAGTATGTTTAATTATTGTTGAAAATGCTGTTAAAAAACTAATAAAAATTATTTAAAAAAATAGAATGCAAAGAAATGCAAATAAGAAATGCAAATTAAGTATAATTTCCACCTTCCTTCCCACTCAGGAATATCTATCAGAATAGGATATCCTTTCATGGGATCCTATGCATGGTGCAACCATGCTTGGAATACTGCGTACCATTCTGGTTGCCTCATCTCAGAGAGGACATGGTGGAGTTAGAAAAGTTTCAGAAAAGGGCATTCAAAATGGTCAAGGGGGTGAAGCAAGCCTTATGAGGAACGGCTGAAGGAGCTGGGTATGTTTAGCCTGGAAAGGAGGAGCAAGCTTCAAGTTGCATAAAAGGGGATTCCGACTAAACATCAGGAAGAACTTTCTGATGGCAAGAGCTGTTTGACATTGGAACAGTCTCCCTCAGGAGGTAGTGGACTCTCCTTCCTTGGAAGTTTTTAAGCAGAGGTTGGGTGGTCATCTGTCATGGATGCCTTAGTTGAATCTGAACAGATGACCATCCAACCTCTGCTTAAAAACTTCCAGTAAATGAGAGTCCAAGGGAGTCCGTTCCAATGCCGAACAGCTCTTACCTTCAGAAAGTTCTTTCTGATGTTTAGTTGGAAACTCCTTTCTTGTAACTGGCATCCATTGATTCCATCATCCACATGACAGCCTTTAGGATATTTGAAGATGGCTATCACATCTCCTCTCAGTCTCCTCTTTTCCAGGCTAAACATACCCAACTCCCTCAACTGTTCCTCATAAGGGCTGGATTCCACACCAATGAAAACAGAGAAATGATGCCTGCAGAATGCTGTTGCCACAGCAATGAACAAGAGCATCATTCCCCAACCTGATGCCCTACAGATGTTTAGGACTACGAACCTCATCCCCATCAGCCCTAGTCAGCATGGTCAATGGTGGGAGCTGGAGTCGAAAATGTCTGGAGATCCCCAGGTTAGGGAAGGCAGAACTGCATCCTGAAGTTCATGCTCAATACCTAGATTGGGGGGGGGGAGCTGTGGCCTTCCATATGTTGCTGGACTGCAACTCCAATCATTCCTGACATGTGTCAATGCTGGCTGATGGGTGTTGGGGTCCAACAATATCTGTTGTTGGAGTGGGGACACAAATTACCCACCCCTGCTTTATCGCATCATCTGGAATAACCTTGCAGTTAGTTGTAGTGCAGGGATCTCCACTCCTTCATAGAGGGCATGTGGGTCTTTTCCATACCTTTGGACACCTGGACGGGTTTCTTAATTATTGTACTATGTATGTTAGAGCAATCATTTTGAGGGCAGATGATGCAGAATCCAGCATACTGCATGACGAACAACAACGATGAAGTCTAAGCCAAGCCTTGTTTTAATTTTATCAGTTAGCACATGGATTCTGTTTATTTGCGCTGGTAAATTAAATGTAAATTCCAGTTCAGTCTTTCAGCTACATTAAATTAAAAACTCCTTTATGAATGTAATAAGTTTCTCATTTGGAAGATATTGCCTTTTCTTCTTCATCTGCTTTCTTTTCCTTCCTTCCTTTCTTTCTTTCTTTCTTTCTTTCTTTCTTTCTTTCTTTCTTTCTTCTCTCAGCCAAATTTATCCAGAAAGGAGTTTATGATTTCAAGTCACCTTGGGAGAAATGAGCTTTCTAAGATCAACTGATAAGGTCACTAATGGAATGTTAAACCCAGCCAACGGCATCAGAGCCAGGGTGCGAGGGTAGCATGGTTTGCTTAAGATTTATTTAGCTTGCTTCTTAAGGAGATTAACAGCGAATGGTTACAGGAAAAGGACCTGGAGGGGTTTAGAAGCCACCCACCTGAGAAAGTTATGCGATGGGCCTGCTGAGGGCATGCAGGATGAGCTTTTCAAAGCAGAATCCCCGTTTTCGGACAAGAGCCTTTCAGAACATTGGCTTTCAGATCAATCGAAATGACTGCTGTGTGCCTACACCCATTGTGGGGGCAGGGAAGCCAGGCAAATCAAGACTAAAGGTAGGATAATAAAATACACACAGTGGCAACACCAACTCACAGGTGTGGTTGAATGTTAAGGATGCATTTTACACTACAAACGTACATTAGTTTTGTACCAGCTGCCTCTTAAACTTGAGTGGTTGTCTGCATACCTGCCATTGGACAGGGATAAGTGAACTCATAGTTGCAATGGCCTATGCTGCAAACAATAAATATTTAGTGGATAGAATTCAGAATTCAAGGTCCCTAAGCGAGGAGGAATTAAAGAACCTTTTAAAGAGGGTGAAAGAGGAGAGTGCAAAATATGGTTTGAAGCTCAACATCCAAAAAACGAAGATCATGGCCACTGGTCCCATCACCTCCTGGCAAATAGAAGGAGAAGAAATGGAGGCAGTGAGAGATTTTACTTTCTTGGGCTCCATGATCACTGCAGATGGTGACAGCAGCCACGAAATTAAAAGACGGCTGCTTCTTGGGAGAAAAGCAATGACAAACCTAGACAGCATCTTAAAAAGCAGAGACATCACCTTGCCAACAAAGGTCCATATATTTAAAGCTATGGTTTTCCCAGTAGTGAGGTATGGAAGCAAGAACTGGACCATAAAGAAGGCCGATCGCTGAAGAATTGACGCTTTTGAATTATGGTGCTGGAGGAGACTCTTGAGAGTCCCATGGACTGCAAGAAGATCAAACCTCTCCATTCTTAAGGAAATCAGCCTTAAGTGCTCACTGGAAGGACAGATCCTGAAGCTGAGGCTCCAATACTTTGGCCACCTCATGAGAAGAGAAGACTCCCTGGAAAAGACCCTGATGTTGGGAAAGATGGAGGGCACAAGGAGAAGGGGACGACAAAGGACGAGATGGTTGGCTAGTGTTCTCAAAGCTACCAGCATGAGTTTGACCAAACTGCGGGAGGCAGTGGAAGACAGGAGTGCCTGGTGTGCTCTGGTCCATGGGGTCACGAAGAGTCGGACACGACTAAATGACTAAACAACAGCAACATGCTGCAAACAATAAATATTTAGTGGATCGAATTCAGAATTTAAGGTCCCTATATCTCATATAAAGAACTACAATTCCCACTGGTCCCTGAAGAGGAAGAATGAATGCTGAAGTACCTCAAGCTTTCCTCAATAGTACAGTATAACTTAGGCACAGACACTGTTATTGTTGTTGTTGTTGTTGCTGCTGCTGCTGTTAAGCATTCATCCACAAAGCTTTTCCCCCCAAGGCTCACCCTTGGATTGCTTCTCCACTGCCTTACAGCTCTTTGCTGCTCCACCCTTCTTTGTCAGCCTCTGACCTTTTTCTAATCCACCTACAACTCTACTCGCATTGCAAGCCCTCTGGGTAGTAGCAACAGGGTGTGATTTGGGTTAATAATCATATACACAAATGCCAGAAGTGCAAAAGAGCCACACTTCCCACATTCATGCATATCATTGACATTCAGTTGGGGGCTCATCATTCATCTTCCCCAAGAGAGATTTGGTGACAGCTCTTGAATCGCTAGGGAGAAACACAGAGAGCTCCACTTTGAACTAGAGCTGAGGTGAGGTGAGCCATCTCAGGAGACTTTTTTCTGAGAAAAATTCTGAGATTTTTCTTTTTCTCACCCAACTCCCCAGAGTTCTCTCTGAATAAACTCCTCTGTGGGTGTGGGTGGCGGAGGGAGGGAGGGAGAGAGAGAGAGAGAGAGAAAGAGAGTCCAAGACACCATTTCCTTCCACAATATCCCATTAGGTCTTTGGCATTGTGAAGGATACAAAATGGTGGACAGGCTGGTACCACAGTTGCAAAGAATCTGTACTACTGCCACTGATAATTATGAGTCTGCTCCTGAGGAACTCTCTCTCTCTCTCTCTCTCTCTCTCTCTCTCTCTCTCTCTCTCTCTCTCTCATTGTGGAACTTTTTGAGAATTTTTTCTTACCTTGCAGATCACCAAGTTTTCCACATCCAAACAGGAGGTGGAAATTTCAAGGAGCTATTGGTGCATGGTTCTATTTGAAGACAAATGATACAAAATAGCAGGTATAACTTCCTTACATTTCCTGTATCGTTCTGATCATATCATCACCACCTAAAGCCATTCTCTATCACTTCCATTTTCTAGGTAGCACTTGGCAAGTTGTGATAGATACAGACACACCCACACCCACACACCCCTTACTTTTGTAATGGCTAAGCTAGAAAATGCATGCACCACAGCATTTATGAGTTGCCCAATAAGGGGTTAATCGTGGGTCTCCTTTGAGGAAAGGAAAAAAAAAACAAAAAAAACCAAAGCAGCCAGTAGAGTCAGCAGACTTTGCTATGCACAATATTCATTAACCCTGACCCATAGTGCTCTACAGAAATAGCAACTTGATTAATCAGGCCAGTGCTTTAATAATAATATAAAAACCATCTTGGATTCCTGCCAGCTCTCTGACCTGCCCCTTGGATAGCTTGCGTTTTATTGTTCTTCTTCCACAGCTGCACAGAAAGTGAAAGGAAAGGCTCGATCCCAGCTTGTGTGGCTGCGCTGACCCCTGGCCCATGCACTCTTGCAGAGGGGGAAACCACGTAGGGGCTATTGGCTCTGTGCGAAGGCATTTCCTGAGAAGAGTCCCCATCTTGCTTAAGCCTGCCTTGATATCCATGTTAGGCATTACATAACACAGTGCTCACCCTTCATGGATCACTGCCTTGCCGTGGCGAAGGGGCTTGAAGAACTCAGAGAAGCTATGAACTATGCCGAGCAGGGCACCCAAGATGAACAGGTCATAGTGGAGAGTTTTGACCAAACGTGATCCACCTGGAGTAGGAACCGGCAAGCCACTCCAGTATCCCTGCCAAGAAAACTCCATGGACAAAGACAACAGACATATAAAAGTTATGACGCTGGAAGATGAGCCCCTCAGGTCGGAAGGTGTCCAACATGCTACTGGGGAAGAGCAGAGGACAAGTACAAGTAGATCCAGAGCTGATGAAGCGGCTGGGCCAAAGCCGAAAGGACGCTCAGTTGTGGATATGCATGGAAGCGAAAGGAAAGTCCAATGCTGTAAAGAAAAATATTGCATAGGTACCTGGAATGTAAGAACCATGAACCTGGGTAAGTTGGATGTGGTCAAAAATGAGATGGCAAGAATAAATATTGACATCCTGGGCATCAGTGAGCTAAAATGGACGGGAATGGGCGAATTCAGTTCGGATGACTATCATATCTACTACTGTGGGCAAGAAACCCGTAAAAGAAATGGAGTGGCCCTCATAGTCAACAAAAGAGTGGCGAAAGCTGTACTGGGATGCAGTCTCAAAAATGATAGAATGATCTCGATACGAATCCAAGGCAGACCTTTTAACATCACAGTAATCCAAGTTTATGCACCAACTACTGGTGCTGAAGAAACTGAAATTGACCAATTCTATGAAGACTTACAAGACCTTATAGAAGTGACACCAAAGAAGGATGTTCTGCTCATTATAGGGGATTGGAATGCTAAAGTAGGGAATCAAGAGATAAAAGGAACAACTGGCAAGTTTGGCCTTGGAGATCAAAACGAAGCAGGGCAAAGGCTAATAGAGTTCTGTCAAGAGAACAAGCTGGTCATCACAAACACGCTTTTCCAACAACACAAGAGACGGCTCTACACATGGACATCCCCAGATGGGCAACATCGAAATCAGATTGATTATATTCTCTGCAGCCAAAGATGGAGAAGCTCTATACAGTCAGCAAAAACAAGACCTGGAGCTGACTGTGGCTCAGATCATCAGCTTCTTATAGCAAAATTCAAGCTTAAACTGAAGAAAGTAGGAAAAACCACTGGACAGGTAAGATACAATCTAAACCAAATCCCTTATGAATACACAGTGAAAGTGAGGAACAGGTTTAAGGATTTAGATTTGCTGGACAGAGTGCCTGAAGAACTATGGGTGGAGGCTCGCAACATTATACAGGAGGCAGCAACTAAAACCATCCCAATGAAAAAGAAATGCAAGAAAGCAAAGTGGCTGTCCAACGAGGCCTTACAAATAGCGGGGGAGAGAAGGCAAGCAAAATGCGAGGGAGATAGTGAAAGATACAGGAAATTGAATGCAGATTTCCAAAGAATAGCAAGGAGAGACAAGAAGGCCTTCTTAAACGAGCAATGCAAAGAAATAGAGGAAAGCAACAGAATGGGAAGAACCAGAGATCTGTTCAAGAAAATCGGAAATATGAAAGGAACATTTCGTACAAAGATTACCATAATAAAGGACAAAAGTGGTAAAGACCTAACTGAAGCAGAAGACATCAAGAAGAGGTGGCAAGAATACACAGAGGAATTATACCAGAAAGATATGGATGTCTCGTACACCCCAGGTAGTGTGGTTGCTGACCTTGAGCCAGACATCCTGGAGAGTGAAGTCAAATGGGCCTTAGAAAGCACTGCAAATAACAAGGCCAGTGGAAGTGATGGTATTCCAGCAGAACTGTTTAAAATTTTAAAAGATGATGCTGTTAAAGTGCTACACTCAATATGCCAGCAAGTTTGGGAAACTCAGCAGTGGCCAGAGGATTGGAGAAGATCAGTCTACATCCCAATCCCAAAGAAAGGCAGTGCCAAAGAATGCTCCAACTACCGCACAATTTCACTCATTTCACATGCTAGCAAGGTTATGCTTAAAATTCTACAAGGAAGGCTCAAGCAGTATGTGGACCGAGAACTCCCAGAAGTGCAAGCTGGATTTAGAAGAGGCAGAGGAACCAGAGACCAAATTGCAAACATGCGCTGGGTTATGGAGAAAGCTAGAGAGTTCCAGAAAGACATCTACTTCTGCTTCATTGACTATGCAAAAGCCTTTGACTGTGTTGACCACAGCAAACTATGGCAAGTTCTTAAAGAAATGGGAGTGCCTGATCACCTCATCTGTCTCCTGAGAAATCTCTATGTGGGACAAAAAGCTACAGTTAGAACTGGATATGGAACAACTGATTGGTTCCAAATTGGGAAAGGAGTACGGCAAGGCTGTATATTGTCTCCCTGCTTATTTAACTTATATGCAGAATTCATCATGCGAAAGGCTGGGCTGGATGAATCCCAAGCCGGAATTAAGATTGCCGGAAGAAATATCAACAACCTCAGATATGCAGATGACACAACCTTGATGGCAGAAAGTGAAGAGGAATTAAAGAACCTTTTAATGAGGGTGAAAGAGGAGAGCGCAAAATATGGTCTGAAGCTCAACATCAAAAAAATGAAGATCATGGCCACTGGGCCCATCACCTCCTGGCAAATAGAAGGGGAAGAAATGGAGGCAGTGAGAGATTTTACTTTCTTGGGCTTCATGATCAGTGCAGATGGTGACAGCAGTCACGAAATTAAAAGGCGCCTGCTCCTTGGGAGAAAGGCGATGGCAAACCTAGACAACATCTTAAAAAGCAGAGACATCACCTTGCCAACAAAGGTCCGTATAGTTAAAGCCATGGTTTTCCCAGTAGTGATGTATGGAAGTGAGAGCTGGACCATAAAGAAGGCTGATCGCCGTAGAATTGATGCTTTTGAATTATGGTGCTGGAGGAGACTCTTGAGAGTCCCATGGACTGCAAGAAGATCAAACCTCTCCATTCTGAAGGAAATCAGCCCTGAGTGCTCACTGGAAGGACAGATCGTGAAGTTGAGGCTCCAATACTTTGGCCACCTCATGAGAAGAGAAGACTCCCTGGAAAAGACCCTGATGTTGGGAAAGATGGAGGGCACAAGGAGAAGGGGACGACAGAGAATGAGATGGTTGGATGGTGTTCTTGAAGCTACCAGCATGAGTTTGATCAAACTGCGGGAGGCAGTGGAGGACAGAAGTGCCTGGCGTGCTCTGGTCCATGGGGTCACGAAGAGTCGGACACGACTAAACGACTAAACAACAACAACACAGTGCTCACCATACGAGGACCTATTCCATGCCACAATTGTATGGAACAAGGCCAACAATGAGCTTCTTTCTGATCAAATTGGAAATCAACTTAGCCTATGTAGTTGCAGGCAATTAAATATAAATTCACCCACCCACCCTCCAAATGTCTGGTCTGAATAGTTTGACCAAGCACTGTGTAATGGGCATGTGTAATAGCCCTGGGTATACGATTTTGAGCCTGATTCATGCCCCAATGCAGGGATTCCTGTCCTGTCCTGCCCTGTCACCTGGCCTAACCGTGCTGCAACGTCCCCAGCCCCCTCACTGAAAGGCCACTTGTCCAACATTGGAAGGATGTGTCCACCAAGGGCCACATAGGCCAGAGGGGCTCTCCTCTATGCGGGTGGGCGGGCAGGCAGGCAGACAGGGCAGTGTGGCACCCCTAAACCCTCCATGCCCCATGCCCACCCAGCGGTGGTGGTGGCAAGGGCTGGGCTGGCGCACACAGTCCTCCATTCCCTTCATCCAGCTAAGAAATACCAACTCCGGGTTCAGAAAACTTCAGCAAGTGGGCTGAAAGTAGCTGTTTCCACTGCTTAGTTATTTACCTCCTGGAACACACATAATTTCTTAACATTCTGCACACCGCAGTGCCACTTTCTCAACACGCGTACTAAAACATCTTGAGATATGGCAGAAGAAGAAGAAGAAGAAAAGACATCGAGACAAGTTAAATACCTCCTTAAAATAAAGTGGAATGCTTTGTTTTTTGCCTGGGGTAAATGCCAAAATAAAATAAAATCATGAAATCAAGCCTTATTGCAGTCAAAAAAGGGAGAGCTTATAAGTAAAATGAGTATTAAGAAGTCAGCCTCTGGCCAGACAGCCTTTCACATCTGATGCCTTTCCCACCCACCCACTCCTTTTAACACCAAACAAACTTCAGGAATAGACAGCAGCTGTCTGGCTGAACTAGATCATCAGAGATGTGCTGTCTCCACTTTTAATGAACTTCAACGTACTTTTGCATGCAAGATGCAACAACACTCCATCAAGAGCCACAATGTGGGGTGCAAAAGGTGCCCTTAAAATGGTGCAGGAGTGCCACCTTCAGACTTAAGCATCTCCAAAAGAAGGGATGAAACAGGACCGTGTCCAGTTCTGGGTGCCACAATTTAAGAAAAATATTGACAAGTCAGGACGTGTGCAGAGGAGGGTGGCTATGATGATCAAAGGCCTGGAAACCGAGCCTTAAGAGGAACAGTTGAGGGAGTTGGGTATGATTAGCCTGCATAAGTGACAATTGAGAGGAGATTTGTTGTTGTTGTTGTTGTTGTTGTTGATGATGATGATGTTGTTGTTGTTGATGATGTTTAGTCATTTAGTCATGTCTGATTCTTTGTGACCCCATGGACCAGAGCACGTCAGGCACTCCTGTCTTCCACTGCCTCCCGCAGTTTGGTCAAACTCATGCTGGTAGCTTCGAGAACACTGTCCAACCATCTCGTCCTCTGTCATCCCCTTCTCCTTGTGCCTTCCATCTTTCCCAACATCAGGGTCTTTTCCAGGGAGTCTTCTCTTCTCATGAGGTGGTCAAAGTATTGGAGCCTCAGCTTCAGGATCTGTCCTTCCAGTGAGAACTCAGGGATGATTTCCTTAAGAATGGAGAGGTTTGATCTTCTTGCAGTCCATGGGACTCTCAAGAGTCTCCTCCAGCACCATAATTCAAAAGCGTCAATTCTTCAGTGATCGGCCTTCTTTATGGTCCAGCTCTCACTTCCATACATCACTACTGGGAAAACCATAGCTTTAACTATACAGACCTTTGTTGGCAAGGTGATGTCTCTGCTTTTTAAGATGCTGTCTAGGTTTGTCATTGCTTTTCTCCCAAGAAGCAGTCATCTTTTAATTTCATGACTGCTATGATATCTAAAGGAAGCTGGAGCAAGATTGTTTTCGCCTGCTTTGGAGGATAGGACCTAAACCAATGGATTCAAGTTACAAGAAAGGAGATTTGAACTAAACATCAGGAAGAACTTTCTGGTGGTAAGAGCTATTCGACATTGGAATGGGCTCCCTTGGAAGGTAGTTGACTCTCATTTGCTGCAAGCTTTTAAGCAGAGGTTGGATGGTCCTCTGTCATGGATGCCTTAGTTGAGGTTCCTGCATTGCAGAAGGTTGGGCTAGATGACTCTACAATTCTATGATTCTATAACACAGATTTGCATATTCTAATTTATGGGTTATTACTATTATTATTTTGTTTATTAACTGCCCTTCACCAGCAGGTCCCAGTGCATGCTGCATAATTTACAGTTCAATATTAAATACAGTTTAAACAAATTACAGTCAAGAAATAGTGTAGGTTCTGAAAACACCTATCTCAGGTGTCAAAAGCGTAAAAAGGTGCATCTTCAGCACACATCGGAAACTATGTAATGAAGATAGCAATGTGCATGTGCGTACTCACTTTTTTCAAGAAATCTGGGTCAATGCCAGATCCATTAAAATTGATTGGAGCCTTGAAAAGAGCATAGAGCTGAAAGAAGAAGTGGGAAGGAGCAGCACTTTCCCCAACTTTCTCCTTCATCTCTATGTGCTTTGCAATGGAGGGAGAAAGCAAGCACCCTTATCTCCTGATGATCAAGTGGGCAGGGAGTACAGGGCTAAGAGATGTCATGTGCACCAAGGGATGACCTCAAAGACACCCATGGGCACCATATTGGTGACCCCTGGGCTAGGTCTTATGGTTTGTTGACAGGAATTGTGGAGAAAGACATTGAAGAGATAACACGGAGGAAAAGTCCAGGAGAGGAAAGGAAACTGTATGTATGGGGAAATTTGGACCTTTAATTTAATGCCACACTTGAAGCATAGGAAGAAGAGAGTAAGTGTTACTTGGTGTCAATAAAAGAATCCCTTCTTCATTATTTGTGGAAAGATTGGTTATACTGACATTCCAAGTGTCCCTGTTTTCCAGGGACAGTCCCAGATTTACAGAAGCCATCCCAGTTTCTGATTTGACCTTGGAATGTCCCACTTTTCCTTAGGACATCCCTATTTTCATCGGAGAATGGTTGGAGAGTATGGTAGGACATCCTTATTTTCATCAGAGAAGGATTGGATGGTATGGAATAGGATTCAGTTCTGGCACCTCTCAGGTGGATGCCATTGGCATTCTAAGAGAACAAGGGAGGTGTTCGTGGTGAGTTCTGGCACCTCTTTTTCTAGAAAAATAGACACATCCTAAGGAAAAGTTGGACATTCCAGGGTCAAATCAGAGGGTATGGTTATGCAGAATGCATGTCCCTGTGGATATCTGGCAGGTCTTCTTCGGCTGGGTGCATTACCCACTCCTCTAACAAATTCATGAAGGAACTGTGGAATTAAGATTTGAACCAGAGAGTCATTCAACTCACCACTCTTACAGCACCATCCTTTGCAGGTTCACCCCATAATCAGTTGCGCTGTGTTATCAGGGTGCTAAGGATTGGAGCTTTAGCCACTATGGTGCCACAACTCTCAATAGCGCTTCCTGCATTCCTGCGGCTACAGTATAAGGGCAAAATTCATAAATTACACACCGCTGCAAATAGTCTGGAGGCAAATTAGTTGTTTATATGCAGGAGTAATCAGCTCAGCAGTTCTCCCATCTGCGGTCTGAAATGATGTAGCTTTGCAAAGCTGCATTGTGATAGTCCTGATAGTACACTTTGTATCTTAATAGGTTCGGTGTTGTGGTTGGAGTATCAGACTAGGACCTGAGAGACTAAGGTTCAGTTCCCTGCACTAGTTGGCCAGTGTGTCTCCCAGGCTAACCTACCTTGAACTAGAGAGGGAGAGAACTATATACACCAGCTTGTGCTCGGAGGCAAAGTGAGCAATAATATAAATATAATAAACCTTGCTAACTATGAGCAATAGTTTGCTTTTATATTGTGGATGGCAGTGATGATTGGCCCTAATCTATGACATGGCGAATCGACAGACAGGGTTGCTTCAAAACTGGAGTGGACAAACTCAGTCTCGCCTCCATAGTGAATCACCACTTACGTTTGTATGGAAAGAGTCGTTTGTTTGGTTTATTATAAACAAGGAAGAGGAAAATATGCTGTGGTTCAGGTCAAATATATTACTAATTGCTGAACAACAGAGGCAGGCAACAGATTTTCCCTCCCCACTCCTCGTGTCGTGCTCCAAGTCATTTTCTCAGATTTGTAGCCATTTATTGCAGCTGTGTAATGACTATAAAACTGAGCAAAAGCATAAAACATGAAAGAAAGGTGTTGAAGTCAGCCTTAAGGTACTAAATTCTTGACAGCAGCTTGTAAAGCAGTTGAGATTTAGGTGCTATAGAGGAATAATGGAGGATTGGTGGTAGAATGAGCTGAAAACCACTGGGCCATGATATATATAAAAAATAAGAATGGTGAATTCTAATCCAGAGGTTCTATAAAATATGATAAAAGAAGCAATCGGGGATGTCCGGGATAAATGACTGTTTACTAAGTGTCCTTGCTTTAATTTGATACTATTTTAATATCTTTGAAACAATATTTTTTTATCTGGGGAAAAATGACCACAGGATGGGGCTGTCTCTAGTAATTTTTTAGGTGATGAGAAGGCTTTGTGAAAGCATCCAGAAAAATGCTGAAAATGTAAGTGACCTTTTTGACCTTTATATATCCATATCATATATGGACCATTTTTTCCTCTCTCTCTGTTTATGTAATAGAATCATAGAATTGTAGAGTTGGAAGGGGACCCTGAGGGTCATCTAGTCCCACCCCCTGCAATCCAGGAATTTTAACATGCGGCCTCCCATCCAAATTGAAACCATAATGGACCCTGCTTAGCCTTGCAAATGTGCTGGCAGTTTTATTGCTGCAAAACTCATTGATCTGGAACACAACCTCCAATCAACTCTTTCATATACACATTTTTTAAAAAACCAATTCTAACATATGAATGGTAAAATTCTTCAAAATATAAACTAAAAGTAATTAGCGGAAACATATAAGATATAACAAAAACTAATCTGTATAAAACTGTGAGCCTCAAAGGTCAGTACTGCAGGTGGCGCTGTGGTCTAAACCACTGAGCCTCTTGGGCTTGCCAGTCAGAAGGTTGGTGGTTCGAATCCTCATGACAGGGTGAGCTCCTATTGCTCTGTTCCAGCTGCTGCCAACCTAGCAGTTCAAAAGCATGCCAGTGCAAGTAGATAAATAGGTACCGCTTGGCGTGAAGGTAAATGGTGTTTCTGTGCGCTCTGGTTTCTGTTGTGCCAGAAGCAGTTTGGTCATGCTGGCCACATGACCCAGAAAGCTGTCTGTGGACAAACACCAGCTCCCTTGGCCTGAAAGTGAGATGAGTGCCACACCCCATAGTTGCCATTGACTGGACTTAACCATCCAGGGGTCCTTTATCTTTTTACCTTTACTGCTCCCCTCTGAGGTTTGCACCCTTGGAAGCTGCTGAGTTGGACTAATGATAGCACTAGCCCTGAGTAGTGGTAATTCTCAGTTCTTTCTGGAGGTGCTGGGAATTTTGACTCTGGACATTTTGCATGCAAAGCCACTGAAATTCAGCAACAGGGCTCAATGCATGCAAATTTCTCCACCTTCTGGCTTTTAACTCCAGCAAAGGGAAGGAGCCAGCTTCCTAGCATCCCTCAGACTTTTCTCTTGCTGTTGACATAGGGCAGAGAGGGTGTGTGGATATTTAACTCTCTCTTTGAAACCAAAGGAATTGAAAAATGCTTGCAGATGAATGTGCCATGCCCACAGTTTTCATCACTTGGAAATATTAGAATGACAATGCAGCAAATATTGGATGATTTAAAGAAGGAAAAAAGTAATCCAAAACATATAAAATGCAAAACAAAGAGGATTGTTGTTGCTAACTTTACATCCTAAAATTAAAAATTATCACTCCTTAAATTTATGGTTATAGTATGGCTTAATATATGGCATGTGATTTGAGCCAAATGATTTACTATGGATGTATTATTCCATTACTCTTTATCACAGCTTTTTGCAATAATTCATTTATTTAAAAAAAGAACCCTTCTGTATTGACATACTGCTAATGGTGTAGCTAAAAGCCTAAAGACCCTTCAAATGCACAAATTAAGACAAGTACAGCCAGTCTTACCTCAGAGAGTGCCGTAATATACTACAGATAAAGCAGAAAGTGTTTTCTATAACTTATCAGCATGGAATAAAACTGAATCACAAGTTGTGAGGTGACTTCAAAGTGAGTCACACAAGATGGAGATTCTTTACTATAACTTGCTGTTAGAAGTGCATTTCCTTTGGCACTGCATTTAGGAAGATATAAGTGGGTATCTTGATAATAATAAAAAGTCGTGGTGAAGTTGGCTATCGGCCTCAGACTGTGACCTTCAGGGACAAGCTCTCTCCTTGTGGTCTTCTAAACATTGTGGGAGCTTTCTAATTTGCAGTTTAAAAGCACCCTTCCTTGAGTTGAGAACAACTTGAGTCAAGCAGATGAGCAGTGTGGTGGGCGCCATGTTTTTTCTGGCTTCTAATTTTAGCTTTCATAATCAGTTTTCCTAGTTCAGTGAATGGAGTCTATCATTTACTGCCTCCCACAATCTTACATTGCTTGCCTTCCAATCCTCTAGCAGGAAGACCACATTTATTGACAAGTTGGATGTTTTTATTGGAAGATTAACCATTTCTTTAACGTATATGCCATCCAGATCCAGTAACTTGTTTGTATTTGATTAATTACCTCTAAAATAATACCTTGTCATCTCTTTGAAATCAGCTCAAGCATATGTTTGTCTAGCATTATCACAGAAATGGCTGATGTGAAGAACTCACCTGTAATTTAAACAGAAACAAGATATATCTCATAGCAGGGAAGGCTGACCAGGTTCTGTTAACTGTTGATAGACCAACTTAAAGGAGTGTCTCCACCCCCATCGTTCAGCCCAGACAATGAGGTCCAGCTCCGAGGGCCTTCTGGTGGTTCCCTCACTGCAGGAAGTGAGGTTACAGGGAACTAGGCAGAGGGCCTTCTTGGTGGTGGTGCCCGCCCTGTGGAACGCCCTCCCTTCATATGTCAAGGAAATAAACAACTATCTGACTTTTAGAAGACATCTGAAGGCAGCCCTGTTTAGGGAAGTTTTTAAATGTTTGATCTTTTATTGTGTTTTTAGTATTCTATTGGGAGCCACCCAAAGTGGCTGGGGTATAAATAAATTGTTGTTGTTGTTAAAGGCCCTTTTTCTCTCTGATGGTTCTTTATCTTTAAACCAGACTTGGACCAGGTAGCCCTTCTAGCAGATGATGCCCTCAGACAAAGGGCTTTTCTAGCAGAGGGACGTATAGATCCCCTTCCCATTGAAACAGCGAGATAACAGAACATCATCTCCTCTCCCAAGGTTGGGACCTTGTTGATCCATCCAACTGATTTCAGATGGTTGCTTTTGCTACGGCCCCCAAACTGGAGAGTCTGCGATGACAGGAGATACGCCAAGCTATCCTAACTATTCTGATGGAAGCTTCTTCTTTTTTTGCCTTTTTTTTGTCAAGAAAGCTTGATTTCCTTTTTCTTTTCTTGTTCAAATGAAGAAGAAAACTTTGATAAATTTTGTGCAGCTGGAAAATCAAAAAGGAGATAAGTTCCCCCCCCCCACTCTTTATTTCATTACATTACAGCAGCATTAAATACTTACATCTAAAGATTCTTTTGATGCCGAATTTTAACAGCTGATGCCCTGTGTCGTAGACATCAGAACCACCAGTTTCTTTCAATTGCAGGGCATTGTTCCATCACTTGCTGGTCTTTTAAGATGAAAGAAAGCATTTTTATAGAGGAAAGGCAGTTGAAATGATACTTAACAGAAAGACCTTTGTTTTCTTGCCATTTTCAGTGCCTAAAATATGCTCTCAAGATCTTTGGGGTTCCCCTCTCAATTTTTTTAAAAGGTCTGGAGAAAAGAATGCATTCCAAAATACAGTGGTACCTTGGGTTAAGTACTTAATTCGTTCTGGAGGTCTGTTCTTAACCTGAAACTGTTCTTAACCTGTAGCACCACTTTAGCTAATGGGGCCTCCTGCTGCCGCCGCTGCGCAATTTCTGTTCTCATCCTGAAGCAAAGTTCTTAACCTGAGGTACTATTTCTGGGTTAGCGGAGTCTGTAACCTGAAGCGTATGTAACCTGAACCGTATGTAACCCGAGGTACCACTGTATGTGCTCATGAAATACTTAAATCTTAGTGCAGAACTATAGACAATTTAATTTTAAAACAAAACAAAACACCCTTCCCAACATTTTTCTCCAGCCTTTTTCATTTCCTTTCTTTATTTGACACTTTTCAATGTTTTGTATATTGATGTGGCTGGGGAATGACTCTACTTGCTTGCAAAGCAATGCCAATTAATGCCCCCATCAGTATTTGGTAGAAAGTAGGGGATCTTCTTACCTTTGAAGGGAAATAGTCAAGTAGCCCAGTGGGGCCAATTAAATCACAAAATGGCAGAGACATCCTAAAGAAGCCACCATACTGTGTTTTCATCAGTCTTTGCTGATGAGGCAGACTGGAGATGCCAAGTAATGTAATCAGAGTACTGCATCTTTATTTATTCTTCATAGATGCTGCCATATCTTCTGCTTTCCCACTGCAAACTAACATTTTCTGTCTTTGTAAACACATTCCAACAAGTACATGGAAGGATGGTATCTGAAAGCTGGTTCACTCATCTTTGATTACTGAACATGTAATTGGCAGGAGGATTTGCAAATATCGCGTTTGAGGTTCTTGTGTTTGTCTGTGGTGTTATGCCTGTGACAAGTCATGCCTGCATGCTAGCACTCATTTGGGGGAGGGGAATAACACAGTGGTAGAGCTCCTGTCTTCCAAGCAGAAGGTCCTAATTTCAATCTCTGGCACCTCCAGATAGGGTTGGCCTATGAGGACATGTTTGGTAAATTACTTCCACCTGTCAATCAGGTGGTGTTACCTTGATGAATGGGTTTGGTGGATTCAGTGGATTCCTGCAATAAGCAGAACTGAACCCCCATCTATCAGCTGATGGACCACCAGCTTCATGACTATCTCCCTTCATCCCTGCTGATCAGGCTGGACAGGTGGACCACATGATGTCTTCTCTTGGGCTTGCTTGAAATGTGGGCACCTGGAAACATTACAGCGTGAAGACCACCAGTGAAATTATATGTAGGAGGAAGGAAAGGATGCTCACAAACACCTCTGGGCCACCTCAAAAGTAAGCTGATCCCATCAAAAATCCTGCATCCCACCATTGCAAATTTCACCAATTTTTAATCTCCCCTTTGATGTGGCTTCAGAGGGTGGGAAGAAGGAGGGGCCTCACAGGAAGGAGAGGATGGGTGAGAAAGAAATGCACCTCCCCACCTCTAACTTTATTCATGCCACCCCAGTGGTTTGCCATATTGTCACCCCCCCTCAGGGATGACACCTAGGGTGGACAGCACCCCCTGCACCCCCTTCCTACGCCCCTGAGTTGTACATAAATTCCTAAGCTATACTATTCAGATTCCATGTGGAGAACTTTAAAAAACATACTCCCTGCACCTGGAAAACTGGCATGTTAAGACGAAGGCTAGAAACCTTCGCCCTGACAGACTAGTTTGGTTTGTTCATGTTTTTAACATAGGGAAGCAATCAGCCATGTAGCCAAGAGGAAACGGCAGGAGCCAGCAAGCCCATCACCTTGTGCTTCTTCTGATCCTGTCCCCCATTCATGGGAAACAGCGCTATATATAAGAGTGCTGTTTCATATATAGTGAGATCCTTTTAATCAGAAGCATTGGGCAATTTTATTAAAGATGCTTTTACAACTTAGCTCATTAGATGAGGCTAAATTGTCACCGAAGTAGTTAATCTCGTAATGAATTGGATTCTTTTGCTTTCATTTTCTAGGTCATTTGAAGCTCACTGTAAGTATAACCTATCACAGTTCCTGTAAAACACTGAACCCAGGATGGTAATCGGGACCTCTGGAAGATTGTGGCTCGATATGAAACTGCAGATGTAGTGGTTTCTGACTGTGCTGTAATTTTCCGGCACATTATTTAAATATGCATTTGGTCCAGAGCCAGCTGCCCAATTTCATTGCTCCTCTCTTAAAACTAACTAGGAGTCCAGGGAATTCCCAACTCTTGGGCAGCAACAGAAGTGTGCAGGCATCTCAATACTTTTTTAAAGCTGTGGAGTTGGAGGAAGAATGAGTGAGACAGCAAGGGATCCAGAAAGAATGAAGCACGCAAAGGAAAAACAAAATCACAGGACTGACATCTGGGAGCCTTTCAGATAGAGGACTGTCCTCTGTAAAGTAGGAGACATGGACATCCTAATTTGTCCTCGTGGTTAAATGAAATGTTCTAAGCTAAATTGGACTCATTTCCTCCTCTTTGTCCATGAGTTGGTTACAACAAAGAACTGAGGTACCTGCATTTTGTTTCCTCCCTCTCATTTCTGTGGCTTCACCGCAGATTGCTCCATTTCGTTGCATGGTTCTTTTCTTTTCATTTCCCCCCTGATCTTTCCTGATCTGAAACCAGTTGCCCTTAATATGTACTCCCTGAACAAATTGCATACTTCACAAGAGCTTGGGGTTTTATTTTCCATTGCAATCACATGATTCCCCACTCCACACGCACACGTCCCATTTCAAAGGGCTCCGTTTCCTTTTATTGCGAATTCTAACAGTGTCGGTTCTGTTTTAATTTCAGGACTGTGGAAATTTGCAAAATGACTTTAAAAGAAGATGCTTACTTCAAGAGTACTGTTGGCCCAGAAATAGAAACAAGAAGAAATACTGACGAAAGAAGAATGGCAGACAAAATTAATGGACTACGCAGAATTAGATAAGATGACAGGTAGGATTCGAAACCTGTGGGACCAGAGATTCACAGAAGATTGGAATAAATATACGAACTATTTGAAGAGCAACTGTAATAAACAAATTACGCTAGCAGGACTACAAGAAGTTTTGTAAGGAAGAATATATGAAATATTGCAAAGAAGATAAAGAAGAGAGACATTAGCTATGATAATTAAAATTAATAGTGAAAGTATGAAATGTAAATTAAGTGGAAAAGATTTGAAAATTTTCAGATGTGATTGACAGAAGTCGAAAAAATTGTATAAGATATTAAAGTATGTTTTATTATTGTTGAAAATGATATGTTAAAAATATCTATCTATCTCTATCTATCTATCTATCTATATCTATCTATCTATCTATCTATCTATCATCTATCTATCATCTATCTGTCTATCTATCTATATCTATCATCTATCTATATCTATCTATCTATCATCTATCTATCATCTATCTATCATCTATCTATCTATCTATCTATCTATCTATCATCTATCTATCTATCTATCTATCATCTATGTATCTATCATCTATCTATATCTATCTATCTATCTATCTATCTATCTATCTATCTATCTATCTATCTATCTATCTATCTATCTATATCTATCTATCTATCTATCTATCTATCATCTATCTATCTATCTATCATCTATCTATCTATCTATCTATCATCTATCTATCTATCTATCTATCTATCATCTATCTATCTATCTATCTATCTATCTATCATCTATCATCTATCTATCTATCTATCTATCTATCTATCTATCTATCTATCTATCTATCTATCTATCTCTATCTATAAAGAAGATGCTTACTGTTCAGTGAGCCTAAGCAAGCGGTTGATTGTCAGACTGGAAAGCGTGTTTTAATACTTTGAGGGCTTTTGTAAAGTAGGAGGTGTTTTCAACTCCAACAGATGCCCAGCTGAAATTCCCCAACATTTAATTCATCTCTATGCATTCATGACTTGTGTGTGCCTTAAAAAAATAATGCATGTGCATATTTAAAATGAGCTAACACATACTCAGACACCACTCTGCATTAGGCTCTGCTGCCGTATGTCACTAAAAGAGCAACCGAAACCCTAAAAAATAGGCATGCATGGGTTAATTTCAGTCAACCCAGTTCGCTTGAATATCACAACAAATGTGCTGATAAGATGCAACGTAGACCCACGTTTAAACGGAAGCTAATTTGTACGAGGTGAAGGGTATGTTTAATTCTGGATGATGTCACAAACCGGCTTTCTCTGCACCCCCACAAAGCTCCATGAGTTTAATTCTGTTCTGTGAAAGAAAAAATGTGCATATTTGCAGAGAATGCTGATTTGTGATTTCTGGTCCCGGTTAGCTGGCTAGTGGAAAGATTTTGAACTGACTGCCATTTCCCAACCATATTGCAAAGCAGACCCCTGTAGAACATGTAGTAATCCAAATGCTATGAGATGAAGTCAGATAATGCCCCATCAATGCCAAAGATAGGGCACTGAATATTTGGCATATATCAAAACCTGTGGAGTTGGGGGTTTCTTTTTGGGGGAGGGGGGAATTTGTGGGACAAATCTAGGGCTGTTTTTACAGCCAGAACTCGCTGGAACTCAGTTCTGGCATCTCTTGGGTGGGTGCCATTGCTATTCTAAGGTGGAATTTAGACACGTATACAAAATGCTTTTTTAAAAAACGTTTTGAAAAATATATAGAATTTGTCATAGCTTACCATTGCCATCTAGTGTCACATTTGTATAATGCACTTAAACAGTTATATTTGCAGCTGTATAGCTAAGAGAACAAGGGAATTGTTCTCCCTTGGTGAGTTTTGGCACATCTTTTTCTAGAAAAATAGCACTGGACAAATCCATTATTGTAATTCTCAACCTGCCCCTTCATTGGAATAGGCGTATCCTGTTAAAGGGATCCGGGAGGAGGTGCTTCTGTCTGGACAGGCAGTGGTCTAGGGCCATAGTATTCTTCAAGATGGCAATGCCTGAGAGGTGGTGCCTATTTGATATATGTCATAGGGCCTCTTCAGTACTGGTTTGACCCCTGGGTTAATCATCCAGCAGTCAGGCTGGTTGATACCTGTTGTAACCCAAGGACTTTGCCAAACCCCATGTATTTGTAATCAACAAAGCTGTGGAGGGGATATATTGGTTGAAAATGCATTGTGTTGTAACTGTATTGTAACTTGAACATTTTTTTAAAAAAACACACCAAGCTGTGGCCTAATTTGAACCATGTTGTCACGAGGGGTCTTTGTTCAGCTTGCGTGGCTTTGGGCAACACAATGAACTAGGAGGACACACAATAACAGTTCGAAAGCACACCAGTGCAAGTAGATAAATAGGTACCGCTGCGGTGGGAAGGTAAACAGTGTTTCTGTGTCCTGTGGTTTCCGTCACGATGTTTGTTGTGGCAGAAGCGGTTTAGTCATGCTGGCCACATGACCCGGAAAGCTGTCTGTGGACAAACGCCTGAAAGCAAGATGAGTGCCTCAACCCCATAGTCTCCTTTGATTGGACTTAACGGTCCAGGGGTCCTTTCCTTTACTATGGCACAGACTCGAGACTTGGTTTTGTTTAAAGAAGCAGTGAAATTTGCCCATGGTTCCATTACAAATGACTTGTAAAATTCTCAGTAGCCTGAATATTATTCCATTGTCGTTCTTGGCCATTACGGAGCTTGGTTTTTATCTGGCTTTTGCAGGTTCACTCACAAGAGATCCTGATGCATTAAACAGGTACCCCAAAGACATCCAACCTGAGCAGAAGGCCTGGCAAAACACAGCAGCCCAGAGAACAAAGCAGCCACAATCCTTCCTCCAGAGACCAAGCACATTTTGTCTGTGACGTGTTTGTTTTCCATCTGCTTCAGAAAGGGAAGGTTATCCATATGGCAGCACGTTGGGCTATTAAGTCAATACACCGGCTGAACTCCACGAAACCCCGCTGAATGTTAAGTAACTCAAGTCAGGTTTAAAGGAAGATAGAATTCACACGCTTTGTGAAGGTGAAATATGTATACTACGATTCTATTGCTCATTTTTCTCTCGCTAATAATGGAAAGTCATAAATCACCCATTGGTTCATAATTATTGTGTTTAATTTAAATTAATAACTCCCTGAGCCACGGAGCAATGCACTCCCTGAATTATGGATTTAGGAGTGAAATTTAGAGCACACTCATTTATGAGGCAATACAACATTTTCACAGGAGCGCAAAGGCATTTTATTATATTTTCCCTTATTGTTTGGATCAAAGCGGCACATTTGGACAAGGGTGATTATTGCCGCGTTAATGTCTTCCAAGTTATCTGGCATATACATTTATGCTGTGGTGGGAAAGGAAGTCTCACTGATTCCGAGCCACTTCACATTGATCACATGATGCCAAAAGCTACTTAATTGCGTCCATAAATATGCAGATTTTTAAGACTCTCCCTGCCAGATTCTTAAAGCCAATAGCCAGGTAGGAAGGAAGATTCATGGAAATTCAGAGCAATCTGCTTAGCAATTAAGGCAATCCAATGCATCCTTGCTTGGGAGTCAGTCGCTTTGAATGCAGAGGGGCCAGTAAATACACATAAGATTTGTGCATAGGGGCAGAGCAGGAATCCAGTGATCTGTCTTCCATTTTTACCTCTTTAGGACTGCAGTTATTATTTTTTTGCATATTTTGGGCAACAGTCATATATATTTTTCAATGTTCTTCCCCCGTGTGGTCAGCTAGAACACTGGAGTGAAAGGGTTAGGCTAGTCTCGTCCCCGAAGCATTGTTGTTGCTGTTAAATTACAAACAGGGAACTCTCTTTTTGCAAGGATGAGAAACCCTCAGGCTTATGGCACTTTCCAGCCGGACTCCGAAGTGGTACTGTCTAGAATTCTATCAGTGGTCTACGACTCTTTGATGAGGTGGCAACATTGTTCATGGCCTGAACATTTCAGGCTACTGCTAAGTAGAGATGCTGAGAAATACAGTGGTACCATCCTGCCATTTACCGTCCTGCCAGAGCAGTACCTATTTATCTACTTGCACTTTGACATGCTTTCGAACTGCTAGGTTGGCAGGAGCAGGGACCGAGCAATGGGAGCTCACCCCGTCCCGGGGATTCAAATCGACGACCTTCAGATCAGCAAGTCCTAGGCTCTGTGGTTTAACCCACAGCGCCACCCAGGTCCCTTTGTTATGGAATAGGACATCTCTAATTTCTTTCATGTGCATTTATTGCCTAACTGGCCCATTTTGGACTGAAGAGATTCCCGGTTATCCAAATCAATTTTCAGGGTGATTTTAAAAAATGCAAGGGCTTGACTGTCACATCTGCGGACAGGTGGATTGCTTCCTCGTGCCCCCATTGTCTTGCCTTGTGCTACCTTTGTTAATCCAAATACAAACATACCCCACGTTTGCATCTTGATCCAAAACACAACTTGCGCCATCTGTCTCCACAGTGAGCTGTGTGTAATGTGGTTGCACAGACACCATGCATTTAAAGCACATTCTCCCCACTCCTGAATCCTGAGAGCTGTAGTTTATGCCTCACAGAGCTACAATTCCCAGCACCCTTAACAAATGACAGTGTGCTTTCCTGCTCACTGCAGGAAATGGAAATGTGTTGCAAAGCTATCCTATCCCCGTGGTCTTTATGTAGAAGCTGTTAAGTGTTTTGACTAAACTTGGCTGAGGACTCACATCTTCAGTTTTCTGCTAACTGTGCTGCTCTGAATGTGGGATTTATAATTTTGCATTTGATATAGTTTTTGTTAGAACATTGCAGCCTTGCTAGAACATTTAGTAACATTGTATTTGTGATGGTTTAAGATAATTGTAAACTGCTTGGAGGTTTTAAATGTTTCTAAAATAGATACGTTCTAAATAAATAAATAAAAGTCCTCTTCCACACAATACAAAAATGTATGAAGATAAAGGCTGCATACATGCTGTACATTTTAAAAAACACATTACTAGGACCCTCTTACCTATGGGACCTACGGGACCGCCGCTTCTGGTATGCCCCGCAGAGGACCTTAAGGTCCACAAATAACAACACTTTGGAGGTCCCAAGCCGCAAGGTGGTTAGATTGGTCTCAACTAGGGTCAAGGCCTTTTCAGTACTGGCCCCGACTTGGTGGAATGCTCTGTCACAAGAGACTAGGGCCCTGCAGGACTTGACATCTTTCCGCAGGGCTTGCAAGACATAGCTGTTCCGCCTGGCCTTTGGTTTGGACTCAGTCTGACCCTTATGTTTCCCTCCCTTTATGGTTTTGATTTATGGGCTATTATTAAAATTAAGGGACGTGGGTGGCACTGTGGGTTAAACCACAGAGCCTAGGACTTGCCAATCAGAAGGCTGGCGGTTCGAATCCCTGTGATGGGGTGAGCTCCCGTTACTCGGTCCCTGCTCCTGCCAACCTAGCAGTTCGAAAGCACGTCGAAGTGCAAGTAGATCCAGCAGGAAGGTAAACAGCGTTTCTGTGCGCCGCTCTGGTTCGCCAGAAGCGGCTTAGTCATACTGGCCACATGTCCTGGAAGCTGTACGCCGGCTCCCTCGGCCAATAAAGCGAGATGAGCGCCACAACCTCAGAGTCGGTCACGACTGGACCTAATGGTCAGGGGTCCCTTTACCTTTACCTATTCCATAACAATAAATTTATTTATTTTTTAAAATTTCTATCCTGTCCATCTGACTGGGTTGCCCCAACCATTCAGGGCAGCTTCCAACATATATAAAAATGTAATAAAACACTAAACATTATAGAACTTTCATATACCGGGCTGCCTTCGGATGTCTTCTAAAGGTTGTATAGTTACTTATCTCCTTGGTTATGGGGTCACATAACTCTATACCCTCCAAGATTTCTCTGATGAAAATAGGGACGTCGTAAGGAAAAGCAGGACATTTTTGGAACTAATCTTAAAATTCTGTAAATCCGGGACTGTCACTGGAAAGCAGGAATACTTGGAGAGTCTGGAATTGGATATAAAGTGTATTACAATGGTTTTTGCGCGTGATTTCCTGTGCTGGATTCTTCACCTGAATGTCAGACAGAACAATACTTGTTTTCCCTTTGAAAGAAACAGACAAAATGCCTGACCTACCATCCACAACAGAAGGCAAGATTGGTGGGAAATGAGAGCTGGATCATTCTGGCTTTCAGGAGCGTAAGAGCTAGATTTATAGTTGCCGTGTTTACACTACATCATCTCCTGTGTGGTGCTGTACAATATCCAAGCAAGAAGGCCTTCAGGGCTACTACCATTTCGAATGAAAAATAGTTGTTCTGTAGGGCATAATACAGCACAGATGGCAAGTTGTGCTTTGCCATTTTACTGTTTCTGTACATTACCAGAGCAATAAATACTGGTCAAATCAAGCAATCATTTCTAAGGTTCAATATAACTTCTTTTGCCCATATCTACCTCTACAGTTATATATATTCCCAAGAGAATCTGCTTAGGTCTCTAGGTTTTATAAGTCATTTCAAGGAGAGCTAACAAATAACAGGAGCTGGCAAGTCAGAGCCTGGTTTTAATCTCCAGGGCTAACTCTGCATTTTCAGGTGGCAGTTTTAAGTCCTCAGCTTTCGTCCTGTCACATTTCCTATCTCTGGAGTTGCATTTATGAAATCTGCTAATTGTTCTAAAACTCTGAATCATTTTGCTTGCTTCATTCGTGGAGATTTCCCTGAGAGAGAGACACACACACACAGAGAGAGAGAAAGCAGAATGTAAAACAACATGCTACAATAAGGTTACCAGATGTCCCCGTTTCCCAGGGACAGTCCCTGGATTTATACATCAGTCCCCTGACAAAATCCTATCATTCCTACTTAAGTTGAAAAGTGACCCCGGATTCACTGAAAAAAAATCTGGTAACCTTATGCTCTCCTGCCCACCTAGCAGTTCGAAAAGCACGTCAAAGTGCAAGTAGATAAATAGGTACCGCTCTGGCGGGAAGGTAAACGGTGTTTCCGTGCACTGCTCTGGTTCGCCAGAAGTGGCTTAGTTATGCTGGCCACATGACCCGGAAGCTGTATGCCTGCTCCCTCGACCAATAAAGCGAGATGAGTGCCGCAACCCCAGAGTCGGTCACGACTGGACCTAATGGTCAGGGGTACCTTTACCTTTTAATCTTATGCTACAATCCACTGTCATCTGCTTGGTAGGGCCTAGGTCTGATTTCAAAATAGATTCTCCCTCCACACACACTTTGTGTTGTATTTTGTTAGAGGGGGAAAGTGTTCGTTCTGCTCAAGACATCGTGAACTTACAGATTTGAAAGCGCTATCTGTAAAACCCAGCAATGACACGAGTCAAAGTGATTTTGTGCTTTCAGTTTTATTAAAACAAAGGGGTAGATTTAACCTGGGAGATGTGTGAACTGATGAGCAGCACCCTCTTGCTAAAAACTCTCTCCCCGTTTTTTTGCAGCTTGCCCTATTTCATTTCACATCATTCAGAAACTAATATAGCTGGAAGGGGTACTTACGGAGCTCAGTGCCAAGGGGAGGAATGAGATTCATGACAGCTGGCGACCAGTTGAAAAGGGAAAGAATGAGTCTTGTCAACTTCAAAGTTAAGTGGGTGTGCTCGGGAAAGCTAGCTATGATGCTGGTTTATAAAGACATGCTTTTGAGTTAGCTCCAAAAGGGAGAATAATACCGTGGAATAGATGATTTGATCATATGGCCTTCCTAGGCATGGGTTTGGTTTCTGACGATGCTTTGGATGTGGATAGTCTCATCAGAGTGTGCCAGCATTAGCAGTGAGGAGGAGGGGAAAATATTTCAGGGGGAAAAACCTTCCTTTATTCTGTCTTCTTTCTAAGGCTGTAATTCTATGAACACAAATCCTGCCGTGTCATCCTGCTGGAAATGACTTTTGAGCAAATGCACATCGGATTGAGCTAAAAGACTCCTTGAAGCAGTATACCGGATATGTGCAAAACACAAATTGTATTCAACTGTAGTCTTTGATTGGCTAACACTGAAACCAACATTATTATTGTGGTTGTGTCCAGACACTGAGGTCTAGCTCCAAGGGCCTTCACTGCAAGAAGTAAAGCTACGGGGAACCAGGCAGAGGGCCTTCTTGGTAGTGGCACCCGCCCTGTTGAATGCCCTCCCATCAGATGCCAAGGAAATGAGCAACTCTATAACCTTTAGAAGACATCTGAAGGCAGCCCAGTACAGTGGTACCTCGGGTTACATACGTTGCAGGTTACATACACTTCAGGTTACACACTCCGCTAACCCAGAAATAGTGCTTCAGGTTAAGAACCAAGCTTGAGGATAAGAACAGAAATAGGGCTCTGGCGGCGCAGCAGCAGGAGGAGGCCCCATTAGCTAAAGTGGTGCTTCAGGTTAAGAACAGTTTCAGGTTAAGAACAGACCTCCAGAACGAATTAAGTACTTAACCTGAGGTACCACTGTATAGGGAAGTTTTTAATGTTTAATGTTTTATTATGTTTTCATATATGCTGGAAGCCACCCAGGGTGATTGGGGCAACCCAGTCAGATGGGGGAACGGGAGGCTACAAATAATAAAATTACTCTTCATTATTAGTTTTAATTAATTGAATTTCCAACCTGCCCTTCGTCCAAAGATCCCTTAGTGGTATACAATATAAAAACATACAAAATACATAACATAATAACAAACATAAAACAGCAACCCCATCTCACCCTCGTATTATTATTATTTATTACATTTTCAGTTGCATAAAGTGCTTCCTTGCCAAATACGCAGGCCTGGCGAATTGACTTTAAGCAGCGGGAAAGGCACTAAGGTTTTATTCGGGGTTCCATGTCATAATTGTGCTTCGTAGCAAAAAGAAAGCATAGGCACACACAAAAATATTATTATTATTTTAAAACTTGCCTGTAGAGAGAGTGGTGGGAGAGATCAAGACAGTGTTTTAATATATTGCAGACATTTTAAAAAACATAGTTAAATAACGGTCCAATGCTACAGAGAGTGGTGATTAATTTCCATACGCCACCTGGCGGACTCCATCTATCAGTGCAGCTGTTGAAGAATAAGCAGCTGTTTTCTGGGATGGATCCAAAGAGACTTAGGTACAGAATGGGAGTAGTGAATTGTTTGCTTGAACCTCCATCTGCACCCAAGTTTACTCCTTCTACCTATGCAGAGATCCCAGAATACTGTGTGGTTGCCGGGATTACATTGGGATCATCACTTACTCACTATTAGCTCCTGATGCCGGTTTCAAACCGCAAAGTTGGCTTGGCTTGGCTTTCATTGCCATGGTCACTTTGTGCACGAATGCGAAGTTAGGATCTGTATAAATCCAAGTAAGTGAATATACATATGCAAAGGCAGAGGTGGTGATAAGCCTGTTTGTGAACCCCATGCATTCACACGTTGAAGTTTGATAGGGAGGGGGAAATAGTAAAAAAGAAAAAAAAATGGTAAAGAATGTTTATTAAGAACCAAGATGTTAAAAAAACAAAAACCCAACCCTGCATGCACATCATATGGTTGGGAGATATATTTTTACAGGCCTGTCCTTTTCCAATTGCTTTAACTATTGTATCAGGATCTTCTCATAGTAATACAAAGCAGATATTTGCCTTTCTTTCTCCTAACCAATCATACTCTTGAGACACACAGCCATGAAAATTCTGTTCTGGTCAAAGACCCATTATTGGGGCGAATAAACCCTGGTTTCATAGCCTGTGAACAAGCCATGTATGAGCCAATAAGAATAATAATAACAATAAAATAAAATAATTTAATATTTAATAATTTAATATTTGAATTTTTCCAGCCACTCTGGGCAGCTCCCAACAGAATATGAAAAATATGATGAAACATCAAACATTTAAAAATTCCCTAAACAGGGTTGCCTTCAGATGTCTTCTAAAAGTCAGATAGTTTTTTATTTCTTTGACGTCTGATGGGAGGGGCAGGCACCACTACCGAGAAGGCCCTCCGCCTGGTTCCCTGTAGCTTCACTTCTCGCAGTGAGAGAACCACCAGAAGGCCCTCGGCGCTGGACCTCAGTGTCCGGGCAGAACGATGGGGGTGGAGACACTCCTTCAGGTATACTTTGACATGGTCAACTGCCTCCTTGTGCCAAGTAGCTGCTGAGAAGAGGGGATGGTGGGATTTCCAATGGCACCTGATTTTCATTACAACATATTCTCATTGGGGAAACGGTATGAGAGGAAAGGGTTAAACCCTCTCCTTTTGACCATGGTCGTGATCCACCCTCGCCCAGTAGGGGATGATGCAATGGTTCTGCACCAGTTAAAGGTAAAGGTAAAGGGACCCCTGACCTCAGGTCCAGTCGTGACCGACTTTGGGGTTGCGGTGCTCATCTCGCTTTACTGGCCGAGGGAGCCGGCGTACAGCTTCCGAGTCATGTGGCTAGCATGACTAAGCCGCTTCTGGCAAACCAGAGCAGCGCACGTAAACACCGTTTACCTTTCCGCCAGAGCGGTACCTATTTATCTACTTGCACTGTGACATGCATTTGAACTGCTAGGTTGGCAGAAGCTGGGATCGAGCAACGGGAGCTCACCCCGTCGTGGGGATTCGAACCGCCGACTTCTGATCGGCAAGCCCTAGGCTCTGTGGTTTAACCCACAGCGCCACCCATGTCCCTATTTCAGGAAAATATTTCAGCACCAGTTATCTGCCCATAATAGTTTAAAAGTAGGAAAATGGCACAAAAAACTGGCTGTCTGTGCCCCACTTCTCAGGACTTCCTATGTTGTAGTGATTTTCCCAGACATAGTGCTACATAGGGATGGTTTGGAGTCTCTTACAGTGCAGTACTGCACTGCTGGGGATGAGGGATGATCATTTGCAAAAAGGCCTTTATGCATAACTCATTTAACTCATTATCATATGCATACACACCCACCCACCTTTCAAAGCGCTTTTGCATTATACCCAACTGCAAATGTTGATCAAGGTCTCCAATTATGCGTCAGGGCCTACATTTATACATCAAAAGGGCTCTAAATACTCTGAGTTCTTTTAAGAGCTGGAGGGGTCAACTGGGATTTGTAGCTGTTTAAAAACCCTACAGAACTTTATAGCGCCCTCCTTTAGTAACAACCCCCTTGGTGATTCAGATGTTCACACAGCCACGGAAGGATATATTGAGCTCTGCCACACCTGATTTATATTCTGCCTAGACTACACTTCTGCCCACTCTCAAGTGCTTGAAATGTGCTTAACACATCCCTTTATATTATCACAACACAGTTCAGTCAAATCTTTTTCTAGCCCAGTGTTTCCCAAACTTGGATCTCTATCTCTTTTTGGGCTACAGTTCCCATCATCCCTGATGACTGGTCCTGCAAGCTGATGGGAGTGGCAGTCCTGGAACTACAGCTTCCACCATCTCTGTCCATCAGAGAGGCTTGCTCAGGCTGATAGGACCAGAGCTTTTCCCCCCAACTGGAACTCAGATGGGCACTGTTGCCATTATAAGATAACAAGGGAGGCATTAATGGTGAGATCCTGCACCTCTTTTTCTAGAAAAATAGAAGTTCTGGTTGTAGTACAACAAGAGCTGGACTTCCCAAAGGCTCCCTATGACCGGTCTCATCTGTGAAGTCCGTAACTCCCTCCAATAAGAACAGGGGAACCTCTGAATGACAAGCAGTCTCTCTCAAACCGGCAGTGCTGACCATTTGCATGGAGTGTAGATCTTATTCCAGGTTGCTTGATCTCATCCGTCACAAAATGAAGTCTAGCAGCTAGAAAGCTGGCAGGTACCCAATGACAGCGTTCCCAAATAAACAAGAAAGCACTTTACCGTAAACAGAAAAGCGCTCTACTGTGACTGTCAAATATACACAGATTTAGTGCTCTGTAAGCATGGGGTTTTATCGTGTTAGATTAATATGCCAGGCCCTGTCCTTAAACTGGTGCAAAATTGCCCCAGCAATTTTGAAAACAAAACACAGCGGAGCCACAAAGTTGCTGGTATTACAGTAGCTTGGCCGCCCTGTGGTTTCACAAGCCTAGCGGGAGCGTAGTTAGTCAACTAGACATGTATTTTGCATGACAAGGGGGGGAAACCCTTACTTTTCAAATCCAAGTTCCTTATTTAATTTCCTCTCCTCTTCCTTTCTCCTCCCCCACCCTTATTCCTATCCCTCTGTTTAATTCTTCTTTACAATGATTTTAGAACTCCAATTTTCAGAGATAAAGCTATATGTTTAGCAAATGTTATTGTTTTGTGATACTTCTTCAGAGCATTACCAAGGCTTGAAGTTATAAACCAGTCAATTACGTACATCTCAGCTAGCTGGAGGTATTTTATAGCATGGTAGCCACAACTGTAAGATGCTTGTTTCCCTTTTTATTTCATGGGAAAGCTGGCCAAGATTGTCACCGCAATGCAGGAATGGAATGTGGCTCCCTGTGAAATGGTTTTGTCTGGACAAGCATTGCAGGGTGTTAGCCATCTAGGGATGGACAAATCAGTCTCTCTTCTTCATCCCCCCCCCAATCTTCAGTTCTCCAAAATTTCTCATCACTGTGTGATTTTTTTATTTTAAAAAGGGCCTGATGGAAATTCTTCTTCATCATCATCATCATCATCATCATCATAGTACAAATTTCTTCTAAAATTTTGGTTTGCAGAACCCCTTCTCCTAATATAATGCATTTTGTGCATTATTTCACATATATATACATTTTTTAATGCACATTTTGGTATGCTCATTTTTTTATACATTACTTCACTGGAGAACTTCATTGCAAAGATTGGGTTCACATATTACTCAGGAAAGTCCAAATTGGGTAGGCTTCCTTTTAAATGCAAGCCGAGCTGAATTTTCCCCTCATGCATGTATTTTTTTTTTTGCATGAAATCTGGAACTCTGAATGATTGGAAACCTTCACCCACGAAGGTTGCATCCCTCCAGATGCCCATGCATTGGTAGAAAGGCCAGATGGAATATGTGATGTTAAGGGTGAGACTGCTCCCTGCAGCTCCACTTCTCACTCCAAGTTACTGTGTGGGAGCTAATAACACTTGAAGACTCACTGAAGATAAAGGCGGTGCTCCAAAGTCAGTTCTATGGATTTTATTTGGATTTCATCATCCAGCTGTGTCAGGGGCGATGCAAGTCTATTTTTGCTTCTAAATCTAGAGCAGTGCATCTTCTATGAACTGAGAGAACTAGATGCAAAGACTTGATTCATTATCTGATTGGAACTGGCTGGGATTTGTTTTGTAGACTGCTAAACAGTTTAACTGGAAGAGATGGGTTTGTAGGTGTCTCTAAACAGTCTTCCTGAAAGCTTGTTTTCCTATCAACCGCTTGTACTGAAGCCAATTGCAAAAGGCCTTCAACATGGGCTGTTTATTACCTCCCAGACGCATTTATTGCATGCCAGATGTCCGTTGCAAAGAGTTCCTGCTCGGTGGCTTTTTCACTAACCCTACACCAAGAGACAACTGCTCGTTTTCATCACTCTGAAAAGGAAGATGCCTTAAGAGGATGCACACAAGATCTTAAGCAGTGGGAAGGCCAAACAGCAAACATGCTTCACCAGACATCACTGTGATGTCAGGTGATTGACAGATGGGCAGCCGTGTCTGCCTATTGAAGAGGCCATGGGAAGGATTGGGGAACATCAAAATCCATCTCACCATCCGGATCTCCCACCCTGGTACAAAACAACTGAATCTGAGAGGAAAGAATGAGAAATAATCTTAATTTTGAAAACTCTGTAAGACATAGTTCAAAGGACTTATCCAGAAGGATTCTAAGGCAACTTATATAATATTTAATTTTACCTTAAGGTACTGCAAAGGAACACGGTCCTCTTGGTAAATTGATGGTGTCAAAAAGACAGCATTTCCTCCTACTATGGTAAATCAGTTGTTCCAGATGACAAAAAAGGAACTGAAATTGTCAATCACTCAGATCCGTGTGGAAGAACTTAACACTGCGTTGGCAGGCATGAATGAGATACCCTCTCCTGAGAACAGAGCATTTCAAACTTTTACTGTGGGGTGGGGCTGGATGTCCTTTTAGAATGTCTTCCAGCCCTAGGATTCTAGAGTTATAATGCTGGGAACTGGAGATAGTGAGGACTGCCACTTAATTTTGTTAAGTAAAAAAGCCAGGATCTATTATCCCTTTGTGACGTAACCAAGGGGGAAGATGTTTCTCCAGGAACTAAAGAGCTAGAGACAGAAACTAAAAAGCTGCCTCCCCGGTTGGTGTCAGTATGCCTTTGCTGAGAAACCTGTTGCTGAGAAGTCCACTCACCTTATCTGGTGGTGATCCAGCAAGGGGGGCGGGGGCTTGACTGACCTCCTGCCAATGATTGGCTCGACAGCAATATCTAGGCAACACGATGGCCATATAGATGACCAATAGACAATCTTTATAGAATTCCTTCAAACCATAACAAGTACAAAATGAAATCTTTAGTCTCAAAGTCTTCATCTTTAAATGAAGCGAGGTACCAGACTTTGTACGATGAAACACAAACTGTGAAGCTTTGTATATTCAGCAAATATGATGTCCAACACTGAACAGTGATTCCGGATATTGACCACTGTTTCGTAGAATTCTTCGCCAGCGTGGTGGGAGGATATAGAATTGCTTCATAAACTGAAAATAAAATTTTACAGACGATGACCTGCATGCACATATCACTTTACAAAAATTATAAACTATAATACAAACAGTAATGAAAAAGAGTACATACCCCATCTTATTTCAAATGAATGTATGTAAATGAAATGGATGGGTTTGCACTGGGGGTGGGCCTGTCAGTGCCACCTGGGCCCACTCCCGGGGGAGATAAAATGTGGCCCAGCTTGGTGGTCCGTCCTCTGACCTTTCTCTCACCACTGAAAACCAGTTGCTGGGAATCAAAAATTGGGATGGCACTGTTAAACTAAGGACCTGCTTAAGGGCTTCCCATGGGTATCTGTTTGGCCACTGTGTGAAGAGAATGCTGGACTACAGCAGGTCTGTTCTTACATTATTATTACACTTCTGACATGTGGGAGGCAGTGTCTATATGGCAAAAGAGGGCATGTCTTTCTTCCCCTCGCTTAATGTTGGAAAGATGCCTTTCTGTGTAAAATAGAACACTACACTGGCAGTTTTAGAGTCAGAGACAGAAGTGGGTTTGGAGCTCTGGAAGCATTTTAGGGTGCAAGCCTCCGCCCCCCCAAAAAAATCTAATGAAGGAGCAGAATCTGCTGCCGTATTAATGCTCAGAAAACCACAACACACACGTCACTGGCTGTAAAGTAACATAACATTATATATAATAAAACTGTAATCGTCATATCAAAAAATTGCCTAATGTCAATGGGCAAGAATATAGAATATACCTATATTCCAGAATAGAGGTGCTAAACTTTTCTGATGCCAAGCTAGTGACTGGCATCAGAAATTATGCAGGAAGAAACTCTGTTCCCAAGGAAGTAATAACTTTTAAGGTTCTGTTTTAATGGAAGACCTTGATTACCTAGCTGTGAAAATATTAAAAAGTGTTAATCTTTTTCCAGCATACATTATTATTTATTATTACTTTTTACTGCTCTGCATTAAAATTGCACATTTCAGATTTGAGGAAATAAACCAATTTTATGCTCTAATCTCAAATGGTCTTGCAATTACTACAGCGTAGGAAAATGAACTTGGCATTACCTAGGAAATGGATGTCAACTGAAGCTTCACTTCACTCTGTACGTGTGGAAGTAAAACATACAAAAGGGTTTTCTTTTTTTTTAGCAATCTCCCACTTTTAGAAATTGCCTTGCAGAGAGATCCACAGCGAGAGTTCTTCAGTGAACGAGTCCGAAATGTGTTGGCTCTCCCTGTGAGGACTGAGGAAACTACAAAGAGTGGATTGTTCAAGTATGAATAAGTCTGGCCCAACTCATAGCCACGGGCATGCCTTAGACCTGGTGTTCACCTCTGTGGATGTTGGTGATCTGACACTAAGTAAAAGCGAAACCAAAGAAGTGCCATGGTCAGATCATTTCCTGGTGCAACTGGACTTCTCCACAACCCTTCCCCTCTGCAGGGAGGTGGGACCGATTCAGATGGTCCGCCCCCACCACTTAATGGATCCAAATGGTTTCCAGAGAGTGGTAGGGGATGTTTTATCCCATGTTGATGGCCTTTCAGCTGATTCCCTGGTGGCCCGCTGGAATGTGGAGTTAACCAGGGCTATTGACTGTTTGGCTCCAAAGCACCCTCTCTGATTGCATGGAGCCCGGATAGCCCCATGGTTTTCCACGGATCTGAGGGCAATGAAACAATCGTTGAGACGGCTAGAGCGCCGGTGGCGGATAACCCATTCTGAATCTGACCGGACATGGGTTAGAGCTCAATGTCGAGCCTACCAAGTGGCAATAGCGATGGCGAAGAAGACTTTCTTCACCGCCTCTATTACATCTGCGGAAAACAGCAGCAGGAGACTCTTTCAGGTGGTTCGCAATTTAGAGGAACCACCTGCGACGTCGGGGCCCAGTACGGGCCACATGATCTCCTGCAATGACTTTGCAAAGTTTTTTTGCAGATAAAGTCGCTCAGATTCGAGAAGAGGTAGACTCCACCATGGGAGCAGGGCCGGGGCGGGAGAGTGCTAGAGTCCTGTCTAGTCAAGTTGTGTGGGATCAATTCCAATCTGTTACCCCTGAGGATGTGGACAGGCTGCTTGGACGAGTGAAACCAACCACTTGTCTCCTTGATCCTTGCCCATCCTGGCTTATAAAAGCTAGCCGGGAAGGACTGGGCGATGGGCTTCATGGGGTGGTGAATGCTTCCCTCCGTGAGGGAGCCTTCCCAGACCCGCTGAAAGAGGCGGTTATTAAACCGCTTCTTAAAAAAACCATCTTTAGATACGGCCACGATAGCCAACTATCGCCCAGTCTCAAATCTTCCATTCTTGGGCAAGGTGATTGAGCGAGTGGTTGCTGAACAACTCCAGACACGCCTGGAAGAAGCGGACCATTTGGATCCCTTCCAGTCGGGATTCAGGCCTCATCATGGGACTGAAACTGCCTTGGTCGCACTGGTTGATGATCTCCGGCAGGCTAGGGACAAAGGTGAGAGCTGTTTCCTAGTTCTGCTGGATCTCTCAGCGGCCTTTGATACCATTGACCATAACATCCTTTTGGACCGTCTTGAGGGGCTGGGAGCTGGGGGCACTGTTATACAGTGGTTTCACTCCTTCCTCCTGGGCCATGTTCAGAAAGTGGTGGTGGGGGATGAGTGTTCAGACCCCTAGGCCCTCACTTGTGGGGTGCCTCAGGGTTCTGTCCTCTCCCCCATGCTTTTCAACATCTACATGAAGCATGCTTTTCAACATCTACATCAGTATGATACCCAGCTCTACCTCTCTTTCAAATCAGAACCAGTGAAGGCAGTGAAGGTCCTGTGTGAGTGCCTGGAGGCGGTTGGAGGTTGGATGGCGGCTAACAGATTGAGGTTGAATCTTGACAAGACAGAAGTACTGTTTTGGGGGGACAGGAGGCGGGCAGGTGTGGAGGATTCCCTGGTCCTGAATGGGGTAACTGTGCCCCTGAAGGACCAGGTGTGCAGCCTGGGAGTCATTTTGGACTCACAGCTGTCCATGGAGGCACAGGTCAAATCTGTGTCCAGGGCAGCTGTTTACCAGCTCCATCTGGTACGCAGGCTGAGACCCTATCTGTCTGCGGACTGCCTCGCCAGAGTGGTGCATGCTCTGGTTATCTCCCGCTTGGATTACTGCAATGCGCTCTACGTGGAGCTACCTTTGAAGGTGACCCAGAAACTACAATTAATCCAGAACGCAGCAACTAGAGGAGTGGCCGCAGAGACCACATAACACCGGTATTGAAAGACCTACATTGGCTCACAGTACGTTTCCGAGCACAATTCAAAGTGTTGGTGCTGACCTTTAAAGCCCTAAACAGCCTTGGTCCAGTATATCTGAAGGAGCGTCTCCACCCCCATCGTTCTACCCGGACACTGAGGTCCAGCACCGAGGGCCTTCTGGCGGTTCCCTCACTGCAAGAAGCCAAGTTACAGGGAACCAGGCAGAGGGCCTTCTCGGCAGTGGCACCCACCCTGTGAAACGCCCTCCCACCAGATGTCAAAGAGAACAACAACTACCAGGCTTTTAGAAAACATCTGAAGGCAGCCCTGTTTCGGGAAGCTTTTAAAGTCTGATGTATTATAATATTTTAATATTCTTTTGGAAGCCGCCCAGAGTGGCTGGGGAGGCCCAGCCAGATGGGCGGGGAATAAATTAATAATAATAATAATAATAATAATAATAATAATAATAATAATAATTAGGCAAACTTCTATGCTGACAATTTCCCCGCACGTTAGGAAGACTCAGAATAACTGTGCAGATTTTGTATCTTCACAAGGAAGGAATATTGGAGACTTGGGGTGCTTTTATTACACAAGCAGGAGAGCTCCTGTGTGTGTCAAAGGGTGCATATGTCAAAGAGTGTTATACCATTATAAAGCTGAACATTCCAATTACGATACGATCAAGACAGTTTGTCCCAATTATCTGAAATCTGGCACACAGAATTGGTCTTGTAAGCACTATAAGCCAGCCAATGTTGTTGTTGTTGTTGTTGTTGTTGTGTGTGTGTGTGTGTGTGTGTATATATATATATATATATATATATATATATATATATATATATGAAAATCAACAAAAACTAGTCGAGATACAGCAGTTTCAAGATTTCCCCTTGAACCATTTCCTCCTTGAAGTGTTTTATTGCAAGTTTTATTATGCATTGGCTTGTAACATAGTCCTGGCTCCCAATCTTTAAGTGTCGGAGATCTGGGGCAGGAATCCGAAACCTGAACATTTTAAAATTAACTAAATAAATAAAAGCAACCTTAACTTCTTAGCCCAAGTGCAAAACAATTGCAAGATAGGCATGTTATCAGAAATAGGAGGACTGACCCTGATAATGGGGGGTATGCAGTGCTTTTTTTCCTAAAAAAAAAAATGTTTACGGGTACTCTCATTTTCCTACTCCTATTGAAATACCGCTCCTCAATGAGGCCAAACTTATATTGACAAAATGTTGAGGGGTATGAAAGCACTGGGGGTATGGAATAGGATTATCTCCAGACCAACACATGCCACATTATAATGCATGAAGGAGCAATCCCAGGTGACACAGGCAGGATAATTTGTGTCAGGGTAAGTTATACTGGGGTAACTTGCCCCCATTCCCAATTCTGTTCAGGAGTGGGGCTCATGCCACCTGAGCCAGCCCAAGCCTGCCAGAAGGAAAACAGGCCTTTCAAACAGTCTTACACAAGATCCACGAGGATGGGCCTTTTCTGTAGTTCCCCCTCTTTTATGGACTGCTCTCCTCAGGGAGGTTCACCTGGAGCCTTCATTATATCTTTTTAGGCACCAGGCAAAGACATTCCTCTTCAACCAGGCCTTCGTAATCTGGTGAACCGGGTTCGCGTCTCCACTCCCCCACCTGCAGCTGCTGGGTGACCTTGGGCTAGTCACACTTCTCTGAAGTCTCTCAGCCCCTCTCACCTCACAGAGTGTTTGTTGTGGGGGAGGAAGGGAAAGGAGAATGTTAGCCACTTTGAGACGCCTTCGGGTAGTGATAAAGCGGGATATCAAATCCAAACTCCTCTTCTTCTTCTATTGCGTAGCGACCCCCTCCTCCTCCTCCTCCTCCTCCTCTTCTTCTTCTTCTTCTTCTTCTTCTTCTTCATCATCATCTTCATATCTTACAGCCTTTTAAACGTATCTGTGTAAGTTCTGCCAGTGTTAAGTTCTGTTGGGTTACATAAGCAGCTGAATGGAGTTTGGAAAAGGATTAAGTCCCCCTTTTCATGACTTACTCCAATCTCCCTTTGGTCAGCTTGGGCTGAGTCCCATCTGACTTGGAATATTCTGCTGGAATATCTCCCACTGAGCCAGGGTGGGGGTCTTCAGCTGCCTCTGCCCCAAATCAACCTTTTCCAAACTCTGCTCATCCCTGTGGATGTTGGGTTTGGATTGCTCCTTCAGCGTCATTTCGACATGAAGTTGTCAATGTTGCAGGAGTTTACCCCCAAATTTCTTTTACACCCATCAATGGGATACCATCTATGTTCTCTTTAGCAATCATTCTCGATGGAGCTGCTTTGCCTCTTGTGTGGCATAGATTAATGGTCTGCATGCTTTGTTGATTTGTATTCAAGAGCTCTGTTTCCAGAGCAAGCACCCTGAAACCCTCGTTTTTCACTGCTTGGAAAGAAAGACTTTCCCACCCTGCCATTCACTTACAGTATATTTCATTTTTTTTAATGGGCAGATTGTACATGGATTCTGGAAAATAACATCAGCTAACACAGTATATTGCACAGGCTCCACCAAAAAGCAATTCAAAATCAAATCTACAGCAAAGGAGACTGTAACTACACATACATAGAGCAGTTAAAAATATTGGAAAAACGAGACATAACCTTTTCTTTTGCCAGTAGAAGGTCTCTCCTTGCTCCCCACCCTGCTTTAATTTAAGGAGAGGTTCTGGAGAAGATTTCTCCAGCCTCCAGCATACAGAATCTCATAAAACAGGGCGATTGAAATTCTCCAGACGCAGCTTGGCTTTAGGATGTAAATAACGTTCAGATACTGATTTCCAGAAGCCCACTCAAAGCATTAAAATTGCAACTTAAAACTTCACTGGGAAATGCACGTGGGGATGGGAGAATCAAAATACAATTCAGGGAAAGATGGATGTTATTTCTGCCAGCAAGCCTTGGCTTGTAAAGCTTCTTCCTTGCATTACAGGCTTAAGCTTGCCTGAGCTCTCCCCCAGCGAGGATTTATGTTCCAATTTACCACACATTGGCCAAATCTCATAGATTATCAGGAGACTGGCCATCAGTCAGGAATGCATGCAGGTGTGGGTCTCATGTTAACATCCAAGTAACCCATAGTGGAGTCGGGGCAATCCATAACCTGGTAGGCCGATCAAGAGTCAGTCTCCAGAAAGGGAGTCCATAGTTCAAAGACAAAGGAGGGCGTTTGGGGCAGAGAGGAGCTGGGAAAAGGAAGAGGAGGGTCAGGCTGTGACAAGCACCAGGATTCAGTAGATGGGCTTGTCGTGAGGGATGGGGGGTATACCTAGCCAGATGGGTGGGGTATAAATAGTAAAATTATTATTATTACAGTGGTGCCTCTGGTTACATACTTAATTCGTTCCAGAGGTCCGTTCTTAACCCGAAACTGTTCTTAACCTGAAGCACCACTTTAGCTAATGGGGCCTCCCGCTGCTGCCACCACGCTGCCGCCGCCACGCAATTTCTGTTCTCATCCTGAAGCAAAGTTCTTAACCCAGGTATTATTTCTGGATTAGTGGAGTCTGTATCCTGAAGTGTCTGTAACCTGAAGCATATGTAACCCGAGGTACCACTGTATGCAGTTTAGTTTGCATTTAAAGGCGAACCTATCTTGTAAGTTGCTTTGAGTTACTTTTTGTAAAAAGAAAGAAAGCAGCTAATAAGTTTAACAACAACAACACACTTTCCAAAACAATATGCTGACTAAAACACAGCCATGCTTCAAATTCACACTTCTCTGAATTTTGCAGTGAAGTTCTCCCACTAGGAAATGTGCCACACAAATGCATATACCAGTGTAAAGTATGCATGAAAATACCTATGTTAGTGAACATGAAATATGCTCAGGGTTGAGTAGTGATTTCATGCTCTTTATTGCAGCTCATAGAAAACAGTGAATGAATTTCCCCCCAAAACCTCTGGCTTTATATACATTATTTACACAATGGGTCCCACGTGATTGGCTGATTCTGCTCCCCTCCTGGGGCCTGACTGGGCTGCTCCTGCAGACCAATTGGTTGCTGCATTCTAGGATCCTACCTGCCTATTGTTCTAGGACCCAAGATCAGTACATAACAGAAAATAACATACACAAATGCATTATACTAAGGAAATTGCATTGCAAAATTGTGTGTAATAGCCAAAATTCCACACAAACATGTATATTAGGGAAAATCCACACAAAAATCCTGATGACTACATCACCCACTATCTTTGGCCATGTGGTTGAGGCTGATGGGAATTGGAGCCTAACATCAACTGGAGGACCACAACCACAAATTCCTCAACCTTGCACTACATTATGGTAAGCTTGCCTCCCACTAGGTGGAAATGTTTTCCTCCCATTTCTGGAGAACTGAGCCAAAAATCCTGTTCCACTATTTCTACTTGTGAAAGGGGTTAGTGTTTTTGACTCAGTACTAAAGTGTAAGCAGGCTCACCAAAGCCAAGGCTAAAATATTGCTTGTTCACCATTCCTCCTGATTTGCTTGTGGGAAGGTTAGCAGATGCTGGCTATTTATTGAGCATCGCTTCTGATTTGTTTGCAAGGAGATAAGCTGAAGTCGCATTAAGCACACATTTCAGTGCATCTCCCCACCACGTCTTTATTGCAAGAAGTCTGATCTTGATGAGAAGCAGGACTTTTGCACAAGTGCTCCAGATCAACTTTAATTGTGCAACCTGAATTTCCCAGCAGGCAGTTGAATCCCACACCAGAACAGCCACAGTCTGGAAGCTCCTCAAGTTGTCCTGTATGCTTTCTGCTTCCATGTGCAATTTCGTTCTGGGTTCCTGAACTCATTGTAGGCAACAACAGTGTATTGCTCACATCACTTCCTTTCTTCCTGGAGATATTATTAATGTGCCCTATTTCTGCAGATTTAATTTCAAATGACGTTAGCTATCTGAGGAGTGATATCTACAATGGCTGGATGCTGGAGTCAGAACACAAATAGTAACCGTTACCATTGGTGGCCTGTTGTACAACTTCGGTCTTTGCCAGAACATTATCTGACCAGCAGTCGAATGAACTTAGCAGAACATATGAAGCAGCCTTGAGTGTAGACATAAATCATGTATAGGTTTTTGTGGGTAGCACAAACCATGTCCAGACTTCCAGACAAGAAGTACTTTGGGATGGTGCCAGAAGATTTATTGCAAAGCACAGATGTGACTGTTAAAAAAAATAAAAATAAAAGCCATGTGAGTTTCATTTAAAAAAGAAATGGAGTTAGTCCTGCTGGACCTCCCCCCACTCCCAAAAATGTTCTTCAGTAGAAATACTTGCCTTTTTTATAGTTTTCAACAAAAGAGTTGTTTGCAGATTGTCATATTGGATGCATTCAGTGTGCTGAGAGCATATGGAAAGAAAAACCCATCAGCGCTGGTCTTTGATATATGTGGAATAATAACATTAATAGCTGAATAGCAGCAATATCAACTTATATTTGAAATGTCCAACATGATATATAAATTCCATGCATATTCCTTGGGTTGCTTTGATGGAAAGACAGCTTTTGTTACGAGTTCAGCGTTAAGCCCTGCAGTTTCATGACTGGTGTTGGCAGTCGGCAAAGCTGTGCCCCATGACACAAAATGTCCAAAAAGTCAGAATCTCTTTCTCATCATCTCCAAAGCAGCTCCGCTGGACCAGACCAAAGGCCCATCTAGTCCAACATCCTGTTTTCCCATTGGCCAAGCTGGTGGCCAATGGGAAACCTGGAAGCCAGGCATGAGTGCTTTCCCGCTCATGTTCTCTGGCAAATGATATTTGAAAACATGCGGCATCTGATAGTAGAGGTAGCATACTGCAACCACAGTTAGTACCACTATAGTTTTATCCTCCATGAATTTGGCTAACCCCCTTTTAAAGCTATTCCAGGTGTTAGCCATTACTACATATTGTGGAACCACATAGTTTTGTATCTCCTTAATCTTCCGACAGTTAGCTTCATTTGATATCCCTGAGTTCTAGGAATGAGAGGGGGAGGAAACTTCCCTTTATCCACTTTTCCCACACCATGGATGATTTTACTCACCTCTATCATCTCCTTCCTTGCTCATCTTCTTTCTAAACAACCCCAAATGTTGTAACTGTTCTTAATAGGGGAACTCCCATAATTTTGGTTGTCCTTTTCTGTAACTTTTCCTTGTCTGCAATATTCTTTGCTATGTGCATTAACCAGAATTGCACACAGTATTCCAAGTGCGGTCACACCATAGATTTGTATACAGTGGTACCTCGGGTTAAGTACTTAATCCGTTCCAGAGGTCCATTCTTAACCTGAAACCATTCTTAACCTGAAGCACCACTTTAGCTAATGGGGCCTCCTGCTGCCCCCACACCGCCGGAGCGCGATTTCTGTTCTCATCCTGAAGCAAACTTTTTAACCTGAGGTACTATTTCTGGGTTAGCGGAGTCTGTAACCTGAAGCATATGTAACCTGAAGCATCTCTAACCCGAGGTACCACTGTAATGGCACTATTATACTGGCAGATTTATTTTCAATCCTTTTCCTAATGATCTCTAGGATGGAACTGCCCATTTTCACAGCTGCAACACACTTGGTTAACGTTTTCTTTGAGCTATCCACAGAGTTCCAAGATCTCCGCCCTGGTCAGTCACTGCCAATAAACATATGTGAAGTTAGGATTTTTGTTCCAATGTGCATCACTTCCTTACATTGAATTGCTATTTCACTACCTAGTTTGGAGAGATCCATTTGGAGCTCCTCAAAATCCCTTTTAGTTCTTACCACCCTGACCAATCATGCATCATCAGCAAACTTGGTCACCTCACTTCTAACCCTTAACTCCAAGTTAAAAAGCACAGGTCCTAATACTGTTCTTGGGAACCCCATTTCTTGCATCCCTGTATTGTAAGAACTGTAAATACATATTCCTGTTCTCTGCTTCCTGTATTTTAATCAGTAACTGGCCTGTTCCCATATCCTATGTTCTAAGCTTACTCTGTATACTTGGTGACACTCTCAAAGAGTGTCTTTTTCAGTAAGACTTGTTCTTTCATACACTTGGTAATTCTATATTTCATAATGTTTTCTACAAGTTTTCCCAGAATAGGTGTTAAGCTAACTGGCCTGTAGTTTCTCAGATCCCATTGGATTTAGGAAACCATGTTGCATTGGCTGCTAACAAACCCTCAGTTACAGAGGCTAAGATCATCCTTCCTAGAAGATAGCTTTAAAACAAAAGATATATATTCTCTTCTTGATAACATGTTATGTAACCTTACATCAAAACAAAATTGTACGTACTACTTATTTGTCGCCAACTGTGCTTCTATATGACATTCAAGCTATCTGAAATTCTACCTTCACACCAGGAGCCCAAGGAGAGAATTAACTAACCCAATATTTCTCTCAATACCAGCTGCAACAGTCTGCAATTGCTTCCATAAAGGGACAATATTAAAGGGACAATATCAAACCAACATAGTAAAAAATATCTGAATGCCCATCAATAATATTTCGAATGGAAAAAAGTATCATAATATTGACCTGATTATACAACTGCTGATAAATCACATCTCTTATTCAAACTGCTGTGTGCAATGTAAAACACCCTATATTCCTCCCACTGAGAAAAAAAGATATGAGGACCTTGTTTTCTTCTGAGCTGAAATATGAACTTGTTCAATCACCAAACTTACCCAGGCACCCTTTTGATTCACAGGGATCCTGAAGGCACATTGGCTTTCTGTGGAGACTTGGGTGATGAAGCTGGCTAGAGATCAGGTGGTGAAAAAAATCACAGCAAATATAACTAGACACGGGTGAGAGTTATGGGAATATTATGAAGTATTATGCTGCATCCATCATGTCCTCAGAACTCCTTAGGGTGGTCAAAAACCATATTGTCAGAAGAGCATTGTTTAATGTTTGGACAAGATATAAAGACTTACTTGAAAACAAAACCCCAAGGTGGCTATCACCAATGGAGGCGAAGGCTCAGAAAAAACTTAATATGGAGGCTAAATGGCCAGAATATTGGGAAATTTTGGAACAAGAAGGAGACTAATTGAAATTGCAGAGTTTTGAGAAATTAAAAGATAAAGTGCGAGACTGGCTACATTACTATCAGATAATGGAGGCATATAACTTGGATAAGAAAATTGGCTTCCAGGTGGAAAAATCAAAATTAGAAACAGAACTGCTAGAACCTAAAACTAAGATTTTGTCAAGGATGTATAACTTGCTGTTGAAATGGAATACTCAGGATGAAACGGTCAAATCTGCTATGATTAAATGGGCACAAGATGTTGGACATAACATTATGTTTGCTGACTGGGAACAGTTGTGGACCACAGGTATGAAATTTACGGCATGTAATGCCCTAAGAGAGAATATTATGAAAATGATATTATGAAAATGACACCAGTCAAGCTTGCAAAAATCTATCATCTGCCCGATAATAAACGTTGGAAATGTAAAGAAACTGAAGGTACATTCTTTCACCTTTGGTGGACGTGCCCAAGGATTAAGGCTTTCTGGGAGATGATATATAATGAATTGAAAAAGGTACTTAAATATACCTTCTTGAAGAAACCAGAGGCCTTTCTTCTGGGCATAGTCGGCCAATCGGTACCAAAGAAAGATAGAACTTTTTTTATGTATGCCACAACAGCAGCAAGAATACTCATTGCAAAGTATTGGAAAACACAAGATCTACCCACCCTGGAAGAATGCCAGATGAAGGTGATGGAATATATGGAACTGGCGGAAATGACTGGCAGAATCCGAGACCAGGGAGAAGAGTCGGTGGAAGAAGATTGGAAGAAATTTAAAGACTATCTACAGAAATATTGTAAAATTAATGAATGTTAGAATGATGTTGGATAGAAACTAAGTGGCCTTTAGCTGTAATGCTATAAGAGAATATGAGAAAATGGTTATTAATAGGTAAAAACTTAATGTTATAGTATTTTAAAATTGAAGATTAAGATGATTGAAGAGGGGAGGGATTTGCTGAATTAACAATTTGAATTGGAATACAGAAAAGGGAGGCGTGAGGAGGTCCGGGAAATAAGCAAATGAAAATATGTGATGGAAAGACTGAATTGTTTTTAACTATTTTTATTTTTATTTTGTATTTTTCTTTTTTTGTAATTTTTTGAAAATCTCAATAAATATTTTATGAAAAAACATAAATATCCCTTTATCAGACAAAGTGATGGAAAGAGTTGACACTTTCGGAGCCTCCGTACGACCAAGCTGAAATGGCTATTCCTCCAGCCGTGTCTTCGGAATCTCCTCCAACGGTGATTAACGACCTAAGCCTTTGAGTGAGGGTACTTTTATTTCTAACTACACAGGACCAAAAAGAATATGCATCTGCTCTCTGTGAGAGACAGAAAACAACAGGAACAAAGAAACAGGAAACCAGTAACATCAACATCTGTCTCCTGTGAGACTTCCAAGAGTCTGGAATGTCAACAGAGTCTTGTGACTCCAAGCACTGCACAATGGCATAACAGAAACCTAATAGACACAGGCCATCTGCAGATGTAGCTGGAGGAAGCAGGATATCTGGACCCTTTTCAGTGTGACTTGAAACCTGGATATGGAAGTGAAACAACTGTAGTCACTCTTAGTCATTTTCAGGAGAGAGACAGGGAGAATCCTGCACTGCTGCTTCTCTTTGACCTCTTCCATGCTTTGCTTTCATCTATGCATTTTTTGGCACATATTTCCTGGCTAGAGGACTGCTGTACAAAATTCAGAGAAAGACAAATTGCGAAGGCTAGCTCTGTTCATGCATTGTTTCGGAAGGCTTGAACTGGGTCGGTTCACTTTTGAATGCAAGCTGAATTGAATTTGTTCCCTGTGTCTAGTCTCTACACAAGGTACAGCAAAGACTGGCAGACCCCTAACAGGAATCAAAGTTCACATTCCTTGAGTTATGTTCAGTGTCGTTGCTTCAGAGAGAAGGGCCTTTAATGTTCGCGATAAATATATATATATATATATATATATATATATATATATATATATATATACTGAGAAGAATTCCCAAAGAGAGCTTGTATATATTTCTTTCCTTGCTTTGAAGAAATGGAATATCATTATTGTATCCCAGTCCTTCACAAACAGCCAAGGAGACACACGAAGGGATAGAAGGGGGCGGGAGAAAAGAAGTGGATGGAATAATGGTTGTCGACTTCAGTGGCCTGTCAGGAATTGCAAGGTTAATTGCATCTCCCTTTTTAAAACGCCTAAGCTTTAGAAATAAGAAAAAAAGATAAATTCTTTAGAGTAATTATAGGCTGCTATGGCCTTATTAATAATAAAGAAACACACACACACACATCTGACTGGCTTGCTTCAGGAAGAGATGGTGACAGTAGCGCGATGCATGTTGAAGGAAATAATTAAAACCCAGCTCTTTCTCCCTATCTTCAGCGGGCTGCCAATCAATCCCAGGAAGAAAAGAACTGCTAATAAAATATTAATATCTCCCCCCCCCTTTCTGGTTATTTTTCCCCCAATAAAAGAATAAAAAGAAATTGCACGCTTTTGTACACCGTACCTTTTTCTTCTTCCTTGTTTGTCAATCAAAAATGGAAGAAACACGAGGAACGCAAGCCAATGAGGCAGACCTGTTGGAGAGTGAAGAGGCAGTGGTGGTGGTTTGTGAATGCATGGAACCTCGTGGTCAATCATGCTTGCCCTTAAAAAAAACCCAGAATTTATTGAGGCATTAAGGCAAGTGTCATTGGGAGAGGGCCTCGCAGACAAGCGCTGACTGTGCTTTCAGTTTTTCAGAGAAATGTATACTATGGAGGGAAAGTAATTTCTTACTGACAGCCACTGCATGTCAGCAATCATGATATAATCAGTGCAGGCTTTATTATATTTAAGTGGCTTGGAAATCTCTCGATCCTGGGCAGCTTCAAAAAGACAGAGTATGCCTTAAAATATTTTTTTTAAAAAAATACATTTATGAATATTAGTCACTAACTCTGTGTGCATGTTATTGTGTGGGAGGAACCTGGCCTGTTTTCTTTGAAGAAAAACTAGTCTTATAGGCATTCTGTGTCATGGGGAAGGGCGTGTTAAAAGCCTCACCTGCTGCACCAGGCCTTGAGACTTGCCTCCATCCCACCAACTCTGCCATTGGTAGCAGGGCAACAACATCAAGGCAAGCAAGGCAGGATCTAGACACATCAAAGAAATGTTTTGCTTAAATGCGTTGTAAACTCATACAGGAAAATCTGGTAGGGAATGACGGGGCTCCACAGCGCCATCTGATGTCATGGTGTTATATCGCATATACAGCGCATTTAAAACGCTTTTTCTTTACCAGTCTAGCTGAGTCCCAAGAGGGCGGGGAGATGGGAGGCATTTTGGCCTCAAGTGTGCCATGCATTTAAAGCACAGTGCATTTAACAGTCATGGCTTCCCCCAAAGTATCTTTTGCTAGGGATGCTGGGAGCTGTTAGGAGACCTCTAGTCCCTTCGCAGAGCTGCAATTTGCAGAGGGTTTAAGAGTCTATCTGCCTTCTAAGGTAATTCTGGGAAAGCTCATTAAGTATTGTCCTCTAACATGCAGTAATAGGCGTTATGTTCCTCTAACTATGTTACCCATACTAACTCTACTGCCAAAACTTCCTTTGGCTGTTATGGAGTGTGTGTTTTGTGTATTTATCAGGGGAGCCAATTTGAATAAAATATTGGGAGAAGGCGGGCAGGGAAGCCTCATCCCTGATCTTAGCAACGGAGGTACCTAGTTCTGGTGAAAGGGTTTATTCCCCTGCTTACCCACTTTTAATGCCCAAAACAGCTCTGTGAAGTTGACTGGTCTCAGAAACAGTGACTAGTCCAGGAACTCAGCTAGACATCTGCAAATATAACATTTTAACTGTGTTTTAAGTGCATTACACAAATGTGGCACTAGATGGCAATGGTGAGCTTACGGCATATTCAATATATTTTTCAAAACACTGTTTCAAAAAGCATTTTCATGGTTTTTTTATGTGTGGCTAGATTCCACCCAGGTCTACTAGCTAAAAAGGGAGTTGAACCCAACTCTCCCCAAGCCCAGGTTTCTAGTCATCTGATTGCCTCTCCATCTACCAGCCCAAAATCAATGAGGGCTAGCTGCAAAATTACGCATTTGTCTGTTTGGGCATATTTTTAGGACCCACTTTAATTTGGTGACACTAAGTTGTTTTAAATTGCTTTTAAATATTGCATTTTAATGTCGCAAGCTTCTCTGGGACCGTGGCGTAAAGGGTGGATTAATAACAACAACAGGTAGAGAGCTTTACCTTCCAAGTCAACTGAATTAGGCGCTCCTAGTTTAATTTTTAACAATGATAAGCAACCAGAGGCTGATCCCCTTCTTGTTCTAGCAGAGGTCTGTGAACCCACCCTGCGGAGCAAGCAATTTGCAGTTTCTCTCTATCCACTGCAATTGCAAGGGTTGTAAGAATCGATGTTGGCCATTTTTGCCCAATCCCAGCAACCCTTTTACAAGTTCATTTACAGGGCTTGTTGGGAAACAAAGTCCAAACATGGAAAGAAAAGGCAGCAATGCCCATCATTTTTGGGGGTATGTGACCCCCTAAAATATTTTATTGGGTGCTGCAAAAGAGACCTGAGTCCCTAGGAGTTATTAAACAGCCCTAGTATATATATTATATGTATATATGTAAATGAACAGTAGGCGTTTTGTATGAATCCTTTCAGTAGTATCCCCTTTTTGTTATGTTTCTTAAATACATTGTTAGTCACTTGGAGACCTTTGTGTAACCAGTGACTAACAATTCTAATTAATAAATAACAGTAGACTAAAGGAGAATAGATCGTTTTATTCCCCTTGTTCCTAAATCCTAATCTTAATTGCAGTTCTCTTGAACTTGTTGGGCAGAATTTGAAATCTTACTGAGATTTAGAAAATCAGGTTGTTAAACAGCATACATGTCTACTTGGGGGAAGGTCCAGTTAGCTTACTCCCCAATAAGTGAGCATACATAATTAAGTGGATGATGAGCTCTTGCAAACTTATTTCGCTTTCCCATTGTTTTGGATGGCTCAGTAGAGAAAAAGGACTACGATCCCGAAGTTAGTTGTGTATTCCACCGGACTCCCAAAAAACACATTTGATGTGCTCAAATTAATTTGTGTTGCTGAGGAGACGTGCAGCTTCATTGTGAACCAGCTGGGTTGCCCATATGGATGAGAGCTTCATGCCCAGCAATGACACATTGCTGTAATCCATCTGGAAGGTGATAAGAGAGGCGCGTAACTGAAGCTGTCGTCAGCCACAGGATGGGCTAAAACCTCCAAGCCAAACAGAGATGACAGAATGAATTATTTGCCAATATTTGCCATGAATATGCCACCCACCTCTGTACCACAGACATGCCTTATCTCAATGATGTATAATTTGACAACTTTTTCAACTGTGCGTTTGAGTGTGGGGTGTTGTGTGTGTTTATCACACACCCAATATTCACTGTTCTGTTACATTTAAATGGCTGGTTTTATGAACCACTTCTTTGACACACTTTTGACGCCCTTTCCAATATAGCACCAAACTTATCAGCCCTAACCTTCTGCATATAAGAGCGATTCCTACCAAGTAGTGACCTTCAAGCCACTATCTCATTAGCAGAGTCCACATAGATTCCATTATTGTGAATGGGATTATGTGTCCTTCTGGTTAATGTCCATCGTTGTCTTGCCCAAAATGTGGTAGACGTTACAGCAGGGGTAACCAGTGTGGTACTATTCAGATGTTCACAACTCCCATTATCGCTGGCCATTGGTCATCCCAGCTAGAGATAATGGGATTTGTAGTCCACATCATCTGATGGGCACCATGTTGGCTACACTTGGTATGAAACAACCAGATCAGTCCTTTTTGTTCTTAGCCTCACCCCCATTGCACAAATATTTCTTGAGTGGTTCTCTTGGGAGTTGATCCTTTGTCCATGTGGGTAGGCATTGCTTCTATCCAAGTGCCTCCGATTCCAGGGGGCGGGTTCCAAAAGGTTGGATCCAGATAAACAATGCAATCCTAACCATGTCTACTAAGAAGTAAGTCCCATTAAATTCAGTAAGGCTCGCTTACAGGTAAGTTGGGTTAGGATTGCAGCCTCAGTCATATTTAGAGTAGATCCTCTGAAATCAATGGGGCTGTACGCCGGCTCCCTCGTCCAATAAAGCGAGATGAGCGCTGCAACCCCAGAGTCAGTCACGACTGGACCTAATGGTCAGGGGTCCCTTTACCTTTAAGCCTGAATCCAATCCATTATGTGGTGCTCCTTGACAGTTATGGTTGCAGAGTAGGTTTTTTGTCTTATTCCAAGGAAGAGAGATACAGCTATCGGATTTAAGCAGACTCCTTTACTTTAGATGATCAGCCATTACATGTTGAAAACGGAAGCAACCTAGGAAGGGGAAACTAAAACTAAACTCACAACTCCGGAAGGCCAGTTAGCCCCTGCTCCCAGATGCATTAACCCCGTAGAGGCATTTTCTTCTCAATTCCATGAGTATTCATTAAAGATGGTTACCTGTTCCAACAGCTCTGTCCCTTGTATGGTATGTAAACATCCCAGGAACCTGAATCATCTGGAAGGAAGCTTTTGTGCACAGCCATACTGGTGTGAGAGCGGCCACTGAGCCAGTGTTGTGTCATGGTTAGGGTGGCAGATTAGGACTAGGGAGTCCCACATTTAAAATCCCCATTTAGGCATAAAGATCTCTTGGTAACTTTGGGTCAATCTCTATCTTTTCCCTCCATTCCTCTCTGTCCCTCTCCCTCTCTCCCTCTCTCCATCTCTCCTGTCTCACAGAGTTTCTGTGAGGATAGAGGGAGAAACATGCACATCTTGAGTTCCTTGGAGGATAGTTGGGATGTAGAATGAAGGAACAAAGAATGAAGGAATGGTAAGTTCCGCAAAGTCTGTCATCTTCACCTGCCCTTCCTGGATGGTTGGTATATCTTGTGTTTTCCATTTGGGGGCTAGTAGGGTTCTTGCAGCGGCCGTGGCATACATAAACAATTTCTGATCCTTTATTTGAATTTCCTTTCCCATTAGACCTAGCAAAAAATGCTTCCGCTCTTTTAGCAAAGGTGCACCTAAATATTTTTTTAAGGTCATTATAAATTAATTCCCAAAATTAACTTGCCAAATTGGCAGGGAGAATCCGGGATCAGGAAGACCAGAGATACAGGAACAATTGGAGTAAATTTATTGAATATCTAAAGGTGAACTGTAAAAACGTAAAGACACTAGCAGGACAGGAATAATACCTTCAATGTAAAACAGTAGGGATATAAGAATAATGTGCGCGATAAGAATGGGATAAATATACCAATTGCAGGGAGGGAGGGAAGTCAAGACTCAGCAGAGTCAAAGGGAACATATGATAACAATAAGGTCTGTTGGAAAACGAGTATGTAAAGAAAATAATAAAAATTTACTTGAAAAAAAAAAAGAATGAAGGAATGGTAGCAGCAGCAACCACACCAAGGAAAGTACATGTAAGATATAAGTTGGCCGCCGTCTCCTGATACTGATTACAAAAAGAGGAAAGGAAAGAGAAAATGTTGTCTTACTCCAGATTTGTAGTCCCTTCTACCCATCCACTGCTTTAAACTTAACTTCACATTGATTTTAAAATGTCAAACATGTTCAAGCAACGTTTAGATTGTTAACAGCAATAACTCACCGAATCACCTAATAGGCTCATTGAAAAATACTTCCACATTATAGGAATGGACAGATGGAGTACAAGTCTAGCGTGTAGATGCTCTTCCAGGTAACATTTGTTGGCTTTTAAATGTACAACACCAGAAGCAGAAGCAGCAGCAGCAACTCATGCATGAATTTTATCACTTTGCTAATTTCCCCATCAGTCACGGTAGATATTGATTGTCCCCATTTAGAGATGCACACAGCATCTCCAAATGAAAAGTTATTTATACACACAGCATGGCATTTCATTCCTTAAATAGACAATCAATGAGTGCTCTTCTAAATGGCATATTCTGAATGTGATAACAAAACTCCAAAACTCAATAAATTGCTGCTTGAAAGCTATTTGGCTCTGTATATATTGCAAGCTTGGAAAATGTGTGTGTGTGTGTGTGTGTGTGTGTGTGTGTGTGTGTGTGTGCGTGCGCTGTGATCTTCTTGAAAAGCAAGATCTGGGATGTTTTTACAAAAATAGTAGCCCCATGTGGCACCATGTTAGGAACTGTGAGACTGAGAAAATTCAAAAGTGGTAAAATTACCCTAAACCTGTTCCTTTGCTTAGAGGCAAAGGTCCTGTTTTCATAAGGCTCATATCCAGAATAGACAAATTTCCCCAATGGTTAGGCTCCGGGGACCCTTCACTGCCTCTTCTTGATAGCAACAATATAAGAATAAGAATTAGTTTACTAGCAGTCCTAAAGAGATCTCAAAAAACTATATACTAAGGGTGTGCAAGGGCACCAATACTCAACTTGTATCTGTATCTGTAATTACCATCATCATCATCAGATGTTTCTGAATGCGCTTCTCACTTCAATCTGTGACTCAGGTTCTGATCCACTCTGTTTAAAATAAAAGTTTGAGTTCCCCATTCTCTCTTGTGGGAAAACCTTTTGGCAGAAGCAGAAGCTGATAAAATTAGCAGCCATAAGAGTTCCTCCATAAATTAGCAAAGTGTCAGTTGCTTCTTCTTCTGGTGCTATACATTTAAAGGCGGGCAAATGTTACCTTGAAGAGCATCTACATGCTAGACATGTTGTCAGGGGTTCAGGAGCAGAGGCGAGGGCAAGGGAGGAAACAGAGAGCGAGGGGGAGGAGGCAGAAGAAAAGATGAGTGATGACGACGACCCGAGATCTCCGAGTCTTTCCAGTGAATCAGAAGATTCACAGAAAGGAGCACCAGTGGCCAGAGCAAGGGGGGAGCCTAGGGGGACACCCCAGGAAGAAGGGTCCAGAGGGGGCTCAGAGGGGAGCAGTTGGAAATCGGGACCAGCGTCACCAACAGAGAGCAGGGGAGAAGAAGGGCGCCAGGTATCAAGCGCTGGCAGCTCGCAACAGGAGGGAGGGCACGAGTCAGGAGTGGCCACAACTCCATCGGAGAGCGAAGAAACGGTCAGGAGGAAAGTGGAAGGTTGGGTGCGCGCGCCAAGTTCAAATGCACAGGAAGGTGGCGCAGTAAGCAGCCCGGAAAGGGAGCCAGGTCCTAAAGCCCGGCGCAAGGAGACAGGAGGGTCCGGGGGGTCAGCGTCAGAAGAATCCCGGAAGGAAGAGACCACGGGGGGCAGAGGGACCCAGAGAAGAACGGTCAGGCGGAAGAGGTGGAGTAAGGCTAGGTTAGTAAGCTGGTGCACAGGGGGCGGAGACTCAGACGGAGCTTCGCCGGTCTAACCCATAAGACGTAGAGCTGCACGCAGCAGCTTGAGAATGGAAACTGTAACTCAATAAAGACTTTTATAAAGTGAACGCTGGCTAGCGTGATCCTCTGTGAGCTAGGATCTGGGAGCAGCTCTGACACATGTATTCTCCAGAGTCGATTAAACAGGTCCAAGGGCTTTTGTGCAGAAAGTTAAAGGGATCCATTTTTCTCTGTAATATATATTAGGACAATACATTTATCAGGCCAACTAAAATTCTGAAATCCATAATCATTTTATTTAGGGGCAGGAGGTTGAGAGCTAGTCTGTATTCTTGCTTGTACGTTAAAAAGAAAACCAGAACCCACTAGCCGCTTCACATCAGTTGACTTCGCTTTTCAGACACCTTTTTGTGCTAGGAGACATTCTCCAATATGCATTACAAGGTGAAGCTGCCCTCAGTGCTGCCTGAAGCATTCTTGTGGAAGAGATCCTAGGGATATTTTTTCAAGCAATGCAGCAGGTGATTTTTTTTTAGGTTAAATGAATATATATCTATATCTGCTGCTCTCCTTTAACAACAACAAAATTATCTAGCGTTCTTCGGTGCCCCACAGGCAGTATTTGGACAGCCTCACATCTTGCAAAGCCTATCTACCCAGACTAGAGAAACACAGACACACAGAAAAAGCACAAAGTCTATAGAAAAGTTGTTTAGTCATGTCCAACTCTTCATGACCCCATGGACCAGAGCACTCCTGTCTTCCACTGCCTCCCGCAGTTTGGTCAAACTCATGTTAGTAGCTTCAAGAACACTGTCCAACCATCTCGTCCTCTGTCGTCCCCTTCTCCTTGTGCCCTCCATCTTTCCCAACATCAGGGTCTTTTCCAGGGAGTCTTCTCTTCTCATGAGGTGGCCAAAGTATTGGAGCCTCAGATTCAGGATCTGTCCTTCCAGTGAGCACTCAGGGCTGATTTCCTTCAGAATGGAGAGGTTTGATCTTCCTGCAGTCCATGGGACTCTCAAGAGTCTCCTCCAGCACCATAATTCAAAAGCATCAATTCTTTGGCGATCAGCCTTCTTTATGGTCCAGCTCTCACTACACAAAAGTAGAGAGTACATAAAAGCAGGAATGTGGTAACACTAGAGTGTTGGAAGAGGAGGGGCTTGATCCAACTTGGGGCACATGGTGGTTAGTCTCAGGGGTCTGGATTCAACTAAGCAGATGTGCTAGTGAGAGTCCTGCGCAATGAGTCCTTCTAGTGCAAAAGGCCTTTTTCCTCTCTCCTCCCCTTGCACCTTTTAAATAGGCTCTGGGGGGCCGGACGCGGAGAGGAGAGAGACAATCACTCTGTCAGTGATCTTGCTCTGACAGAATGATTGGAAAAGTGTGACACTGAATTCCTCTCAGGAATGGGTAACATCACCCCAAATCACGCTGATTTACTTCAGATTTTGACCCCAGCACAGAGCAGTAGTGCACTATATATTATGATGGTTCCATACATCTGGGATTTGTCCAATACACTACTATAATAAATGAGCACCTCTAGGCCTAAATCAACCATTTTCCAATTAGGAAAATGAACTTTAATGGGTTTTGATATAAGCCACATGGCTTCCCATTCGTTTTTCTGGTAAAGTCCCCCCCAAGTCAGCAACACATGAAACTACATCCCACAAGGAGATGTAAAGCTATACTGTATAGTGACACACACAGTGGGTTCCCCCCCAAAGAAAGGTGCCGGTACTCACCATTGAAGTTGTCACCCTCAGCACTGACACCATTTAGGGGTTGCAGCCTCCCTAGGCAAGAAAATGGTTCGCAAGGCAGAAGTTACTCCAGAATAAACCTGATAGCAGGAAAGGAAACAGCCAGGAAGCAGGGCAAAACTATTAAAGTGGTAGGAGATTCATAGGAAGGTTAAAAATGACCACTTCTCTGAGAAGAGCTGGCAAAGACTGGACATGCATCTGACCCCTTAAATGGGGTGGAGGGTAGGACTGGAGAGTGACTTCTGCCACCTCCCCACTTCCCACCCTGGGACAGTAAACTTTCAAGACCCCCAAGCTCTTGTATCCATCCCTGTTACTGATCCAGAAGGAGAAGAGGGTGAGAGGGTGCATGACTGGAAATGGGAAGCTTCCAAGTTTGGGGCTGATGGAACATCATGGCTCCTCCCCCCCCCCCTTTTGTGCTTCTTAGCTGAGAATTATGGTTGCTGTTTGGAAAAATAAACAGGTGCTGGCACTGCCAGAAAAGAAGCACACACATATATTCTTATACAGTGGTGAAGATGAATTTACTTCACTATGTTCTACTCAGATGCCCCCTTTCCTTTTCATGTGGGTTGGACTCCATTCTGCAGGGTTCCCCTCCCCCCCAATGATTAGCATTGGCATGAGTAAAAGCCAGCTCTGGATGGCACTGGCAGTCTAGTGGCTGACACACACATCCCAATCCCTGGACCAGTTTTGTAGCTATGTGTTTCGTAGGAGGCATTTGGCTTGATGAGGTTCACAGGCTGTTCAGGACAAACTGCTGGGTGTTCAGACTGACTGGATATGGTTCTCTCCAATGAATGAGCTATTATGTAAGGGCTTGTTTTTAGGGAACATGACAAAGAGTCTTGTGGACCTTTAAAAACTAACAGATTTATTGTAGCAGAAGCTGTCACTGTCTAGTGTCTGCTTCATCAGATGCATGACGTGTTATCTTCAGTTGGTGGGTATTTCAGGCTAGGTGGGTTCCACAACCTTCCTTTCACACGTACAGTCTGCTCTTCTGTGCTGAGCTCGCCTCTACAGCTGTTTCAGAATGATGTATTTTGGAATGACATCATTCATTGCCCCAGTTCAGGCCTAAATAAGTAGAATCAAACTTCTTACTCTATTTGTTTAGGCTTGAATTGAGACAATAGTTTCCTGCCCCTCTACAAGTGTTATTTAACAAAGCAAAACCAGAATGCTAAGTGCTGTCACCAACAACTGCTGCTTCAAATGGTTATTTTGTTTACTGTAAGTTTTACATAGAGCCATTTTGTATATTGTGGTAAACCATGGGTTCAGATCATGGTTGGTTGGGAGCAGAACAAGCCATAATGCTAAGCCAAGAATTGTGACTTCTTGCTTCCATTCTTGATAGGAAATGAGCAAAGTAGGAGTCATCTGCATGCTCACTTTGGCCTAGGTAATAAAATGGCAGTCAAATGCAAAGAGGACAATTCTATGGCCTTGTTCACAAATCATGGTAAGTCATGGTTAATGGTTTCACATCATGGTAAGCCAAACTATGGCTTCCCAGGACCACTTGAATGTCCTGACTCTTGGAAAGGAGCCTGCACCATTTTGCTCCTCCTTGTTCCTTCTAGGACAGGATGGCACAGCAGCTAAGCCAAGCTTGCCTTGGTGTGTTGTCTGAACCCAGGATAGCAGTTATGGTCTCTCTTCCTTGACCATGATTTGTACACTTAGCTGCCATACTGCACAGTGCTAAAAGTGCTGGAGGGGAACAAAGTGGATACAAGCTCCTCTCAAGGAGTCAGCATGTTTGTGCAGTCCTATGAAAGCAGGAGCTGCAAACCAGGCCAGTAAGCCATTAACCATGGCTTACCGTGATGTGTGAACAAGGCCATAGAATTGTGGGCTTTTTGCATTTTATTGCTATTTAGCAATGAGGATAAGACTTCAGACATCTGATGAAGCAGACTCTGGTCCACAATAGCTTATGCTACAATAAATCTGCTAGTCTTTAAGAGACCACAAGTCTCTGCCAATTTTTGCAACAGAAGGCCAACCTTCTATACGATGCCATTGAAGACTGTCTGTATTTTTCTTCTGCTGTTGGACATGGCCTAGTTGGGAAATATAATTTTTGTTCAATAATCCACTAGGAAAATAAAATTGATAGAGATAGGGGTGGGTGATCACTATTGTTCAGCCGAAGCTCCCAGCACAGGAACGCCTTGCCAAGGTGTTAGAAAATATGGATGCAAAATTTGCATGGTGCCGTATGAATAATAATTGAATATTTGATCTTCAGCGATTGACTGCTCAGCCTTGTGGTTGCAAGGGAACAATTTAGGCACATTTCTTTGAACAGCGGATAGAGAAGCCGAGGTTTCAGTCTTGTATTTACACACGCAGACACACATGTGTGCACACCCCTTGTTTACGCATCTCTGTGTGCCAAGCGTATCTGTCACTTGCTTGTGCCCTGTAAGGAACTTATTGCAAACATTCTAGAAGCTGCACATGAAAATTTCATGCCTCCAGGTGCTCCATGGATTATTCATGAAGCTTTTGGTGCTGTCACCATGGGAGCCAATAGGCTACGACGTATTTAGCATATTAATGCCTTTTTTTGATTTAGTGCACAAGCAGCTATACCACACCACCTGGAATGCAAGCGCAAACTGCCACTGATTCAAATAGCTATGCAACATGAAATAAGGGGTTGGGAATATTTTCTGGAGCTGTTGGGAGGAGGGCAATATACACACACAGGCATGAACTTCCATTCCCAAGCATCATCCTCCAAATGAAATGCGAGCTTCCTGAAGATTTGTTTTCATAATAATGCTTTCTTTTTATCTGCTGGGAGCTTGGGGCTCATTACACGGTCTGTCCTACTGCTGTAGCACATGGTCTGGATTTTTTTTTTTTTAATAGGCAAGCCATGTGATTTGTCAGACATTACATCAGAATGATTTAATACACCAAGGGCAAGATTGTATGTCAGGTCCAGCTGCTATTACTGTTTCTTCAGCAGGTTCGCTGGAGAGGCTTCAGAAAGCTACTATGAGAAAACCATCACCATTCATTTTGCTGTGGTTCTTAAACAGAGGGAGACGGAGCCGTGCGGCGGGACTCGCTTTGCCCATCGCTATGGCAATTTTCTCCTTAGCTCTTGTTCAGCAGCTGAAGGGGAGCTTTAAGTATTTCATTGAAGCTAAAATGTTGGGAACAAGAAAGGCAATGTTCCTAGAAGAAAAGAGGGTGGGGAGATGCAGAGGTTTCAAATTACACATATAAGGCCGTGTTAAACATTCATAGACTTAGTATTAACAATTCACTTTGATACGTGCGAACGCGGCACTCTAATCGAGCCCTTTCAAGATGGAATCAGGAGAATGTCTGCTTTTTTTCCAGGGGAAATTGGAATGCAATGGCAAAATGAAGCAACGAAGGAGGATGGGGAGGGCACAGCCAAGGGCTGAATAGGGGGGAGAGAAAAAGGATTCATGGTGGTTCCTCTCACCAGAGCCTTCTGCATCACTGAGGACTGGTGTCATGTAGTGGCAAAATGTGTGACTGGAAATCTCACCTCTACCATGAATAAACTGTTATGCTCAGAGTGTCTGGGATGATTAAAAGTAGAATTTGGATGCAGACAGAGCTTAATAGATAAAGGGTTTAATGTTCTGGTTCCTGCCTTGCATCCAGCCAGACAATTTTTATTCTTCCCTTCAGAATTCCCCTTGTCCTTCCAGTCTAGTATAAGTCCCAGGAATGACTAGCCTGTGATTAACCCAGGGCATGTTGAAATCCTGGCTTGGATCCAGGAATGGATCTACGATTACACAAACTAGGTGGTCCCTAATTCTCTCTCATTTCAGCCTCGCTTCCCACCCTGCAATATGGGGATTATAACACCAAGCTACCATACGAAACAGTTGTAAGGATTACTAGTATAAACAATGCGCTTTCAACACATTGGAAACTACCCCAAATTTTTATTATCGTTATGATTGTTATAGTTAAGAATAGATTCCCAAAATGCAAGCCTGGAATACACTGCCACTTAATTCAAACACCCAGATCCTCTACAGTGAACTACTCTTAACATTCTGCCCTACAATGTACCACAAGGAGAAAGGAGAAGCAAGCAAGCAAATTGCCTGCCTACCCCAGAGGCACTTGCAAGTGGCAAGGAAGAAGTGGGACTTGCGACAAATGTGTTGCCATGTATCCTCCCTCTTTAGAGAAGTTCTCAGAAGTGTCCCAACCAGACACTACCTCCGAACAGGGCACCCCACTCCCATGCCACCCTCCATTCCCTCCACACACACACACCCAAAGTAACACTCAAGACTCCATGAATATTGATCATGCTCAATCCTGGTTGGGTTGAGAGATTTTGGAGGTGGGGTTAAGTTTGCTTCATACTTCAGCAAACCTTGGGAATCTCCTGAGCATACTGAGATTTTCCTCTCTCTGTGACCTGGTTCTGGCCCTAGTCCTTCCAGCAATCGCCACACATGTTCACTGTTGGAGGGAGTGTTTGCTGAATACATTACTCCCGGAGTGACGTGATCCAATTAGCCCAAGAAAGCGATCTGCCAAAATCAAATTACCACTGGAAAGGGTTTCGTGCCCCCAAATACCCTCTAAGTAGGAAAAATCTCCCCCCAAAACCCCTATATCCATGGCTTTTAAAGCTCCCCCCCACCCCCGCTATCACAAATACCATGAACTAAGATGGTCCTTGAACAAACTAAGAGTACATCACAGATGCACCCTCTCCCATGAAGGTAAAGGGACCCTTGACCATTAGGTCCAGTCGTAGCTGACTCTGGGGTTGCGGCACTCATCTCGCTTTATTGGCTAAGGGAGCTGGTGTACAGCTTCCGGGTCTTGTGACCAGCATGACAAAGCCACTTCTGGCGAACCAGAGCAGCGCATGGAAATGCTGTTTACCTTCCCGCCAGAGTGATACCTATTTGTCTACTTGCACTTTGACGTGCTTTCGAACTGCTAGGTGGGCAGGAGCAGGGACCAAGCAACGGGAGCTCACCCCTTCGCGGGGATTCGAACCACCGACCTTTTGATCAGCAAGTCCTAGGCTCTGTGGTTTAACCCACAGCACACCATCACTTTGGACAGAACTCAAAGAATGAGTCCTTTCAGTGGAAGCCCTGTGGAAAGACTTCTGTGTGTGGAACAAGGCTTCCCACTCTCCTTCCCTGAACCAGAAAAAATGGTTCAGGTGTGTGTGTGGAGAACCCCCGGAAGATCACGCAGGGGGAAAAGAGGGAAGAATGCTTGCCTTGATGAAATAATCACCTTAGGATGTCACTGAATTCCTCCCTTTGTACTAAGATCCATCCACATTAGCAGCAGCAGAAGAGACTGAACATGTTTCTGACTGGAAGCTCTCTGGAAGCTTAAAACTTGCAGTCTTAAACATTTTTGTACTATCCCAGCCTGGAGAGTTTTAAGGAGCCGTGGTTTGTGCTGAAGGAAGGTGCTGAATATGGTAATTATTCTTTACAGAATTGTGCAGAAGTTGCCCCGAGTCGTTTGATCCTTTTTAATAGTTCTCCTTTCTCCTAGAAAAACCACGCAACACTTGCTTTTAAAGTTTAAAAGCAACATATGACTTTTGCTTACTGTACTTGCTCTTGTCAGATTGAATGTAGAAGAGCGGCAGGCGATCCTCAACATTACTGAAACATATTTACATAAATTTGTATCTGAGACTGATGGATATTTACAGACTGGCTCTGAGGCAGGCAGCAGCATAACACAGCACACTTGCGGCTGTCACAGTTAAAACTCTCATACACAGTTGATATCTGAACTAACTAGGAGGACACTGCCTCAGTATACACAGCATATGACATCGCAAGATTCCACACTACAGCATTAACCCTTTGCATAGTACAGTGGTACCTCGGGTTACATATGCTTCAGGTTACATACGCTTCAGGTTACAGCCTCTGCTAACCCAGAAATAGTACCTCCGGTTAAGAACTTTGCTTCAGGATGAGAACAGAAATCGTGCTCCGGCAGTGCGTCGGCAGCAGGAGGCCCCGTTAGCTAAAGTGGTGCTTCAGGTTAAGAGCAGTTTCAGGTTAAGAACGGACCTCTGGAACGAATTAAGTACTTAACTCAAGGTATTTTGGATGCACCATTCCCACAATACCGGATAAAAACCTCCTTTCAGGTGAACAAGGAGATTGTTTCCAGGTTGAAGCATATTCAGCACACATTCAGGAAATGAGTAAATATGGACAAGACTAACTACTATCCCAATGTTCTCCAGTCTGGTGCCCTCCAGATGTTTCAAACTGCAATGCCCATCAACCTGACTCAGACTGCTGTATCCTATGCCCACCAATAAATTACATATGTCAGATGTTTCATTTAGCACTTCCTGATCTACCCCTCTTGAACTGTATTCTTTTTTCCCTGTTTTGGTCCACAAGGCCCCACATGGAAATTGTGGCACCACAGATACAGCACACATTTCAGTCAGTTCCAGTGACCAGTGCCTATTTTGATTGCAGTTATTATGAATGGTTTGCAACACCGAAGAATTAAACTCTAGCGGAGTCCCTTTCCACAGGGGGAAAACTGGATGGTTAATATTTTTTAAAGGGAAAAGAGTGATCTTGGCAATCACAGTCAGGTTAGGCTAATATTGATCCTTGGGTAATGGAAAAGTTAACATGAGACCAATTAACTAGATTTTAAAATGACAAATGCATGCCTACTGCAAGGATTTGTTAAAGCTGTTGAAAAATGCTGGGAAAATGGTATGTATGTTGATAGAAATTGCACATGTCCTTCAGAAAAAAATTAGCGATTAAAGGTGCAGTCCAAAATACAATTACTGTCATCTAGTGTTTTCCTGCAAAAGCGGTTATAATATAAATAATAATATAATAATAATTTATTATTTATACCCCGCCCATCTGGCTGGGTTTCCCCAGCCACTCTGGGTGGCTTCCAAAAGAATATTAAAATACTGTGATACATCAAACATTAAAAGCTTCCCTAAATAGGGCTGCCTTCAGATGTCTTCAAAAAGCCTGGTAGTTGTTGTTCTCTTGACATCTGGTGGGAGGGCGTTCCACAGGGAGGGCGCCACTACCGAGAAGGCCCTCTGCCTGGTTCCCTGTAACTTAGCTTCTCGCAGGGAGGGAACCGCCAGAAGGCCCTCGGTGCTGGACCTCAGTGTCCGGGTAGAACGATGGAGGTGGAGACGCTCCTTCAGGTATACTGGACCGAGGCCATTTAGGGCACATTATAGGGCTTTATAATGTGCAAACCACCAGTGACAGACTTTGGGCTCTCAAATCTCAGCAGTGTTTTGTGTGGCACTAAAATTTGGTGCCCCCTACCTCTCCCGCTCCGTTCTGCAGCATTGTTGTGTCACAAGCCCTGCAGCACCGTGCCCAGTGTAGCTGAATCAGTTGTGCTACCCTAAAACCACCTCTGAAACCACCTCCTCCTCCTCCTCCTCACATGGGCTTCTACATTTAAATCACTGGACAGCTCTCCACAGATACTCTTGACTGGTGTCAGAGCCTATGCTAATGGCTTGGAGGCAGTGTACCTGAGGTCTTCATCAGAGGTCCTTCTGCAGGTCCCCCACTTAAAGAGGTTAGGTGAATGGCTACAAAAGAGAAGGCCGTTCTTGGTGGAGGTGCTTCTATTAGGAAATGCCCTCCCCAATAATGTATTACATTAAGATCTTTTCTGCCCCGGGAGAAGAACTTTTTCTTCTCCCAGACTTTCAGAACTATGCCTGAGCCCTTAAAACAAATTGTTTTTTTTCTGGGTTTGTAAATACAGTTTCATGATTTTTGTGTCACAGGTGCAGGCTTTTAAGTGGGAAGATGAACTGATTTCAACATCTGAACCCTTTTTATTGTTGTATATGTTATTGTCTCCTAATATGTATATATAATTGAACACATTTCGTGGCTGGAGAATTGTGGTGGAGAAGGACGCCTCCTGAAGAATAGCTGTGTTCTGGTTGGTATAAAGTTTTGTGAACTGCAAATTAGGTAGGTTCCCATTGAAATGCCATGGCTAGTTAAGAGAATAGCAATAATGACCATAGGAACTTAAATAAGGTGAAATGAAAGATTTGGCTGTGGAGTGCACACCTAGAAATCCTATGAGGGGGGAGAAGGGGGGGGAGCCAAACTGTTGACAGCGGTGCAAACTACCCAGAACAGAAACAGCTAGCAATGTAGAAACTAAATAGAATGTGCTCAATGAAAGAAATACTTGTATATAAAATGTACACGCAGTCACAAAAATACCGTGAGGCAAAAAAAACATGTTGACAGCAGGGCCGGCGCTCTAGAAAACAAGCAGCTGGCAATTTACAAAGTTAATAGAATAGGAGAGAGAAGGAAAGAAAGAAGTGAATAAAGAAGGACTTGGTAGAGAACCAGTAGCAAGGGAAAATATTAAAGATTCTTCATAGATTGATCTTCACCTCACCCCAGAAATGTGTGGGAACAGGTACTGGAGAAGAACAACAAGGAGCAAAACAAGACAATCTCCAATTCACATTAGACCACTGAGTACTGGAGAGGAGGTGGCATAAGACATATAGAAAAAGATAGTATATGGAAATCAAAAAGGTGTAACTCTCTCTCTCACACACAGCTGGATCCCAACTACCTGTGGATGAAACTAATTGTGGGGTGCTCTGCTGGAGGGACGTGGGTGGCAGTGTAGGTTAAACCACAGAGCCTAGAACTTGCCGATCAGAAGGTTGGCAGTTCGAATCTCCGCAACGGGGTGACCTCCCGTTGCTCGGTCCCTGCTCCTGCCAACCTAGCAGTTCAAAAGCACATCAAAGTGCAAGTAGATAAATAGGTACCGCTCTGGCAGGAAGGTAAACGGTGTTTCTGAGCGTTGCTCTGGTTCGCCAGAAGCGGCTTAGTCATGCTGGTCACATGACCTGGAAGCTGTACACCAGCTCCCTCGGCCAATAAAGCGAGATGAGCACCGCAACCCCAGAGTCAGTCACGACTGGACCTAATGGTCAGGGGTCCCTTTACCTTTACCTGCTGGAGGTGAATGTTTATTTAACCAATTCCCCCTTCCCCACTTCAAATTTGAGGACCCTTTGGAAAACTGTGGTGGGCAATAACCCTGGTTTGATGGGGCAGGGTCACAGAGCTGCACTCCTGGCAGCAGAATCCCAACAGTTTACATGGATAGGGATAAGGATGGCAGCGAGGGGAGAGCTTCAAGGATACACAGTGGGAGTGCTGGTTTGGCTATGTGGGCGTGTCTGCCTACCCCTCCTGCCCCGTCCAGGTAAACTGTAATGGCACTGGTGTTGAGAGAGCAACCTCACAACTCTGCTCCATCATGTTGGGCACTGCTGGTGCTGGGGACTATAGGAGGAAGTGGGGAATTGGTGGAAAGCTGCTTCTCCTTCTCCTGAGACCCAGGAGCTTCTGCTGAATCCTGTCCCCTCCAGAAGGAGCTCTTCCATTCACAAAAGGGCAAGTTTGGATCCAACCCAAGATAAATCAAGAAGGACATTTTTGATTAATTGACGTGAATAAAAGTTTAAAGGCAGTCTTTGAGATCAAAAGGACGCTATGTTTAATTTATAAGTAAAATAAAGAAATGGGATGTAACGAAACAAGCAAAAAGAAGGGGCGGGGAGAGTCAGAGCTAAATATCCAAACCTCAAAGTTTTTGCATGCCTACACTTGTTTTAATTTATTCGCCATCCATACTGAGTCAATACTGTTTGACTTAAGCATTCATAAAACCTGAGACAGCTACATCAAAGTAATATCAATCTAATTCCCTTGAAGACATCTGGGAAAACAATCATGTTAGATAATCTTTGGAGAAAAATGCAAACGTGTGTTTGCGGGGGTGAGGAATCCATTCTGTAGTATAGCCACATGTTTGCTGTAGCTTCTTGCAAATGAATGACACATACACCCCTTTCCCTCCTCTCCCGCAAATATAAAAGGCCCTTTTCTAGAAACATTAACACTAATGCAGGTTTTTAGAGTGAAATATAAATTAGAGCTTGGAATAAGGTTGCTGTTGCATCACACGCTGTACCCCAAGATCCCTGGTCAGGCAAACTTATACCCACTTTCCTGAAAGTAAGGCTCATTTAATTCTTTTGTTGTTGTTGTTTGTTTAATTCATACAGCAAGGGGGGAAAGAGAAAACACAGATACAGAATTACACACGGGAATAACAATAAACGCAAAATTTTCTTAACAAACAATAAAACATAAGTTGGTATTAACACTATACACCCGACCTCCCATCTATTCCTTATTTCAATTTCATATTACTTATTTAAAGCTATGGTTTTCCCAGTAGCGACGTATGGAAGTGAGAGCTGGGCCATAAAGAAGGCTGGAAGCCAAAGAATTGATGCTTTTGGATTACGGTGCTGGAGGAGACTCTTGAGAGTCCCATGGACTGCAAGAAGATCAAACCTCTCCATTCTTAAGGAAATCAGCCCTGAGTGCTCACTGGAAGGACAGATCGTGAAGCTGAGGCTCCAATACTTTGGCCACCTCATGAGAAGACAAGACTCCCTGGAAAAGACCCTGATGCTGGGAAAGATGGAGGGCACAAGGAGAAGGGGACGACAGAGGATGAGATGGTTGGATAATGTTCTCGAAGCTACCAGCATGAGTTTGACCAAACTGCGGGAGGCAGTGGAAGTCAGGAGTGCCTGGCGTGCTCTGGTCCACGGGGTCACGAAGAGTCGGACACAACTAAACAACTAAACAACAACAACAACATTACTTACTGCCAATACACACTTTTATCATAATTTAACTTTTTCTTAATATATCTTAACTCTTATGTCTAACTTGCAACTATTACTGAAGTTCCTCAAATGCTGCAATTCAATGGAACTTAGTTCAGAAAAGCCAAAGAGTGGCTTCTCATTCAAGTTGCAATCGTCCAATAATTGCCCTCCCCCCTCTGAATTGTATCAAAGATCACAAACCAAAATCTTTTGCGTGGAGTCAGGGTCAGTTTTGATGTAGGAAATTCCTCTCAACTTCCTATATAATGTTCCTTGCTATTAAGTGGCAAGAAGGGAACAGCAATGGGGTTATAAAAAGGGTTGCAGAGTTGGTTTGTTTTTGCATCCTTATGTTATATAAAAAATACTCCTGATATAAAATGCAATGTATTTATGCACTCTTTTTGGAAGCCCGGCACAACAATGCCATTGAGAGGTTTCCTCAAGTAAATATGGCATGGAATTGGGTTCACGGGTTTAAAGAGTATGATCAGAATTGCTCTGTTAGGAAAATAACATGCAGTGGTCAGCCCAGGGATTTAATTTAAGAATTTGTGCATTCAAGACGATTACTGTACAGTAGTGTTGGGTCAGTCTGCCCACCTTGGTGTTCTAGCAATAGACTGGAAGGTACTAGCCCAGGGGTCTGCAACCTTTAAGACAAAAAGAGCCACTTGGACCCGTTTCCGAAGGAAAAAAACCTGGGAGTCGCAAAACCCATCAATAAAAAAATAACCTTTTGGTCACTTTTTATTATTTCTTTGTTTGACCCCTCAGAATTACTCCTCCTCATAGAAATAAACGTTAAATTAACAAGTTACCTTTTTGTGTGTGTGTGTTCTTCACTCCCCTTCAAAACAGTGACCAGGGTACCTGCCCCCTTTCAATGCAGTGACCAGCGTACATGCCCCTTACAATGTAGCAGGCGGGCGGGCGGGAAGGTGACGTCGGGACGGTGCGTGACTAACGCATGCACTGCCCCCATGCGACATCACAGCCAGAACAGCGCCCGCCACAGTGGGGAGTGTCGGGGCGCACAATGCGCCTCCTCCCCTCGCTAGTATCCACCCTGGAGCCGCGGCAAAGGTGTAAAAGAGCCACATGCGGCTGCAGACCCCTGTACTAGCCATAGGAGCCAACTCCTAGGAGCCAAGGTCTCTTCGACCTTCCCAATAAAATATGTGAGGGTACTGACCCACCCAAAGTCGATGGTCATTGCCAGTCAAATGCTGTGTCTTATGATCGATTATGCAGGCAATCTTTTATTCAAGTTGGGACCCGTGGTACTAGCTGTTAATAATAAGGAAAGTTCAGCTCTCCTAACCCTCATCCTTCCTTCACACCCTTCATTTTTCCTTACATAGTGCCAGTTTGAATTTTTGGCTCAATTTTGCATGCATTCCGGAGAGTTTTCTGATGTTATTTTACTCCAGATCACCCCAGACTTCCAAGGTGATTTGGGATGAGCTGCTCTGCCCCAGAGAATTGCAAAACTACCCTGACCCACCCTGCGCATGGCACAAATAGAGCTGAAGCAACCCAATCCGGTTCAAGATTTGGCCAAGTTGATCACACAGTCCTCATTCAGTATATGATTTTCTCTAGCCCAGGATGATTAATTAAACTATAAGCCAAGCACCATTTATCTCCAGCCTGGAATGTTAAACAAAGTTCTGAGCATGTGCTCCTAGTGTTCAACGGCTTAGGCACCCGACACCAGAAGTTACTTAATATCATTGAACACTTACTCCTGGTGAGTCTGTCATTGATTGCTGTGAAATATGTGGCCGGACTGCCCATCCATGCAAAGGCAGATGTGGAACATTACAAAGAAAAGTTCATCTTTTGCAAGTACTCCTCCTTAAAGTTGTTGTGTTTGACACTGGTATTCGCAATGACATACAGTGGTACCTCAGGTTACACACGCTTCAGGTTACAGACTCCGCTAACCCAGAAATAGTACCTCAGGTTAAGAACTTTGCTTCAGGATGAGAACAGAAATCGCGCTCCGGTGGCGCGGCGGCAGCAGGAGGCCCCATTAGCTAAAGTGGTGCTTCAGGTTAAGAACAGTTTCAGGTTAAGAACGGACCTCCGGAACGAATTTAGTACTTAACCCAAGGCACCACTGTATGTGGAACACAAAAAACTTCTATTTGGACATTATGTTTATTAAAAAACCTGATTTATTTGTACATATGTGGAACATAAAAAGCTTCTATTATCTATTTGGACATTAGGTATATAAGAACTGATCTATTTGTATTTCCTGTTCTAAATGTTGGATCTTTAATTGCTTCTACTCAATTAGATAATGTGAAAAGAGTTATGTTTATATGATGTATAAAGAATTCATATACCATAGTTAAACACAGCCAGTTACGTTGTGGGTATATTGGGGGTTGTCTTGCAGCCATATCCAAAGCCCTCTCTCATTTTCTGGTGCCTTTGGTTTGGTGGTGGTGAAGGCAGTAGCAAGGAGGCAAGCCTTTCCTTGCAGCTCTGCACCATAGTTGATGTTACGAGGTAGACGCAGGAGAAGCAAAATCAAAATGCAATCCCAAGGAGAAAATACCATATTTATGTGGCATGTATGTGCCAACATTAGGAACTGCCGGGGGGGGGCCTCAGAAAAGAGATGATCCCCCCCCCAATGCTTGCAAAGAAAACTGAGTAAAGGGCAGTTTACTTGCCTTTATGAATACTCAAGGGTGTTATTGATGATGTTGCTGTGGTTGTTTCTGTTATCGTTATCAGGTCCAAGGAAGTCATCCTGTTCAAGCAATGGCTTTCACTTATGCAATGGAACTCCCCCTCTCTTTGCCCCAATCCCCTCTCCTCAGTCACCCCCACACCGCCAAATCTTCTCAAAACAGATAGGGGGGTGTCTGGGGGGAGGAAAGGGAGGGCAAGTTCCTATATGCAAGTGGAAGTCCTTGAACAAATGGGATGACTGTTGGATGGATAACTCTGAACTCGTTAACCATGTTGGCTTTAGTCATAGAGTTTTCACCTGCTGTTTTGTTTTGGGTTACAGGATACCACAAAAGAGGGCTATATGCATGCTCAGGACTGCAGGTTCAAGGCAAAGACAGTGTCTACTGAACGGACATTGCCAGGTCTTATGGATTGTGACTAACGTTTCACAAAAGGCTAGTTGCTTGTTTCCAGTATGCCACTAAAATGATGGGAGCTTGCAATATTTTAAACGACAAGCTCATTAAAGCAAAAAGAACATAACTGCTCAGATAAAGATCAGAGAATCTGGAGCGGGCTGGGGTTTGAATAAATGCAGCACAGACATCTGAAATACAGATTTTTCCAATTTAAGTGATTTGGAATGCCATGAAAACATGTTGCTCTAATTAGACAATTGTAGTGTTCAAAAATAAATACTGACATTTGTCGGGCATGCTGCAATGGTGGGTGGATGAAATCTTCCTACTCCTTTCTATTTCTGGGGAGTCTTGCCTCTTTTGCCCAAATCCTTGCAGAGTTATATCTAGCAGGTTTTACCTCTTTCCTTTGTGCTCAGTTTGGACTATCCAGCTTGTCTGTTCTTCCTCTCCCTGCCTCCATTTTATTTATTTATTTTTTATAATAATTTTTATTGCGTTTTTTCCAAATTACAGATAGAAAAGAAAGAACATAGACAGTAAAAAGAAAGAAAAAAGACAGAGAATCTCAACCATTTCATCAACTTATTTCAGAATTCTATCGGACTTCCCCACATCTCCCGCATAATGCATTCTTAACAATAAAATTATCAGCAAATTATAACCTTGTTTCATGTGTTTCTTTTTTACTTTCAATTGCAGTTTAAGTTTAAATCTCTTGTTTTCCATTTACTCTTAAAATATAACATATTGTCATTTTTACCCATTTAAACCTTAATTCTTTCATAAAAATTATCCAATTTCTTATATAAACCACTTTTGTTGCTGGGGCTAACATTCCAAATCATACGGCGTCTTAAGATTCATATAACTTATAATACTTTTGCAAATAGTCCTTAAATTTTTTCCAATCCTCCTCCATAGCTTCTTCTCCCAGATCTCGGATCCTTGCAGTCATCTCGGCTAGTTCCATGTAGTTCATCAGTTGCGTCTGCCAGTCCTCCAGTGTGGGCAAATCTTGAGTCTTCCAATGCTTAGCGATAAGAATCCTTGCTGCAGTAGTAGCGTACATGAAAAGAGTTCTATCCTTCTTTGACACCTTCTGGCCGACAATGCCCAGGAGGAATGCCTCCGGTTTCTTAGGGAAAGTGTATTTAAACACCTTTTTTAACTCGTTATATATCATTTCCCAGAAGGCCTTCACTCTTGGGCAGGTCCACCAGAGGTGAAAGAATGTCCCTTCAGCCTCCTTACATTTCCAGCATTTATTATCGGACAAATGGTAAATCTTAGCAAGCTTGACTGGGGTCATGTACCACCTGTATACCATTTTCATAATGTTTTCTTTCAAGGCATTACATGCCGTAAACTTCATACCGGTGGTCCATAACCTTTCCCAGTCCTCAGACATGATGTTATAACCAATGTCCTGAGCCCATTTTATCATGGCTGATTTAACTGTCTCGTCCTGAGTGTTCCATTTAAGCAGCAAGTTATACATTCTCGATAATAGCTTGGTCTTTGGTTCTAACAATTCTGTCTCAAGTTTCGATTTTTCCACCTGGAATCCTGTTTTTTTATCTAGCTTAAAAACCTCATTAATTTGGGCATAGTGAAACCAATCTTGCACCTTACCCTTTAACCTTTCAAAGCTCTGCAACCTCCAGTTGTCTCCAATGTTCTCTATTATTTCCCAATATTTCGGCCATCCGGCCTCCATATTGGGTTTTTTCCGAGCCTTGGCCTCTATTGGTGATACCCACCTCGGAGTTTTGCTTTCTAATAAGTCTTTGTATTTTTTCCAGACCATAAATATTGCTCTCCTGACAATATGGTTTTTAAACATTCCATGTGTTTTTGCCTTGTCATACCACAAATACGCATGCCAACCTAACGAGTTATTAAAGCCTTCCAGATCCAGGACATCAGTGTTTTCCAACAAAATCCAATCTCTCATCCAGCAGAAGGCTGCAGCTTCGTCCCTGCCTCCATTTTAGACCTAATGAGAGACTTAGCTAATGCTCTATATCAGGAGTGACCAGACTTCAGGCATGTTGGATCTACTTTTTTTTAAAAAAACTAGAATTCTAAGACCTACCAGCTAGAGCAGGGGTCAGCAAACTTACCATGCCTCAGGCCAGTGTCTCCAGCGTCGATCACACGGCGGGCCGGAGGGCAGCGGAGCACGTGCCCATACTCGTGCGCACACACTATTTCCGGCGCACTTCCGGGTAGGAGGAGCACTGGAAATAGCTTGTGCACATGTGCACGGGCCTCCTCCAATCTGGATGTGCACCGGAAATAACACTTGCACATGCGCACAAGCTATTTCTGGTGCTCCTCCGACCCAGAAGTGGACAGCCGTGCAGCGCAGTGCTGATAAAAGCGGGTGGCGGCAGTGGGTGGCAGGGGTTGCTGAGGGCCGGATAAACGAGTCCCTCGGGCCTTATCCGGCCCGTGGGCCTTAGTTTGGGGACCCCTGAGCTAGAGAGAGATGCAAAAGGCACACAGTTAGAACAAAGAACAAGGTGCCTCTGAGCATATTCTGAGCCTCAGAATTTGTTTTCAGAAGCAGGAATCAACTGAGATCACAGTCCTGACACACAAAAGTCAACTCCTTGTTATTCCAACTGTTCTGTGTTTCAACAGCAGGGGAGGCACATTTTTTGTTGCCATAGCTGAACATAGTTGTAGTAGATCATAGAAATGTAGAGATGGGAGGGACCCTGAGGGTCATCTAGTCCAACCCCCTGCAAAGTAGGAAACTCAACTAAAGCATCCATGGCAGATGGCCATCCAACCTCTGCTTAAAACCCTCCAAGGAAGGAGAGTCCACCAGCTCCTGAGAGAGTCTGTTCCACTGTTGAACAGCTCTTCCTGTGAGAAAGTTCTTCCTGATGTTTAGTCAGAATCTCCTTTCTTGTAACTTGAACTCATTGGTTCGAGTTCTGTCCTCGTGAGCAGGAGAAAACAAACTTGCTTCATCTTCCTGATCTACTTTCTGCCAACTGTTGCAGCTGTTAGGGTGGTTCGGTACTGCTTACCTGACCTCCTGTCACCTGTGTCACTGTGGCTTACCTGGGATGGAGAAGAGGACAGGTAATGTGCTGGTAAAGTCCTTTGCACTACAGCAACTTCACCTTGGCCTTGCCCTGACCCCTCTTCTTCCTGGTAAGCCACAGTGACACTGGCGAAGGGAAATCAGGTAAGCACTGCATACAAAAATGCATGATATTAGGGATTGTTGCTTTGCAAAAATGTGCATATGGGGGGGGGGAATGAACACTAGCATATGTAAGTTGGGAGAAAGTCGCACAAAAATGCTGATGAATTTTTCACGAGGACTTAAAAAGGAAAAAGCTGCAAATGGATGTAGAAATGTGGAGAACTGAACTTAAAGGAGAAACTGAGAGAAACCAAAATGGATAGATTCACCCATCTAAACCTCTTTTGCCATCCTGAGCCTACCTATTTGAATGAAGTCACAACTACAAATGTTGAGAGTCCACACACACACACACACACACACACACACACAGGTATTTGTCTAGAAAAAGAGGTGCTGGAATTCACCATGAACGTCTCTCTCATTCTCTTAGAATGGCAATGGTACGAACCTGAGAGGTGCTGGAACTCAGATCCAGCAAGTTCCAAATGAAAAGAAGCCATATATGTATGGCCTATTAGATTTAGGGATAGGTAAAGGTAAAGGGACCCCTGACTATTAGGTCCAGTCATGGCCGACTCTGGGGTTGCGGCGCTCATCTCGCTTTATTGGCCGAGGGAGCCGGGGTACAGCTTCTGGGTCATGTGGCCAGCATGACTAAGCCACTTCTGGTGAACCAGAGCAGCGCACGGAAACGCTGTTTACCTTCATCTACTTGCACTTTGGTGTGCTTTCGAACTGCTAGGTTGACAGGAGCAGGGACCGAGCAATGGGAGCTCACCCCGTCGCGGGGATTCGAACCACTGACCTTCTGATTGGCAAGTCCTAGACTCTGTGGTTTAACCCACAGCGCCACCCGTGTCCCTATATCCCTAAATCTAATAGGTCATACAGTCGTACCTTGGAAGTCAAACAGCTTAGTTTCCAAACGTTTTGGCTCCTGAATGTCGCAAACCCAGAAGTGACTGCTCCAGTCTGCGAACTATTTTTGGAAGCCAAGCATCCAACAGCGCTTCCGCAGCTTCCGATTGGCTGCAGGAGCTTCTTGTTCAGATGACTTGTCTCTGAAGTGGCACATGCACTCAGCCACTCTGTCAGCAACCATGCCCATTTAATGTTTGCTTCTATCATTCCTGCCACGTTCATTACCACCCACAATTTTGCTTAGCACAAGAATGAAGCATAGTGATCAAATGGCTCAAAGCTAATAGCCCTAGAGAACCCCACAATTGCAATGTAATTACAAGCCTGGAGTATGAGGCAACTTTTCTGAGGGGGGAAAAATCATGATGCGAGGGGATAGAAAACTTACACATTTGGGTGCCTAGCTGTGCTTTCTTTGAACACAGGATCACAATGCAGAAGGTAGAATTATCACTGGACACAAGAGTTCTCTCTCCTCGAAGAAGAAAACTGTTGAATAAACGAACAAACAAATGTGACATTTCGCCGGACTGAAATGAATAATAAGGGCACTTTTCTGCAGCTAGTGCTCCTTCATTTCAGGATGCTTGAAATCTTCAAAGAGAGATATTAGCTGCTCCTGTGACTTCTTTGTTCCCTTCTGAGAAAACAATTATGGTCCAATTTCTTCTTGTTTAGCTTGTGTGCCTTGATTAGTGCTATGCAATCTTGCTTTCAAACAAGATGTATAATTTTATGTAGGGCATGCATTCAGCCACCCTTCTTTGTGGATTACAATAAATTGCTCAATTTTGTCTTTGTGGACTTTGTAGTCCAGGGCATTCAGCTTACCTGCTTGCCATGTGTTATAGTGCCCTTACTAATGAATGCCATTAGTGCCCCGGAGAAGGGAGGACGTTTTGATCTGGTATCCCTTGCTTCAGTCAAAGATTACAGGGTGAGGAGCTTAAGTCCTTAAATTCTCCTATAAATGCCAGTTGACTTTTAATGCCATTTTTAGAAATTATAAATTCAGCGGCTACACCTCTCTTTATTCAGATTTCATGAAAAGTTAAGGAAAGGAGAGCGTGTGTAGTTCCAAATTCAGGGTGTGTGGTGCTGAGGCTGATGCAAATTGTAGTCCCAAATGCTTTGGGGGGGGGCACCAGGCTGGGGAAGGAATTCTGGGAATTGTAGCTTCAGTTGTGTGCTAGACTCTGGGAGGACCTACACACAGGGGGGAACCACTATAAATAAGTCGGAAATTAAATCATTATAACAAAAGAAAAAAACCCGCTATGGAAAATCGCTTAGAATTTTTTTGTTGCTCTCTGGCACCATCTGTTGTTGCATGTTTATAATGTATTCAAAATGCTGTTTCTTGACTAATGTAGCTGAGTCCTCCATGTGTTTATTCTAGTGGACAGAAAAAGGGTGTAGGAGTTCGACATCTTTCGAAAAAGGGTGTAACATGGACATCCCTTCAGATGTTTCTAAGTTAGATTATTGCATGAGGTGAGCCTCATGCAATAGTCTAACTTAGAAACAGCTAAAGACATGTCAATCATTGTCACGTTTAAGAGCCATCTTGGCTTCTGATTGGATCCTGGAGTGTCCCATTTTTTGATCTGGCACTCTGGCGTGAAGCAGCTGGCTCCCACAAACGATTTTGATCAGTGGGATGTTGCAGGGTATGCTAAGAGAGTTCTAGGGTGAATGGGAATCAGATCTCAAGGCAGGGCTACACAGATAGGGCTCAAATAGTCCTCGGTTCTGTAAAACAAGGTATTGCTCCACTTGGTTTATTACCTTGAATGATAGCTGGCTGGGAAGATAGTGAGAAGTTGAGGAAAGGGCAATCACATGCTATACACCACCTTGAATATTTTTAGATTCTCGTGAAATCTGTTCCCTAACTTTTCCAACTATCAATTGACAACCTTTAGGGTGACCCTGGGAGATTGTAACTGTCAGGGAGCCAAGAGTTCCCATCAGAGTTATGGGATGCAAGACGGGCTTGATCAGTGGAATGCAGCTACATTCCAGCATGACAGAAGATATCAGAGAGAGAAAACAAGGGATAAAACTTATTTGAATGTCTCCTTTGAGGAATCAATGGCTTTTTCTGGATGAAGTAGCAGGATCTTTCAGCAAAATATGAGAACAAAGGCACAGAGGCTGAAGGGCTTTCTCTTAGAGCATTCCCCAACCAACAACATGGGGTTTTTTTTTAGTTTCAAAAACCTAGGGAATCCGAGTCATCACTCTGTGTTAATTTTGCAGTTTGGTAGCTGAGGCCTAACTTTGCTCCCGGTGAGTCTTCACTGAAGTCAATGGAGTCATGCCAACAGCATGTTTTCCTTTTGCAAAGTCAGGAAATGCCAAAGTCATGGTTGAACGCAGAGCAACACAACCATACTTTTACATACTTTCTCACTCTCACACAGCTCAGGGGAATTTACTGAGGAATTTGGAAGGGTGCACTCAGATCCACTGCAACTCTCGGGCCTTCTAAAGAATGCTTGATCTTGTAATCAGGACAAAGTGCTTATTGTGTACAGAGTACGCACTTGGTCCCAAGGTAAATATTTGTGCTATGCTGCAATCTGGTGGTGGCTATGCAAAAAGAGTGTTCTGTTGATATCTATGAGGTTTCATGTATAATATGAAGAAAAGTTAACGCCATAAGTGAAATTCTATCCCATAAGTCTAGGATGGCCATGGTGGCAGCGGGTGATGGCAGTTGGGAGTCCAATGGCGTCTGCCATCAATCATCCAAAAGCAGAATAAATCAGTAAATAAACAACATATCCAACAATACTCCAAATACTTGAGAGAATAAATCACCTTTTACTTAACTCCTAAAATCCACAAGAGAGGAATCCTGGTGGGACTATTCACTGGGGAACATATTTCATAACTGTGGATGAAAACTGCTATACCATAAATCAATGTCTTCAGAAGACCCACAATAGAAACTCTTCTGAAGTTGCCTATTGCCAGGGGATTTCATATGAGTTAAGGGGCTTCTAAAGTTGTGTTGACCACACAGAGCTTTAAGAGTCAATACCGATGTTTTGACACGGCCCAGGAAACTGCTATAGTCATGAGACCAGCCAGATGGGTGGGGTATAAATAATAAATTATTATTATTATTAGAAAGAGAGCTCTGATCCACAGAATCCAACTTGAGAATTGGGGCAAGAGTTGAGGTTCCCACAAGTACTCATGTGAAACAGAGTCAAGCAAAATGTGGAGAAATGCTCTGTGGAATGACAAAATATTCTGTGCTTGAAGCCTTTTACAGTTAAATTGTTTATAGCCTGTTTAGCAGTACAGTGGTACCTTGGTTGTCGAATGGCTTGGCTCCCGAACAAATCGGCTCCCGAACGCTGCAAACCCGGAAATGAATGTTCCAGTTTGTGAACATTTTTCAGAAGCCAAACATCTGACGTGCTTCCAACTGTGTGCAGGAAACTCCTGCAGCCAATCGGAACCCGCATCTTGGTTTTTGCATGATTCCAGGAGTCGAATGGACTCCCAGAATGAATTAAGATCGACAACCAAGGTACCACTGTAGTGTTTGTAAGAGGGAAGAGAGAGAATTGACTAGTTTGTGTTTTCTCTCACAGCTTCTTAATTCTCATCCTTCTCCTCTGCCCCCTTTCTTGTCACATAGGCAGGGCCGCCTGAGTTGTTTGCACTGTGGCCTGCTTCAGAATTTTCTACATCTACTCAATGCTTGCTTAGCACTCAACATTCTCATTCTTTCAGGTATCCCAAGCTGGCAATTTCCCACCACCCAAGACATGCAAGATTTTAGCTTTTTAGCAAAAGGCGTGTCTTTCCCCACAAATGGAGATGTAGTGGCGTGGGGAGGGTGCACCTGATGAAGTGTCTTCTGCCTTGCAGGTCTTCTGTCTTGAAGACACAAAGCTTCTGTCAGGCGGTAAAAAGTATGGGGACCCAACAACAGGAGGAATTCACTGTTGTGCTAATGTGATTGTTCCGTCAGGGCCAAATAGAATGATGGCACCCAACCCCTAAAATGCCCTCTGTTGTTGTTGTTTAGTCGTGTCCGACTCTTCATGACCCCATGGACCAGAGCATGCCAGGCACTTCTGTCTTCCACTGAAAATGCCCTCTAGAAATGACCTTTAAACACTTCCTTAAAACTTTTATGTTTTCCCAAACTTTCCTGGACTCTTAATTTTTAATTCTGCTTTGTACCATGTTCAGTTTTGCTCATAACATATCAATTTCTTTTTATTTAGTTTTTAGATAATTTTCCTGAATTGTATTGTTATATATCTGTTGCATTTACGCAAACTGCTTAGATATATTTTCGTAACGTTGAGTGACGTGAAGTGTTTTATTTATTTACAAACAAACAAACAAACAAACATAGTGTTAAACAAACTGTTAATGGTAAGTATTTCACATTTTTCTGTGAAGGAGCTTTTCCTTGCAGTCTAAAACCCTCATCTAGCTAAACACACATTTCCTTCAAAGATAAGGCTTATCTCGTAGGCAAGGTGGTCTCTCTTCAATCCCTTCCTCTACGTAAATCAAAAGTGGGCCTGTTGAAGTCTGGCTTTCACATTGCTACATGTGAACGAGTAAAGAACATTAGATTCTTAATCCTCACACGGCTCTCTGCTTCTTCCTGAGTTGGTTTAGCTCCTCGAGTGGGCCCTTTAAAGGGGCTCAGCTGGCATAAACATTAGGCCCACTCATCTTCTTCCATTTGTTAAGTCAAAAAGAAATAAATAAAATGTAAATTTAAAAGTCTGGTTTATGTTATGCCCTTGCATGCACATTCCTTTTGGGGTGGTTTGCTGTATTTGTTCCACTAATTATCACTGAAGTGTGATGTGTGGCGCAGGTTACAGTAATATCAAATAACTAGTCAGCCCACTGCAGATGTTATGCTTTAAGGAACAGAACGGGGAAATAAGAGGATTCTTTCAAGTCTCTGAACTTTTGAAATTTAATACATATTGGAATCTATCTATACAAGGACACTTAAGCTCTATGTTGCTTGGAGGGTGAGGGGATCTAGAGGAGGACAGGCCTCCTGTTCTTTCATGGGCCCAGTTTTTATGGATGTTTGTGCTAAATGAAGTCTGCTGAGTTAAATCGAGCTCATAGCTCAGGAAGGGTGCATTATGGGTGTGCACCAGTCACAAGAGTCACCTTGCATTTGTAGCACTGGAAAGCAACCTGATCTGTTGCATATCCTCTCTGCGCCATTCTACTTTGACTTTTATTCACGTTCAGATTTGACCTGTTCAATTGGAAGCTCTCCACCCCGCCCCTTGACTATAACGGGAGAATTCAAAAACGGCTATAACATATTCCCTTTTGACAAAAGTGGATTCAATTTGCAGACAAAGGAGCCACTCTAGAGTAGATTGAGCCTACTGAATTGCAGGCACATCCACCCAGCGGTTTTTATGCAAGGAATGGCGGTTATTTATTTATTTGAAAGGGATGGGGGAGGAATCTAACTTTTCTATTTTCTGTGAGAATTGGATGCAGTTTTCAGGTTTCCCCTTCTTAGGGGAAAACAATAAATATGAAAAAGAAAAAATATTAGCGATACTAAACAGCAAGATTTCAGTCTAATCACAGGTACCCTAAAACTAAAAGAGAGGGATACGAAACTCTGAAGAAACAGAGAACTAGAACTAGAAACAGAGAAGGAAACGGTTGGAAAGGAATAAAAGAGCAACAAACTGACACGTGTGCAGCAGCAAAATTGGGGTCTCTGAGAGAAGTTTGCACAAACCTAAGGAAAAATAAGAGACGGCACATGGAATCAAAAACAAATAATTAAAGTCGGTGTTGTTTGCTGAAAAGGATTAGAACAAAAAGGAAGAAAATAATAATAATAATAATAATAATAATAATAATAATAATAATAATAAATTATTTATACCCCACCCATTTATACCCTGTCACGCTGGGCAGCTTTCAACGAAATATTAAAATACAATAGTCCTTCAGATATTAAGAGCTTTTGGTAGTTGTTTTTTCCTTTGACATCTGGTGGGAGGGTGTTCCACAGGGCGGGTGCCACTACCGAGAAGGCCCTCTGCTTGGTTCCCTGTAACTTCGCTTGTTGCAGCGAGGGAACTGCCAGAAGGCCCTTGGCACTGGACCTCAGTGTCTGGGTAGAACGATGGGGGTGGAGACGCTCCTTCAGGTATACTGGATCGAGGCCGTTTAGGGATTTAAAGGTCGGCACCAACACTTTGAATTGTGCTCGGAAACATACTGGGAGCCAATGCAGGTCTTACAAGACCGGTGTTATGTGGTCTCGGCAGCTCCAGTCACCAGTCTAGCTGCCACATTCTGGATTAGTTGTAGTTGCCGGGTCACCTTCAAAGGTAGCTCCACGTAGAGCACATTGCAGTAGTCCAACAACTAAACTGTGGGTGAGGGAAAGTGGAATAACTGAATACTGAGCTCTCCTAAAAGTTTGATGACATCCCCCCCCCCAAAAAAAATAAAGTGATCGGAGCACCCTGGCAGAATAATTCACTGTACTCAAAACCTAGACTCCTCTGTCAAAATGATCATTTCCTGCCCCCACCACCAGTCCACACCATCCCCCTATGCAGTGCCAGATTTACATATAAGCTGAACAAGCTATCGTTTAGGGCCCCACTCTCTTGGAGGCCCCCCCAAAAAATTAAGGGGAAAAACCCCTCGATGTACATTTCCAAAATATAAGATAAGTTCCACAATCACTTTGATAAAATACATATTTTGTTATGTGCAAATGACTTTAGATACCTATTTGGTCCATAAATTACCATATATTCAACATAAAAAACAGCGACAATTTGTTGTTGACAAAGGACAGCTGGACATATAAAGGGCCCCATTACCTTCAGCTTAGGACCTCATCAAACCTAAATCTGGCGCTACCCCTATGTTTCTTGCGATGTGTGGTCCTGCCCTGAGATTTCCAAAGAAGGGCAGCTGTCACTCTTTTGGACTGTACCATTGACACCAATCCAGGTAGTTACAGCACTGCAGTTTAGACCAGAATGGCTCCAAGTAGGACTTGTTATCGTTCCACTGTGGCCATGGCTAGAAAGGTTGTCTGATCATCCTGATCAATGCACAGAACTGCCTCCGTCTAGGAGCAACCTAACTCCACTGTGGATAGACAGGACTGATTCTTTCCCAGTTTAAAGAAGCTGGTAACCAGATTCATGCTTATCCCACTATCAAACTTATGACTTGGTTTTCACATAACACTAAGCCGAACCATGTGACAGGGCAAATGTGCAGGTTCTGAGTGAGATGGTCTCCATCTCTTCACTCCTCCCTGAGTCCTTCTACCTTTGGCGATCACTTGTAGCCGAGTAAGATTGTCTTCCATAAACACGGTTTTAAAAACTGAGTCCATAAGTAGAGGCCAATTCTGGATCCACACATCCTTCCACAGTGGGGACATAGGTTTCCAGGCAGGAGTTGATCATGGTGAGGGTTTGCCAAGCAGGCCTTCCTCTTAGCATGTTTCTCCCTTTCGTCCTGAGTTTGAGTGTCTTCAAAGCTCATGACACCTTTGGTAAAGGCTGAAGCGCTTGCAGGCCAGTGTTTCCCAGTTCTCAGTGTTTATTCTGCTTTTTTTTTTTTTTTAGATTTGCCTTGAATCTTAGAACTTCTTTTGTTGACCACCAGCATTACCCTTACCAATTTTAAGTTCAGAGTAGAGTAGTTGCTTTGGAAGACGATAATCAGACATCTGCACAACATGACCAGTCCAATGAAGTTGAAGTTGAAGAATTATTGCTTCAACACTGGTGATCTTTGCTTCTTTCAGTACACTGGCATTAGTTCACCTGTCTTACCAGGTGATGTGTAAAAAAATTTGGAGACACCGTTGATGGAATTTTTCAAGGTGTTGGAGATGGCATTTATAAGTGGTCCACGTTTCACAAACATACAGTAAGACTGGTCCCCGAGTCCACTCCTGTGAGCAGTCATGGTTCAGCTCAGCATTACATTCAGTCTCAGGCTCTTGGCCTGTCTCACGCCAGAGAAACCATGTGCCAAGGTTTGTCCGAGGGGTTTCTGCTCATGGTTTCTCTGGCAGAGATAAGCCATCAGCCTGGATTTGGATATAGTGCTAAGTCAAACCATTGCTTAGTTCGCAGGAGCAAAGCAGCAGGAGGACCAGAGGTGGAACAAAGCAGCCGTGTTCCTCTCTTTGGAAACAGACACATGGCTTGGCTTAGGACTACATGCAATTGAGCCAATGTGATGAGTCAACACCATATTAAATAGAAACAAGTGCAGTTGCATTATTATGCATGGCTTCCATTTTGGAGATGATCATTTGTCAGATGTGGGATGAAGTGGCAGCTTTGCTAGTCATTCAGTGCAAGTGTGTTCTTGCCCTTCGGGTGCCTGGCACTACTAGCTTTTGTTTTGTCACTGGAAATGTGAGAAATGGAAATTATCTTCTGCCCTGCCCTCTGCATAGATCTACAGATGGCTCCCTACCTTAGGCACAGCCAGAATCTGTTAAGCAATAATCCTCAACGCCGTGAATATAATTCTACACTCCACCCCACTTTTTTTTTTTTGTTAACAAAATTGCCCTCTCATATTTCCATCCCTGAGCGCTCTCTGCAGTGAATCTGGCATGCACAGAATAAACACATAAAGAATTTTCAATTCCACAAAAGAGGGGGGAAAGAGCACTTCAGATTGCGGATTTCTAAGGGAAGAAGCTTCACCTCTCAAGTGAATTAAATAAATCACATTTAAGCTGCAGAAGTGTTACAAGCCTGACGTAAATGCTTGAAAAGTGCTAGAGGATAGTTAAACATGGTTGGCATTTTTACTATTTGTTGAACAATTGACTGGGTTGCCCCTTGGGTTGGTATCTGAATGAGACGCGATCACGCATGTGTGCATGGAACCAAACCCAGAAGCAGCCTCCAAATGTCATAAAGATGTCATGTAAAGGGGTGGGATGGGGGCAGAATGGAGTGGAATGGGCTTACTCACACTCCACTGAAACACACAGGGGTCTGGAATCTAACCCCAGCGCCAAACAAGGATTCCATGTATCGCCAACCCTGGGACGCACATGATGAAGGGCAGATTAAAAATGCTACTGCTACTATTGTTCTTGCTGTTAACAATAACAATAACAATAACAGTAATTTCATTTATACAATAATGATTTCATTTAGGAATTGCTTCCTATGAAGCACCTTGAAGGAATTTCACAGCAGAATAAAAGCACAGTGTAAAACAATTGCATATATGAAAACAGTTAAAACAACAGCATGCATGAAAACAATTATATACGTAAAAACAATGCAGGTACCAACTGAGAAAGATATCTCCACCCAGAAGGTCTGCTGAAAGAGGAACGCCAAAAAAGACAAGAGAGATGATGCCTGTCTGATATGCAGCAGGAAGGAGTTCCAAAGGGTAATAGCAGTGCCATTTTTCTAGAAAAAAAAGAGGTGCCGGAACTCACCATGAACTCCTCCCTTGTTCTCTTATGATGGCAATGGTGCCCACCTGAGAAGTGCTGAAACTGAGTTCTGGCTGAAAAAAAGGCCTGGGTAATAGATAAATAGGGACGCGGGTGGTGCTGTGGGTTAAACCACAGAGCCTAGGGCTTGCCGATCAGAAGGTCGGCGGTTTGAATCCCCGCAATGGGGTGAGCTCCCGTTGCTCAGTCCCTGCTCCTGCCAACCTAGCAGTTTGAAAGCACGTCAAAGTGCAAGTAGATAAATAGGTACCGCTTCAGCGGGAAGGTAAACGGTGTTTCTGTGCGCTGCTCTGGTTCGCCAGAAGTGGCTTAGTCATGTGGCCACATGACCCAGAAGCCGTACGCCAGCTCCCTTGGCCAATAAAGCGAGATGAGCGCCGCAACCCCAGAGTCGGACACGACTGGACCTAATGGTCAGGGGTCCCTTTACCTTTAATAGATAAATAAGCAAATAAATAAATTGTATTGTCTGGTACAAGATTATTTCCCATTAATAAAGGTAGAGGTAAAAAAAGGTAAAGGACCCCTGGACAACCGTCCAATCAAAGTCCAATCAAATTTGACTATGGGGTGTGGGACTCATCTCAACTTTCAGGCCGAGGGAGCCGGCGTTTGTCCATAGACAGCTTTTCTTGGTCATGTGGCCAACATGACTAAACTGCTTCTGGTGCAATGGAACACCGTGATGGGGAATATGGCGCATGGTTCATACCCCTGATAGTTCCGTGGTGACTGCATAATCTCTGGGCCAAAAATGTAGGTTGGAATAACTGTGGAACAAGCAGAGAAGGCTACCCCTCCCAGCACCAGATTTTTGTATGTGTGAAGTGTGTGTTTGCGTTTTCCTTTAAGGTTTTTCTTTGTATCGGAGGAAGGCAGGAGTAACAGAAGCTTTCTGTCTCACAAGGGTGTTGCGATAGGAATATAACAGGGAGGGAAATATATATTAAACATTCAGGGATTATAGCAATTGAACACCTATGAAAACGTAAAGAAAGAACCCTCGGAATCTATTTTATGACAAGCACGCTTGGCTACATGAATAATGCATATTCATTAAAAAAAGGCAGGATTTCTTTTCTGATTTTTTAAAAGAAGGATATTCAGGTAACAGCAAGTTAAACTTCCCACATGGGTTGTGTTTTTTTTTATTTTAAAAAATTGCATTTCCCCCTCTGAAACACACATACTGGTAGTTGGGGCTTCTGTAGCTGACTTAGGACTCTGAGCAGCAGCGCATCACAATAAAAGCCACCATCCAGTGTAAAAAAAATTGTGTATTGGATCAAGCAAGGCAAAGCAAACAACATGACTTTCTTCAAGTATGGCTTTGAGTGCAATTATCCCAAGGGCCACTGGAGCAAAATAGGAGAAAAGAAATTATATATATTTTTTCAAAACGGCGACCTTGGGGTTTTGAGCATGCAAGCCGTACATTGAAATGTCTTTTCACATAGCTCTGCTGGGTATCAAATGAACTTTATTTTGAGTGACAGCCGGCTATTTTCCCCTCCAAATTTTCAGTCTAACTCTATTTCATGGTGTGTCGACTCCCTATATGATTGCTCCAATATTCAGGTGCAGGGAAGTAAATGTTTCATGAAAGTGGTATCCCTGTCAGTAGTGTGCATATCATCTCCAGCCCCCTGAGCTGTCAACGAACAGATTGTCAAATTACCATTAGAATACAGGAGCCCATAGCTGCAGGCAGTAAATGGAGAGCCAGTAAGCATATGTCGCCAGCATGATATTTTAGCTTCGTATGAATTTGTAAAGTGGAAATAAGCCAGTGGTACTGTAGCAACTGCTAACTGTTCTGTCTACCCGTGTCTCCACGTTGCACCATATGGTTGCAAAATTTGCAGTCAAAGGGATATTTTTTTTTTTTAAAAAAAGGAAAAGATAACTCACATTTCCGAAATACAGTGTAACAATATGTGTCTTGGGATAGCAATGCATTTAAAGGGTGGGTTTTTGCTGTGGTTTGGATTTGGTTTTGTTTTTTAAGTCCTTGAATCTGCTTTGGAACCCGTCTTAGAAACTGTCCAAGTAAAACCACAATCCATTACCAAATGGAAAATGTTGTTAGGCACCTGGAGGTTTGGAATCAGACTCTACTAAATATTGCAGCTTTTGCCAGGATGCGACCTCACTCAAGTGGTTGTGGTTACCACTGACTGCCATTCCCCGGTCCGATCTACCCTCCTTGTTGAGATCCCAAGTGTTGAGAGATGTTATTTAATTTATGGCTTTTAATTAAACAGAACAGGCTGCGATAAAGGGGCAGCTTTTATCCTAAGCACCTATCCCTAAGTCATAAATATGCAGATTCCGTCCCACCCCCACCCTTCCTTCCCTGGCCTTCTGCTGATACCAATCCTGAGCTTTAATATATGGTGAACATGAAGAGGAAGCAGTTGTCACAAGACCTTTTCGTGCTGTAATGGAAAGTGAATCACATTAACATAAATAGGATTTATGACTGCTCAGATTTAAGCACTGTGACAAGAATACCTACAGGTTTGAGGATGAGGTATCATAATACACTGCCAATCAATACATAGCCAGTGTTCTTATTGGACAGTTGGGTGCTGGCGAAGAAACCATCCACACATCCCTTTGGGAAAACTGGAGATAGCTTTTCTTGCTATTTTCAATCAACATAACCATTTCTCTATTACAATGGTAGTAAATGTGGTGGAGATGTTGTGGACTAAAGGTCCGGTCGTCTCTGATCATTGGCTACACTGGCTGGGGCTGATGGGAGTTGTGGGTCACAAATACTACAGGGCATCATGTTGGCTGCCCTTGATTTTTTCTATACAGCGGTACCTCCGGTTGTGGACGGGATCTGTTCCGAAGCTCCGGCCAGATCCTGAGGTTTCCGCAGCTGGAGGAGCCTGTTCTGCGCATGTGTGTGGCGCGATAGAGTGCTTCTGTGGATGCACACGGCATGATAGAGTGCATGTGATGTGATAGAGCACTACTGCACATGCATGCACTGCAAAACCCGGAAGTATACTTCCGGGGTTTGCTGCATGCGTATCGGACTGCAAGAATATCAAACCTCTCCATTCTTAAGGAAATCAGCCCTGAGTGCTCACTGGAAGGACAGATCCTGAAGCTGAGGCTCCAATACTTTGGCCACCTCATGAGAAGAGAAGACTCCCTGGAAAAGACCCTGATGCTGGGAAAGATGGAGGGCACAAGGAGAAGGGGATGATGGAGGGCGAGATGGTTGGACAGTGTTCTCGAAGCTACCAGCATGAGTTTGACCAAATTGTGGGAGGCAGTGGAAGACAGGAGTGCCTGGCATGCTCTGGTCCATGGGGTCACGAGGAGTCGGACACGATTAAATGACTAAACAACTACAAAACCCATTCCAACCTGTTTCCTTTCCACAGTAGCCTGCCAAGGGTTTCTTTTGTTTTTGTTTTTAAAGCCACATTTTGAGTTTCTATTTTCTCTCCATAGATGCATTTCTAACAGCATTTTTTTCCAAATATGCACCTTTAAACATTTTTTTTATATGCTCTCTGACCTGAAAACTGTGTGGGACCATTCTGGAAGCTTGGAATTTGGCAGAGAGCTACATTCTGACCTTCACGTTCGTCCAGAAGGTGCTGGTCTGATCAGTTTGTACAGGGATTCAGAAAGATCCAGTTCCTCAAGCTCAGAATGCTGTCCCTGACCAAATCCGAAGATTGTAACCCAACACACCCAATTGTGAGTGAGCCTCTTTAGGGAGGTACATAGAAGGGCTTTTCTCCTGTGCCCTCTTTTTTTATTTGGGCCAGAATGCTACGTCCACCGCTTTCTCAGTCAGCACATTGCAGTGAGACAGTACTCGATATTGGAGGACATGTGTCCGTCCTTTATATAGTAGTAGTAGTAGTAGTAGTAGTAGTAGTAGTAGTAGTAATGCTCATGAGAATCAGGGGTTTTGTTTGCTTTACGTTGCACATTATTATTATTATTATTATTATTATTATTATTATTAACAGCAGCAACAACAACAGCATTTGTATGCAGTCTTCCCTCCTGAAGGAGTCCAGAGTGTCAAATAGCAAATGTTGCTTTAAAATAATATAAAATCACATCAAAAGTAATTAAAAACAATTAAATACCATCTAGAAACATTTAAGATAAAGAACCTTTGGGTCACACAGAATAGGAATCTTCACTTTCAGATCTGAATCCCCTCCCCTTGCCTGTACTCAGCAGCCCTTGATGAATGAGCTTGCCAAATTCATGGTTCCAGCTCAACGGAAATGACAAAAAAAAACAACAACCAAAAAACCCCAGCATTGTGCCTGCAGCAAAAATGTTCATTTCCATCTTGGCCACAAAGAGAGCTGCTGCTGCTGCTGACCTTTCATTTTCAACCCAAAGGGCTCATCTGCACCTTAGCATGCATGCAACCAACCAACCAACCTACTCCATGTGCTGAAGCAGGCTATTTCATATACATGCATATTTATTTATTTGGAAAATGTATTTCTAGATTTTGTATGGCAAAGATTTCCTTCCTTCCTTCCTTCCTTCCTTCCTTCCTTCCTTCCTTCCTTCCTTCCTAAACCTGCTGATTAATAATACACTAGATTTCAGCTGCAACTTAGAAATGAATGCTTTGTTGAGTTGTGCTTGGGTTTTTCTTCTCTGCTGGTCTGCTTTTCCTCAATTCTGTTTTTCATTCCATTCTGTTCCTATCATCTTCCATTCTCACTGTGCGAACCACACTCTCGCTGCTCAGCTTTTCAGTCACATCACATCAAGGGATGACCCACCTAGGGCATGATGCAGTAACCAGCCTGCAATGATCTTCTGCAATATGATTCAATGTGTATAGATTTGCACTGCAGGTTTATTCAGGGTTTAAATCACTGGCTCCCAAGCCTTATCAATGGCACAGGCTGGGCTTACTTAGCTTGTGATGCCATACTGACTCCCAGAGGGCTCCCATGTCAACACAAACTACAGCCCGATAGCAATTTCTTTCTCTCTCTCCCCCCCCCCCTCCTTTTTTCAGCAAGCTTTTCTAAGGGAGATTTTTATCCCAGCCAAATCAGTACTGGATTTTAAATTACAGTAGTACCTCGGGTTACATACGCTTCAGGTTACAGATGCTTCAGGTTACAGACTCCGCTAACCCAGAAATAGTACCTCGGGTTAAGAACTTTGCTTCAGGATGAGAACAAAAATTGTGCTCCGGTGGCACGGCAGCAGTGGGAGGCCCCATTAGCTAAAGTGGTACCTCAGGTTAAGAACAGTTTCAGGTTAAGAATGGACCTCCGGAACTAATTACCGTATTTTTCGCCCCATAGGACGCTCCGTCCCATGGGACGCACCTAGTTTTTTTGGGGGGAAATAAAGGGGAAAAAAATTCCCTTTATTTCCCCCCAAAAGCAGGTCGGGGAAACAGAACCAGGTCGAGGAACAGCGGGATGGCGGCGCTGCGCCTCCCTGCTGTCCCCCGAGCTTGTGGGGCTGGCCGATGTCTGGCCCGGCGAGGGGCGCTCTGCATCAGGGCGCCCCCCCCCCTCGGGGCCGGCAGGCTGCTATCTGCAGCGTGGGGAGCCTTGCCGGGAAGTCCGGCAAGGCTCCCCACGCTGCGGATGTCTGCCTGGCGAGGGGGGCGCTCTGCTTCAGGCCGCCCCTCGCGCCGGGCAGCAGGCTGCTATCCGCAGTGTGGGGAGCCTTGCCGGGAAATCCGGCAAGGCTCCCCACGCTGCGGATGTCTGCCTGGCGAGGGGGGTGCTCTGCTTCAGGGCGCCCCGCCCACCAGGCAGCAGGCTGCTATCCGCAGCGTGGGGAGCCTTGCCGGGAAGTCCGGCAAGGCTCCCCACGCTGCGGATGTCTGCCTGGCGAGGGGGGCGCTCTGCTTCAGGGTGCCCCGCCCGCCAGGCAGCAGGCTGCTTTCCGCAGCTTGGGGAGCCTTGCCGGGAACTCCGGCAAGGCTCCCCACGCTGCGGATGTCTGCCTGGCGCGGGGGGCACTCTGCTTCAGGGCGCCCTGCCCGCCGGGCGGCAGGCTGCTATCCGCAGCCTAGACATCCCTGCCAGACCTCCCGTAGGGCTGCCTAGGCTGCGGATGTGTTCCTGAAGCCTGGAGAGCAAGAGGGGTCGGTGCGCACCGACCGCTCTCGCTCTCCAAGCTTCAGCAAAAGCCTGCATTCGCCCCATAGGACGCACTCAGATTTCCCCTTCATTTTTGGAGGGGAAAAAGTGTGTCCTATAGGGCGAAAAATACGGTAAGTACTTAACCCATGTATCACTGTACATATATCTTACTATATAATAAAGTTGTAAGGTTGTCATCATGCTACAGTTTCTGTGGCCAGCAACAGATTGCCATGGCATCTTTAGCGTGATGGTGGTACAACAGGCACGCAGGCAGGCAGGCAAGAAAGCAAGTAGTGCCCATGGCGGGTGGCCCAGGTGAGCTGTTTAACAGGGGGAGGCACTTCAGGGAGCAGCTTGGCAAACCACTCTCTAAACCACTCACTCTCCATTAAACATAGCTGCACCGGTGTTTAAAGGAGAAGGGGGTGCTTCAGAGAGCCGTTTCGCAAACCACTCCCAGAAGTCCCTCCTACCCTCCTTTAAAAGGGGGTTGAGGTTGGACCAAGCTGTGAGGAGAAGGGGTTTGGGTCAAGCTGTAAGGTGTGGGAAGGGTTTTGGTGTGATCTGTGAGAGGACAGGGTTAGGTGAGCTTTGCTGGAGATGTTTGGGTGAGTTGAGAGGAGATAGGCAAGAGTCTGGATGAGGTGTAAAGCGGGGCTGGAAAGGAAGTAGGTGAGCTGGAGAGCATAGCAAGCAGGGGCCGAAGCCCTTGGTAAATACAGTGGTACCTCAGGTTAAGTACTTAATTCATTCCAGAGGTCCGTTTTTAATCTGAAACTGTTCTTAACCTGAAGCACCACTTTAGCTAATGGGGCCTCCTGCTGCTGCCGCGCTGCCAGAGCATGATTTCTGTCCTCATCCTGAAGCAAAGTTCTTAACCTGAGGTACTATTTCTGGGTTAGCGGAGTCTGTCACCTGAAGTGTATGTAACCCGAGATACCACTGTATACATTTGTTTCACTTGCTTTTACATATCAGTTTTCTGTACTTTCTTTTATTGGTGATGTTTTCATTGTTGAACTGCTTTGAGATATTTTATCGGATGCAGTTCATCCATGGAAATAAATAAACACTTTCCTATTGTTAAGGTAGGATTTCTGTAAGCATATTTTTAAAGCATCATAAATTATGTTGGACTGCGATGGTAAACATTGCATTACTGGTCTAGAGAGGCGCCACCAGTAGTCAACTCAAATCCAGCCCTGCTTTTCTCCTCTCCTTGTCAAATACAGACTGGAGAGGCGAAACAGGGTACATAGGAAATGGAAAGGGAAGGGAAAGAAGTGCAGATTGGGATGGAGCTATGATATGGAACTGGTCAGTCACAAATGCCTTTATGAAAATCCTCCCCACCACCACTCCGGGTAAATGCTCTTGCTAAGCCAGTGTCGCAAACCAGTTTCTAGAGCTGTATCATACTGCATTACAGTGGTACCTCGGTTTACATATGCTTCAGGTTACATACGCTTCAGGTTACAGACTCCGCTAACCCAGAAATATTACCTCAGGTTAAGAACTTTGCTTCAGGGTGAGAACAGAAATCGTGATCCGGTGGCGTGGCAGCAAAGGGAGGCCCCATTAGCTAAAGTGATGCTTCAGGTTAAGAACAGTTTCAGGTTAAGAACGGACCTCCGGAACGAATTAAGTACTTAACCCGAGGTACCACTGTAATTCTAAAAACCTTCAGTATAGTTGGTGCAGATCTGATGTACTCAAAATACTTTTCAACATATTTGTTTTTTGTTTCCCCGAGAAAGATACTGGATGGCTAGGGTTGAATAGCCACCGTTCTGCAGCTAGTAGCAGTTATGTCACCACTGGGCTATATACTTTGGTTCCTTAGAGGTATTTTTCTGTCTCACTTCCGTAAGCTTTTCCTTGGATTGAAAATGGTGCATTTTTATGAAAGCAACTTAACGGTGCATTTTAATGAAAGCAAGTTAACAAGAGAGGAAAGCCACCTCTCCCAAAATAATAGATAAGGAACAGTAATAGATCTATGGAGTGGGAGATTATATATGTGTGTGTGTGTGTGTACTGTATACAGATGCAGTTAGAGAATGAGCTATAGATACAGATACAAATACAGATATAGATATAGATGTAGATATAGACCTAGATATATTATGGCTTCCCACCAGATCAGAATTCTTCTTTGGACGTGAGCTGTTTCATAATTATGCACATGCAAATAAGGCTTGGCAAACAGCTGTTTCTGTTTGTGTTTGTATATGTTATAAGCCAATCCTTTAAAAAAGGAAATGGGGGGGGGGAGTGTTTGCAACGCATGCCAAGTCCTCCTCTGCCAAATTTTAGCTGGGATCTCTAATCCTATGGCTATAGAGCAAATCCCAAAGATGATGTTTATAGTAGAATTGCTGACAGAACGTAATCCATAATTACAGGAGGCTTCTGTAAATATAGAGGCCTGTATGGCGTGTGTCTCTATAGGCAGTCTATACATACACACATATGCGGCATGCCGTGTTTTGTTCCTGACATATTTCTGGAAAGTGGGAAATGGCATGGCCTTGAACACATTTGAAGAGGAATCTTAATAAGAAAATTACCGTACATCTCTGCTGGAGAGCTGCAGCAAAAGCTTTAGTTGGTTCTTCCAAATCAAAATGTGAACCCTCCCTTCTGCAGCTCCTGGCCACGCTTCCATCCTGCCCTCTTCTCATTTTCCTGCTCCTCTCTTCTTCCCTTCTTTAAAATATTACTTTTCTCAAGTCATTTCCTGAGCCCCCCCTCCCTCATTTTCCTGTTACATTCATTTCACTTTCCACTTTCCAAATGCATCACTTTCTACTAATTCTATCAGAGAGTTGTACCAGTGCCTCCCCTCTTCTAGGTATGTATCATGTAACTAGTTAGCACGCTCCACTTTACTGAGCAGAAGAAAGTCTCTGGGGCAGCTTGATTGGACCAGTTTCCTTGCAAGGACGGAGTGCTAGAGGTTTCTGCTGTTTTAGTAGTATTTCTTTAGTAGTATTTCTTACTTGTTAGCTTTGGAAAGCTCAGGAAGCAGCAATCTTGGGGGAGGGAATTAATGACAAGGTGAATTGGGGATCTCTCCCCCCCCCCCTGTTTAAAACACAATGTCAATAAGGCCCTCACAAAGCCTCATGTTGCTCTGTTGCTGTATTTTCCCACGTGTCTGTTTCTCTTTGCAATAAGTGAGGATGTCCAAAATGTTGCCTGCCAGGCAATCAAGAGCTTAGAATTGTTGTTGTAAAAATATAGCAGTGGGTGATTTTTTTAAAAAGGTAAACGCTTCATATAAGGGTTTTGAAATAAAATAAAATAAAATCCTATATTGCTCTCCTTTAACAACAACAGCAAACTCCCCATTGTTTTTTGTCCCCTTTTCCAAAGGTTTCCAGAACTTTGCAGGTGTTATTGTAGATAATCTCACATTGTGATCCTTGTTGGAAGAAACAAACAACCACCAGAATGAGAAGTTGCAATTAAAACAAAAACATAGAATCAAACACTTTGTGCCTGCAATCCTATGCACAGTCTCCATTGAAATTAGTGTGTTTGGTTTCTGGGTAAAAACAAATAGGTTCAGCCTTTATGGATGGCTTGTTTGTGTGCTATGGAACATTTCTAGGGCACAATAGATGAAGCTAATTCTGGAACTGGATACTTGCATCCTGCATAAAAGCAGAACGCAAATCTGCCTGGTAGGTTTGCCGCACATCGGGAATTTCGTCCCATAGCTAAGATTTAGTAGTGTGGCAACCTGAAATTATGGAACAGTAGCAATGCATGTGCATCCAAACCACAAGACTTTAAACAGCCCCTTGCGTGTTCATCAGATAATTTATTTTAGATTATGCACTAGGACTGTAAATGCAGCTTAGAGTGAGACACAAATTGGCCTGTTTTAGATCTATGTTCCACAGCCCTCAGGCTGTTACCACCGCCACTATCTGAAGCACTGCCAGCCTTCTCAAAGCTAACAGATGCACAGAAGCTTCAGAGAAGGCAGAGAGAAGCAATGCTGTACAGGTCTGCTCAGATATAAATGCCATTGAATCAAATGGGACTTATTTCTTGGGTAGGTAGCCTAAACCACAGAGCCTAGGGTCGGCGGTTTGAATCCCTGCGATGGGGTGAGCTCCCATTGCTCGGTCCCTGCTCCTGCCAACCTAGCAGTTCGAAAGCACGTCAAAGTGCAAGTAGATAAATAGGTACCGCTCTGGCGGGAAGGTAAACGGCGTTTCCGTGCGCTGCTCTGGCTTGCCAGAAGTGGCTTACTCATGCTGGCCACACGACCCAGAAGCTGTCTGCGGACAAATGCCGGCTCCTTGGCCTGTAGAGCGAGATGAGCGCTGCAACCCCAGAGTAGTCTGTGACTGGACCTAACGGTCAGGGGTACATATACCTTTATAGAACTGCAGTTTGAGAGGGTTTTAGTCATTCCCAACACGTACAACTGATAACTGGGACCAGCAGCATTAAATTAATTAATTAGTTTAGAGCTCGCTCTTCCCCCTCATCAATTAATATAGGCTGAAGATTGCATTCCTCACCCAACAAAAATCCAAAAACGATGAACGCACTCATAATTTTACCGCACCTGAAGAGTCAGCTTGAAGAAGAGGCCCTGGTGCCTGAGAATGCCATGTTCATACAATAGTTCCCTCCTTATCAACTGCACACTACTGAAAGGTCTCTCAATCAGTGCTATTTTTCTGGGGGTACTCAAAGGTATGCAGTACCGGCACCTATTTTTTTCTAGAAGAAAAGAACTGCTCTCAATCCTCCATTGGAGTGGAGGGATCCCATTCCTGGGAGAAGACAGCCATGTGGTGGTCTTAAATGGTGAAATGCCCAGATTCTACCCAGGAAATACCCCTCCTCAGCTCAGTCCTCCAACAAACAGGGAATGATCTGATATTCCATACAATGGAGATTGTGCTTCCTCCAGTCACAGGAAAAGGAAAGAAGGTGCTAAGGAAAATACATTGATGCAATTTAATATTTAATGTTTTATCAAGTTTTTGTATCTGATGAGTGACTGAGGCAACCCAGTCAGATAGGCGGGGTAAAAATAATAAAATCATCACCATCATCATCGTTATTAGGGTGGCAGTATGTATAATAATAGGGGTGCGGGTGGCGCTGTGGGTTAAACCACAGAGCCTAGGACTTGCCGATCAGAAGGTCGGTGTTTGGAATCCCTGCGACAGGGTGAGCTCCCGTTGCTCGGTCCCTGCTCCTGCCAACCTAGCAGTTCGAAAGCACGTCAAAGTGCAAGTAGATAAATAGGTACTGCTCCAGCGGGAAGGTAAACAGCGTTTCTGTGCACTGCTCTGGTTCACCAGAAGCTGCTTAGTCCTGCTGGCCACATGACCCAGAAGCTGTACGCCGGCTCCCTAAAGTGAGATGAGCACCGCAACCCCAGAGGCTGTCACGACTGGACCTAATGGTCAGGGGTCCCTTTACCTTTACCTTTACCTATGTATAATAATAATAATAATAATAATAATAATAATAATAATAATAATAATAATATTGTTAGTAGAGAGCCAGTGTGGTGTAGTGGTTAAGAGCGGTAGTCTCGTAATCTGGGGGAACCAGGGTCGCGTCTCCGCTCCTCCACATGCAGCTGCTGGGTGACCTTGGGCCAGTCACACTTCTCTGAAGTCTCTCAGCCCCACTCACCTCACAGAGTGTTTGTTGTGGGGGAGGAAGGGAAAGGAGAATGTTAGCCACTTTGAGACTCCTTAAAGGGAGTGAAAGGTGGGATATCAAATCCAAACTCTTCTTCTTCTTCTTCTTCTAGTACCCTGCCCATCTGACTGGGTTGCCCCAGCCACTCTGGGCAGCTTCCAACCAATAAAAGCATAATAAAACATCAAACATCAAAAGTTTACCTATACAGGACTACTTCCTTTTCAGGGTTGTTTTAAGAGTTGCCTAGTCCAAGCCCAGTTTAAATACAGAGAGCCATAAGAAGGGTTATCATTGTAAGATACTATTTTCCAGTTCGGTATCTGGCACTCCCAGAGATGGAAAGAAGTTAACGTTCCAACCAGAGAAGAATGGATAATCAAGATGGTGGACTATGCCGAAATGGCAAAACTGGCAGGGAGAATCAGAAACCAAGAAGATAAGAAATTTAACAAATAATGGGGAGAAAATATATAGATTATCTTAAAGAACACTGTACACAGTTAAAAACGTTAGCAGGATTAATTTAACACTTGTAATGTAATAATTCTTGTGACTCTGTGAGGGATAAACTACAGTGCCCAGAATTCTTTGAGGGAAATGATATGTTTCAAATGTGCTTTAAAGGTAAAGCATGTACAGAGTGAAATTTTGTTATGAAAGGCAGTCTTCCCAAACTGCGTACCAGGGCAGGAGCCACCCTAGTGTGAGGAGAGGTGTTTGCTTGCTGTGAGAAATAATTAAATCAAAATAATTATTTAAATTTAATTTTAATTAAAGACTACTCCAAGGATGTGGGTGTACCTCCTCTCCATCAAGTTCCACTTTGTTTGGATGTGTGTGGAAAGTAAATGCTTTACGTTTAAGCTTTGTTAATTTAACTAATTTGATCATTTCCTTTAATGATTAATTAAAACATCAGAGGAATCATTCCGTCTTACACTCTACAACCAAATCTTTTTGGATTCAGATTTAAGTATGCCTCCAGTTTTAATCCCTACCTACTCCCCCCCCCAAAAAAAAAGTAGTGTGGCTCAGCTGTTCAGGAAACACTGACTTCAGGGAACTGCAGTTTAATGAGCATTTGAAACACAAGTGTTCTGTGTTTGTCAGCAGTACCAAAGGTATTACTGCTGAAAAGATTTTTCCAGCTGTGATTTGCTCTTAGCGCTGTGAGCCATTTCCATATATCATTTCTCCATTTGTCCGCCCTGCATAATAGAAATGGAAATGCACTAGAAATTTGAATCCGACTTGCCATGGAGTCTTCGTGAAGACTAGCTTCCGAGCAAGAATGTATCTATCAGGGGTCAACATTAGTGAAGCCTGCACCCGCCACAACATGGGCAGCCATGTTTTTTTAGGATGGTGACCCTGGAAACAATGTTGCAACATCAGATAGCATGGTGTAGTGGTTAAGAGCGGTGGACTCGTAATCTGGTGAACCGGGTTCAATTCCCTGTTCCTCCACATGTAGCTGCTGGGTGACTTTGGGCTAGTCACACTTCTCTGAAGTATCTTAGCCCCACTCACCTCACAGAGTGTTTGTTCTGGGGGAGGAAGGGAAAGGAGAATGCTATCCGCTTTGAGACTCCTTCACGTAGTGATAAAGCGGGATATCAAATCCAAACTCTTCTTCTCGGAAACATTAGTGGCTCCCTTTCAAAGCATCAGAAGGTCAGCAGTTCGAATCCCCACAATGGGGTGAGCTCCGTTGCTCTGTCCCAGCTTTTGCCAACCTAGCAGTTCGAAAGCACACCAGTGCAAGTAGATAAATAGGTACCGCTGTGGCAGGAAGGTAAATGGTGTTTCCGTGCGCTCTGGTTTCCGTCACGGTGTTCCATTGCACCAGAAGTGGTTTAGTCATGCTAAACTGGAAAGCTGTTTGTCGACACTGGTTTCCTCAGCATGAAAAGTGAGATGAGCATTGCACTCCATAGTTGCCTTTGAGTGAACTTAACCGTCCAGGGGTCCTTTACCTCCCCCCCCCTTTTTTTTACTGCCAAGTACACAGCTAATTTTTTAAAAAAGAAAATAAGAAAGAGTGAAAAACCCTCAGACTCCCTTGTAAGCAACAGGAAGTACTGCCTACCCCTTCTGGAAGTCGTTCTGCCCGGACACTGAGGTCCAGTGCCGGGGGTCTTCTGGCAGTTCCCTCGCTGCGAGAAGCCAAGTTACAGGGAACCAGGCAGAGGGCCTTCTCGGTAGTGGCACCCGCCCTGTGGAACGCCCTCCCACCATATGTCAAGAAGAAAAATAACTACCAAACTTTTAGAAGACATCTAAAGGCAGCCCTGTTTAGGGAAGCTTTTAATGTTTAATAGGTTATTGTATTTTAGTGTTTTGTTGGAAGCTGCCCAGAGTGGCTGGGGAAACCCAGCCAGATGGGCGGGGTATAAATAAATATATAAATAAATAAATTATTATTATTATTATTATTATTATAAATGATTTCCATGCCCACTCCCCATCCCCCATGAAAGTCGCTGAATTTCACATGCACACATTTGTTTAGAAAAAAGTTCCGACAAAAGGTAGCACTTTGCACAGCCCTCCTGGGAAAAGAGTACAGTCAATTCGACACTTGAGGATCCAGAGTTTCTCTCACATCAGATTAAATTATCCTTCATTCAATGAAACCAGTCGATTGCCAGCATATGTGCCACAGTGATTTGCTGCAGGTTCCCAGATCCAAAGAATAGAATCCAGAAAAGGCTACGCATCTGATTGTAAGATCTGTGGCTCTATAATTAAGAAAGCAGGTGGGAGGCTGCAGCAAGCACTTCCTTTTCCCACACTCAATCTGTACTCCAACCTCTACCCTGCAGGTTCCAGTTGGGCTTCCTTCTGATCTCAGTGGACTGTGAGAAGCAGAGAAAACCAGCCAATAGTGAAACATCCAATCTGCATTAAACAGTGTGGCTTTGGGGAGGTAAGTTCAAAAGGCGGTGATGGAGAAGGGAACGATGCAACCAGCAATTTCAAGGAGAATGCCAGCTTGATTGCTGTTTGTCTTGGTGAGAACATACAGTTAGTTATCGGCAGTTACATGGTTTGCCATCAGATGACTTAGTATAAACTCGGATAAAAGTTTGTATCGAACTTTGGTAGGTGGCTTCTTTCGTTGCCTGGGGCAGTATTCAAGTAAATAAGGAATAGTGCTAGTACAATGGAATTTCTCCCTCTCCTTCCCTTGTGCATATACCACATGCTTTCCCAAACCAACTCTAGAGGGTTGAGGAACCCCCATAACAAATTTAAGGGGCACACAGTGGGGAAGAGGGGGAGAATGTCCTATTGCAGGAGGATTCCTTCCACAGACTGAACAGTTTGCTTAGTACTATGTTGAATACAGTCCTTGGTTCGGGCCTCAGCTCTAGTTGCTCTGGGTTTATATTCTGCAAGGTTTTTTAAAATAAATAAATATTATAGCAGCTTCTATGAAATGAGCATGATTGGATTTTCCCTGGAGATGGAGCTCTAAAAAACAGTACTCTCCCAGCTGAACTGGCATAGTTTAAGTATAGGTGGTGTTATTATGTTTGTTACTATATAGCCGGGGTCCCCAAACTAAGGCCCACGGGCCGGATAAGGCCCGAGGGACTCGTTTATCCGGCCCACGGCGACCCCTGCCGCCTGCTACTGCCGCCTGCTCTCACCGGTGCTGTGCTGCACGGCTGCCCACTTCCGGGTCGGAGGAGCACCGGAAATAGCTTGTGCGCATGTGCAAGCGTTGTGCGCATGTGCAAGCGTTATTTCCAGTGCACATCCAGGTCAGAGGAGGCCTGTGGACATGCGCACAAGCTATTTCCGGTGCTTCTCCAACCCGGAAGTGCGCCAGAAATAGCGTGTGGGCACGCGTATGGGCAAACGCTCCCCCGTCCTCCGGCCCACCACACGATCGGCGCTGGAGACACCGGCCCAAGGCGCAGTAAGTTTGCTGACCCCTCCTATCAGTGGCGTAGCGTGGGGGGTGCAGGGGGGCCGGCCGCACCGGGCGCAACATCTGGGGGTTAGGGTTAGAGGGCGCAAATCCACGGGTTGGGGGGCGCAAATCCACGGGTTAGGGGGCGCAAATTACTTGCCTTGCCCCGGGTGCTGACAACCCACGCTACGCCACTGCCTCCTATATAACCTTACATTGTCAAAGAAAGCACACCTAACATGTTTCTAGTGACATAGACAGAGACCCACAAAGGAGAAAAATGGAGGGAAATGGTTATCAATGACAATCAACAGCGGCGACTGAAATCCTATGCATATGTAAAGGGAAGTATTTAATCTTTCTCTTCCTTCCCCTGCCCCTCCCCCCACCTTCTTCCAGCAGTAATATATACATGGAAATTTCAGTCCTTGATTAAGCCCTGAGTAGCAAATAACCTTCACTAAGGCAGCTCCACTTTCAAAAGGACTGGACTCTGTAACCTGAGCCTTTCCAATTATTCCTGTTCAAAATGAACTGGAAAGCCAGGATGTCATGTTCAAAGGAAGAGACAATTTGGAAGCAACTTCCTGTTTGGACATTTTGGGGGTTTTGATCTTGTAATTTCATGAGCGGACGGAAATTGCATAAAGGAGATACTTTCTCCATCTGTGTGCCGTGTCATTATTTGCAATTACATAATTTAACAAATGAGGGGTCAATTGTTCACTGTGTCTGCTTTTAGAACATCAAGTCCCGATGCAAATAATTTTACTCTCAGCTACATTACACATAACTAAATGTGTGCTTTATAAATCTTATTTTTTTTGTACCTGGTCATTCTTCAAACAGTAAACACAGTCGGTTTTTACTTTTCAGAAAGTTGATGTTCTTCATTTAAAGCTATGCTTCAGCTTTTCAGACAACAACAGGTGAAGGATTTTAAAAGATTATCATCAACAGTATTATAAAAGGGTATGGTTTTTTTACGAAGCTGACCAAAAGATCAATTATCCCTATTTATATATCCTTGTACAATCTTGGTATAATGCTTTAAAATTATAATGGCTTCCAGATTTATTTCTATTATGACGCTTATGCGGTTGGCAGGTTACCAGACGTGCCCATTTCCAGGGCACAGTACCCGGATTTACAAATCAGTCCCCTGACAAAATCCATCTATTTAGTAGGAACTTGAAAAGTGTCCCGGATTCATTGGGGGGGGGGGGGATCTGGTAACCTTACCATGAAGGCAGATCCAGGGCTTACATAAAAGGGGTTCTACAGAATAGACACAGTATCCAATAAAATTTGCCATTGCAGCTTGTTTCCAAGTTCTGAGAAAAGAGAAACAGTAACAGAATATTCATAAGGGTACTAAATGAGCCTTAATTAGAGAGTTGCAACAGGTTGCCTCGCCTCATCTCCTTTTGTTACTTTTGCCTTCCCCAACCTGAGGCCTGCTAGATGAGCTACATTACATATACTTTTGGACTACAAATACCATCATTTCTGATCTTTGGCCATGCTGGCTTCACCTGGTGGGAGTTGTAGTTCAGAGTACCAGGTTGGGGGAAACTATGTTATTCCTTCCTGCCATTTTAATACACTATCTAGACAGCATCTTAAAAAGCAGAGACATCACCTTGCCAACAAAGGCCTGTATAGTTAAAGCTGTGGTTTTCCCAGTAGTGATGTATGGAAGTGAGAGCTGGACCATAAAGAAGGCTGATCGCCGAAGAATTGATGCTTTTGAATTATGGTGCTGGAGGAGACTCTTGAGAGTCCCATGGACTGCAAGAAGATCAAACCTATCCATTCTGAAGGAAATCAGCCCTGCGTGCTCACTGGAAGGACAGATTGTGAAGCTGAGGCTCCAATACTTTGGCCACCTCATGAGAAGAGAAGACTTCCTGGAAAAGACCCTGATGTTGGGAAAGATTGGGGGCACAAGGAGAAGGGGATAACAGAGGACGAGATGGTTGGACCGTGTTCTCGAAGCTACCAGCATGAGTTTGACCTAACTGTGGGAGGCAGTGGAAGACAGGAGTGCCTGGCATGCTCTGGTCCATGGGGTCACAAAGAGTCGGACACGACTAAACGACTAAACAACATCATTGATTTATATAACGTTGAAACATACGTAAATTGCATTATTTATTTATTTTACATATTACGGATGGTTAAGTATTCAATGAAAATTAACCCTTTGGAAGGAAAATGCTTCAAGACTCCATGTGATCAGCATGATCCAGATCAAAATTTGAACAGTGAGAGAGACGCCAATGTACACCTCACTCTTCCTGGTCAGGCACACAGAATGTGAAAGCAATTCGCATTCAGGGCAGCACAAAATTGTGCTTTGGGGGGAATGGGAGCTGGCAGTCTAGAACCTCTGCTGAGCAAAGGTCATCCTGCTATGCAGAATGATAGAAGAGAATTCTAGAGTTGGAAGAGACCCCAAGGGTCATCTAGTCTAACCCCCTGCAATGCAGGAGTTCTGCCCACAGCCATCCCCGGTTGGGCTCAAACCACCAACCTTCTGCTTAATGGCCAGACACACTGACCTAAAGCTTGCAGCTATTGCATAAGGCAGGAATCTCTGGGTCTGGGTCTATATGTCTATTCCTATTACGGAATACATGAAGAAAGCAGTGGTTTAGGAAGTCATGATGGGGAAATAAGGCAATGAATGTAAATAAGAGTACAGTGGTACCTTGGGTTAAGAACCTAATTTGTTCTGGAGGTCCATTCTTAACCTGAAACTGTTCTTAACCTGAGGCACCACTTTAGCTAATGGGGCCTCCCGCTGCAGCCACGCGATTTCTATTCTCACCCTGAAGCAAAGTTCTTAACCCGAGGTACTATTTCTGGGTTAGCAGAGTCTGTAACCTGAAGCGTCTATAACCCGAGGTACCACTGTACATTTGTTTTCTTCCTTTTTTCATTCTATAGAATGCTTTTTGTCACTTTTGCACAAGTTCTGCTTGAATCTCGTGTGACAGGTCACAGAGCAACGAAACAAAACAAATCTCACCACGCACACATTCTGTTGAAATCCGCCAGGCACCATTTCAAGGAATTCCTTGCTTGGATTGGTCAGCAAAAGGATTCTGGAAAGGAATTGGACTTATTTATCAAGTTTGCAAGGTCACATCAATTGACCTGCTTCCCTCTGGTTTCACTTAAAACTTAATTTTGCTCTATGGAAATGACAGGCTCTTCTCCTGTTCCATTCCCTGGAGTCTCTCTGGAAGGATTTCTGTTTTCCACAACGTAATATTTAATCTTTGGGTGAAAAGAAGCATCTGTTCTAAAGTGTGGTTGGGAATACACACCCAGTACCCTGAAAACGACTGCACCGAATATTTGCTCAGGCCAGTTCCACCACACTTCAGAATGCATGTCTCTCTTCACTATTCATAGAAGAGATACGAGATATGAAATCCTCCTTCAAAGGAAGCAAATACCAAACACATTTGGATACTTGATTATCTTCTAAAACGAGCTCGTCGCACTCAGAGCTTCATATTATATTAAAAAAGGACAATACCAGTCAAAACTTCTTTGTTCTACTGCATTTTTTAAATCATAGTGGGCATGATCCAGCCATTGTTAAAAGGTAAAGGGGACCCCTGACCATTAGGTCCAGTCGTGGCCGACTCTGGGGTTGCGGCGCTTATCTCGCTTTATTGGCCAAGGGAGCCAGCGTACAGCTTCTGGGTCATGTGGCCAGCATGACTAAGCCGCTTCTGGCAAACCAGAGCAGCGCAAGGAAACACCTTCCCGCCAGAGCGGTACCTACTTATCTACTTGCACTTTGACATGCTTCCAAACTGCTAGGTTGGCAGGAGCAGGGACCGAGCGACGGGAGCTCACCCCATTGTAGGGATTCGAACCGCCAACCTTCTGATCGGCAAGTCCTAGGCTCTGTGGTTTCATCCACAGTGCCACCTGCGTCCCTTTGAACACCTTTAATCCCATCAATTTTTCCCAGAGTGTGCATTTGTTTCACTTTGGTTGGATCATGTCCAGTGTTGATATTGTATAGATAATTATGGAGTATTGGGCACAATGATGATTTATTCAGGCAATTATTTTAAAGAGTTACAAAATTAGGGGGAAAATTCAGCATCACACTAATATGGTTGTTCCGAAAATACAAGCATTTCTCCTGAACCCCCCAAAGTTGAACTGGGATTCACTGTGCTAGTTCCTGCTACTAATGTGACTGTTTAATTGAATATAGCCCGATGGAACCCTGCAGATATTACTGGACTACAACTCCCATCACCCTTCACCATTGGCCATGCTGGCTGTGGTTGATGGGAGTTGTAGTCCACACTTTCTGCAGGGCACTGCATGTGCTATCCTTGAAATAAACCACTTTTCTGGGTGCGAGCCCCATTGAACTCAGTGGGACTTGCTTTTGAGTACAGATTATTATTACTATTTATCATACTTATTAAAAAATAGCTCAAAAGGAGCTTACAAAAAAGTAGGGCATAAATTAAAACCAACATGAAACTAAAATGAGTATAAGCTAAAAACACATTCATATTTCTTTTTTAAAAAACACACTGAAGGAGGCCGTGAATATCGAAAACCCTCCAGATTAAATCAATCTAATTGTAAGCCATTTGCACCCTGTTCCATTTCTGTGTGTGCCCTTCCAGCCCATTGTATGAATTACGTAAAATACACACCTTTGCATAAAATACACACTTCAGTGCTTTTCAGCGCATTCACTAAGTCAAATATGCATTTTGTATACATTTTTTTTTTACATAAAATGTGTGTTTCTGTGCACCGGAAATACATTGGAAAAATCCGGAGGAACAAGAGTTGGAGAACTATGGGAAAATAGAGAATTTTAAGAAAATGGGAAAAATTATAAGATGCAGTGAAAAAGGGGAAGTAAATGGAACCCATTGGGGAGCAAAGGAAAGTCCAAGGATTCATGGGATCCTTTATGTGTATGATTATAAATACTATTTGCATATAAATGTAAATTGTAAAAACTAATTAAAAATTGGAGAGCGAGAGAGAGAGATGTGTGTTCTGATCTGCAAGCAAGTTCAGGAGTGTTGGATCAGGTCCCCATTTCCAGCATAAACTATCAGATTTTACTCACTAAGTGTCCAAACTGTATTGATGCACTTACAGCATTTGTAAAATACATTATTTTAATTTTTTTTTTGGAATGACAATGCACGTCTCATCTCCAGTAACAGAAAACGTACAATTTTAGCATCTCTGAGGAGAAAGCGCACTGCATGACTGAACCGGGACCTCCAGTTATGCAAACAAATCCGAAGGCAGGAGAGGCTGATGTGCGGATTAGTATCTACTGCATGCTTGCATGACAGGCCGCAAAAATAATAATATCCAAGATACAGGCTTTGAAGTTTGTGGAACAAAGCCCCTTGTATTGCTGATGTTAAAGAAATACTTCCAAGAAGAATCACTTCATGATCTAAAAGCCAACATATTTGATCCATTAGCAGCAATATTAATCATGTTAATCTATATAGAGTTATTTAGGTATTGGGAATAGGCCATTGCAGGTGTTGAGGGGGCGGCCGGGGAAACCTTTGGTTGAAATTGGCTTTAAAAGGTAACATGAGAAGAAAAGGCTTTGTTCATCCCTTTCCCTCTCTCTCCCTGTAAATCTCATCATGTTTAATGTTGCACCATTACATAGCTCTTATTTTGCATAAATACATGATGATTATAGCAGTATAACCTTGGCAACACACCGTCCCCTTGAGGCAGCCTGAAATAGAACAGAAATGCAGATTATGCCATGTAACTGCCCCGTTGGGAGCAATATTTTATGTTGCTTTATTTCCCTTTCCATAAGATTCAATGAAAATGAAGGTAATTTCGGTTCTGCTAGAACAATGAGCAAGTGGAACAAGGGGAAAGTACAAGGAGTGCATCTTCCCGGTCGTAACTTCGTGGAAATCCCGAACAGTAATCACTCAACATTCGGCTCTGAAGTTGACTTCTGTAACTAAAAGCTAAAGAGTTGAAATGGCCACTACTAAAAACCAGGGACGTAGGAAGGGGGGGTATGGTCCACCCCAGGTGTCATCCCTGAAGGGGTGACAAAATGACACACCATGGGGGGCGGCACTGCAGCATGCCCGAGCCATGTGTCTCTCCTGGGAGTGACATGGTGGCTCAGGGTCCCAGGCTGCCCCAAATGGCAGCGTGGGGCTTGCGTCCGCCAGGCAGACTCTGTGGGCAGCTCACTGCAGCACCCCCCTGGACGGATCACCATCCAGCCCCCGTGGGCGGATTGCCCTGCCCCCGCCGCTATGGGTGTTGGAGCAGCTAGCTATGCCCCTGCTGAAAACACCTACTGATGGGTGAGCTCTCTCCCCTCACACACTCTGATTTGCTTCATAATTAAATTGGCTTTCCCAAGGTTTGTGTGTGGGAATGGAGTTGAGAGATGACCTAACCTGGGGAGAAAACAACAAAGACCTGATGAAGAGAGCACAGCAGAGGTTATATTTTCTGAGAATCCTCCAGCAAAACAATCTCTCAAAGGACCTGTTGATGGCATTTGACCATTGTACTGTGGAGAGTGTATTAACTTATGGTCTGTGTGTGTGGTTTGGGAGCTGCACGGTCAGGGAAAAAACAATGCTGTCCAGGGTTGTAAAGACTGCAGAGAGAATAACTGGGTGCACTCTTCCCACCTTGGATCGAATCTATGCTTCCAGGTGCCATAATAAAGCTGCAGAGATAGTGAAGGACAGTGTGCACTCTGGAAATGATTTCTTTCAGCTTCTGCCTTCTGGAAGAAGGTACAGGGTTATAAAGACTAGGACTAGCCGCCTGAGAAACAGTTTCTACCCAAATGTGATTTTGGTTTTAAACTCATTGTAAAGAGTCTGTATGGGATTATATTGTATTTAAAAATGAGGTATCAGAGTTTTTAGGGGGCTAACCAGGTTGGGATAGCTAGGATAGCAGGCTTGTTGGGTTATGAATATCTTATGTAGATTTTACAATATCGTTGTTCTGCATAGGACAATGACAATAAAGATTATCGTATTGTATCGTTTCTTGGGAAATCCTTTTTGAGTATTCTTTTGGAGAGAGCTGCGAAAAACCCAGTGTTGGCCAACTCACCCCCCAGTCTTCTCTACTTTCCCCCCCTCTCTTTGTCCAAACTTACTTTGGCAAAAGAGGAGCAGAGATAAGGAAAGATGGTGATGAGGAGGCCCTTAACTTTATTTTTTAAGGTAGAACATTGACTGCTGAGCATCGACGGCTACCATGTACCCTGGGAAATGTTTCAGTCCTACAGTCAGGAGGAATGGAGAACTAACGCTGAGTTGAATTTTTCATGAGGTCAGATTTATTTATTAAGAAAAATTACAAACCACCCACTCATATGCAATATCAAGATGGTACACAGCAATCTTGACAAATGCAATGGAACATAAAATACCACAAAAATCTACCTCCTCAATCCATCCATTAAAAAGACATTCACTAAAACTCTGGGGAGCCAGTGTGGTGTAGTGGTTAAGAGCGGTAGACTCGTAATCTGGTGAACCGGGTTCACTTCTCTGCTCCTCCACATGCAGCTGCTGGGTGACCTTGGGCCAGTCACACTTCATTGAAGTCTCTCAGCCCCACTCACCTCACAGAGTGTTTGTTGTGGGGGAGGAAGGGAAAGGAGAATGTTAGCCGCTTTGAGACTCCTTCCGGTAGTGATAAAGCGGGATATCAAATCCAAACATCAACTCTTCTTCTTCTTCTTCTTCTTCTTCTTCTTCTTCTTCTTCTTCTTCTTCTTCTTCTTCTTCTTTTCCCCTCCAGGTTTCCTGAGGATCCTGTTGAACCTTCCATAGCAGGCCTGTTTGTCACCCTGGCCTTCACTTGTCTAAATTTTGGGAGAGGTCAGGAAGCCAATACCAGGGCTATCTGCCAATGGGGAACATGGGTGCTGAGAAACTAAAGTTATTATTGTTCATTTAACAAATTTATAGGCTGCTTCACCACATAAAGACATCAAAGCAGTGTACGAGATAAAACTAGAATAAAACACAAAAATGCAAGTTCTAAAAGCAATAAAACCATTTCAGCAAACTCTAAAAGCAGCAAAGCCATAGTTACAAATGCTAAAATTTCTTTAGGTATACAATTGCTCCATAAGTGATTAGGTCACACCTTAAGCAAAGCCTTCTTGAACAAAAATAAGCTGAAACATCAGAAGGATTTGGGACTTGGTTACAAAAAGCTCATTTTTTAAAAAAAACCAAATCAAACCAGGGGCAGTTCATTTAACCTAATTCTGAATTTTGGCACCATTGCAATAATTCTTAATCTAGGTTCCACCAAGAGAAAGAAACATAAGCAGTTTTGAGACTGCATGCAATATCAGATGGAGAGAATTATAGCATGTGGTTAATCCTACCAGTGAAATCGATAGGATTTAGGAGGCTTGACTTTGCCTGGGCCATGCAGCTTATTATTAGCTGATGATCTCAAAGTGTCGAAAATTCTGCTTTCTGTGAGCTTGAAATACAACATCTTCAGAACGGAGCAATTACTCTGCTGGGGAAACAGGTAGCCAAAATGGATGGTTTCTGTGCGATGTCAGTAACACCCTTGGTTTTAACTCCCCATATTAAAAACAACATCTCTTACTGTTGTTTCTCGGTAATATTTCTGTCCATTTTCAGCTCGGTGTATAATGCCACTTACATCAGAGAAATTGCCCTCATTTATTTCCAGAGAGGGAGAGCCCGTTTGAAAAATAACTTCGAAATAATTCCACTCGTGCAAATCCAAAGTGATGACAATGTGTTGCTGATATTTTAACAAGTTTTCCATCCATGTTTTCCCTACTGACAGTGGATTCTTGCAGCTTTCTACCATGAGATAAAGAAGGGCGACATCCAGCCACATCAGACATTGATATGTAGGCCTGGATGTGTTGGCAGATGTCAATAATGCACCAATGGAAAACAGCTGTATTTGTAGGTCACTTGACATTTTGGTTGTGCATTTTGTGTCAGTCATGAATGGCACACAGACATTTAAAAAGATGTTCTCCTTGGCAAAATACACAGACGTAGAAACCAGGAAAGAACAGAGTGCCTCTCCACAGTGGCGTAGCGTGGGTTGTCAGCACCCGGGGCAAGGCAAGTAATTTGCGCCCCCTAACCAGTGGATTTGTGCCCCCTAACCCGTGGATTTGCGCCCCCTAACCCTAACCCCCAGATCTTGCGCCCGGTGCAGCCGGCCCCCCCTGCACCCCCCACGCTACCCCACTGCCTCTCCAAGGCACTGCTAAAAACTCTGGTGGTTAATTCTTGTAGGCACCTACAGCAACTGATGTGAGGCATCACTTAGGTGCTTAAGTACAAAATGTGTGGACTCTTAAGAACATTGAATCATAGAACTGTAGAGTTGGAGGGGGACATTGAGGGTCATCTAATCCTGCTGGATCAGGCCCAAGACCCATCTAGTGCAGCATTCTGTTCTCACATTGACCAACAAGATGCCCATGGGAAGCCAGCTTAGTAGGACTTGAGCTCAACAGCACCTGTGATTCCCAACAACTGGTATTCAGAGGCATACTATCTCTGACAGGGGAGGTCAAACTTTACTCATCATTGCTGGTAGGCATTGATAGCCTTGTCCTCCAGGAATCTACCATTCAGGTTCTGCATACAGTGGTACCTCAGGTTAAGTACTTAATTCGTTCCGGAGGTCTGTTCTTAACCTGAAACTGTTCTTAACCTGAAGCACCACTTTAGCCTACGGGGCCTCCCGCTGCCGCCACACCGCCAGTGCACAATTTCTGTTTTTATTCTGAAGCAAAGTTCTTAACCTGAAACACTATTTCTGGGTTAGCAGAGTCTGTAACCTGAAGCGTATGTAACCCAAGGTACCACTGTAATGGAGAATCTAAAAACAACTGTAACGTTTTTCCTTTTTGGCCATCTGGTGTCACAGTGTTATAATGCATTTAAAACACTTAAAAAACAAACAGCCAACTAATGGAGCTGAGTCTTTGCTCTGCAGTCCTGACTTTGGATCTGATTCAGATTGCTCCAGTCCTGCCTTCTAGATTGCCCTCTGATTCTGGCTGCTCTTTGGTCCAGACTCCCATTTCACTCCAGACTGTTGCTGATGTCCCAGACCTGACTATTGCCTGGGACAAGAAGGAGTAAAATGAGCTGGGGGGAAATGTGGCTTCGCTTGAAGTGTAGAACCTTGAAATTTTGAAAACACAACACTTCACTCATCACTGGATGGTGCTCTTATTCCTCGTCACAGAATCAGTGCTTCATTAACATGTGAGCCCATTAATCTCATAGTTGGCATATGAATTCCCACTTGATTTGAACATCTGCCTGGAAGGCGCATCTCTAATTATATTATTCCACGATTAAAATAAATATCAAAATACATTTCTGCTTCTTCCAGTTTGCTTTCCCTCATACTACCACTGCCGAAATAATCGTGGCTAAAGCTTGTCAACTCTCAGTGGTGCTAAGATTTCATTAAGAGAGGGCGATGCAACAGAGTAATTCAATACGCATTTATGGAACAAATGTCCACAGGGTTTTATTACTGTCAAATCATGAGGAAAACCAAACAAGCCTCTTGAACTGCAGTTTCCCACACTTTAAAATCCAAATATCTTTAAGTAACTAACTTCTGTCGAATGCTAATTGGTGAAGCATAAAAAATTACTACGAAGTCACTAAAAACAAATCACTAGTTTAATGCATGCCACATCTGTATATTTGGATGCCTTAATATCTGGAAATGACAGGCACAAGCCAGAATATGGTATGAACCACAGAAGCCTGGGGCTAGGATTCACATCCCGAGGATCCTCAGATAATTGTATTATGTGCCTCCCACTTCCTCCATTGTGAGAGGTCCAAGGGTATTGCTACAGGGTTTGTTTTCCTTGGATGAGATAGCACTAGATATTTATGGTGACATGTAATATTTACTTTATTTATTTACAACTATGCAAGCAGAGCGCATTGAACGCAAATGTGGCCTCGTCCCAACAGGCAGCAAAACTTCTGGTTCTGCTTCAGAATCCCAAAACCAACCATGTAAAGGAAAAGGGGGAGGGGATATGCCAGATGAGCAATCATCTAGCTAAACCATACTCAGAATAGACCCATTGAAATCAATGGGCATAAGTTGCTCGTGGCTAATTAAATCCATTTATTTCATTGGGTCAACTCAGTTATTTAGTTGGAGAAAACTATCGGCCTGAGTGTCAGTGCCTAAATTTAAACTGGTGCAGCTGACTGTTTTGATCCCATTCCACATCCCATTCCACTTTCCAAAACCTCAGAAGTTCCAAACATCATTTACGTAATTATTAAGTCTTCTCTAGTTCAGAATACATGCACACACCCCAGTTCTGTGGTCTTGGATTCATTATTGGTAGGTGTTTTCATTTTATAAAGATCGCTCTAGAATTGTGTGGATACTTGGTCTGTGCTTTGTCCTAAGCTGTGCTACCCAAGACAGCCCTTTTGTTGATGCCTCATTCCTCATGCTTCTCTGAGAAATATTGTTGCTCTTATTGGAGTTGCATCTTCGTTAACTGCATTTGAAACCAGAGACGACGTGACTGTCAGGTGGTGAACCCAACAATTGACATGTTCTGTATTTTATTTAGTACCTTTATATCCATCCACGGGGCAGACTTGGGGCTTTCAAATTTCAGTGGCACCCTGTTTGAGGTAAAAATTTGGCACCCCCGCCTCTCGCTTTCCATTCTGCTCAGTTCACCATGTCAAAGTTGCAGTGCCCCTAGATTTACCTCTGATCTATCATTCTTCCACCAGGAGGCATATATGAGATTTGGTGGCCATTTTCCATGCGGGTACCAACCACTTGCTTCATGTCATCAAGGTGGCTGAATCATCTGTCCTCAGATCATACCTTGCTGCTTTCTAGAAACAGCAGGTTTCAAGCAGAGCCCTGTTAACTTGTCAACACTGGCAGTGGTTACTGCAAACTGGCACATCAACTGATGGGCATTTGTCTAACTCTCAATCAAATATTTATTACAGCCATAGGCCAACATAAGGTAAAAGCACCTACTGTACATAAATAAGTAGACCTTACTAAATGGGCGATAGGGTAGCTATAGAGGTAAGGGAATCACATACTCATTTTCTCAATTACAATAGACCAGGATAAGATAAAAACACATAAGGCACATAAATCAAGTGAAATATAAAATATGTAGGTGTAAACTTCAGTTTTAGACCTGTTGTGCAGCACACACCATCCTCCGATGTCTGTCAATCATAGCAACACAATATCTAGTGACCGAATATGTTATATCAGGCTTTATATCTTGGAGCAATTTAAAGATATAGAATTGCCCTGTGTGTCCTGGGAATTTGTGCATTATTGGCATAATAAACCTGGCACGTATATTTGTATAATACTGGCAATGGCGGGGACGACGACAAAAACATGTTCAATTGTTTCTATATGCTCAGAGCCATTGGGACATTTTTTTCTCCTCATAAGGTGTCTTCCTGAAACGACCTTTCTGGATGGCTGAAGGGAGAGCCTGGCAACAAGTCAGAGTGAAAGCTCGTCACTGTTTTGGTATTTCAAGATTAGTTAAATATTCAGTTGAGGAGGTAAGATACCTACTAGTTTCACTGGTGATGAAATTTGGGGACCTGGCTAGATGTGACTGACATTATATCAACCACACACTGTTTTAATAGTTTCTTTGGCCTGTTCATAGCCCATGCCAAGTAAAAGTTGTGGGGTAAGACCTAGAGTTAGCATTTTGTCAGCTTCCATGTCGTTTGGAAGTCATCCTTTATAATAAAGGGGGCAAGGCTGCAGGGGTAGAAGGTTAGTCAGTCTAAACCAGAGATTAAGCATGGCCATCCACACACTAGCCTCATGTCTAACTCTGTCACATTGTATGCTACCTGAAAAGGAATCTCAGTAGAAAAAACTCTCATCTGAAACCACGTGGTTACTGTTGGTAAAAAACAAAAGGCAGACTACATTACTTCTTTTTAAACTTCTGTTGCCCACCAGCTATGAGGGAACACACACCTATCTCCCTGTTCCAACCCTGCAAGTCCTGGAATGGGATGCAGTCAAGCCACTTGCACATACTCTTTGGTGAACTGATTGACATAAACAGCCACAACTTGTTAGCTGATTTAGTCATCAAGGAATATAAATAGCTGATGTCCTATTGTAAGAGACGGGGGAAAGGTTGAGTTATTGCAAAATGACATGTTTGATTGCTGCTGTAGCAGTTCATAATTGTATGAGGAAAAGAACAATTTAGAAACTTGAATGGCTGGGTCATTTACATGTGTCACTAGAACCTCAGCATAAGAACAAAAGCAGCTACCTTATACCAAGTCAGACCACTGGTCCATCTAGTTCAGTATTGTAGCTCCTGTTGCTCTGTCCCAGCTCCTGCCCACCTAGCAGGTCGAAACAAGCCAGTACAAGTAGATAAATAGGTACCGCTGCAGCGGGAAGGTAAACGGTGTTTCCGTGCGCTCTGGTTTCTGTCACGGTGTCCCATTTGCCATAAGTGGTTTTATTCATTCTGGCCACATGACCCGGAAAGCTGCCTGTGGACAAAGGCCGGCTCCCTCAGCCTGAAAGCAAGATGAGCACTGCAACCCCAGAGTCGCCTTTGACTGGACTTAACCGGTCAGGGGTCATTTACCCATTTACCTTTTACACTGATTGGCAGCATGTCTCTTGGGTTTCAACATGGTAGCTGTTGATAAGTAGCCTTAAGAGTGGTGGACTCATAATCTGGTGAACTGGGTTCGCGTCTCCGCTCCTCCACATGCAGCTGCTGGGTGACCTTGGGCCAGTCACACTTCTTAGAGGTTTCTCAGCCCCACTCACCTCACAGAGTATTTGTCGTGGGGGAGGAAGGGAAAGGAGAATGTTAGCCGCTTTGAGACTCCTTCGGGTAGTGATAAAGCGGGATATCAAATCCAAACTACTCTTCTTCTTCTTCTTCTTCTTCTTCTTCTTCTTCTTCTTCTTCATCTTCATCTTCATCTTCATCTTCGTCTTCTTCCTGACATGTAAGTGGACCTCACCTTGTGGCAGTGAATTCCATATTTTACCTATGTTGCTGTTGCTGCCATCCACCTGTCTCAAGAGACAATGGAGTGCGCCTCTCAGGGTGAAGACTGAAATGACCTCCCCAGGAGGTCGTTTCTAAGAACTCAAGTTCTTAGTTCTAGTCACGATCAGCTGGAATGAAAAGATTCCAAGAAGAGGGCAAGCCACATGTTGCTGATCTTTCAGCAGAGCCGAGGGAGAAGGCCCTGCAGCCTCGTTTCTCCCTCTCCTATTGCGTTCCGAAATGGCTACTGGAAGAGGCCAGTTGAAAGAGGTGCCTGTTGAAGTGCAGTAGTTTATTAGTTTCATGGATTTCTCAGTCTAAAACGTTAGTGATGTAACTGTTGGTTTCCAGCAATCGGAAACGCTTGAATTTACTTAACCTCAATAAAGCTCTATTTGTTCCAGCTTTGGGTAGAACAAGACCGGACTTGCAGAACTTTAGATATATGCTAGTGGCTTTAAGTAGAAGCTGGAGTTGGAATGTAGGGCATGATAAATAAAGCCCCTAGCAACATCAAGTGCTACATGGTTCAGAACAAGGGTGTGTGTGTATAAATTCTATAGGGAGGGTTTCAATTTTCACTTTTTTCTGTTTGCAGTTGGCTTGAAGCATATTCAACCCACATTTCATTCATGCTGTCATTTGGAGTACCAGGGTGCCATCCTAACCCAACTCCTTGTCATTTTTCTGAAAAACGATTTGGCATCGTGCCATACCATCCAACGGGAATGTGTGAAAACCTGGATGTGCGTCTTCCAAGGCTGGACTCCCACATGAGTCTCATGACCTGTGCAAGATCATGGCCCCGGAAACGCGCTTTTTTTTTCAGGGCAAATTGTGGTGTGATTGGCAGGATGGTGCAGGCAGGACAGCGTTGCTCACCTGCCTTCCCAACACCAAACTTTGCTACTGGTTCCTGGCGAGAGGAGCAGAGACTTCCACATGCAATGTTAAGGCTGCTGATAGAGTGTTCACTTATGTGTCACCAAAAAATAGGAATCCCATCCCTCCAAAAAAGGACACAGAAGAGGACACAGATGTAACCTCCTCTTCTCCAGGCTAAACATGCCCAGCTCCCTTAGCCGTTCCTCATAAGGCATCGTTTCCAGGCCTTTGACCATTTTGGTTGCCCTCCTCTGGACACGTTCCAGTTTGTCAGTGTCCTTCTTGAACTGTGGTGCCCAGAACTGGACACAGTACTCCAGGTGAGGTCTGACCAGAGCAGAATACAGTGGCACTATTACTTCCTTTGATCTAGATGCTATACTCCTATTGATGCAGCCCAGAATTGTATTGGCTTTTTTAGCTGCCGTGTCACACTGTTGGCTCGTGTCAAGTTTGTGGTCAACCAAGACTCCTAGATCCTTTTCACATGTACTGCTCTCAAGCCAGGTGTCACCCATCTTGTATTTGTGCCTCTCGTTTTTTGTTTTTGTTTTTGCCCAAGTGCAATACTTTACATTTCTCCCTGTTAAAATTCATCTTGTTTGTTTTTGCCCAGTTCTCTAATCTGTCAAGGTCGTTTTGAAGTGTGATCCTGTCCTCTGGGGTGTTAGCCACCCCTCCCAGTTTGGTGTCACCTGCAAATTTGATCAGAAAAGTTATCATCTCCAAAGAATACTTCGTGACAATCATTCCAAAAATGCAGGAATCTATTTCAGCTTTCACACACACACACACACAAATATTATCCAGTTAGATGTGATCCTTTGATGTGCAGTTGAATTCTACACATGCTTTCTCAATGGGACCTACTTTCAGGTAAGTGTGTGTATAGAATTGCAGCACACACACATTGTTTCCTGTGTTCTCTGGGAGGCTGGGAGGCAGGGAAGAAAGCAATTGCTTGAGAAGAAGAGGTACTTGAGAATAATAAAAGTCATGTGGAGCATATGTAATACCTTAGTAGACATTGCGATGGAGATTGCTGCTGCCTTTTTGGAAGGGGGCAAGGAAGAACCTTTCTGAAATAAGTATTATTTTAATCTTAAAACAGAGAAACCCAAGAGGGAAATCATCAACTTCTGGTGTAACTGACATAGAATTAAAATTCCATCTCTCCAGCAATAAAAAAAATCCTGAAGGAAACATTCATTCAAACTGTGATGAGCGAATTGAAAACTAAAGTTGTTATGAAATGTAAAAAAGTTTAAAACTTTCAATTATGTGCAGGTTGGACATCTTTTAAAGATAGGAACTTTAGAAGCCATGTCACCCGCTCCGCTTTTCTTAAAGCCAAGTAAAAAGAAGTGTAATAAATGTGTCTGGATATTTGTGAGCTTAAAAGCAAAGATGATTGAAGCACACAATTGTTCTGTCTTGCAAGATGATACCAAATCTGTAGAAAAGGACCTGATGAGGTCCATGAGATAACAATTTTGGGACTGTAATGAGCAAAGCCTGCTAGGAAATTGCTGCGAAAATGGTGGGATTAAGGTCCATTTACTGAAGAAAATTGCAAGGAAATGGCAGGCACATATTTGGCAAGATATTTATTGTTTCTACAAATTAGCTTTTAAAAAGAAAATCTTGGAAAAAGTACACTTCCTAATTTTAAGTAAGAAAAGGCAAACTCTTTCTTCTGCCCTTGTTCTGCTCTTGAAATTGTGTTAAAGAAAATTCTTCGAGCTCTAGTCTTTGTAATATTTTTTTTAAAAAAAGCTGCAGTCTTAATTCTTATGAAAAAATAATTAAGGACATTAGGACAATTTGACAAACCCACAATCCAGCGAGGGTCACCCCAAAGCCATCTTTGGCATGTGTATCCACAGCTGGATAAAGTACTGTGCATGCAATCAGGAGCCACTCAAAAAGTATTATTTCCCAAATAGGAAATAGGACTCCGCTACATTAGTCAAATTATAATGTTATAAATGCGTTATAACACTGTGACACCAGGTGGCGCGGTAGAGCTGAAATCGCAACTCAATGATATTTTCCATTGTGAGCATTACAACAGTTTTTTCCAGAGCTTTTCCAGAGCGTTTTTTTATAGCTGTGTAGATCTAGCCTGAATGGGCTGTTTATACAAAGTGCCCATCAACTGGTCGGCCAAATGGTGCCAAAGAAGGACAGAACATTTTTTATGTACGCCACAACAGCAGCAAGAATACTTATTGCAAAGTATTGGAAGACACAAGATCTACCCACTCTGGAAGAATGGCAGATGAAGGTGATGGACTACATGGAATTGGCGGAAATGACTGGCAGAATCCGAGACCAGGGAGAAGAGTCGGTGGAAGAAGATTGGAAGAAATTTAAAGACTATCTACAGAAATATTGCAAAATTAATGAATGCTAGAATGATGTCAGAATGAAGTTAAGTGGTTTAAGCAGCAATGTTATAAAGGTGTATGTAAAAATGGATTGTTAACAGGTGAGAATCCAAAGTTATAATATATTATGTTAAAGGACTAAGATAAAAACAAAGAGGGAAAGAAATTGCTGAATTAATTAACTGAATTGGAATACAAAAAAGGGAGGCATGAGGAGGTCAGGGAAACAAGGAAATGAATGTAAGGTATGGAAAGACTGATGTATTTTTTTAAGTGTTTTTTATCTTTTTTGTATTTTGTATTTTCTCTTTTATTTTTATTTTTGTCTATCTTTTTCTTCTTTTTTTTTAATTCATGTAATTCTTTTCTTTGAAACCTTAATAAATATCATAAAAAAAACAAAGTGCCCATCAACTGCTCGTGAGCAGGAGTTAGGTTGCAGCTCTATGCACACTTACCTGGGAGTAAGCCTCTTTACATTTAGTGGGGCTTGTTTGCGAGCAGACATACAAAGGGTTATGTTGCTCTCTCTCCGCCCCCCCCCAAAAAAACAGCGGATCAGTATGACTGCTAATTTTACGAAAGGAATACGTGGGCAGAAACCCAGCTGCTGAGTTGGATCGCTTCCCATATCTTGCCCTATTTATCATCCTGCAGATTGTTTGGTAGAGAGATTAGCTATTGCAAACTGGTTGGGAAGAGACTTTGTGCTCTAGAACTGCTACTATACACATTTATAAATAACATGCAGTAGCTATGTAATATACGTAGATAATATACTTGTGTCATTCTCAGAAAAACTGAAGGCAAGAGATGTGACTATTCACATATTTAGTAAATAAATTATCTGTTTCTCTAAGTCAATCATTTCACTTCCTATCAAAGCTTGGATTATAAGACTATTAATGGCTTGGGCGGAAGGGAGGGAGGATATTTTTAGTGCAGTGGTACTTCGGGCTAAGTACTTAATTCGTTCTGGAGGTCCGTTCTTAACCTGAAACTGTTCTTAACCTGAAGCACCACTTTAGCTAATGGGGCCTCCTGCTGCCGCCGCGCCACCGAAGCACAATTTCTGTTCTCATCCTGAAGCAAAGTTCTGAACCCGTGGTAATATTTCTGGGTTAGCGGAGTCTGTAACCTGAAGCGTATGTAACCTGAAGCGTATGTAACCCGAGGTACCACTGTACTGAAGTTAGCTAGTTGAATTTCACTAGACTCTGCTAGTCTGGGTCTCTTTCAGCCTCAACTACAAATCAGACATGAGCACAAAACAGAGCCTAAATTGCAAATTAGGCCTGAGCATGTTCATTTCTCTGCATCAGAGTGGCATATCCCGTTCTTGTTAAATCTTAAAGAAATAAAAAAAAAATGTCCAGTAACACCTTAAAGACCAACTAAGTTTGTTCTTGGTATAAGCTTTTGTGTGCATGCACACTTTTTCAGATACCACGAAAGCTTATACCAAGAACAAACTTATGTAACGGTAAAGGAACCTCTGACAGTTAAATCCAGTCGCAAACGACTCTGGGGTTGCGGCGCTCATCTTGCCTTACAGGCCGAGGGAGCCAGTGTTTGTCTGCTTCCGCAGACAGTTTTTCCGGGTCATATGGCCAGCATGACTAAGCTGCTTCTGGCGAAACCAAAGCAGCACACGGAAATGCTGTTTACCTTCCCGCTAGAGCAGTACCTATTTATCTACTTGCACTGGCGTGCTTTCAAACTGCTAGGTTGGCAGGAGCTGGGACTGAACAACGGGAGCTCACCCCGTCACGGGGATTCAAACGGCCAACCTTTCGATTGGCAAGCCCAAGAGGCACAGTGGTTTAACCCACAGCACCATTTTGACTGTGTCAGACCAACACGGCTGCCTACCTGAATTGTTAATTTTTGTGAAACTTGCTTGAACCAATCGAAAGCAGGCACTTAATGTGCGTGTAGATTAATAACAATAACAATATTTTTATTATCTGTGTGCTATATTATCTGACTGGGTTGCCCCAGCCGCTCTGGGCAGCTCCCAACAGAATATTAAAAACACGATACAAATTCTGATGCAAAAAAGTGTGCATGCGTACTTGGGAGAAAATCCCATTAGGACTTCCTTCTGAGTAAATAGGTATAGGCTAAGGCAGTCAAAAAAGTAGATTGAAATCATACCGCCATAGTAAGCCGCCATCTATCAAGAACCGATTTTCCTCACCGTGAGGCAACTGATCTTTCGCTTCACATGCTGCTCTCTTTTCAGTCTTACACAATCCAAACAGCGTCACAGCACATCTGTGTCTCACATTAACTCATAATTCAGAAGAACCTTGTGTATTGATTTTTCCCTTTACTAAATCCATAGACGGTTCTTTCTCTTCTTCGATATAAATGCTTTGTATTGAAGCAGCCCCCACCTCCAGATTGTTCCACTAACTCTCAATCTCTTGAATCTGATACATGCAGCTGGAGAAAAATGCACACACAACTGTGTATCACATCTAATTTGGATGTTAAACGGTCAGACTCTGTCACAGAATTTGTGCCACCTAGTGGTAAGAAACCAGACTTTTGGGGGCTCTTTCGTGCTCAATAAGAGCAAACAGCAATTGAGGTTTTCCTCGGGGATTGACATTTGTTCCCATCTATCGCTAAAGAGCAGGTTTTCCCTTGGGGAGGAGTGAGGCAAAAAGAAAACTGCTCAGACTCGTGCCTAGTGTGGATCAAGTGGAAAAACCATTCAGACCTGTCCTTTCCAGGCACAGCACAAGTGGAAGTGGGGACGAGCCCTTAGACTTGGTATGCTTCCACTGAATACTAGAGAATCAGCTACATTAGTTCTTTTTTTTTAGTTATAAATGCATTGTAACACTGTGACACTAGATGGTGCTGTAGAGCTGAAATCGGAACTCTGTGAAATTTTCCATTGTGAGCTTCAAAATGTTCTTTTCAGAGGATTTTATAGCTGTGTAGATGCAGTTCTGCCATCTAGTATCCTAGATAAGCATACATCTGGAATTCTGGTCAAGGGTTAAGCAGTCTGGTCCACACATGTGCATTCTTTATGCATGGATTCTGAGCGAACTGAGAAGTGCTATATTTATTTTTTGAGCATGCACTGTTCACCTGCAAAGCATATGTTGGGAATTACTGCAGTTGAAATAAAATGGCTTCTGTGCTGACCAACAAAATGTCGGGTGGCACATAATAATAATATTATAATAAATTTTTATTTATACCCCGCCCTCCCCAGCCAGAGCCAGGCTCAGGGCAGCTAACACCAATAAAATGACAATAACATAATAGGGGGGAAACAAACAAACAAAACAAACAAAAAAACCAGTTTATTAAAATACGGGTTAAAATACAATTTAACATGCAGCCTCATTTTAATAGTAGCCCATAAATTAAAACCATAAGGGGAGGGAAACATAAGGGTCAGACTGAGTCCAAACCAAAGGCCAGGCGGAACAGCTCTGTCTTGCAGGCCCTGTGGAAAGATGTCAAGTCCCTCAGGGCCCTAGTCTCTTGTGACAGAGCGTTCCACCAAGTCGGGGCCAGTACTGAAAAGGCCCTGGCCCTAGTTGAGACCAATCTAACCACCTTGTGGCTTGAGACCTCCAAAGTGTTGTTATTTGTGGACCTTAAGGTCCTCCGTGGGGCATACCAGGAGAGGCGGTCCTGTAGGTACGTGGGTCCTAGGCCGCATAGGGCTTTAAAGGTCAAAACCAGCACATGTAAGATTTGTGAAATTTGTAGTCCATCAATGGAAATTTGAGAGAGAAAACCTTCAAATGTTCAGTAGCAAGTGACAATCCCTTGTCAGAAATACGGAGGCAGGGGGAATAAACTGGATAAAGGCTGAGTATTGAAAGTGCTCGTTTCCATCCACACTCAGTCCGTTAAAACTGTATAGGAGTTTGTGCTGGGAATATGAGGGAAATAATTAGATGGTAAAGGATTGGCTAAAGATGGGGGGGGGAGATACAAATTCAACTACCCTGAGGTTCAGCAATAATAATAACATGGGAATACATTTTATCAACTTTAAGAAACACAGATGGTGACTTTCATCACACTGATTATAAAATGACACCTCCACAGGCAGACTCTTCTTCAGTGCTTCATTTCTATCCTAAGCAAACAGTCAGTGTGAGCATATGGCTTCCACTCTGTAGAAAAGAATTCATTTATAATCCAGCCATCTAATCCAGCCAATATTCTGTTTATAATCTTTTCTTTCTCCCCGTATTCCCGGTAACCTTAGCATACATGAAAAACGTTGCAAAATGTGAAATGTGCTGCAAAGACCCGCACAGATGACCAAACTACCCTGGGATGAGCTTTGAAGAGTTTGGATTTGATATCCCGCTTTATCACTACCTGAAGGAGTCTCAAAGCAGCTAACATTCTCCTTTTCCTTCCTCCCCCACAACAAACACTCTGTGAGGTGAGTGGGGCTGAGAGACTTCAGAGAAGTGTGACTAGCCCAAGGTCACCCAGCAGCTGCATGTGGAGGAGCGGAGACGCGAACCTGGTTCACCAGATTACGAGTCTACTGCTCTTAACCACTACACCACACTGGTTCACTTTCTCTCGCCGGGGTAGGCTACTTGCTTGTATTGTTTGCTATGTTAGTAATGAAGATTTTGCCACACTTTAGGTGTGCAGATGTATGGTGGGCACAAGGTATTGCGGTCATCTGAATTCACTTTGAAAGGGCACACCAGACAAGAGTTGTGCATGGTCTGCCTCAGCGATGGCTTCCCTCAAAGAAAGTTGAGGAACTGTTGTTTGGGGAAGAGACTGCATAACAACAGTATCCACAGAATGTGATATATAATGATTGCCCTCATTGTACATATAAGGATGAAGAGTAATCTACTTTAAAACCCGAAGGACTGAGATCTAGAGTTATTTAAGTCAGAGTTCAAGTTTTGTGACAGCTTTGGCTTGGTCTATAGGTGTCCTATTTTGAGAGAGGAACAGGGGGAGTGTGACCCTATTGTAGGGTTGCCATATACCCAGAATTTCCCGGACATAGCTGGAATAACAACAACAACAACAATAACAATAACAACAATAACAACAATAACAATAATTTATTATTTGTACCCCGCCTGTCTGGCCGGGTCTCCCCAGCCACTCTGGGCAGCCTCCAACAAAGATTAAAAATACATTAAAATGTCACACACATTATTAGCAGGACTACTGCAATGCGCTCTACGTGGGGCTACCTTTGAAGGTGACCTGGAAACTACAACTAATCCAGAATGCAGCAGCCAGACTGGTGACTGGGAATGGCCGCCGAGACCATATAACACCGGTCTTGAAAGACGTTTCTGAGCACAATTCAAAGTGTTGGTGCTGACCTTTAAAGCCCTAAATGGCCTCGGTCCAATATACCTGAAGGAGCGTCTCCACCTCCATCGTTCTACCCGGACACTGAGGTCCAGCACCGAGGGCCTTCTGGCGGTTCCCTCACTGCGAGAGGCCAAGTTACAGGGAACCAGGCAGAGGGCCTTCTCGGTAGTGGCGCCCGCCCTGTGGAACGCCCTCCCACCAGATGTCAAAGAGAACAACAACTACCAGACTTTTAGAAGACATCTGAAGGCAGCCCTGTTTAGGGAAGCTTTTAATGTTTGATGTATCATAGTATTTTAATATTTTTTTGGAAGCCGCCCAGAGTGGCTGGGGAAACCCAGCCAGATGGGCAGGGTATGAATAATAAATAATAATAATAATAATAATAATAATAATAATAATACTGCAGTCGGAAGCAGCGCCTGGGCAGAAATCGCTGAAATGTCTGGGCAAATCCAGATGTATGGCAACCGTGGCCAAAAGTTGAAATGTTGGCAAATTTCCTTAAAAATAACTCAAAACTTTTTTTTAACTTTTTTTTTGTCTGGATTTTCGCTTTTTGAAATATGGCAACCCTACCCTATTGAACCTTTTAGATCACTCAGAGGCGTTTTCTCAAAGACACCATCTCCTTTCCTTAGTGTTGAATGTACACCATAATATCACTAAAGTTCCAATTAATGTTCTCTAAAGTTCAAATCACCTTTCGTCAAGTAATTTGTAAGCAATAAGCTTTAGTGTCCACATATTAGAAGCATGATAAATGTGCTCTTTAATCCTATTTTCCCAAGCACAGTCATTGTCCATTTGCATAACACTGGAGCTCTGCTCATAAAATAACGTTGGCTAAGCAAAAGCAGCTACATTTATATCTTTCCCCTTTTTAACATGCAAAATTTATGAGCTTGAACAAGATGCATTTGCTTGCCTATAGGAGTCGAGAAAAGAAGGCAGATGAAGGTGGGAAGGCTCCACCCATCATTCTGGTTGAGGAGATGCATGACACCCATTACTCCAGCACAGGAGATAAATACCTCATTTCCCCTCCTGTCCCCACTCCTCCCTCAAACAGGGACTCCAAAATCTAACTTGTCTGCTACTGAATTATATAAAGCAGATTTGGTTTCTAGTGTTTGCCGCCCTGGACATCTTTGGGAGGAAGGACAATAAATAAATTTAATAAACAAAATTGTGATAATTTTACGCCCATTGCCATGCTGGGAACATGCTGGGAATAGGCATAACATGAGCTGGGCAGATCTTCTGAGTTTGACAGGTCTCACCTGAAGGCTTGTGAAGGCAATTCCCCACTTGGAACAGAGCAGGCACAGGGTCTCAGGACAGGCCTTCTTGCATGCCCAAAAGCATCCAGAGACATCAGCATCACTGCAGACATTCTGCATACTACACTTCCAGAGTTGAGTAGAGTGAAAAGTAATCCACTATCCACCAAAACATTTCAGAGCAGAACCAAAGTTGCTCATCCGGACACAGTTCAGCCTGGACACTGAGATCCCGTTCTGAGCAGTTCCCTCACTGTGAGAAATGAGGTTACAGGGAACCAGGGATAGGGCCTTCTCAGTAGTGGCGCCCACCCTGTAGAATGCCTCCCATCAGATGTCAAAGAAATAAACAACGATCTGATTTTTAGAAGACATCTGAAGGCAGCCCTGTATAGGGAAGTCTTTTTAATGTTTGATGTCTTACTGTGTTTTAATTGGTTGGAAGCAGCCCAGAGTGGCTGTGGTAACCCAGCCAGATGGGTGGCATATAAATAATTGTTGGTGATGATGATGAATATGATGATGATGATGATGATGATGATATTATCCTTTTTCCAGATGTGATTTTGGGAATTGACATGTAGGTTCTGCTCAGCTGAAATTATTCAAATAGCTTGGTAGGGCTGGCTTCCACTTTATTTCAATTGCTTTTGAGAAGCCAATTGCCCCTGGTTTTTTGACAATTTGAAGGTAGTGTCATGGGGAGATCTGTGGGGAAGTCTAGACCCAGCGTTATGGGGGGGAATCAGGTCTCCTAAGCTCTTCTCCTTGGTTTCTGCCATTATATGTGAGAACTCCCTCACAGTGGTGCAACAGTGGTCCCACACACTGGCCAGGCTTGCCCTTATATCTGGCATGCGCCACCAGCAGCTGAGAGCATGTACTGGCACATGTTCTGCGATTCCCATTTTGTTTCTGTTTTCTGGGACCAAGTGCTGGGCGAAATAACATCCAGAATTGGTAAACTGGTGGCCAAAGACCAAAAGTCATTTTACATATTTGAAAGAGACAGTAACAATGCCCTTTTGTTCAAACCTTTGGTTACCGTATTTTTCGCCCTATAGGACACACTTTTTCCCCTCCAAAAATGAAGGGGAAATGTGTGTGCGTCCTATGGGGCGAATGCAGGCTTTCGCTGAAGCCTGGAGAGCGAGAGGGGTCAGTGCGCACCGACCCCTCTCGCTCTCCAGGCTTCAGGAAGCTATCCCAAGTCTTGCAAGCCCGGCGGGATGTCCTGCGGGCTCGCAAGGCTTGCGGGCAGCAGCCTGCAGCCCAAAAGCTGGGGGACAGCGGGGAGGCGCAGCGCCGCCACCCCACTATTCCCCGACCTGATCTGGAGGCTGGCGGGGGGAGAAGCAAGCTTGCTTCTCCCCCCGCCAGCCCCACAAACTCGGGGGACAGTGGGACAAGCTGTCCCTGAAGGCAGAAGTGGGAGACGGAGCGCTCCATCTCCCTCTTCTAGCTTGGGGATGGCTGCGCAAACCTGGGGGGGAAATAAAAAAAATTCCCTTGATTTCCCCCCCAAAAAACTAGGTGCGTCCTATGGGCCAGTGCGTCCTATAGGGCGAAAAATACGGTATATTCCTTCTGATCACAGAAGGGTTAGAAGGATCCTTTGACATGTGGTATAAAAAGAATGTATTGCTTTTTTGGGAGAAGCTAACACATGAACTTACAATCACCAAAGGTTCTGCTGCTCCACAAGGTTTTGCAGCCATATGGAGGTGTTTTCTGACTCATATGAACACTCACATGATGAATTGCCTTGTTCTAGTCAAGTATGATTTTATCTGAAAGAATGGTTCAACTTATTTGGCCCTTTGTCTCCAATTTTTGTGCCTGTTGAGTTTTTCCTCCCTTTTTGGCCGTGCCACTAGTATTAGTTATTGATACCCTTATCATAGTTTTGCTTCTGTGTTCTATGATTTTGTATGTTGTTACTCAGGGTGTATCATGATGCCCTTTTTATACATACTGTACATGTTATGTGAATTAAATTGTGTTGTTGTTGTTGTTTTAAAAAGAACCACACACAAAAAAAGAAAAGTAAAATGTCAAAGCTTGACTTCAAGTCCATGATTTTCAGCTCTTTTCCTTTGTCACAGATGTTCTGGGTGGACAATGAGGTTGCCTCTGACCATGAGAAGAATTCACTGCCTTATCAGAGCACAACATAGTTAAAACTAGTTCCAACACTGCTTGCACTAGATAGAAGGTATCTGATTCAGGTTTAAGACTAAGCACATTTCTATTTATAGGAGTGTGTATAAATCTTAAACTACACTGGAATCACATTTTCTGTATTGATTGGCCGGTAGAAATAAGTGTGCGGTTTTTTGCTTCCCCCTGCCTTCCACCGCAAAGGGAAAAAGCAGGTCATTAAATTGCATTTGCCATATTTCTGATTTTGAAGGTGAAAACCTACAGCTGACCAGCTTGTGAGAAAACTGGACACGTGAGTAGTCTTTTCCATTGTTTACAAGTCATTCACGGTTGCTACTTTGTGATGTGAAACTCCATTGCCCTCACTAGGCTTGTGAAGGTATGACAGATGGAACCGAGATACACTGATGATACAGCTTTCTCTCTGCTGTCGTAACTGCACTGACTCTGCTGTGTCAAAGAGATGAAAAACAAACAAGCGTGGGTGTATAGCTCTTTCGTTCAAATGGCGATGCACGACTTCAGGTGCAAAAATGAAAGCGCTGTGATTACTCAGGTGACATGCAGATTTAAAGCCTATTATGAATATGCTGCCTAGAACACAAATATAAACATCTAATGACATTAAGTGATATAGTGTTTGTTATTGGCTTTGCTTGCAATCCTGCGCACAATTAGGCCGCTTAAACCCCGCTTAGTGGCTTTAGTGGGATTTCAGCAGCCTACTCTGTGCAAAGGATTGCATCAAGGGGGGTGTTTGGCAGCTTAAAGAGTTTTATTGAGAACTTTTTTTAGTTTTGAACCTAACCTAACTAAATACTCTGCACCAAAATGCTCCACAGGGATGTTGTGTTCACTCCTTTCAATCTGTGTACGTTTTACGTTCTGTGTACAAAATAGCATACTCGAACTCTGAAGCTACAGTGCTACACATGCTTACTTAGAGGTAAGTCTCGCTGTACTTGGTGAGACTTACTCCCAGGTAAATGTGTCTAGAACTCCACCTATGCATGTAGGTATTGAAACAGAGTGTGCTAGCAGTATTATGCAAATTGAAATCTCTGCATGTATACATGGAGTAATGTAATATGTGTTAGTAATCTCGTAATACACTTTTATGATCCTGCTGTATTCAAAACCACAAGTGTGAAAGGGTAGGACATTGGAGATTTTCCCTTTAATAGAGGAAGGTGGTATTCTGCCCAGGTGAATGTTCCCAAATGTATAAACAAACAAACACTTTCCCTACACACACAAAAAGCTCATATTCAGGACAAAACTAGTTAAAACCCTTCTCCCTGTTTTGCTCCTTTTCAAATTCAAATTCAAAATCCTTTATTAGGCATAGCACACCAATGTGCAATGCAATTTTGGTGTACGAAAGCTGGTTAGTCAAATCAAATCCAACTGCACCTTTGTCCTTTATTCATTAAGAAATAGGAAGTTCAGAATAACAATGATAAACATTATCTGTACGTTTCTGAGCACAATTCAAAGTGTTGGTGCTGACCTTTAAAGCCCTAAACGGCCTCGGTCCTGTATACCTGAGGGAGCGTCTCCATCCCCATCGTTCTGCCCAGACACTGAGATCCAGCGCCGAGGGCCTTCTGGCGGCTCCCTCATTGCGAGAAGTGAGGTTACAGGGAACCAGACAGGGGGCCTTCTCGGTAGTGGCGCCCGCCCTGATCCTTCACATCAGATGTGAAGGAAATAAGCAGCTATCTTCTTTTTAAAAGACATCTGAAGGCAGCCCTGTTTAGGGAAGTTTTTAATATTTAATGCTGTATTGTTTTTAACACTTGATTGGGAGCTGCCCAGAGTGGCTGGGGAAACTCAGCCAGATGGGCGGGGTATAAATAATAAATTATTATTATTATTATTATTATTATTATTATTATTATTATTATTATTATTATTATTATTATTATTATTATTATTTCAATGGACTCAAAAGCTGTACTCGAAAAATCTACCTTTTACCAGCATGGGATCTAAATTCTTTTGAAATTGCCTGGGGGGTGGGTGGGGTGGGACGTATTTTTACAAAATCCCAAGCTCCACACTACCAAGTGACAGATGTTTTATACTCAGTTAAAAATGGAGTACATTATGCTGCCTCCCACCAACCATACTGCCCATGAATGGACAGCCATTTACTGATATGGGGGGAAAGTTTGAGGCTACACCCAGAGACACCAGTAGGGTTAAGCTCTGCCTCTTCATCTGTATACCCAGGCACTGGGTTCCATTTCTTGAGGTGATTCAGAAAAGTGATAACACCTTGGGAGCTGGCTTTAATATTGATTGATGATGCGCTGTGCTTGGCCTTGCAGCATCACGGCAGAGAGAGCTTGCAGAATGGCAGCTATTCGTTGTCCCTTACCCTACAGTAAATCACAGAATCACAGAATTGTAGAGTAGGAGGGGACCACAAGGGGCATCGAGTCCAACCCCCTACAATGCAAGAATCATCTTGCCCAATGTGGGGCTCAAACCCACGACTTTATGATTAAGAGTCAAATGCAAATGTAAACTATACAATAAGGTGGGGGACATACAAAGAGGGTGTTCCTTGAGGAAGCTAGGGCCTGCAAATCTGAGATTTGCTGAGTGTTGGGAATTTGACACGGGGACTGAACACAACGCAGTCAGTCCTCCATTGCCGATTTTTGTGTGTGTCTGTGTGTAACCATAATGTGACACTGTAGTGCTAGCAAGTTTGTGTTTTTCAGGGTGTGGGAGCAAGGGTCCTTTGTGGGGTATATTTCTTCCCAGCAGTTATTTATCAGAAAACCTCCAGCCCTTCAGGATTAAATCATTTGGATACACTTCACTTATCGCAGTTCTCTATGTTACACAGCTGTTAAAAGGCACAAGGAGCCTGCCAGAATTAAGGTGCCAATCCTACACTGCTTCCAGATGACTTGTTTATTGTGCATTCATCCTGATTCCTTTGCAGAGAGATTAGATACTGTTGGCTATTTAATGAGCATTCGTTTGTTTGTACGGAGGTTAGATAACATTGCGTAAAAGTTAGGTGTTGTCCCACACATTCCAGTGCCTTTTCCCATCATTTTCCTTATCACAAAACATCTGATATTTTGAGGGAGCAGGTTTGCTGCATAAGACATCCCAATGAACTATAATTGTGCAGCTTGTGTACATTGCCTGGAAGTGCACATGGCTGCAAATGTGGGCTCTATCAAGAGCATTATAAAGTTTGCTGTAACTGAATTGCATTACAACTGATACTTTTTTCTAAATAATAGGTTTGATGTCCTTTCCTTACACCAATAATACTGTTTTTGAACTCGTTAAACAATAACAAGTGACCTGGTATTCACTCACTCCCAAAACTTATAAAACAAAAGCGACTTATTTTTCACCCTTAAATACTTTCTTCCAAAACTTAAAAGCAATGTGGTATATTGCCAAGTTTTTCTGTGCATACAGAGAAACGTTCAGATTTGCATTTGTGGGAGCTTAAGCATTTTTGTCCACTTACCATACATCACGGAGACAATAAAGTTTTAAACATAAAGTAAACATGAATGAAGCATCGTATAATTATAATCATCACATATTGTTTCAAATCTCGTGAAATATGTAACTATTATCCTGTGGCCATGCCTGCTTGGAAATACATGTGGATACACACACACACACAAACACACAAAAACACACACATCTTATATAGTTCACTGAACCATTTGGTAAATTTGCCACCAGCTAATTTTGGCAGAGGTGCAACTTGATAATTAAAAAGTATGTTATCTCTTGCCAGCTCATTATGGCCAAGTGTAAACCAACCGTTAGCTTTCCCTAATCCCATCAACCCAGTCTGTAGGAAGGGTCAGGGGTCAGTAACTGCTTCTAAAAACACTGTTCGCTTGAATTCAAACATGCTGTTACCTACTAAGCAGCTGCTCACAAACAATTCTGAATCTGTCCTCATTACCAATTGTGAGGGTCTCCCGTTGCAAGAAAAGTAGAGATTTGAATGGGACCTTCGTTCACCATTAAGGCTTTAAAACAGCCTAGGATCTAAAGTCAGTAAATTATTATTATTTTTCCCCTGGCATTAAAAAAAAAGTAATTTTTGAGGCCGGTTAAAAGTTGGGATACTGACTGCATGTTAGTTTTCAGAGACACAGTGCCAAACAGAAGAGTAGAGCTTTGCATAGCAAAAACCACATCGGCTGCTATAAGATCCAGATAGATGATGCACTAATTGTAAGGAATGTTTTCAGGTTCTGAGGACAGGCATGAGAGTTCATGAGCGTTCCAGAGTGTTCCAATTAAATTGCCTCCTGTCACTTTTCAATGTGTAGATAGAACTTTTGTTAGAGTTGACTGAATGACAGATTCACTCATGGCTGGTGTGGCATTGTAGGGAAAATAGTCTGACCATTAACATTGTGGTAAAAACCGTAGGTGAATCAGGAAGTAGGGAAAGACCTAACAGTGCTGAAATTCCACACAATGGCCATTCATTTTTTCTGTGCCAACTGTCCCTAATGTCCTCTGCTGTATGGTCTAGCATGCTTGGTTGCTGGCAGAAAATAGTCTAAAGCAGGGGTAGGCAACCTAAGGCCCGGGGGCTGGATGCGGCCCAATTGCCTTCTTAATCCGGCCCACGGATGGTCCAGGAATCAGCATGTTTTTAGATGAGTAGAATGTGTCCTTTTATTTAACATGCATCTCTGGGTTATTTGTGGGGCAAAGGAATTCGTTCATTATTTTTTCCCCAAAATATAGTCTGGCCCACCACATGGTCTGAGGGACAGTGGACCGGCCCACGGCTGAAAAAGGTTGCTGACTCCTGGTCTAAAGGCTCAGGAACAAGTCTGGAAATGGTTTCTGAGTTGGGGAGGGAATGCAGAAGCATCTCATTGAGTGGGGCAGAGCCACCACAATAGCTTTCTAGCGGTGGGTCTCTGTTGTCTACTGGGAGGAAGATATATATCCACTGGCAGGTGTACCAGGTTGGCTCTGGTGGTGTTTCTGCACCACAGTTATGTCCCTGACATCTCACCCTCCTAGTAAGAACAGTGATCCACAAGCCCGGAAGGTGGCATAGCATCCCCAACCAGGTTTTTGTTGTTAAAATTTGTATACTACTCTTCATCTGTAGACCTCAGGGTGGTTCACAACATAAAGATAAAAGGCAAAAAACACAAATGACATGATAAAAAGAAGAAGAACAAACCAATAACACCCCCTTCTCTCCTCTCACAAACCCATTTAAAAGGGTATAGGATGTTTTTAAAGTCCTTCTATTGGAAAGTTGCCACTCGGAGGGGTGGATAAGAGGTCACAAGGAGAGTTGAATGCAATGTCTATGGGGAAATATGTAACATTTGAAAATTCAATAGCTTTTTTTAATAATAAAAAACTGGGTATAGGAAAAAAACACACACCAGGTATTTAATAATAATAAAACTAGGTTAATCAGCCCAAGACCTGGTTGAAGAGGAAGGCACCAGACAAACTTCCCTGGAGAGAGCATTCCACAAACGGGAGGCCACTGCAGAAAAGGCCCACTCTCGAGTTGCCACGCTCTGGACCGCTCGTGGATGAGGCACATGGAGAAGGGCCTCAGAAGACGATCTCAGGGTCCAGGTCAGTTCATAGGGAGAGAGGTGGTCCTTGAGATATTGTGTTCCTGAGCCATTTAAGGCTTTATAGGTTAAAAATGTGGCACTTTTTGAATTGTGCGCAGGATTGCCAACAAGGCTGAAAGCAAATTTTGTGCACCATTTTCACAGGGCAAGTACCAAGTGAGTTAGAACCTCCCTCAGGCAAGCTGGGTGGGTAGGATGGAAGAGGCACAAGAAACCACTTCCAAATCACTCAGCCCATGGAATCAGCTTACAGTTGTATTCCTAAGAAAACACACTGTGTCAATCTGAACACCATCCCACATCCTGCATGTCACCTCCTGGTGCTCTCCCAATCCCATCATCCCACCAACTAACCTCACCCAGTTTGGCGCAGATCCTTTCCACATAAATCTCATCAGCAGTCCGGCTAAATGAATTGACAAGAGGATACTTACAGTCTCTCTGTGAGTCAAGAATGTAGCATCACCCTACATTGAATAGTCCTAAGCATACATATCTGTAAGTGGATCTCACAGAAATCAAAGAGGCATACTTCCATGTTTAGCTGGTTAGAATTAGGTGGGGACTTTACAGACAGTTGCAATGCACTTTTCCAGATCTGTACAGCTATCCAATGCAGAGATAATGCACTTTGCCCATGCCCAGGAGCACTCTTTCTTTGATTTAATATATGTCTGGGGGAAATAGCACTGGGAAAGAAATCCGGGGGCTGTGTTCCATTGAGGACTGACTCAAATAAATTCCTGAGAGATGTTTCCTATTTTTATTTATTCATTAAATTTCTGCCCCCCCCCCCAGCAGCACTGTTTTATGTTAGTGGGAGAAGACTTGCTGTATTCTTGCTCCTTACAAGTCTTTTCATAATCACTAGGGAGCAAGCACCTATTTTAGAAATGTAAATATTCTGTTTGTAAATGTGTCAGTTTGCAACATCAAGGATTTTGATATCTAGGGGCACTGAGGAGTTTTTAAAAGAACTGCATCACCACCATCCTTGTGCGTGGGATGTGAAATCAGCTGGCCTAAAATGAGATGTGGATAGTATCTGACTATATATTCTTATTCCCGGATTTTAAAATGCCCAATTCTGGACAATTATCAATAACAACAGGCCAAACAAACTGCTTCAAATTCGTTTTAATAGCTCTATTTCTTTTCAAATAGTTCTCTGCTAAGGATTCCTGCTGGTTGTTAAAAAGTGTTTTGTTTTAAAGTGAGTCAAATTCCATCCGGTTGAGTTTATATTATACCGTTGAACTGTTTATACTGAACTTCTGTTCAAAATAGAAGCTGATCCTCTCTCAGCAACTTTCTACATAAATCAACAAAGAAGAAAGTCGGAACACACAGAAAAACCGTATTTACAAGGCTTTAGTTATCTCTTTCTTTTGAAAGCTACTGTTTATTTGCCTTAAAGACTTAAGTGATAGTAACTTGCTAACAGCGCTGGCTTGACTTAAAACTATGCAGGACCCAGTGAAAAGTATCAGAAAGAAGAACATATCATGCAGCATTTTTATTTCTTTTTTTTTAAGAAGCCCTTTAATCATTTTTGGCTTTAAAAAGAGCCCACCGTTCTCTTCCTCGCCTCTGCTCTCTCCCTTAAGAGAGAAACAACAACCTCTTGGACCATCTCAGCTGTAGCTGAAAGTTTATTCAGGTGGCATGAATCAAAGAGGGCTCACCGATGCAAACTTTCACCTCAGCAAGAACATGGCTGCATCACTGAAGGGGCGAAAAAATACCTGGGAGAGAAGGAGGCCTGCAGTAATCTCCTTGCCCTAGCCAGAAAACAGGGGTGAGGGAAAGCTGCCCTCTCATTATAGTTTGGGTCTCAAGGTTAGAATTAGACCCTTAGGGTAAGCAGCTGTCAATTAGAGATAACTCCAAGCAATGCTTTTCAGAAATCTTGGACTTATCTCCTAGCAACTCCTCCACCCCCCACTTTCCTGCTTCTTTCAGGACAGCAAACTCCCTTTGCTTCGCCATCAGCTCAAGAGTCATCTTTTGAAGACAGCAAAAATAACCTTTTCAGTTTGAGCAGATGCATAAAGAATTCTGTGTTCAGAGCTGGTCAGAGGCGCCTCCATCCGCAACATATTTTTTTTAACCCATTAAAATCCTACGCATGCATACCTGGGATTGAGCCCCATTCAATGCAATTACTTCTGAGTAAACCTGCATAAACTGCAGTAGCAGATCTGGTTGCAACTTGCTTTTTCGTTTTATTTTTTAAAACTCAGAAACCTGCGGCCCTATTGAGATTTAGGTTTTCGGCGATAAAAAATAAAATAAAACCTCTCTCCCGCACAATGGCTGCACACTCAGATTGGGCGTTGAGATGAGGGAGATGTGGTCATGTTGGTTAAAGGTAGCTTTTGCCTATTATGTTTGTGTATCTTAGCCAGCATGCCATCTTATCTGCTGCCTTTTATACCGCGAGAAATTCGCCAACAATTGAAATTTAAGAGTGGCCATGGTTACAACAGGAACTCGGGGCTCTTTTTATCTAATGTGGCAGCCCATCTTGAACGCTGACAAGGATAAATCCAATTAAGGGGGGAAGAAAGCAGAAGGCTTACATACACATTTGTGTAAGCTATACCACCGAATTTCAGGTGGTGGGGGAGAGAAGTGTTAGCTCTTTCTAAGGATTTCCATTCATTAGATTTTGGTGGAGGGTTTTTTTTTGGGGGGGGGATCCATATTGTATAGTTTACCTCATTTCAGATTGTATGGAGGAAAGACTGAGGGGGAAGGTGGGGGAAAGAAAGGTTTCTAGGAGGGAAAAGGCATTTCTTTCTTTCTCTTAAAGAAAAAAAATATGTTGTCTTTTGATTCGGTTGGGGTCCATATTCACAAAAGAGTCGCTCAAAATTTTGTGTGTGTGTGTGTGCAGATCACATGTGCAGAATGCAAGCCTTCCGAGGGGGCCTAATGTAGGCACTCGTCCCTCAATCAAAGATTCAGCTCAACACGAGTCCTTTGTGTGACAACAGCCTCACTCCCCCCAAACTCCTGAATGCAGAGACGCTTTCTAAAGAGATGCATAGAGAACAACCCTCACACTCACCCACCCCACCCCCACCCCATCTTCTTGGTGAAATGAGATGGTTTCTCTTCAGATTTTAAAGATAAATCACCTTTAAATGTTGTCTCGGTTTTATTCCCCCACTACCACCACCCTCCCCTGCCTTCCCCAAGCTTTAGCCGAGAACACGGTAGCAAATAAGAAGAGACGAGAGAAAAGGGGGGAAAAAATCATTGAGGCTGTCATGGTGGACATAGCGTTCCAGTCTGTACATGATATGTATGTGCTTCAAAATGGCTGACATTTATATGCTAGTGAACGCATGGAAACGGAGGTGGGTGGTTTTTACAACACACAATGATGCGCAGCTCCTGCATCTCTCAAGGCCTGTCATCTTGGCATGTCTTAAAGATGCATCCCTTGCTTTTTAGAATAATATTCCTTATGGATTTTTCTTCTCCACATTTTTGTTTCTTTTTTAAAAAAAATTAGGGACCCTATTTCTGGAGCAGGAAAGGAGGATTTGGCAGTGAAGGAAATAACATTTAAAAAAAATCTGGAAGGTGACAGCACACACAGTACTGTCTTTTATTGAAAGTTAAACACAATAAATGGGTAATTCCTTCCTAGTATCAGATTTTTTTGCTTTTTATTGTTATTCTGCAAATGGGACAAATATATACTTTTTCTCTTGTTTCTTAAGAAATATAAGCAAATAAAAAAAGCCTTTATAAAACAAATGAAGTGGAACATAAGATGCATTGGGAATATAAACAATTACTGTGCAGGATAACTGAGTATAAAACAAAAGATTGTAAATTTGCTATTCAACAGTTTGAATTACTTGGGAGCAATATTCTGTGGTTCAAACACAAGGGTTTTTTTAATAAACAAACGCATGCTTTTTCAAGCGATCACTGTGTTTCTGAACACACAATAAATGCATACAACAAATGGTTAATCCTACTTTCATTGTACAATGACTGTCTATTTTGCATAATAAAACACCCTTTTGAACTTTGTATTTCAGTTTCATATAAGAATCTTCCATTGGATAATCAAAAGCTGTACGTTTTACTGTGCGATGTAAAATTTAGAATTATGGTAGAAATGAGAAGGTATAAAGAAACAATATTTTCTTCTCTTGCTTCCCATGCAAATGATTGCCAAAAGAGGGATACAAAGTAAACAAGCTCTGAAATTCTTTACATTTTGATACATTAAAATATAATTAATACCCCAATTTTTTTAAGGCTTCGTTTGATGTACATCCCATTGAAAACAATGGCGTGTTTCCCAAAGTAATTGTGCGGTTGGTGTAAAAGTACAGAAGATAATCATTATTTGATTTTTCTTCTTATCCCTGTAAGTGAATTAACCATTTCAGCCAGATGTATAGCCAGGCACTAGACTTGAGACTGGCTCTTCCATTTCTAACACATGTTTCAAATTACCTTGCAGTTCTTTTGCATGTATATGATCTGTGTTCATAGGTTAGACTTTGAAGAATAAATCATGGCTGTAGTAGAAAGGTTTTCCAGTCACATCAGCCAAGGTTTTGCTCTAACTCACTGCTCTCCTATTTTGGCTTACAGGGTTGCATTATGAGATAGTTGTGTCAGCTAGTGGTTTAAACTGCTTACTGTCACTGTCAGGCTCTTTTCCTCTGCTACTTGAAAACGTTGCTTAACTTATTGTGAGCTTTTGGGGGATTTGGTTAGAATGTATATATGTATCCTAACATACAGGGTGTGATCCAGCCTCTCATTCACACGCTCAAACCCCTGACTTCCCTCCCTCAACTGGGAGGTTGATGGGAAATATGTGCCTTCAGAGAGGAAACAAGGCACATGGGTAGAACACACTCTTTGTACTGCAACTCCCATCACCTCTCATTATTGGCCAGGGTGGCTGAAGCTGGTGGGAGTCGTAGTCCCAAAAAATCTGAAGGGTACCAGGATGGGAGAAGGCTGGGCCAATGGTCTAACTCATTATACAGCAGCTTCATTTCTCTGCATGATGGAGAGAACAGGGGTGTTATGTACTTACACTGTAGCACCACATATTAGATCTGACTCTATTTCCATCTACCCAGGAATCTATTCTAGGTAGTACTTGATTGTCTGAATTAGGAATGTCATGCTTACATTTGGTGTGGAGGCTAAAACCTGTTTGAAAAACATTTACTGTGGTGTTCAAGTCCTTTGGAACATAGCTTTTAATGATTACCCTGTTTAGGATTGCAGTCTGTGCTTACATACCCAAATCATTCGTCATTGCCTAGGAAATATGTTATAAGAGCGGTGGCCAAGTCTAGGGACACTGAACCAAGATTCATACATGGTTTCTGGAGCAATGTTATGGAGTAAAAGAAAAAGTAAAGGTAAAGGACCCCTGGATGGTTAAGTCCAGTCAAAGGCGACAATGGGGTGCGATACTCATCTCACTTTCAGGCCAAGGGAGCCAGCGGCTGTCCACAGACAGCTATCTGGGTCATGTGGCCAGCATGACTAAACTGCTTCTGGTGCAATGGAACACCGTGACGGAAGCCAGAGTGCACGGAAACACCGTTCACCTTCCTGCCACAGCAGTACCTATTTATCTACTTGCACTGGTGTGCTTTCGAACTGCTAACTTGGCAGGAGCTGGGACAGAGCAACAGGAGCTCACCCCGTCGCAGGGATTCGAACCGCGACCTTCTAATCGGCAAGCCCAAGTGCCTCAGTGATTTAGACCACAGCGCCACCCGCGATGGTGGGTGGCTTGGGGAACCCTTGATTTTTTGAACTGGGCTCCAGACCTGTCCCTTCTCCATCCCCATTTTTCATGTTGCTTACAAGGCTGCTGGCAGAGGCAGATTGAGGGGAGCGCTACTGATTTATCCACAATGGTGCTGCAGGGGGCGCCGTAACAATGCCGAAACAACGGAAGACGAGAGGCTCTGAATTTTGGCATCACCACTGCTGATGGACAGGCTGTAAGTCAAAGTGCCAGCAAGATACCAGTCACCCACCATCTTAATTTGCTCTGAAGCTTAAATTTTCATCTCTGGGTGTGCATCTGTGATGAAATGCCTGACATGATGGCATCGCTTTGTGTAGTCTCATATCTCCACTGCAAATGGGAGCTTATGATATGGCTGGGAAATGTACAACATATTATTATCTTAAACAACTGACACAGTGGAGAGGAGGGAGAACAAGACATGTGATGGGGCTCCTATTTTTAGTGGGAGTCGTGTTTTGGGTAGCATCTAAGGTAAAGGGACCCCTGACCATTAGGTCCAGTCGTGGCCGACTCTGGGGTTGCGGCACTCATCTCGCTTTATTGGCCGTGGGAGCCGGCATACAGCTTCTGGGTCATATGGCCAGCATGACTAAGCCGCAGTTCTGGCGAACCAGAGCAGCGCACGGAAACACCGTTTACCTTTCCGCCGGAGCGGTACCTATTTATCTACTTGCACTTTGACGTGCTTTCGAATTGCTAGGTTGACAGGAGCAGGGACTGAGCAACAGGAGCTCACCCCGTCGCGGGGATTCGAACCGCTGACCTTCTGATCTGCAAGTCCTAGGCTCAGTGGTTTAACCCACAGCGCCACCCGCATCCCTTTTAGGTAGCATCTAGTTATACCCCAAAGGCCAAACTATACTAGGAGTTAGAATATACATTAATGTGGGCACTGTGTACATTTTCAAAATTGTAAATAGCAGCCAGGGAGGGGGGCTGATCAGGATTTTGACATGGGGTGGAGGGAGCTTTCCCCCCTGCCATGGTTCTGCCATAAATAAATAAATGCCCCCCCCCCCGCAAGCTGCTGGAGAGAAGCTTCCATTGGTGCCAATTGGGATACCAAGTGCCAGCATGGAGAAAAGGGTTGATTCTGAATAGCATTGCCACCTCGGTTCTGGCAAAATACGGCACAGGGTGGTGCGGGGCAGTTGCGGGATTATTATTATTTTTGTTCATCTGGTGCTGAAGCAACTTCAAATCAGTCTAACACAATGGCCCTTCTGGAATTTGTCACACAGACAAATTTGTCACACAGACAAATTTGTAAATCTGTCTATGCTTGGCTACCCAGAGTCAATTGCAAAATCACATGGTTTTTTGTTGTTGTTTTTGTAAAAAAAAAACCCACACACAACCTCAACTTTTGGTGGCATCCTAAAAAGATGCTCAACAATTCTGGGGTCTTCCTAATATTGCAACCCTATTAAATGCATGACATTTCACATACCCTTTCAAACACATGCATTTGGAGAGGATTCCCAACTTGGTAGCGATAGGGGGAGGACCTGACATACAGGACAAAACTATATCGACAGAACGTAGCATTTAACATTGAAATACGGGACAATCCTGGCTTATACAGGACAGGTTGCAACCCTAAGAATGTGCACAAATGATAAAAGGAAAGAGACACCATGGAGTTTCTGTGTTAGGGATGTAGGACCCAGAAAGCTGCCTTAGACCAAGTGAGGCCAATGGTTCATCGAGCTCAGTATTGTCCACCCAGAGTGACAGTGGCTGTCCAGGGTTTTAGACAAGAGACATTCCCAGCCCTCTCTGCATTGCCTGGGACCTTCTGCATTGCAAAAAAGATGCTCCACCACTGAGCTATGACCCTATACAAGCAGGAGCACAGTGGTGCAAACTTTGCTGGTTTTGTTGCCGTTTCCCTTTCTCGGGGGCCAAATGCTTCACCAACATAGGAGCTTTCTCTTTTTTTGATCAGGGCGTGATCAGCTCAATGCACTCCTTGACTCACACACTATGTGTGCATGTGAAATCCCAGACGTTAACGCTTTTGGGGAAACTGGTGTGTGAACGCAGTTTTCAATTACGAGAAGGCTGCCAGATCTCAATCTGTATGTGCTTAAAAAAAGCAACAACACATTGGTGATCTTTGCAGTATCTGGGCGGTGTTTATTTATTTATTTCGAAACCTGGAAGTCGTTTAAATGCTTTAAATGCATTTAGGCACACATCCTTAAATCATTCTGCTAGAGCATAGATGCGTAATAGAGACTGGTTTAAATCAGCATGCCTGCGGCAACCACCAAAACTCTTATCTTAGTCTCAGGAAGAAACTTCTTGCAATGGTTTAAGTTAGAAATCATGCTTTCATTTTTAAAAAAAAAAAAAGGAAGGAAGAAGAAGAAGAAATCACCCACTGTCAGTTCTTCCAGTTTTGCATTACTGCTGGTTAATACGCCCCTGGACTCGCTGGTATGCCCTGCTGTGTTTAAGCATGAGCTGCGTAGAATCTTCTCAATTAGCTGTACATTCCTCTGTTTGCTTTCCTGATTTGTTCCTTCCCTTTCATCTATCAGATGTTCACAAGCTTTCCATTAGATGTTTCCTGCTTCTAATAGATGTTTGCAATTTGTTTCCTCCTTTGAGCTATGGCGGAGGCACCAATTTATGTTGAAATAACTAGTTTGGCTTGAGACCAGAGGGGGGATACCCTTGTTGCTTTCTGCGGGGGGGGGGGGGGGTTGAGAATTGGGCAGAAATGTTGCTTCAAATATTACTTCAAGTATCACTGGGCACATCATCAAGAATAGGTCACATGCTGGCCCTGATCCAACAAGTTGTGTTGACTTTTCATTGAGTTCTGTGGGCAAAGTTATATGATGTCAATGGGACTTTCGGTGCAATCTTGTGCATATCTACTCAGAAGTAAGCCCCACAATAGTATAGCACCTAACAAAGTGTATCTACAGGGCTGCAGTCTTAAACACA